>NC_056623.2:16411845-17112845 GCF_002870075.4 Lactuca sativa
GGTATTTATAAAAGGTTTAGTTACTTAGTATTTATCCTTAATACTTTTAATGAAGGGAGAATTATAGTCCTTGTCCTACCCGTGCGGCTAACGACCCTCAACCGGTCAAGGAAGCGGTGGGTGAGAGTGGACACCCATTAAACTGCCATTTTATAAGCAGTAACCTTATACCCCCCCTTATAGACCGACTTCGTGAATGAGGCCTACTAACGGTAAGACTGACTTTACTCTTATACATATATATAAATATTATTAACTTATAATATTATAAAGTACAAGGGTTGAATTTTAACTTTTAAAATTCTAAGGTCTAGTTTCGAATTAAAGTATACATGGGGGGTAGCTTTACAAATTCCAAAACTTGAGGACAAGTTTTGAAACCTTTCAAAACTCTTGGCTTTTTCATAACTTATGAGTTTAATTAAGGTTTAATGAAAAAAAAATTCAAGTTCCATAACTTGAGGACAAGTTATGGAAGATATTAAATCATTTAATGATGACATTAAAAATAGAGACTCTTCTGTTTTCATAACCTATGAGACTTAATGACACTTTGAAAAGAAAAACTCTTCACTTTCCATAACTTGAGGACAAGTTATGGAGTTCATAAAAACCATTAAGATCAAATATTCCAATTAACACTGAAAGACCCTGTACAATGGTTTGGTCTAGGCATAGTCGTAGATAGCAGTAGATATGTAATTGTTTGTGATTTGTATTATGTTTACGGTCAGAATGGGTTTACGGCCGTAAACTCTTTACGGCCGTAAACACCTTACGGTCTCTAGTCAGGTCTTTAAATAGCGAGTTGTGTCAGTCATTGTGGGTTGTTGATGCTTTCGTATACTTCCAAGTTGTATCAGACGTTTTATAGCATTAAAGCGTATGCAAGCTTGGCCTTTTGCTCTATATTTGTTTATTAATTCGTGTTTGCATCTGTTATTATCTTTGATCATTGGTAGATCTATTTTTCGGGACTTTACAGTTGGTATCAGAGCAATACCAGTGTCAAAGGCGTTCAACAGCTGCGTTTTCAACTAAATCGACATTCACAACAGTATAGAGGGATTTATTTCAGTCGAAATCAAAGTTTCTAGAAGTTTACGGCCTTAGTTTACGGCCGTAAACTCCTCTTCACGGCCACAACTGCATTCTTCGAAAACGATAGTTTTTCACATCATTCAAGCCTTCGTAATCACATATTGGTTCTGGCATTTAATTGAGTTGTGTTTTAAAAATAAAAATCGAACTTTTTATTTGAATTTCATTGACCGTAAACTAAAGCATTCACGAAAAAAATTGATTTTCTGTTAATCGAAATTTACACCATTATTTTTCGGAGTTTAAATCAACAAGTATACTTGGACCGTAAACTCGTGTTTACGGCCTAAGGTTTACGGCCTACGAGTTTACGGCTTAAGAGTTTACGGCTAAGTCAGTTAATTTTATAAATTGAAATTAATTCTTGAGTTAATTTTAAAAACAAAATAATTTTTGACCGTAAACTCCAGTTTACGGCATAAAACAGTTTACGGCCGTGAGTTTACGGCCTAGTGTTTACGGCCTAAGCTTACACGACAAAAATAAATTTACAGCCTTAAAATTTTCTAGTAATAATTTTTTAAAATATGGATACACAAAATTCAACTCAATACCAAGAGCTTGATGTTGTGATGGGTACAACCACGCGAATTCCAAGACTTATGTCTGCTGATGGTTTCCCCGAGTGGAAATATAGAATTGAGAAGTATATAAAGATGAAAGACTTTAAGATTTGGAAATGTGTTTTGAAGGATCCAGTCAAAATCACCACTACAGTTGGGGGGCAGGTGGTCGACAAGAAAATCGAAAACTACACTGATGAAGACTTTGAGAGTGTGGAAGAACAAGAAAAGGCATTGGCCATTTTGACTATGGCTTTATCTCCAGACATTGCTCAAGGATTCAGAGAGTATACTTCTGCCAAAGCTCTGTGGGAAGCTCTCATTGAAGTATATGAGGGAAATGAAGACATGCGGGAAAGTCGCCAAGATATGCTGAGACAACGCTTCAATATGTTTAATTATGTTCCTGGAGAGACTCTCGAAGCTCAACTGCAGCTATTTACAACTCTCAACACTGAGATGACTGTGGCAGGGATTTTCTATACAAAGTCAGAAATTAATAAGAAGCTACTAAATGCACTCCCAAAATCTTGGGACATGAATTTAGCAGTAATCAAGAAGACTAAGGATCTTAATCGCCTTTCCCTAGCTAAAGTGATGGCTGTCATCAAAGCGTGTGATATTGATGACAAGCAGCAAGAGATCAATCATGTGAACTCCTACTCAGCTGCCAATCTTGGCATTTTAGCTAATAATGCTCTCTCTTCTTTCTCCTATACTTCTGCAGGTTCATCTTCCTCTGCACCGGTCATTCCTTACCCACAAGGCCAGCCTATTACATCTACCCAAAATGTTTCATCCTCTAATGTGGCTTCTTCACCAAAGGGAAAGGAGAGTGATGAAAACCTTGTCTTTGCAGCAGGGCTTGTGAATTGCTACAATGCTCTTGTAGCTGGGGAACTTCCTCCTCAATTGTCATTTGCAGATCTTGATCAAATCCATCCAGAGGACGTTGAGGAAATGGACATCACATGGCAAATTGCCATGGCTGTATTTAGGGCAAAACAGTTTGCCAAAAAGACAGGGAAGAATAATTGGGGAATGAGTGCTGACAAGAAGGTTGGATTCAACAAAGGAAAGCTTCGATGTTTCAATTGCCACGAGCCAGGGCATTTTGCTCGTGATTGCCCACACCCTGATAGGAGGGTTAATAATGACAGAATAATGGTTGCAGTTGGGAATAATCGAAGCAGTGGTCAAGAAAACAATGAAAAGGCTATGGTTGCACAATCATTTGACTGGGATGATCAAATACAAGCTCTAAATTTGTCTGGACCAGAAAATGCTCACCTAGCACAAGTGAGGGATGACGCTCAAGCAAGGACTGCAGCAGCTGAAGACAACATGATGAAACTACAATTTGGCTTGATGGTATCCTCCTCCCATGAACCTAATTCATCCAAGGTAAGTCTTCCATCATGCTCTAAGGCTTGTATAGATTATGTGAAAACTTTACAGGATAAAATTGAGACATTAGGTGATGAAGTAGAAAATCTTAGGATTCTTCGTGAACTCAATGACAAATTAATAAGAGACGTAGAAGACCTTAGATATGAAGGGTACCGACTTCGAAAAGGAAAAAAACCACTTAAAGCTCAACTAGAATAAAAAATTAAAGACTTTAGGAGACTCCAGGAAGACTACAGCAACAAATGTGAAAATTACGATTATGTAGTCAAACAAAATGCTGAGCTTGTAGCTGAAGTTGAATCCTTGAAAGGAAAATTTGAGACCGCCAAACTTGATGTCAGAAAATATGATTTCTCAAGTGAGGTGGTTGCAAATATGATAGACCAAAGTATGCAGTTTAAAAGAAATCAATCAAAAGGTCTAGGGTATAATCATGTACCTCCTCCTTTCAATCATTCATACGTGTCCAAGCCCTTGTCCAAAGAAGAGATTGCCAATGAATCATTTATGATTTATGGCAAGCCCTCCGGTTTTGTTTCAGGAGGATTTATTAATGTTGAAAGTACTAACATTTCTACTTCTCTTGCAGATCAATCCTTGAATCAGTCAAAGCACAAAGTTGAAGGATGTGTTTCTGAAAATAAAATCGAGTCCAAACCTGAAGCTTTTATTTTAAATAAAGACAATTCTTTGTTAAATGTTTTAAGTGACAATTTTTCTTGTGGTGTTTTTAATTATTCTGATACAGTAGCTGCTACCTCTGATACAGTTTTGAATGTTTCTAATATGTCTGATAACTCTTTGAACAGTTTGGTTGACAATTTAAACGTTTGTGATAAAAATGTTGAGATACCACTAGCCTCACAACCCTCAATAAATATAGCACCCTCACTTGCCTCACAACTTGATAATATTGCATGTTTTTGTCAGACAAGCAAGGGTGTTTGTGGGGAAAACAAATCTGACAAATGCAGCACAAGTTCTAACAATAACAATCAGATTTGTTTTAATTGTGGCACTAAGGGTCATATTGCTAGAAATTGTCTTAATCGAATGTTTGTGAGTTATAATCTTCCAAGAGGAGAGAACGAATTCAGAGGAAGATCCTTAAATAGAAATTCCTCTAGAAGTCGCTCTCGAAATGATTATTGGGTAGATAAAAGAAATAGAAAAAGGGATATTTTTCACAGTCATAAAAGGTTTTTTAATCACCTTGTCCTGAACAGTCTGCCAAAAAGGAGCATAGCCATGCAAAGGTCAAGCTCATCCCAAAGCAATAATGGATCTTCAACCAATTCTGGTAGAAGTAACACATGCTTTAAGCAGATCGTCAGACATAAAATGACAAAGTTGACTGAATTTTTCAAAAAACCTAGTTATAAATGGAAACCCAAATCTACTCCCAATACATCATCTGTATCCTCAAAGAAGTTCATATGCAATAAATCTGAAAAGTCATCGGGATCACCCAGGAAGATCATGACCTGGGTGCCCAAATCTAATTAAAACCGCACATTTTGCAGGGGCAGTTGCGGGGAAATGTCGTCAGACCATGGTTCGTCGACAGCGGCTGTTCCCAGCACATGACAGGAGACATCACCCAATTGAACAACATTCAATCATTTAATGGGGGATACGTCTCTTTTGCGGGTGGAGATGGAGGAAAATTACACAAAAGGGCACGGTATCAAATGGAGTTTTGAGTTTTGAAAATGTGAATTTCGCTCCAGAGCTAAAACACAGCCTGCTAAGTGTTTCATAGATCTGTGACAAGGGCTATTCTATGCATTTCACTGACAAGGAATGCATGATCTTAAAGCCAGGTTTTGTCATCCCTAAAGAATGGATTCTCGTAAAGTCAAAAAGGGATGGAAATGCTTATATTATCGATATGAATAGTAATCTCCCAAAGCAATTTACTTGTTTGTTCTCAAAGATCTCTGAGCAAACTGCAATGTTATGGCACCGAAGATTAGGTCACGCCAATGCCAAAAATCTCAATCATCTTGCAAAGAATGAGATGGTCCGTGGATTACCTGTCAAAGACTTTATCACGTTTGAGAAATGTGTGTCCTGTGCTCAAGGAAAGCATCATCGAAAGCCACATTTACCGAAGCAAGTTAACTCAATAAGTCAGGTTCTACAACTTCTTCACATGGACCTATTTGGTCCAGTGAATGTGCTAAGCATCAATAGGAGTTCCTACTGTCTAGTTGTGATTGATGATTTTTCTCATTTTACGTGGGTTTTCTTTCTATCCAACAAAGCTGGCGTCGCTGAATTGATCAAGAGGTTCATCATACTTGTTGAGAATTAGACTAATCATAGGGTGAAGGCTCTTCGCACTGATAATGGAACGGAATTCAAGAATTCTGTTCTCAATCACTTCTGTTCTGAGAAGGGGATCCTACGTCAATTTAGTTCCGCTCACACACCTCAACAAAATGGTGTTGCTGAGAGGCGAAACAGAACACTTAAGGATGCTGCAAGGACGATGTTGTGTGACTCCAAGTTCCCTGTTTTATTTTGGGCAAGGCAATAAACACTGCCTGTTATGTTCAGAATCGAGTACTCATCAACAAAGCTCAAATGAAAACTCCATATGAAATTTACTATGGTCACAAACCGTCAGTTAGTCATTTTCGAGTATTTGGCTGTCCTTGCACCCTTCTTCACCTAGATGCCAATCCGAAGTTTAATGCCAAAGCTGATGACTGCTATTTTGTTGGGTATGCTGCACGTACCGCTTATAGAGTCTACAACAAGAAAACCAAACAGATTGTGGAATCCTATGACGTGCGTTGGTTGGAAGAGAATGAGACAGACGCAAGAGTGGGTCCGGACTGGTTATTTGATTACACGTCACTTTTTAAATCCTTAAACGTGTATTCAAATGATGTCTCAAGAACTGATTCGCATTTGAAGAGTATCTCTGAAGATGAAGTCGAAGAAGTTGTATACAAACCTGTATCTAAACCTTCCAATTCACTGAAAGGAAAGTCTAAAGCTTCAACCGAATGGAGGTCCTCCGACTCGCACAAGGGAGAATCTTCTGCTCCATTTGAGGGGGAGTCTTCTGCTTCATCTGAGGGGGAGCCGTCTGCTGAAATTGAAGGGGAGTCTTCTGCAACATCTTTCGATAAGTCTTCTGCTACTTCTCAAGGGAGGCCGTTATTGGAACATGACAGTCCTCAATCAGACCACATTGATTCTTCGGATGCTGAATCAAGACCTCCCACATCATTAGAGAAAGAGTTCATTCCAAATGATGCTTCCGCTGTCTCTTCAACCCTAATGGAATTACTCTTTCCTGACCTTATTGCAGATGAGTATGTTGCAGAACCATCTAGTTCTACTCAACAAGCAACTGAAGGATGTCTTAACATTCACACTCTACCTGTCTCTATCAATGACATCAGCCAAGAAATACCCTCTAGGATTCAACGAGATCATCCGCTCGAGAACGTTATCGGCCAGCTAGATAGTGGTGTTAAAACTAGAAGTCAAAGTGGAGACGTGAATACATGTCTGTATTCTTGTTTTATCTCTCAAATTGAGCCCAAGAATGTAGAAATGGCTCTCAATGAACCTAGCTGGGTGGATGCGATGCATGAAGAATTGCATCAATTTGAAAAACTAGGTGTTTGGAAGTTAGTTGAGTTACCAAAGGGCAAAAAGTCTCTTGACACACGGTGGGTCTATCGTAACAAGCAGGACGATTCAGGGGTCATTGTGCGAAACAAGGCCAGACTGGTAGTTCACGGGTTTCGACAAGTCGAGGGTCTTGACTACACTGAAGTTTATGCTCCTGTAGCTCGCTTGGAGGCCATTCGTATCTTCTTGGCGTACGCTTCGTATATGAACTTCACTGTTTTTAAAATGGATGTCAAGACTGCCTTCTTGTATGGCAAGGTGAAGGAAGAAATCTACGTTGATCAACCTCCAGGGTTTGTCGACCCGAAGTTTCCTAATCATGTCTACAAGTTGGATAAAGCATTGTATGGGCTGCATCAAGCTCCTAGAGCATGGTATGCAACTCTAACAAAGCATTTGCTCGAACATGGCTATATACGTGGTACCATCGATCAAACATTGTTTATAAAGCATGTCGACAAGGACCAGATACTTGTTCAAATATACGTCGACGACATAATCTTTGGATCAACAAGCCAACAACTTTGCAAGGAGTTCGAAAGTGTAATGAAGAAAAGATTTGAAATGAGTTCTTTGGGAGAAATGACCATGTTTTTGGGGCTTCAGGTTAAACAGAATTCAACCGGCATCCTTCTTCATCAGGCCAAGTATGTGGATGATATTCTTGAGAAGTTTGCACTTCATGATGCTAAATCTGCCTCAACACCGATGGCTGAACGACCCCTCCTGAATCCAGATCCAGAAGGCGAACCCGTAGATCAAACTCTTTATCGATCGATGATCGGATCCCTAATGTATCTTACTGCAAGTCGACCAGACATTATGTTCGCAGTTTGTCAATGCGCACGTTATAAGGCTAATCCTAAACTCTCTCATCTTATTGCTGTTAAAAGAATTTTTCGATATATCAAAGGAAGCCCTAAATTGGGTCTTTGGTATCCGAAGAATTCTGAATTTAATCTTTATGCTTTTACTGACAGTAATTATGGAGGTTGTGAGCTTGACAGGAAATCAACTTCAGGAGGATGTCAATACCTAGGTGACAGACTAGTTTCATGGCAATGCAAGAAGCAGCACACTGTCTCGACCTCGACAGCAGAGGCGGAATATGTGGCAGCATCAGCTTGTTGTTCTCAAGTTATTTGGATCCAACATCAGCTGATGGACTACGGTTTGAATTACTCAGAAACCCCTATCTATTGTGATAATGAGGCTGCCATACAAATTGCTAAGAACCCAGTCCAACACTCTAAAACCAAGCACATCGATATTAAAATTCACTTTATCAGAGACTGTTATGAACGATCCTTAATTCGAATCGAACAAGTCCACACTGATAACAATGTGGCTGACTTGTTCACAAAACCTTTTAACAAAGCTCGTTTTGATGTGCTTGTGGGATTTCTGAAAATGATACGTTTTGAGGATTAATTTTTTTTCCTTTCCTTTTTCTTTGTTTGGTTTTATTTTTTTTATATATTTATTTGTTATTTTATTTTTTATTTATTATTATTATTTATTTTTGGTCTTCTTAGTCTATTTTCAAATTTTACTAAGTTTGTCTTCAATTTTTGTTAGGTTTGTTTAAATTTGCGCACTTTTATTTTGTTTAAATTCTCAACCATGCACAAATTTAGGGGGAGAAAGAAAATCCAAAAACAACAAAAATCACAAAAATCCAAAAATAGTGTCATTTCAGTAAAAAATCCAAAATAGTGTCATTTCAATTCAGAAATTTAAAAAATTTTGTTAGCAGCCTTCGTTGTAAGTATTGTGATGGGAAATGATATTAATAAGTGATAAAGGACGACCTGAATCGACGTAACGTACCTAAGTTGAATCGTCTACGCTCTGTGCTCGATGTGCTGGTAGGCGCGAAAGATTTTTTTTTATAAAAAAAAGGGACTTGGCTAGGAAAGTTGAACCTAATGAATTGAAGGACTCGACAAATTTTGACCTAGTTAGATCCGTTTAATCTGACATCACGACGCTCGGATAGGTTGAGCAGGGAGATAAACATGAGAATCTACTCGTCACATTAATTGAACCCGTACTTGGAACCGTGGCTTAACTTTTCCTCGATGTGCGGATTCTGTCCTTAATTCCGGTTGGATGGGGCGACTGGTAAATTCCGATAAATTAGGTCTGTAGAAAATCGTTTTCTTTCTTTCTTTCTGTTAGTCATATGTTGTCTCCTTTGCGTGACTTCTAATCCGACCTGGTACACAACATATGCAACTCCATTTCTCTGTAGGAAATATATATGTGTGAAAAACTTCTCATCTGTTAGCCATATGTTGTCTCCTTTGCGCGACGTCTAATCCGACCTGGTACACAACATATGCAACCTTCTTCTTCTCAACCCCTCTGAAGTAGGTAGAAATAGAATTCTGTATCCCTTCTCTCTCTGAATGATTGTCTGCTCACCCGGTGTAAGGAGTACTCTGGAAGTTCTTGATGGTTGGGGCATATCAGGAAGCGGGAAACACGTACCAGTACACCTAAAATTGAACTCATACAGATTGTCTGTAGATCTCGCTGCTCAATTTAGGTAGACAACAATATCCCTGGTTGTAGTCAATTAAATGGTCATAAGGTAATTTCACGTAAGATTTAGGAGTTATAATAATTACCAGAAATTTACAATCAGGTATATGCCCGAATCATGTCATTGGTAAAAGGTCCAAAAATGTCACAAATCCTTCACGCTTAAGTGGACCACAATACTGGCAATCGGTCAGACGAAGATGTGAGGATAAGGGTACCGACAAGTAGAATAAGGCCGTCCAATAACTTTGATCCAAGCATCACAAAAGAAGTGGTAGTTAAAGTGGTTTTTAATTTATTTGACGTTGATTTTTATTCTATTTTTTTATTTTACTTTTATTTTTATTTTACTTTTATTTTTATTTAATTTTCAATTTTCTTCAACTTCAAATTTTATGTTAATTTTATTTTATTTTTATTTTTCTAGCATTTAAAATTATGGTGTGTTAGTTTTTATTTTAAAAGTTTTTTTTTAAATTAAATTAATCCTCAAAAAGTTTTTTTAATTAATTGGCGAAAAATTAGAAAGACTGGGTAGCTATCAGGCAGGAGGTTAAGGAAGGTGGAAAGGTAAAAAGGTAAAAAGGGGGAGTTCACGGCCGGAATCTCCTCACTCAACAGTTTCCGGCCGCAAACCACTCCCAAAAGCTCTCAAGGTGTCAAAAAAAATTTCTTCGATTTTCAGAAAAACGAGTATATCATCGTGAAGGTAGCATCATGTAGATCTCGAATATATATTGTGTTTCACGGAATCACATCGCATTGTGTTTAAAATTAAATAAACTCAAGTCGAGGAGTTTACGGCCGTAAGCTTAGGTCGTAAACTCTGAAACTTGATGATTTGGATTCGAAACTATTTTATTATGATGCTATTTCTCGTTATGTTCACGACTATGTGCTTTTCGTTCGTCATTTCAAAGAGAAAGATCAATTTTAAGCCTTTTTTCGGTGTAGACATTCATAGGCCGTAAACTCCCAGTTTACGGCCCGTGAATTCGAGTGTAATTATTCTGGATTGTTTGAAAGATCTCCATGATAATTGTGCATCGTGTTTTCGAAAAAATCTCTAGGCCGTAAACTAGAGTTTACGGCCCAAGAACAATTGTCGATTCAAGCTGTTATTTTGACTGGGTAACGATTGCATGTTTTCCTCGCTTAAACCGTGAACCAAACCGTTTTTTTTAAGGTTCCTTAGGCCGTAAACTAGAGTTTACGGCCCAAGAACCAAATTTGTCAAAAGGTTTAATTTTTTTGAGCAGTAAACATACATCATTAATAAATAATTTTTATTTTAATCAAAATTTTATTGTTATATTTTTGGTCAAAATAAGTTTTATTATTGGTGTCGGTTTCTTACAACTGTGTTTGAGTGCAGGAAAATGGCAAATCTCAAGTTTGCAGACATGCACAATCTGGCGATAGTTCTTGCTGATCCACCTGTCGTTCATTCCGATATGCTTTCAATGGTTCACAGGTTGCGTGAATGCTGTGTTGCATCAGCGTTGACAGTCAATCCGGTGATCTATCAGAACATCGTTCGTGTGTTTTGGGAGACGGCAAGGACGCAGATGGATGATGATGGAAATTTCACGGTCGCGGCGAAGGTGCAAGGACGAGATATTGTAATCGATGAAAGTTTTGTTCGAAACGCGTTGCTGATTGATGATCAACCTAACTATCCGACGGAAATTGGCATAGAAGATGTTCAGAGAATACTACGATGGATGAGTTATGAAGGAACCTACCCGCCAACGTTGAAAAAGATGCTTCATCCGTATTGGAGATTTCTGGCTCATGTGTTCGTAAGTTGCATATCCGGTAGAAGGAGTGGGGCTGATGAAATTTCTCAACGCACAACTGGTGCATTGGTATCTTTGGCCTCTGGAATTCATTTCAATTTCTCAAAGTTCATCCTAGAGGAATTTGTCATAAACATCCGGGCTTCTACAAGGGATACCTTTCTCCAATATCCCCGCTTCATTCAAGTGTTTGTCGAGATGCAGTTTCCTGAGGTTAGAAAGGCGGGAGACACCTTGGATATGAAGTCTTTGGGTCCACACACTGTGGGACTCATTAAGCAAAACCGAAGAGGAAAAGTTGTCTTTCGAGGGCGTTACCCATTGGAAAAATTCGGAAAGTTTACAGAATTGGATGAGACGCCAGTGTCATACGAATCATCAGAACCGACTTCTTCTGAGAAAACGTCTACTGAGGGTTCGACTCCAGGAAACATTGTGATAGATGTGACTGAGGATGATGAAGATTCACCAACTCAGAGAGATCAAAGTGCTTCTAGTCATGAACATGAGTCGAATGAAAGACAGGATGAAAGGGAAATAGGTACTGTTGATGATGGACATGACTCATTTGAAGATCTTGATCTTACGGGGTTTGATAATGATGATATTGCTGCTTCTTTAGCTAGTAGTGCTAATGTTGTGTCCAACGAGATATTTGACATGATTTTTCAAAATGTCGATGATAGTGTTTTGCCGTCAACTGAGATGAGAAAATCGAGCGAAACTCTTACTCCAATTTCTGAGCAAATGGTGTCAACTTCAATCCCAATGGAGGTAGTTATGGGATGTTCCCCTCCCGTGTCTATTTCTCCTACATCTGAACCATTTGTTAGTATAATACCTCCACAGGCTGACCAACCTCAATCTAAGAGGAGAAGACTTGATGAAAGACAATCCAAGCTAATTACTAGTTTGGTCAGTGGTCTTCCTACACCACCAATTACTACTGCTACTACACGACTTTCCGTAATAAAGATGTTTGCAACTGGACCTAGTTCAGTTTTGGATGTTGGTGGCCCTTCAGCTCCGCCTGGTTTTCCTGTTCCAAGATTTAATAGGGATGCCGCTTCTGAGAGACTAGCTTTGCATATGGCAGAAGAAAAGCTTCGTTCGCCTAGTCCTCAAGGAAAGAACATTTCTATGAGTGAAGGGGGTGCTCCTGATGATGATTCATCTGTTGATAGTTTACGAAAGGAGATCTCTGTATTAAGTCAGAAGAACATAGAGCTTGACATTCAAGTAGCTGAACTTCGTGCTCAGAACATTGAGCTTCGTACTCAAGTGTCTGAACTTCAGTCAGATAGAACTTATCTTGGCGGACAACTCGCAGAAGTTAAAAGGGATAGGAAAGTAAAAAATAAGCAGATTTCTAACCTTCATGAACATTTCAATCTGCTGACTTCAAGCTACTTTGAATTGAAAAAGAAACTGGAGGATGATTTTGGTGAGAAGTATAAAACAAGCGTAGAAGAACAAAGAATAAATTTACATGTGCAAGCGTATCCAGTAGATGTGCCAGCTGGTCAATCTTCTGGTTCTGCTGAACGTATTGGAGCTGTTCCTCCTATGGCTTCTCATATTCAAGAGATCATTCGGAAAAATCAAGAAGATGATACTGAAAGGGGGCAGTTATTATTCAAGCGAAATCTCACTCAGAGCAATTCTAAAGGGGAATCCTTGATCACTGTCACTGATCTTGAAATTGTTCGGTTCAGAGATACTTTTGGAGATCGATCGGGTGTAGCTGCTTGGGGATTTCACGATCCTCTTCGACTTTGGATTATTATTCGCAAGAGCGGTAATTCAGAGTTGTATAAGGATGTTCGTGCTTTTAGCTCATTGACAAGGGTTGATCTTGCGGAGTTATCACAAGCTCCTTTTATCAATCTATTAAACAATCCTCAGGTTTCTCAGTTCAAATTCTTTCTAGATGATCAAGTAAAGAAGGGATTTCCTACAATGCCAACTGCTGAGTCAGTCATTCTGGAACATCCAGATGTGTTTGAAGCCTCTTCTGATAAACCTCTACAATTGGTTATGTGGCCACCCACGACTCAAGTTAAACAATTTCCCATTGTTCAAGGTTATAAAGATGGATCGCTCGGTTCTATGGAGTGTTGGGTTTATGATGAGAGTACTTGTGGTGCAGTCATTAAGCTCAAGAATGGGTGCATACGGTTGTATGATCGAAGAGACCTACTGCAGTTCAGGAAATGGGATATTCATTATCTGAGCAATTTTCAGATCAAAGTGGTTGAAGATATCTATGAGCAAGGAGCCAAGGCGTATACCAGGATGGTTGCTGAAATTTTGAGCAAGAAGATGTGGAATGGCGCTATGGGCCAAATGGATGTCATGCTGGTAAAGAAAGGAATGGGGCCGAGCTAGTCCAAACCAAGGGGGAGATTGAAAGACCCTGTACAATGGTTTGGTCTAGGCATAGTCGTAGATAGCAGTAGATATGTAATTGTTTGTGATTTGTATTGTGTTTACGGTCAGAATGGGTTTACGGCCGTAAACTCTTTACGGCCGTAAACACCTTACGGTCTCTAGTCAGGTCTTTAAATAGCGAGTTGTGTCAGTCATTGTGGGTTGTTGATGCTTTCGTATACTTCCAAGTTGTATCAGACGTTTTATAGCATTAAAGCGTATGCAAGCTTGGCCTTTTGCTCTATATTTGTTTATTAATTCGTGTTTGCATCTGTTATTATCTTTGATCATTGGTAGATCTATTTTTCGGGACTTTACAAACACAATAATCAAATAATTTTTCTATGATCTAGATTAAACTCATAAGTAAAGATAATTCACATCAACAATTTTCAAGAAATTAGATAATCATATAAACTAATACAAATCTTGAAACTTTGACAATTATCCTTTGAAGACTCTTGGACTTCATAACCTAAAGAGTTAATAAATGAGACATTTCACATCCATAACTTATGGAAGTTTCAAAACTCTTAAGATCATAACTTTAAAAAAAACTTTTGAGTTCCAAAATATTATGACAAAATTTGTAACTCCTTGAAACCACTTAGATCAAACTTTTAAAACAAATAAAATAATCATATCATTCTATCTTTTAATAAATTGACCTAATTCAACTCTTGTAGTAAAGTGACTCAAATTTTACAAATAGTTAGTTTTTCATAAAATCAAGTAATTATCATAAAATTTGACAAACTTCATGTTTTTTTTTCTTTTTTTCATCAACTTGAAAAAAAAATACATTTGCATCAAATATAGTAGAAAACAACCCATGACTCTGATACCACTGTTGGGTTTTGGTATAATACAACATCCTATGGTGCACATACAACCCTAAATACATTGGATCTATGTTTTCACTAATTATACATGCAAATGGTTTCCAAGGCATTAAACCTATAACTAGCATGCATTTGACATAAACCATATAATATACTAGTTAGGGAAACATACCTTTTATGTGGCTTGAAGTCTTGATGAATTTGGCCTTAAGAGCTTATCACAAATAGTATGAAATGCCTCAAATGGAATCACAACACACCTTGGACAAAGGTGGCTCTTGAGAGAGAATTCCATGCACCAAAACACCTCCATATTTCTCTAAGAAAATAAGTGGTGATTTTGGCTATGGAGTAACCTATTTATATGTAGGATTCCAAGGGTCATGGGTATAACCCATAATCCATACCCATGAGTTTTATGATCCATGGTTCATGTGGCCCAACTCTTTATGTATCCATACATAAACTTGGTCCACCATGGGTCATAAGCCCAATACATATAAATATAACTAATTATCATAATTAGTCCCCATAGATTTAATTAGTCTCTTTTGATCACTAAATTAATTCCAAATTAATTCTTGATCGGTACTAATTAAAACATATGATTTCATATTAATATATTATAACTTATAATATATTAATAAACCATAAATAACCTTCTCTCAAAAGTCCATCCTAACAAATTGTCCTGATGATATGCAACCCAAATGGACCATGCTACTCTCGGGTCAAGTACATACCAATAATATTTATGGGCTTAGACATCTAATCCAACAGTATGTGTGTGTTTTCATATTATATGTTGTGATTATGATATGAAAACATGTTAAACCTTCACCAAACTCGAAACATCTACTAAACTTGGTGATGTTTGTAAACTAAACCACCTTATGTTACTTACTATGAATTTGAAAGGATTAAACATGCTAAGGATGTTTGAAAACAAAATAAAACCATATAAGGGGCCATATTTGACAAATAAACAAAAAGTGAGGTCTTTATGTTAACTCACGGTTTTGGGAGGACCTAAAGAGTCATTTTTAGATAAAAATGGATCTTTATGATATTCATGATTTTAAAGGGGCCAAGAGTGTTAATTTTCACAAAATGGGCTTCTATTTGGGCCTTCACGGTTTTAATGGGCTAAAATAGTCAATTTTCATAAAAATGGGCCTTAATTAGAAAATCTTAGTTTTTCATGGGTCTAAAATGTAAATTTTGGCCTTTATGGACTTAAAATGTCATTTCCATTAAATTTGGGCCGAAAATGTCATTTCCAATTTATTTGGGCCAAAAATGTAAATTTCAATATATTTGGGCCAAAAATGTTATTTCTAAGAATAGTAGGTTAAAAATGTCATTTTATTCAAAATGGGCCCTTAAATGTGAACTTTCGGTCTTAATGGGCCTAAAGGGTCATTTTTATCAAAAATGGACCTCTAATGTAAATTCCCGACTTAATGGGCTAAGAATGTCATTTTTACTAAAAGTGGGTCTTTTATGTCATTTTGGTAAATAACGGAACTAAAACAAGTTTTATAATAACAATTGACTTAATTACGACATTTCCACTTTAATTGGGTCTTGTATACACATTTCATGTTTATTGGGGCTTAAATACATAATTACAAGTTTATTGGGCCTTAAATACCCATTTACATGCTTATTGGTCTGGGCATACTCATTTCATGTTTGTCGGCCTTGTAGGCCCATTGATTTTTTATTGGGCCATACGACACATTTTATGTTAATTTAGGCCAATAATAAATAATACTCGACACTTTGATAAAAACAAATGGTATTTTCATCACCAATGTTTTGTAATCGAATTCATGCTCGAAACATCATTTTAAAACGATAAACAATGTGATACACTGTCGCATAAATTTAATTAAGGTTCTTGTGAGACGTTCTTTCATTCCTACCTATCTAGTGTACAACCTCTAGTCATGTAGTTATAACCAGAGTATCCTAGAGGGAGAGCGATAGTTTATGTATAGATCTACACGGGGTTGACAGCCCCGCACCTGAGCTGTTCGCTACAGTTAGACTAGGCCAGTCTGGATTGACAAATGTCTTATCTTAAACAAGTTGATGCTTGAAAAACGTCATGACAGGCAGATCAATCATATCAAGCATGATTATAACGACTCACATAGAAATTAACATACACTGTACAAATTTACGGAATACATATACGAAACTTTTGATACACGTGCGAGCTATTCATTTCTACGACACTCGGGTCTTAGGGTTTTACGACCACAATACTTTTACAAGCAAAAAATATCAGATTTTCTGGGAAACTTACATTTTACATTACCTTCTATTTACAATAGAAAATATAGGATTTTCTGGAATACTCTCTTTATACATTTTCAAAACAGAAACACACATTTTTTAATACAATATTTGACACAAAACATTCAAACCATGTTACAGAAAATATTGGATTTTCTAGTTCTTACAAAGTGATATAAAACTTTTCATACAAACATGCTTATGAACTCACCAACATTATATATGTTGACGTTTTTAAAATAACTTGTATTCTCAAGAAATCGTTAAGCAGGTTGGTCACCAAGAACACATGGATTTTGTTGTATTTTTTGTTATCATGATACACTTATTTATTTGGAATGTAATTTGTAATCAAACACATACTTATATAAACAATGATGGTTGTATTATTGTATGTGGGATGATGGTGTTGTCTTGATTCAATTGTTTACATTGTGATGATATTACAAGATGAAGTCACCCAACCCCGGACGTATCTACCGTTTTGGTTCGGGGGTGTGACATATAATAACTCCAAAACCCATTTTTCATTAAAAGGTCATAGTTTTACATTGATTAAATATAAAAAGAGTTTAGATGAAGTCTAAAACATAATTATTTCTTCGATGCGAGTACAATCATGTTAGAGCCTTCCCAATAGCAGTGAATAGCCTGAAAAACATTTTATCCACAATTGTAAGCCAAAGCTTAATGAGTTCTGATGAGATTTCTAGGTTACAACAAAAATTTCCACAACGTATTTTAATCTTAAAAGCTTATGGATACATGCAACCTAGAACTCTATGGCATTTTCTCTAGTTATAGCAACATACTTTATGAAACAACATCTAATCTATAATAATCGAAATTCATGGTGTTAGAATCATACCTTTTGTAATCAAATGAAGGATGTAATAAACACTCTTGTAGATCTTTTTGGAAAGCTAGCTCTAATAATATGGTAGCCTCTAAGGTGTCACGCCTAAAACCCTAGGAAACCATAGGACCAAAAATATGGATAGTGGAGAGGAAAAATTATGATTTCTCTATTAGTGAGGATAGGGATCATTTTTCCATAGGGTTATGACCTTTATATAGTTTCCATATAACCTTGAAACCAAGATTTGAATATTAAAATATTAGTATTTTAATCGGATTTAAATATTGTTTCGTTATCTGATTCAGGAGTCTTCCAGAACCCTTCCAAGCACTCCTTGAAACCGTCCATATCAAGGGAAGGATCTAGAATTGTCTTCCTTGCTCAACTATTGGACAATTACAGTTCAACCTTTTCATCCTTAATTAATTTCAATTAATCCAAAATTAATTCTTAATTAAATATTAATTATCTCTAATTAATATATTAATCATATAATATATTAGCAAATCATTTTATATCTCTCTAAATTTCAATGCAAGCCATTTCTTGGTTATGAGGGCAACCCAAAAATAACTTTACTTTTATTCATTAAGATTACACCAGTTTAGTTAAGACCTTCGACACTTAATCCACCAGTTCCCCAAAATACCACATACAACAATATATTAAACGAGAAATCGTATTTGTTTAATTAACATTTGTCAAGAATTAATTAAGAATTAATTTTGTGATCAAAAGGAAGTTAATTGAACTAAGGAGACTGAACTGTAATTATGTGATAGTTGCAAAGTTGGGCAAGGAAACTCTAATATATAGGGTGGACAAATTCTAGGGATAAAGCCTTAAGAATTCGTCCTTGATAGGGATTCTAGAATTATCTTATGGGCTGCTTGGTGGCTAAGTAACCAGATAAGGATAATGAATGAAACCCTAATTCCTACACCTATATAAAGGACCCTTGGGCATGATAAATTCGGCCACTTGAACCCTAGAAGTCCTAGAGCCAAATTTCACCTCTCCCCTCTCTCTCTAGTTCCCTCCAACTGCTCTTGATGTTATTGATTCATTAGAGGCACAACATTTGAGGTGCTAAAGTTCTCAAGGCTTCAAGATCTTCAATCAACAACAAGGTAATCATCTAGATCTATTTTGTTATGTTAATTTCAAATTATACTCACGAGATCTAGGGTTGGAAAGTCTTGGATGAATTACATGTACAATAGAGAAATCTAGATCCAAGCATTAGGGTTTGCATGAGCACATAGGATGTTCTTTTGGCTCAAACCCATCAGTGGTATCAGAGATTTTTTTATGTTTCTATTGTATTGATGCCTTGTATGTTCATTCATGCTTTAAAATTGTTTTTTGGGCTTTCTGTCTGATGAACTCGACGAGTTCCATTGAGAACTTGACGAGTTGGATGAACTCGACGAGTTTAGCTGTCAGACAGAGAGATTTTCGGGATTTCTTGCTGTTTTGCTTAAGGATAATTACCTAAATCGTTTTAGACTAATAAAATCCGAATTTTATTACTGTTTTATGATTATCCTTACCAAATCAAAAGATAATTACCAATTGTTTGAATAATAAATTCCTTATTTGATAATATTTGATTATTTAAATTAAATTTTGAATTATCTTGTAAATAAATTGACTATGTCAAATTTAGATAATCATTAAATTAATTGTTTAATTTAAATTATTTTCTATTTGATCCTTTGTTTTTTGAAAAGTTCAAAACTTGTCCTCAAGTTTTGAAATTGAAATTTAAATTCTTGATTAAAAGTTTAATTTGAACTATTTAAATTTGCTATATATATATATATATATATATATATATATATATATATATATATATATATATATATATATATATATATATATATATATATAACTTAAATGCTAGTCTTACCGTTAGTAGGCCTCATTCATGAAGCCGATCTATAAGAGGGTATTAGGTTATGACATATAAAATGGTTGTTTAATGGGTATCCACTCTCACCCGCCACTTCCTTGATTGGTGGAGGGTCGTTACCCAAACGGGTAGGATAGAGGAAACCTTTCTTCATTAAAAGTATAATGAATCTATATAAAGTAACTAAATTTTTTTTTCAAAACTCTCAATCTTAGTTACTTTAGGCAAAAGTGAATTGATGCAATTCCATGAAATTACACTTTGTACCCTTGCTAAGATGTTAGTGGAGCGTGTGTGGTTAACCAGCACACTAATCGGGTTCTAAGCAAAGGTGGCAAATGGTGACTCATTGTTTGTCATAGTTCGATGGAGTGTGTGTGGTTAACCGGCACATCGATTAGGTGACGGTAACAATGAGGGCATCATGTATATTTGCATGGTTATTCACACCCACTTTGTGATCCTCGGCATCCCAGTCACAAACTAAAGGGGCATATTGAGATTTAAGCATGTCATTGAAAAGTTCAATGAATCTCAAAAGATCTAGGAGTTTTCAATACATTTAAAACTTAATCTCTTTTTCGTTTTTCATGATGGAGAATTAGTGAATCGTCATTCACTTACCTTCAAATTATTTACTTGTTAGATTACAACATCCCTCTTCTAATTTGTAAATAATGTTGTTGGATCCTAGCCCAATTTTCTCATTTGGGTGTTTAATTGGGGATTCAATTCTAATCGAACTTTGTTCTTTTTCTTTTTCAGATGTCGAACGTCAACAACAATGCTTCCGGATCGAATTCCTCCGGCTCGTTCTCACTCATGAATTTGTGTGGGAGAGTGATCTTTAACGGGTCCAGTTTCAATGATTGGATTCGCAACATCTTAATGGTCACTCTTTATGAGGACAAAGAGTATGTACTCGATGAGAAGCTAAAGGAAATCAACCTCAACACTGCCTGTGCTGAAGAAATCACAGCCTTTGAGGCCCATGAGCGTAATGCTATGAAAGTCCATTGCATCATGCTCGCGACCATGACTGAAAAACTCCTGAAGTCCTATGAGGACATGTATCGCTTTGAAATGCATCAAGACTTTCTGGACTGGTACCACCAAAGTGCGAGGCAAGAAAGGTATGAGATCATCACGTCGATGATCACTACTTGAATAGGTAATGGATAGTCTCTTACCGCTCATCTGCAAAAGATGCAAAGATATGTTGATCGCCTACTAAAATTAAATGTTAACCTCGATGAAGAGTTGGCAATCGACATTATCCTTCACTCCTTGCCTCCCTGCTACAACCAGTTCCGCATGACCTACCACATGAATAAGGAAGAGGTCACTTTGAACAAGCTTCAAGGCTTGCGAAGGACTGCTGAGAGCAATCTCAAAGATAAGTCTGTTGCATCAACTCCCACTCCTGTTGTTGCCCCTGTCATGGCAATTGGGCAAGGGAAGGGTAAGAAGAGGAAGGCTCCCTCAAAGAGTCACTACAAGGGAAAGTCCCAATATGGTACCTATTCTAGTGGAACCAAAGTTGGTTTTGCTAAACCCAACTCAAACCCCAAGGCGGCAGAGTGTCACCACTGCCACAAGATAGGGAATTGGAAAAGAAGTTGCCCATAATATCTGCAAGCAATCAAGGATGGGAAGATCAAGCCATCCTTCGTAGGTATTTACACTATTAAATCTAATGATTCATCGTATGCTATTTCTTGGGTTCTTGATACAGGTTGTGGTTTTCGCATATGTTCTGATTTGCAGGGACCTCCTCCTTGTTCATATGATAGGTCATGCAGAACTGATCATAACAGGAGGGTAAGGAGTGTAGAATGATATCTATTGCTAACTCCTCATCAAAGTTCACACTTAACTTTAGCAAACGGTCCACGAATCTTTGCATTTTCTGTAGGTGGCCCGTGATATACTCTCCATCCTTCATTTTTGTTGTTATCATGGAGGTGATGATTTCATACCTTTCCTGACGAGCACTCGATGGTATCTTTCCATCAGGTCCTGGTGCATCTCATAAGGGTAGAAATCTTCATAGGATTTCTGGAGTTCTACTGTCATAGTAGCCAATATGATACAAGATACTTTAGTGGCATCCTTCTCATGGATAGTGTACTCAACAATCTCCTCTGGACTAGCAGACGACTCATCAATGACCTTAAGCTTCTTGTCGAGGACATATTCCTTGTCCTCATAACGAGTGACCATCCTATGTTCCTAATCTAATCATTGAAATTAGTTCCATCAAAGATGACTCTCCCACAAAGGTTCATGAGAGAGAGAAGGAGCCAGTAGGGTTTGAGCCAGAAGCATTGTTGGAAGACATCTGAAAAGGAAAAAAGACAAGTTTAGATTAGATATAGAATCCTTAATAAGACACCCAAATGAAATATTAAGATTTAAGGCTAGGACCCAACAAAATATTTTATAACTTGGAAGAGGGATGCCGTAATCCAAGATACAAAATATTTGAAGGTAGATAAATGACTATTTACCAATTTCCACCATGAAAAATGAAACATACTATTAGGTTTTAATTGGATTGACACTCCTAGATCTTTTGAGATTCATTGAATAATTCAATTGCATGTTTAAATCTCGATTATGCCCTTCAATTTCGTGACTGGGATACCGAGGATCACAAACAAGGTGTGAATAACCATGCAAATTAACTTGGTACACTTAATTTTATTACCTAATCGATGTGCCGGTTAACCACACATGCTCCACCGATCTATGATAAACCTTAAGCCACCCTTTTTGTAACGCCTGCAGATCCGGGCTAGTCAATTTAGAGGCAATAGGGGTCGAAAACGACTTTTCGACAAAAAGATTATTTAGAATAAATAATCTTAACCAAGTTGTAGAATATGTCACAGGGTTTCCGTACATATAAAGAACGCCGAAATCCGAGTTATAACGAAGAAGTTATGACCTGTCGAAGTTTCGCGTCGGAACCGGCACGGCGCCGGGAAGCGTAAATAGTAAATTTATGATAGAGCGAGATTTAGATTTAGCGCTCTAAACGAAAGTCGTAGAATATGTTAAATTAAGAACTTCGATAAAAAGAACGCCCAAATCTGACTTCGTATGAAGAAGTTACGATTTTTCGAAGTTTCGGATTAGCAGTGTACAGTCCGAAATTCGAATATTAGATCGAGCGATTTTTAGCCGACACAACCTAAACGAGAATTGAAGATCTCATTATTAGTAGCGTAACAATAAAAAGACAGACGAAAATGGACATCGGATGAAGAAGTTATGAGATTTTAACAGACCAATCCTGTCCCGACCTGTTAAAAATATAACTTTAAAAATAAAGTCAAAATTAGCCGACGGAGTCTAAACGAAAGTTGTAGAGTACGTCTCCACCTACGCGTGGATATAAATAACGTCAAAAACGGAGTTCGTATGAACGAGTTACAAATTATAATAGCATATTTACGTATTAAAATGAAGTATAAATCATATATACGTACACATATATATACATATGTATATATCATTAGAAATGTATCGACGATGCGGTCATTATAAGACTAATGTTGAGTTCTTTCGACATTAGTTTAGTGCAAATATCATTAAATCTATTTAAAATAGTATTATAAAGGGGTGTTTAGTTGTTTATATAACTATAAGGTCATTAAGTAATTATGGAGGGTAGTTTTTGTAAATTCAATTACTATAAACAAGAGGCTTGGGCTCTCATATTTCTTGCACCATTCTCTTGATTCAAGAGTCTTTCTCTCCTTATCCCCCGAGCATTTCGGTCCCTCGTGATTCGACTTCTCTTTCTGTAGTTTTAGTATAGTAAGGTGAGCGCTGAAGCGTTGCACGAATCTTTCTTAGAAAGATTCAGCGACGAAGTTCTGCCCCTACAGAGCCCGACTCCTAGCTAAAATCCCCTTGTAAGTAAGTTATGCTTACCCTATTTTAAATATAGTTTATATTAAAAATAAGTATTATTATTATAAATTTATAATAAATATTTGAGCTATTATTATGACTTATATAAGTGTCGTTATAATATCTTTTTAACTACTCGTGGTACGGGGAATCTGGTTTAAAGGGCCGCATAGGGTTGTTGGATTTCAGAAGTGCTATATGCCAAAATGGTCCTGCCCTCCGGTGTTTTATGTCTGGCCCCTGTCTGTACATAGTGGTTGGAAAGTATTGTTTAAATGCTTATATAATAATAATAATAAGACTAATAATTAGTCACAGTAAATATTAGACTAAAATCTAGTGGTAATAATACTAGGTTTCGTCGAAGGAAATTATTTTAAAGTAAACGAAGCGCTGTCCGAGTACCGAGTCACCACCTTCTCAAGTGAGTGCATAGTTACTTTCATCTTACACATAGATATGAAGTATTTTATTATAAATTTACGTGCTATGTGTGCATATTGTCTAAATACTTGCTGTCTATGCTGGTGAAAGATTTTTATACATGTTTTAAATGATGTAAACTGTATAAAGTATTTTATATCTACAAGATATGTTGGGTAAAACATGGGTAGATGAATGATGATGGATAAAAGCTGAAATAGAGGAACATTAGTAGTACGGACCTAGTGCCCTATAGGTATACATTGGCAGCAGTGGACCTAGTACCCTATAGATGAGCACTGGCAGCTGCGCCACAACCCGTAGATGATTTAGATCTATGGTAAACGTCCTAGCAGCTGCGCTCCAAGGATAGTATCGGCAGCTGCGCCTAATAGGGAGCCTTATGACCATGACAGTAGTGTTTAAAGGTCAATACCGGCAGAAGCGCCTCATAGAAAATGTCCTAATTCTGGCAGCTGAGCCTAAGTGACAATATTAGCAGCTGCGCTTGACCAATGTGTCATTGGCAACAATGGACTTCATGTTGTTTCCTTAGGATGATCCTTAGGAATGAATGAATGAGAAATAGCTGATTCTTAGGGTAGATCCTTAAGAATAAAGAAGATAATGGGGATGGGTAATTGGGTTGATTGTTTGATTGTTTAAACATAATAATTATATTATTGTGGGTTGAAAACCCTATGTACTCACCAGGTTTCCCAACCTGACCCACTCAGTTTATTTATATCACAGGTGTTGATATGAAGTGACATTACACTGAGAGATTTAAAGAGATGTTGATCACTAGTGTAAATAATTGTAAGTTCTGTTTATGCTTATGTTTCTGTATTAACGATGACATCCCAAACGTTTTAAAATGAAATAAATACGTTTCTTCGAAAATGTTTTAATAACGTATTTACCATGTTTTTTTGGGAACAAATTCCGCAACATTTTTATAAAATGAAGTACTCTGATTTTTATAAAGCATAAACAACATCGGTCTTTTTTGGCCGCGAAAATGGGGATGTCACACTTTTCCACCCTTGTTAAGTCCAAGTTAGTATGCCGGTTAACCACACACGCTCCACTAACGACTTTAGCAAGGTGCAAAGTGTAATTTCATGGGTTAGCATCAATTTCACATTTTCCTAAAGTAACTAAGATTGGGAATTTATTAAAGGTTTAGTTACTTTATATTTATCATTATACTTTTAATGAAAATAATAGTCTTTGTCCTACCCGTTCGGCTACCGACCCTCCACCAGTCAAGAAAGCGATGGGTGAGAGTGGACACCCATTAAGGTGTCATTTTATAGGCAACAACCATATACCCCCTTATAGACTGGCTTCGTGAATGAGGCCTACTAACGGTAAGACTGACTTGATCTTATATATATATATATATATATATATATATATATATTATTAACTTATAATACTATAAAGTATAAGGGTTGAATTTTAAACTTTTTAAATTATAGGGATTGGAATTCAAGTTTTCTAAAGTGACTTTACAAATTCCAAAACTTGAGGGCATGTTTTGAAACTATTCAAAACCTTTCATTTCTACAATTATGAGTTTTAGTGATTTTAATGGAAAAGACCCTTGGAATTCCATAACATGCGGACATGTTATGGATTCCATTAAAATGCATTTAGATCAACAATTAAACTAACAAGCATGTCAAATTAGTTCTATGATCTTACAAAACTCATAAGCATGCATAATTCACATCAACAATTTTCAAGAATCATATGAACTTAATATAAAACTTGAAACTTTGACAATTATCTTTGAAATTGGATAAGCACAATCATTACCACATCAAAAACAGGTTTAAAAATCTTAAAACAATTTAGGGTAATGATCCTAGTCCAATTCCAACAATAAAACTCGAAATTTTGCACTCAGGGCCTCCTACTCGTCGAGTGCATGAATCTATTCGACGAGTAGGATGAGTTTTCACATGGACTCGTCGAGTCCCCCAATGGAATCGGCGAGTTCACTGAACAGTGAGCAGAAAAATCGATTTTTTAGCAATATGCATAAAGTATAATTGAAAACAAGTCTAGGCTCTGATGCCATTGATGGGTTTTGAGCATTCTAACACTCCTATGGTGTGCATGCAACCCTAGAAACCTTGGATCTATGTTTTCTCTATTATACATGCAAACTTTCTTTTTTTTCCAAGGTTTCATCCTAACTAGCATATCATAGGGTATATGTGTAATACAAAAACTAGTAGAATGACAAAACTTTCTTGTATCTTGGATTCCTTAAGACTTTGTAAGCCTAGCACCCAATATGTGATGCCTCAAATGCTTTACACAGCACCACCAACAATTGGAATAACTTGAGAGAAGATTATTATGCACCAAAATCGGCTAGCCCTCACTACTATCTCTTAAGTGTCGATTTTACAAGTATGAGGCTCCTTTATATAGTGTGCATATTAGGGTTACACCATGTAACTCATGCCTTTCCATATTATTCATGATCCATGGGTTTTAACCTCCATGGAGCATCCATGGGTAACCACATGGGTTTAGCCCATCATGAAGAATTGTGGATCATAAGCCTACTATATAAGAATGAATGATTTACCAAATCAATCCCCATTTATTTAATTAGTCTCTTTTGATCACAAAATTAATTCCAAACTAATTCTTGATCAATACTAATTAAATAATTCTTATTAATATATTAGAACTTATAATATATTAATAAACCATAATTATCCTCTTCTCACAAAAGTCTATCAAAATTGTTCTGATGCCATGCAACCCAAATGGACCCTGCCAAATCGGGTCAAGTACATACCAAATATACTTATGGACTTAGACACCTTATCAAACAAAAAGATCATAACACCCAAAACTAGCTAGATCTAACAATTTCATCATCAATATTTAAACGTTATACCTCTAAAAGAAAGACCAAGGTGAACAAAGTTTAGATCTACAAGTTCCAATGCAGCCAACACTTCTTCAATGAGTTCTTTTTTCTCCAAGATGCACCAAGAAAACTCCAAAGCACTTAAAAACACCTTCTTTTTGCTCACAAGGATCAGTCTAGGGTTAGGGTTTCATGAGAGGGTGTTGGAGAGGTGGAGGTTGAGAATGGAATGAGTTTGTGGGACTTAAGGAGCTTAAATAGGGCTCAAACCATGAAATTAGGATTTGGGCACTGATCATGTACGCCCAATGTACTTAATTTATGCCCAACGTACTAGGGATGATCCAGTACGCCCAGTGTACACATTAAGTCCGCCCAATGTACGCGACTCAATCCAAAATCGCCCTAACTTCAAAAGGCCATAACTTCTTCGTTCCAACTCCGTTTTCAACGTTCTTTATATCCACGGAAAGGTGTTGAAGAGATCTACAATATTATCTAAATATTTTGGACTAAAAACTTTTCGAAGAAAAATCCATATTTCATGCAAGAACCTGGCCTGTGACTTTTCCCTTTCTACCCTTTCGACTCATAACACAATTAAAAGGTAAAAATGTCTTAACTATCATTACCTTCTTCCATAAGAACTAAACTTTGCCTCCTTAAGGCCCAAAACCTCACACAATTGACTTCCGGTCCATGGCTCGGAATGGCAGGAAACAGGATGTTACAATTCTCCTCCACTTAAATTAGATTTCGTCCTTGAAAATCAGCTCTCGCTTCCACTTCATGATGAATCCCTAGCCAAAAACCCACACATTTGATTGGTTCTAAACCTCCTCAACCAATTTTCGTCTTGCTAATCCCGTACATAAGTGCACCATTGCGACGAGAACAAACTAGAAAAACAGAATCCCTGACTATTTACTATTGTTCAAACCTTCATTCAAAAACAAGGTGACTCCCAACGCGAGTCTCATATATATATATATATATATATATATATATATATATATATATATATATATATATATATATATATATATATATAACTTTTGTAGAGAAGTACGTACAACACCAGCATTTTCCATAACTTCCTAGCTATAAGACCGAACTCCTAGTAAGAACCACAAAGTCGGGGACTCCCAAAGCTAAAATCACCGAATCAAATCTATCAATATGCTTCTCGAGACCGGGAACCCATCATATCTAGACTTCAAAATCCATATTCCAGGACTGATATTCATTCGTTCGATGAACCCACCATTTTCTTTGAGTAAGAACACCACCAAGCACGTTGAATGAAGTACTCAAAACACATCAATCGCAGATTTCAACCGATTCCAAATTCATAAGATGTATAAAAAACCTTAAATAAACCCTTGACTCCCTGACACACCATTACAAACCACTGCTCCTACAAGCAAAGATGATCAATCCAAGAATTTTCACATTGCATCCAACCCTTATTAGATCAGATTTACCCCCACCTGGAAAATCACCCGAGACATTCACAATGAACTTCACGACTCGAGACTTAAAAACTGATACCCAACCTTGGTAAACAAACCCCTAATAGCAGCTCGCAAACAAACGAGATTTATAATGCAAACACTTTGCATATATTTTTTGATGCATTACTGATACTCCTAAAACCCCTTAACTGCTTACTTTATCCAAACCAGATGATTCGTAAGTCTCCTGACTTCCAAAAATGCACCAATACTTAAAGTACCACATGTAGAAGAAATAAACAATCATGATCACTGGGCCCACAACTATGTCTGGAATATCCCTAGAAGGCCCTCAATATAGGTATGGAATGCTCTCGGTATTACATCGATCTTGTCGACATTCCATCATTCGCCTGGAAACTCATGAATAGCTTCACGGGGGCCTGAAGATACTCAACCGCATTCTACCACATTGCAGGAACCCAATCAACGTCCCTCTCAACGCTAACCGAGCGCAACAATGCCATACTCTTGTACCACACACAATTCCTTTTATAGTACAAGATGCTACCAACGCAAAATCCGATGAAAACATGGTCACACATGTCCTGAGAATGGGATAAACGATCATACTCTTGATCCAATTCAATGGTTATAACCCAAATACGAACCATACATATAATTCGAACCAAGTGCTCCATTGCTATCTTGACCAGCCCACAAACCCCTCACGACAATATCTGATGAACTTACCACAATACACACCCAAATCTTCTGAAAAATCTCTGCTTTGATGATGTATGAAATGACCAAAGATCAATAACACATTGACACCTAATCCAGTGAACCAAAGCCCACGCGGAGCTAAACATACCCATCTTTGAAACTAATGTACCGATCGACAACTGCCCAATCTAGACTTTAATAGTAATCCATACAACGAGCTGACAAGTTCTTCAATAATCGATACTCATCTTGAGTGATCCGAGCGCCTTCTCGTATACTCATTGGCATCCCAAAAAGGAACCAATGGCCACAACGAGCTCCTTGACCAACTACTTCCTGCTACAAGACAACTTGTGTATCTCTTGAACACATACATCCGATAGCCACTTACTCTACACCCCTGAGGTTTAATTTTAGGAGTAATAAGTGTTAAATTTACATAAGAAGTAGTAGTTAGAGGTTCGGTTGTAAAGACGCCTCGTCAGATGTCAATAAAAGATAGACTTGTAAGGAAAAGATTGAAGTATTTACTCTGAGGTTTAAAACTGCAAGAAAATGGTAGAATATTATTATGGAGCTGTTCAGGTTTTTAGGATGCAAGGTTTTGGTTGGAAATAGAGAACAGAAACATAAGCGATTAGTATAGACACGTTCGTTTAGTTAAGAGTCACGTTAGATAGATCGTCAAGTGCAACTGCATATGCGTTATTGGTCATCGGGTGAGCTACGTATTTGGTTTAGTTATTCCTTTAGATAATAAGTATAAGAATTAATATAAAACTAGGGTCAAGGTTCAACATTCGTAGGATAATTTAGGATGACGAATAGACTTTAGTGTTTCAACGACATATATTAAGGACCTCTAATCAGTTTTAGTCTCGAAATTTAAAATAACAAAGATCTGTTATGATAAGTAGATATCAAAGAAGGATGAAGATTGAGCTCCTTTAAGGATAGTCATGTAGTGGTTGTGAGTCTTAATACCATCAAAGGGTCGATCGTGAGTCTTTAGGTCTAAGAAGGGATGATGACAAGAGCGACATGGCATCATAATCCCAATAGTTGGATAAGTGTCACGACATATCGTGATTAGGAATAAGAACGAATGTACGAACACTATTTATAGCTTGATATAGGAAAAGTAGCTAGAGATACGAAAAGGTTATTAGTAACCTAGTGTTCATTATAATCCAGTAGGTTGGAAGAAAAGCAAGCCTTATTATAAGTCTGTCACCGATATTAGAGTAATGATTATGGTATTTTCCAAGGCAGTAAACTAGTTATAGTAATTTTGGTTAAAATTCAGAATGTTGGAACACCTGAATTAGGTTGTAATACCGTTTGTAATCTAGATTCATGTGTGTTTTAAAGATATATAATATTGTTATATATATATATATATATGCATTATTTAAATACATTTTAAGCTAATATTTGGTTACTTGCAAAGATATTTGGTACTTGTTGAGTTAGATTACATTTTGCAGCCAAGTAGGACATTCTTGAAGGAAAAGGACCAAAAGACGACAAAAGTTAGAACCTGGAAGGACTGAAGCTAAAGCTAGGAGCTTAACAAAGCTTAAAAGGAAGGAGAACCTTAAAAATACAAGTCCCACGACATGGCTTCAGAGTGTCATGGCACGACTAGTAGAAGAATCTTGACTATGTATGTAACATAGAAGTTCACGATGTGAGCCTTATAATCTCACATCGTGAGGAGGGAATGAAGGATCCAGTAAATGGTTTGGTCTAGGCTTTCAGTATATTTGGTTTAGAATGAGTCTGTATTTGTGTTTAAGGGTTGTTTGTTAGTTTGTTGGACATTTTGTGTGTTTACGACCGTAAACCATGTTTACGGTCGCAAACCCAGTTTACGGTCTGGTCTTGTATATATAGAGGAGGTGTTTGTCTTTAGTGGGTTGTTGATGCCATTGCGTTTACACAGAGTCCATCAAGTTGTACCTGACGATTTATTGAAATATAATCGTGTGCAAGCTTGGTTTCTTTTCATCTTATTCTTCTTGTGTGATTGATTGTTGCTTAACTACTGGTAAAGATCCATATTTGGACCTTACAATTGGTATCAGAGCCGAAACCGGTGTTAAGGCTTCTTTCAATCGCTTTTTAGGCTATTTTCGGTCTATTTCAATCGATATCTTTGAAGTTCGAACCTGTTGTTAGTGTTTACGTGGTGAAGGGAATCATTTCTACTGAAAAATCGTGTTTATAAGGGCTTTCTGGGAGTTTGCTGTCAATCATAAACTCCATTTATGGTTGTTGAATCAAGAACATCAAGAACCGTAATCTCAGAATCATCACAAACCGTAAACTAACTTTCAAGGAACGTAAACACATAAACCGGAAACTCAGAAACCGTAAACTCATATACCGTAAACCCAGTTTATGGTTGTAATCCCCTGAACCATAAACCTAGTTTACGGTCGTAAACACTTTCAACCGTAAACTCAAAATTTGAACTTAATTTGCTTGATTTGCTTGATTTTAAATGGATTCTCAAGGTCAAAATCATTTCCATGAATTTGACACTGTTATGGGCACCACCACACGAATTCCAAGATTGATGTCTGCGGATGGTTTCCCCGAATGGAAGTATAGAATTGAAAAGTACATCAAAATGAAGGACTTTAAGGTATGGAGAAGCATTCTTAGAGGCCCTGTTAGAATCACCACGACAGTCAGAGGCTAAGTGATTGACAAGGAGTTTGAAAACTACACTGATGAGGAGTTTGAGAAAATTGAGGAGCAAGAAAGGTCTTTAGCCACCTTAACTATGGCATTATCTCCCGACATCGCTCAAGGTTTTTGTGAGTACACTTCAGCTAAAGATCTATGGGAAGCCCTAATTGAAGTTTATGAGGGCAATGAGGATATGAAGGAGAGTCGTCAGGACATGCTGAGACAAAAGTTCAACATGTTCAACTACATTCCAGGAGAGACTCTTGAGGCGCAATTACAGAGGTTCACAACTCTCACAACGGACATGAAAATATTTGGGATTTACTTAACCAAGTCAGAAATCAACAACAAGCTTCTCAATGCTCTTCCCAGATCATGGGATATGAATGTCGCTGTGATCAAGAAGAATAAGGATCTAAACCGCCTCACTCTTGCTAAAACCATGGCAATCATCAAAGCTTGTGATATTGATGATAAACAGAGAGAGATCAATCACGTGAGCTCATACTCTACTGTAAATCTTGGGATCTCAACCAACAATTCTCTATCCTCAATCATGTCCTCTTCAGGTCAAGGGTTTGCTGCTAAAGCACCTCAGATTCAGACCTTCACTATTGCATCACCTATTCCTCATCCTCAGAATCAACCATTTGTCTCCCCACATGTTGTTTCTTCTCCAAATGTGTCTGCTGTAGCTAGGGATGAGATTTAGAACCGGAAAACCGGACCAGAACCGGAACCGGACCCGTTAGAACCGGAATATATAGAACCGGGTCCGGTTCTAGGTTTAAAAATTGGCTTTATCCGGGTTCCGGGTAATCCGGGTTTGGGTCCATTGGGTCCGGGTAAACCGGGTCTAAAATCCGGAACCGGTTTTTGGAACCGGAACCACTTTTTGTGAAACGCTTACAAGATACATATCTTATTCGTTTCAACTCCAATTGACATACGGTTTTTTCCAACATGTAGTTTAGAGTTTGTACATGATTTTAGACTATAAATTTATCATTTTTAGTTTTATATTCATTGACTTACAGTCCTCAAAAGTTGAGATACCAAAGTTGAAAGTTTTTAGTTTTTTAGTTTTTTTGTATTCGGTGAAAGTTTTAAAACATGCATATCTAATTCGTTTGAAGTCGGATTGACATGTGGTTTTTTCTAATTTCTAGTTTACAGTTTGTACATGAGTTTAAACTATAATTTTGTCATTTTTGGTTTAACATTCAATGATTTACAGTCCTCCGAAGTCGGGATATCAAAACTGAAAATTTTCAACTTTTCAGCTATTTGTTTTTGTACTTTGTATTATGTGAAAATATTAACACAAGTATATCTCATTCGTTTAAATTCAGATTGACATGCGGGTTTTTCCATAGTGTATTTTAGAGTTTGTACATGATTTTAGACTCTAATTTTGTTAACTGTGGTTTCGTATTCAATAAGTTATAGCCCCCCAAAGTCGGGATATCAATATGAAAATTTTCAAAGTTCAACCCACTAAGTAGTAAGTAATTACCAAAAAATTCCGGTTTTTTCTGGTTTTCCGGGTCTAAACCCATTTTATTTGATTCCAACCTACCCACTTTGATGTTTCCGGGTTTTCCGGTTCTAGACCCACTTTACCCGGAACCATACCCGAAACCGAACCGGAACCGGTTCCTATATACCGGTCTGGTTTCCGGTTCTATAAAATCCCGTTAACCGGTTCCGGGTTTTCCGGGTCCGGGTCCATTCGGTCCGGGTTTGGACCCACTTTCATCCCTAGCTGTAGCCTCTTCCTCAAACCCTAAGGATACTGATGAAAATTTGGCTCTAGCTGCTGGGCTTGTTAACTGCTACAATGCTTTTGTAGTTGGAGATCTTCTACCTCAGCTGTCATTTGCTGATTTGGACTAGATTCATCCTGAAGACGTAGAAGAGATGGACATCACGTGGCAGATTGCTATGGCTGTTTTCAGGGCCAAGCAGTTTGCTAAGAAGACTGGAAAGAGTAACTGGGGCATGAATGCTGACAAGAAGGTGGGATTCAACAAGAGCACGCTGAGATGTTTCAACTGCCATGAGCCGGGTCACTTTGGTCGTGATTTTCCAAAGCCAGATCGTAGGGTCAACAACAACAAAACGATGGTAGCAGTGGGAAACAACCGTGCAGGTGCTGCAACTAATGGTGAGACCGCTATAGCCGCACAGTCTTTTGACTGGGAGGACCAAATTCAGGCTTTGAACATTTCAGGGCCAGAAAATGCTCACCTAGCTCAGATCGATGATGCTTCCTTGAAGACTGATGAAGCTGATCCCGAGGCATAAATGATGGAGCTGCAGTTTGCTTTCATGGCATCTACCTCTTCAGAGCCCAAGAAAAGCAAGGTAACCCTACCATCTTGTTCTCATGCATATATAGAATATGTTAAAGTTCTTCGTGATGAAATCCAATTATTGCATAGAGAAGTAGAGGATCTTAGATAAGAGGGCTACCAACTTAGGAAAGGACAAAAGCCCCTTAAAGCCCAATTAGAAGCTAAGATAAACGATTTTAGAAGAGTCCAGGCAGATATGTTAAAAGGCAAAATGATGCGCTGACTGCCGAGCTTGATACATTGAAGAAAAGATTTGATTCTGCAAACTTTGCTTTTCAAAAATTTGATGGATCAAGCGAGGTAGTTTCCAACATGATCGATCACTGCATGAATTTTAAACAAAACCAACAAAAGGGTTTGGGATACGATAGTGTACCTCCTCCTTATAATCACACATATCTGTATCAACCCTTGTCTAAAGATGAGATTGCCAACGAACCATTCATGGTTTATGGAAAATCTTATGGTTTCGTCTTAGGAGGATTTCTAAATGTTGAAAGTACTGAAGCTTCTACTTTCTCTGCAGATCAACCCTTAGATCTGGCGAAGCATGGAGTTGGAGTTTCTGTTTCTGTTTCTATTCCTAATTCTGGTATTTTTGTTTCTGTTTGTGATTCAAATATTAAGACTGATGATGTTTTGTGTGATGTTTCTAATTCTGATTCTGTTGAATTTAATTTCTTTGATATGTTTGATGAACTGTTTGGTAATTCTGATGCTTGTGATAATCATGAAAGACCATCAACTCCACAAGTCACAACAACTGAGACACCCTCACTTATATCTCAATCTAGTTCTCATTCATGTTCTTTTGAGAAAAGTAAGAGTTTCCATAAAGAAAACAAATCTGAGAAATGTAGTACAAGTTCAAATAATAAACAAATTTGTTTTAATTGTGGTGTTAGTGGTCATATAGCTAGGAATTGTCAAAACAGGATCTTTGTAAACTATTTGTCACCAAGAAGAGAGAACGAATCTCGGGGAAGGTCTTTAATTAGAAAATCCTCAAGAAATCATTCTCAAAATGATGATTGGAAAGATGACCGAAGTAGAAAAAGGGCTATTTTTCAAAAGAATAAAAAGCTTTTTATCAACAAAACTCAAAATAGTTTGCCAAAACTGAACAAGGCTCCGCCAAGATTGGTTTTGTCAAAAGGCCATTCTGGATCTTCAACCAATTCTGGTAGAACATCCAGAGGCTCAGTGCAAACTAAAAGGAAACCTATTTTAAAACCAATAGAGAATTTGATAAAACCTAAATCTCATTGGGTGCCCAAGTCAATTTCCAATCCATCATTACCACCCTATGGAGTGATTAGGAATGAGGATCCTTCTTTGAGATCTTTAAATGTTAATTCAGAGAAAGTGAAAAGGAAACCCAGGACAGTAATGACCTGGGTTCCCAAATCTAAATGATTCCGCTCATTTTGCAGGGACAGTTGCGGAGGAATGTCGTCCGTCCTTCGTACGTCGACAGTGGCTGCTCCCGGCATATGACTGGAGACATCTCCCAATTGAGCGAAATTCAATCTTTTAATGGGGGTTATGTCTCCTTTATGGGCGGAGATGGTGGGAAGATCACACAAAGAGGAACTGTCACAAATGGAGTGTTAAGCTTTGAGAATGTCAACTTCGCTCCAGAGTTAAAGCACAACTTGTTGAGCGTTTCCCAAATTTGTGACAAAGGCTATTCTACCCATTTTACCGACAAAGAATGTATAATTCTCAAGCTAGGCATTGTTATCCCGGAAGAGTGGATTCCTATAAAATCTAAGTGGGATGGCAATGCTTACATTATTGACATGAATAGCAACCTACCTGAACAAGTCACTTGCCTTTTCTCAAAAGTCTCTGAACAAAACGCAATGCTATGGCACCGAAGGCTCGGTCATGCTAACGCAAAAAACTTGAATCGCCTTGCTAAGAATGAGATGGTCTGAGGCCTACCTGTCAGAGACTTTATTACATTTGAGAAGTGTGTTTCCTATGTTCAAGGCAAACATCATGGGAAACCACACCTGCCCAAGCAAGTCAACTCAATCAGTCAAGTGCTCCAAGTATTGCATATGGACTTATTTGGTCCGGTCAACGTCCTGAGCATCAATAGAAGCTTGTACTGTCTAGTTGTGATCGATGATTTCTCTCGGTTTACGTGGGTCTTCTTCTTATCCAACAAAGCGGGAGTTGCTAATCTGATTAAGAAGTTCGTTGTGATGATTGAGAAGCAAACCAATAACCAAGTGAAGGCGCTTCGTACTGACAATGGAACTGAGTTCAAGAATTCGGTTCTTGACCACTTTTGCACAGAAAAGGGGATAATGCGTCAATATAGCTCTGCTCACACGCCTCAACAGAACGGTGTTGCTAAAAGGAGAAATAGAACATTGAAAGACGCCGCAAGGACAATGCTTTGTGATTCCAAACTACCTGTTTTCTTTTGGGCCGAGGCGATTAACACTGCTTGCTATGTGCATAATTGTGTTCTAATCAACAAAGCACAAATAAAGACCCCGTACGAAATTCTCTATGGACACAAGCCTTCCGTTAGCCATTTCTGCGTATTTGGTTGTCCTTTCACCCTTCTTCACTTGGATTCCAACCCTAAATTCAACACCAAAGCCGATGATTGTTACTTTGTAGGGTATGCTGCGCGCACCGCGTATAGGGTTTACAACAAGAAGACTAAGCAGATAGTCGAATCCTATAACGTGTACTGGTTGGAGGAGAATGAAACAGATGCTCAAGTGTGTCTTCAGATGATTCAAGTCTATTTCTCCTTTCAGCAACACTGTTTCATCTTCTGGTTCAAGTGGATCCTCTTCTGGTTCGAATATTGTGTATGAAGACGAAGACACATTGAGAGATTTGAAAAGTGATAGTCAAAGACACATTGAGAGATTTGAAAAGTGATGAGTTCAAGAATTCGGTTATTTGATTACACATCACTTTTCAAATCTCTCAATGTGTCTTCAGATGGTTCAAATGGATCCTCTTCTGGTTCGAAGATTGTGTATGAAGACGAAGACGAAGAAGCTGTCGACAGACCTCCAACGGTTGAGGGGGAGTCCTCAGTTTCATCTGAAGGAAGGTTCTCTGCTCCACCTGAGGGGGAGTCATCCGATTAACCAAATAGTCCAGAGTCTAAAGTTCAAGATGGAACTCCTGATGCTGATGCTACACCTCTTACCCCTATTGAAAGAGAGTTCATGTCTAGAGATGCTTCCGCTACCACTTCAACTTTTATGGAACTACTCTTTCCTGAAGAAATCGCTAATGAATTTGTACCAGATCAATCTAATGTGAATCAATCAGTAAATGATGGAGGTTTCAATATTCACACTCTTCCTGTTTCTATCAATGATATCAGCCAAGACATACCCTCAAGAATTCAACGCGATCATCCGATCGATAACGTCATTGGATAGCTGGGAGATGGAGTTAAAACCAGAAGTCAGAGTGGAGACGTTAATGCATGTCTCTACTCTTGCTTTATATCTCAAATAGAGCCGAAGAATATAGAAATGGCTTTGAATGATCCCAGCTGGGTGGATGCAATGCATGAGGAGCTTAATTAATTTGAAAAGCTCGGGGTTTGGAAATTGGTTGACTTACCAAAGGGAAAAAGGGCTCTTGACACTCGTTGGGTCTATCGTAATAAGCAGGATGATTCGGGTGTAATCGTGCAAAATAAAGCAAGGCTGGTGGTTCGCGGTTTTCGACAAATTGAGGGTCTTGACTATACTGAGGTATTTGCTCCCGTGGCTCGGTTGGAGGCTATTCGCATCTTTCTCGCATATGCTTCCTACATGAATTTCACGGTCTACCAAATGGATGTCAAGACTGCCTACTTGTATGGCAAGGTGAAGGAAGAAATTTATGTTGATCAACCCCCTGGGTTTGTTGACTCAAAGTTCCCTAATCGTGTCTACACGTTGGACAAAGCTTTATATGGGTTACATCAAGCTCCTCGAGCATGGTATGCGACTCTAACGAAGCATTTGCTCGAGCATGGATATTCTCGCGGCATCATTGATCAAACTTTTTTTATCAAGCATGTAGGTAATGATCAGATACTAGTTCAGATCTATGTTGACGACATTATCTTCGGGTCAACCTATCCATAGCTTTGCAAGGAATTTGAAGGCGTGATGAAGAAAAGGTTTGAGATGAGTTCTCTAGGAGAGATGACCATGTTTCTGGGGCTTCAGGTAAAACAATCTTCTACCGGAATCCTAATTCACCAAGCAAAGTATGTGGATGATATGCTGGAGAAGTTTGGGTTCCGAGACGCGAAACCTGCTCTTACACCCATGGTGGAGAGACCTTTACTGGCTCCTGATCTTGAAGGCGAATCCGTAGATCAGACGTATTATCGATCAATGATCGGATCGCTCATGTATCTGACTACTAGTTGCCCAGATATAATGTTTGCGGTCTGTCAATGCTCACGCTTCCAGGCCAATCCTAAACTTTCTCATCTTCTTGCTGTTAAACGGATTTTTCGGTATCTCAAAGGTTGCCCAAAACTGGGCCTTTGGTATCCGTAAAATCCTGAATTTGATCTTTATGCTTTTGCAGACAGAAACTATGGCGGGTGTGAGCTTGATAGAAAATCGACTTCAGGAGGATGCCAATTTCTTGGAGATAGACTGATCTCATGGCAGTGCAAGAATCAGCATACGGTCTCAACCTCAACAACAGAAGCGGAATATGTCACTGCGTCTGCCGGTTGCTCTCAAGTCATATGGATCCAACATCAGCTATTGGACTACGGTTTGAATTATCTAGAAACCCCAATTCATTGTGATAATGAGGATGCTATACAAATCTCTAAAAATCCAGTCCAACATTCCAAAACCAAGCACATTGACATCAAAATTCATTTTATCAGAGATTGTTATGAGCGCTCGCTCATTAGGCTAGAACATGTTCACACTGACAATAATGTGGCGGACCTGTTCACAAAGCCTTTTCACAAAGCTCGGTTCGATGTGCTTGTGGGTTTTTTAAAAATGATTCGTTTTGAGGATTAAACTTTTTGGTTAGACTTAGGTTAAATTTGTGCATTTTAGTCATTTCATTCTCTCCCATGCACAAATTTAGGGGGGGAAATAACCAAAAATACAAAAATATTTTGTTTCTGTTTTATTTTTTTTTCTTCAGAAAAACATTAAAAAATCCAAAAACATTAAAAATTTCAAAAAATCCAAAAATATTTTGTTTCTGTTTTATTTTTTTTAGAAAAACAATCAAAAATCCAAAAACATCAAAAATTCAGAAAAATCAAAAATATTGTTGCTAATAGTTCTGCTTGTGATTATTGTATTGGGAAGTGATATGATCATGTGATAACAGGCAACCTGAGTCTGCGTAACGTACCCAAAGTTGAAGGGTCTTTGCTCTGGTTTGATGCGTCGGTAGGCACGAAGATTCTAAATGGACTTGACTAGGCAGAGTTGAACTTAAGAAATTCTTAGTCTTGACAAATCTTGACCTAGTTAGATCTGTTTAGCCTGACAATACTACGATCGGATAGGTTGAGCAGGGAGATATATATGGGAATCCACTCGTCACATTAAATGAACCCGTACTTGGAACCGTGGATTAACTTTTCCTCGATGTGCGGATTCTGTCCTTAATTCCGATATTGATGGGGCAACTGGTAAATTCCGATGAGTTAGGTTTGTAGAAAATTGTTTTCTTTCTCTTACTATCTGTCAGTCATATGTTGCACCCTTTGCGTGATTGGAAGAGATCCGACCTGAACTGCAACATATGCAAATCTATTTCTCTGCATATTAAATCTATGAAATTCTTCTTATCTGTTAGCCATATGTTGTCTCCTTTGCGTGACTAGCAATCCGACCTGGTACACAGCATATGCATCCTTTTACTTCTCAATCCCTCTAAAACTATAAGTGATAATAATCTGAATCTATCTTCTCTCCTAATGATTGTCTGCTCACCCGATGTAAGGAGTACTCTGGAAGTTCTTGATCATTGGGGCATATCAGGAAGCGGGAAACATATTCCAGTACAATTAAAATTGAACACTCAAAGATTGTCTATAGATCTCGTTGCTCAATTTAAGTGGACAACAATATCCCTGGTCATCGTCAGCTGAATGGTCCTTAAGATATAGTATCTAGGAACTTAGGATCAGATATAGTATCTAGGAACTTAGGATCAGATATAGTATCTAGGAACTTAAGTTCACTTTGTCTTGTAACAAATAGTATGTCCTAAATCAGTCACAATTTTTCGTGTTTAAGTGGACCACAATACCGGCGATCGACCAGACAAAGATGTGAAGATGAAAGGTACCGATAAGTGGATTAAGGTTGTTTAACAACTTTGATCCCAGTGTCACAAGATTTTGTCAGTAGTGTTGAAATAAATTTTGTCTATTCAAAATTTAAAATTTCCTTTATTTTTATTTTTATTTTTATTTTATTTTATTTTTATAATTGTCAAAAGTTTATTTTTTAAATCCTTTAATTCTTAAATTTTTGAAATTAGTTTATTTTATTTTTAGTTTAATTTTAATTTTAATTTTATTTTAAAAAATAAAAAATAAAAAAAAATCCTCAAAAGTTTTATTCTTAAAAATTTTATCGGGATAAAAGACTGGGTTTTACACTGTGTGGGAGACTAGTAATTTCGAAGGGAGTATAAAAGGAAGAGTTTACTTCCGTAAACACTTTTCAACTTCCTCCTCTCCTCTTTACTGCTGCAAATAGCCTTTCTCTCTCTACTCTCTCTCATCAAAAAGATTTCTTGAATCTTTGCGTAATCGGCCTACTACATCTCGAAGGTATGACAAAACCGACCAAGAATCTGCTTTCTATTCGCCATTCCGACCAAAATCGAAGGAGTAATCGGATTTTAAAGAATTGTCGGCGTTTACTGTTCATGAGGAGTTTACGGTTTAAGAACATTCAAGAACCGTAAACTCCATCTGGTCTTACGACCGTAAACCCCAGTTTTGGCCTTACGACCGTAAACTCAGGTTTTGGTCTTACGACCGTAAACCCCAGTTTTGGTCTTACGACCGTAAACTCAGGTTTTGGTCTTACAACTGTAAACCCAGTTTACGTTTAGTTGACCAACTTTGACCGTAAACCCTATTTTGACTGCCTTTGACCGTAAACTCAATTGTTTGACTATTTTGATCGTAAACTCTAATCATTTGTAGTCAAACTAATTTTTAAAGGCCAAAATTATATTGTTTAATTAAGAAAACTAAATGATTTAAATTGTTAAAATTATGTGTTTTCTTACTTGGCTTGTTTAGTGTAGTTAAATGGCGAATTTTAAGTTTGCGGACATGCACAACTTGGCGATCGTGTTGGATGATCCTCCGGCTGCTCATGCAGAATTCAAGTCTATGATCTACAGGCTGAGAGAGTGCTGCTTATCCTGTGCTATCACAGTAAATCCCATCATCTATCAGAATATCATCCGGGAGTTTTGGCAGACAGCTAAAATGGCCAATGACAATGGAGAAATTACAGTTGAAGTCGTAGTCAAAGGTTGCAAGATCAAGATTATAGAGCAGTACATCAGACATACTTTGCTAGTCAACGATGAATCCAATTTCCATACTGAAATTGGAATTGATGATGTACAACGGATCCTTCAGAGGATGGGATATGAGGGTGTCTACCCTCCCACAGTGAAGAAGCTCCTGCCTCCTTACTAGCGATTCTTGGCATACGTGTCCGTGAGCTGCATTTCTGGAAGGAGATTAGGAGCCGATGAGATCAACCTCAGGAACACAGGGGCAATTGTCTCCTTGGCTGCTGGCATAAAGTTTAACTTCTCAAAGTTCATTCTCGATGAATTCCTGGTGAACATCAACGCCATGACCCGGGGAACCAGAGATGTATTCTTGCTTTATCCAAGGTTCATTCAAGTATTCATTGACGACCAGTTTCCAGAAATGATCAAGGATGGTGAAAAGTTGGATATAAAATCCTTGGGCCCTCACACAGTTGGTCTTATCAAGCAAAATAGAAAGGGCAAGGTTGTCTTTCAAGGTTTACATCCCCTGGTGAAGTTTGGGAATTATGCTGAGATTAACGAGTCCTCCGAGTCCTATGGAATGTCCGTAAAGACTTTGTCCGAGCCAACTTCCTCTGAAAGAGTTATTTCTGAAGATGTCATCACAGTTTCAGATCAGGATGACGACGAAGCTCAAGCTACAATTGCTCCATTCGCCGAGGAACACAAGCTGCAATCAGTACATGTTCAGAGGTGATTATAATGATGTGACATCCCTAAAATCTCGGCCAGAAAAGACCGATTTTCATTTATGCTTTTAAAATAATTTCAGAGTAAATCCTTTTGATTTGAAAGAGTTGCGGAATTTGTTCCCAAAAACAAAGTATGATAAAATAATATTTACCAAAGCATTTCATAAAGAAATGTATTTTCATTATATAATCAAAACTCGGGATGTCATGTTCCGATACAGACCATAAAGCATAAACGATAACATTACAAGTCGTTCAACATATATATACATATACAGACTTGTAAACAAAACAAATTGATGATTCATCCATCTTATTCCCTTGCGCCACTTCATGTAATACAAATAAAACTGAGTGGGTCAGACTTGGGAGCCTGGTGAGCATATAGGGTTTTCAACCCACAATGAATAATTATATTTAATTCCACCAACCAACAATAACCCAATTACCCATTCCCGTTATTCTCACTTTACGTCCCTAAGACAACTAACATAAGGGACCTAGTCTAAGAATATTTCATCGGGGCGACAACACATGCTTCGGGGGTTCCTCAGCAATATAAGTCAAATAAGGCAACCATGAGGGTCTAGAGTTCCACAGGACTGTCTAGAAAAGTCTGTGGTCGTCATCTAAACTCCGCTAGATGACTGAATCAAAAACAACATCGAGGCCTCTCATCTGTTTATCACACGTCAACTATCTACCCATGTTCTACCCAACATATTAGTGGATAAAAATATATATTTTTATACATAGTTTAAAACCAGTATAGCATGTTCAATCAATACATATTCCACATAACAGATGAGGCACACACACATAACACGTATTTCATAGAGAATAAATCAGATCTATGAGATAGAAGAAAGTGAATATACATTCACACATATAACAACAAAATATACACATAACACGTATTTTATATAAAATACTTCATAATTATGCGTTAGAAGAAAGTAACCACACACTCACTTGATCAGAAGATGATCAGACAACACTACGGCTTATAGAAGTACTATTCTTCGGCAGATCTGGAAGATCTTCACAAAAACCGGACTCCTCGCGGGCAGAGCTTCGGCTCGGGAATTGCACTTCTCGGGATCTTCGGGGCTTCGGAACTTGCTTCGGGAATGATATCGGGGCTTCGGGACAATTCTTGCACGAAAAACGATGCAAAAACGCGAGAGAAAGGGAAGAAATGAGCAAAGAACTCGGCTGCCCTCGACGCCCTTTTATAGGGGCTGAAACTTCGATTTACGCTGGGCGTAACCTGGATAGGATCGCTGACTCCCCCCCTTTGGATAATATCAGAATATATATATATATATATATATATATATATATATATATATATATATATAAAAATTAAATATCGAAAATATTTAATAAACTTCAAAAATTCATATCTTCCTCATACGAACTCCGTTTTCGACGTTCTTTATATCCACGCGTAGGTGAGACTACGCTCTACAACTTTCGTTTAGACTCCGTCGACTAATTTTGACTTTATTTTTATTATTTATTTTTAGTAGGCCGGGACAGGAAAACTCCGTTATAAAATCATAACTTCTTCATCCGACGTCCGTTTTCGCTTATCTTTTCATCGTTTCACTACAACTAACGAGATCTTCGGTTCTTGTTTAGATTGTTTCGGCTAAAAACCACTCGGTCTCAAATCGAGTATTCGGGCTGCATACTGCTAAGTCGAAACTTAGAAAAATCATAACGTCCTCATACAAAGTCAGATTTAGGCGTTCTTTTTATGCACTCTCTCGGTTTAATGAACTCTACGACTTTCGTTCAGATCACTAAGGCTAAATATCGCTCTAACGTAAATTTCACTTTTTACGTCATTCAGCGTTGTCGGTTCTGTCGCGAAACTTCGACAGACTATAACTTCTTTGTTATAACTCGGATTTCGGCATTCCTTATATCTCCGGAATCCTTGTTTCGACCACTACAACTTTATGTAAAGATATCGGGCTTATCTCACACTTTAATTTTGACGCTTATTTTTATCCTTTATTAATTATATCTTTATAATTAAGTAATAAGCACACAAATACATATAATTCACATAATACTCAAATATTTTATCATTAATACTTCAAAAAGAGTTACAAGGGTTAACCTAGACTATTACATCAACGAAAATGCCTAGCCTGGAAATGCGGGCGTTATAATTCTCTCCTCCTTATGATGATTCCGTCCCCGGAATCACACATCAACGAACAAATGCGGATTGCGACTCGACATGTCACTCTCCATTTCCCAAGTGAGATTTGGCCCATTCGTATGTTTCCAACGGACAAGCACTAATTCGACCATCTTGCGTCGAAGCTTCTTAGTCTTTCGGTCAACAATTGCCTCTGGTTCTTCAATTAACCTATTGTTTTCATCAATTCTCAATTCAGAAATTGGAATTATATCGGGAACTTTTCCTGTGAACCTCCTCAAATAACACACATGGAAAGTGTTATGAATACCACTCAGTTCTTCTGGTAGTTCTAGCTTGTAAGCTTGGTTCCCAATCCTCTGAAGAACTTTAAACGGTCCAATAAACCTTGGACTTAACTTTACCCTTTTACCAAATCTTATAAGTCCCTTCCACGGCAAGACTTTAAGCAAAACCGAATCTCCAACTTCGAAGGTCATCAGCCTTCGCTTCTTGTCAGCATAGCTCTTTTGATGATCTTAAGCTGCTAACATTCTTTCCCTGATCACTTTCAACTTTTCAGCAGTTTGATGAACCATCTCTAGTCCTATAAACTGCTTTTCCCCAGCCTCAAGCCAACAAGACGGCGTACGACACTTCTGTCCGTACAAAACTTGATAAGGTGCCATCTTTATGCTCGAGTGGAAACTATTATTGTAGGAAAATTCTACCAAAGGTAAATGTTCATGCCAGTTACGTATGAATTCCAGGGTACATGCTCTCAGCATATCTTCAAGTGTTTGTATTGTTCTTTCACTCTGACCATCAGTCTGCGGATGGTAAGTTGTACTTAAACATAACTTGGTACCCATTTCCTTTTGTAGACTTTTCTAAAACCTTGAGGTGAAACGGCTATCACGATCCGATACAATCGTTAACGGAACACCGTGAAGCCTCACAATTTCCTTCACGTAAGAATTCACAAGATTTTCCATAGACACTTTCTCATTGGCTGCTATGAAATGTGCACTCTTAGTGAATCGATCAACGACCACCCAAATCATGTCGTGACCATTCTTTGTTCTAGGTAGTTTAGTGACAAAAATCCATCGCAATGTCTTCCCATTTACCCATAGGCACAGGTAAAGGTTCTAAACTCCCATATGGTTTCTGATGTTGTGTCTTGAATCTCGCACAAGTCACACACTCGGCCACATATTTTGCAACATCAAGCTTCATCGTTGGCCACTAGTAGTAGGGTTTCAAGTCCCTATACATTTTAGTGCTGCCAGGATGAATTGAGTACATGGTTTTGTGAGCTTCTTCCATCAGAAGATCTCTTATTCCTCCTGACCTAGGTACCCAAATACGATATTGGAATACCATCAGTCCATGACCGTTTGTACCGAACACCAACGTTTTGCCCAAACGTTCCTCCTTCCAGTCATTCTTTTCAGAAGCTTCTTCTTGAGCTTTCTTTATACTCTCCACAATTGTCGAGACAACTTCTATTCTCAACGCTCTTGGCCTTTTTCTCTCAACACTGACTTTCCGACTGAGAGCATCAGCAACAACATTAGCTTTACCGGGGTGGTAAAGTATCTCACAGTCGTAGTCCTTGAGTAACTCTAGCCAGCGTCGTTGCCTCATATTTAACTCTTTCTTATTAAAGAGATATTGGAGACTCTTATGATCAATGAAAAGTTTACACTTCGTGCCATAGAGGTAATGCCTCCATATTTTCAGAGCGAAAACTACCACTGCCAACTCCAAATCATGAGTCGGGTAATTCTTTTCATGCTCCTTTAGTTGTCGAGACGCATATGCTATCACCTTTTCTCTTTGGGTCAAAACACAACCCAATCCAACCCCAGACACATCGCTATAGATAGTGAAGTCTTCAACTCCATCGGGTAGAGAAAGTATTGGTGCCTCGCATAGCTTCTTCTTTAGCTTCTCGAATGCTTCTTTATGCTTATCACTCCAAGCATAAGTAGCTCCTTTGTGTCTTAAAGCTGTTAATGGACTAGCAATTGAAGAAAATCTTTGGATAAACCTTCGGTAATATCCGACTAATCCTAAAAAGCTTCGGATCTCCATGGGACTTTTCGGTTGTTCCCACTTCATTACAGCCTCAATCTTTGCTGGATCAACCATTATCCCTTCTTGGTTGACCACGTGACCCAAGAATTGGACTTCTCGAATCCAAAAATCACATTTGGAGAACTTTGCATACAGCTTCTCCTTCTTCAAGACTTCTAATACTTCTCGCAAGTGTCTGCCATGCTCCTCTTGGCTTTTCGAATAAATCAGAATGTCTTCTATGAACACTATCACGGATTTATCAAGGAACAGATTACAAACCCTATTCATTAAATCCATGAATGCTGTCAGAGCATTGGTTAGTCCAAACGACATAACCAAAAACTCGTAGTGTCCATATCGTGTTCTGAATGCAGTCTTCTCTATATCTTGCTCTCTTACTTTTAGCTAATTATATCCTGACCTAAGATCGATCTTCGAGAAATAGCCCGAACCTTGCAATTGATCAAACAGGTCATCAATCCTTGGCAATAGGTATCTATTCTTTATTGTTGCCTTATCCAGCTCTCTATAATGGATGCACATTCTCATACTTCCATCTTTCTTCTTCACGTATAACACCAGAGCTCCCCAGGGTGATGAACTAGGTCTGATGAAACCTTTGTCCACTAACTCCTGAAGTTTCATCATCAACTCCTTCATCTCCGTCGGTGCTAATCGATAAGGTGCTTTTGCTATTGGCGTGGTTAATAGTAGCAAGTCTATTCTGAACTCGACTTGTCTATCAGGTGGTAATCCAGGAAGATCTTCGGGAAATACTTCCGGATAATCACACACCACGGGAATATTCTGCATCACCTTCTTTTCCTTCTTAGCATCGATCACGAATGCTAAGTATGATGTACACCCCTTATTCAAACACTTTCTGGCTTTCATTAGAGAAATGATTCCAGAATTTACTCTGCATTTATCTCCATACACCATAAACAATTCCTTCCCAGGCGAGTTTACTTTCAATATTTTCTTCTTGCATAAAATCTCGGCATCGTTGGCGCTAAGCCAATCCATTCCCAAAACAATGTAGAAACCATTAAGTTCGATAGGCAATAATTCCTCGTGAAACTTATTCCCATTAAGGTCGATTAAGATGTTTTTCATATGATGGCTAACAGGTACAAACTTGCCACTAGCTACTTCGACTAATAAAGAATTATCTAGTCTATCAACAGGCAAGGCTAGTTTTCTACCAAACTCATGCAAAATAAAAGAGTAGTTGGCTCCGGAATCAAACAAAATTTGAGCAGGTAATTCGTTTACGAGAAAGGTACCTGAAGCGACATCAGGTTCATCTTTCGCAGCCTCAAGTGTCATCTGGAAGGCTCTTGCCTTCGGCTTTGGGGGAATGTTGGGTTTTGCTGCCTCCTTCTTTTTCGGACAGTCTTTCAAAATGTGCCCCTCTTCATTACAACCAAAACACATCCTTTTGTTGTTCGGACACTCATTGGAAAAATGCCTAATTTTTCCGCGCTTGTAGCAGGTTACATCCTCACTACATTTTCCAAAGTGCTTTTTCGTACACTTATCACACCACTTCGCTTCTCCTCCTTTTCCTCCACCAAACTTTTTCGAATCAGATTTCGAAATTTTGATTTTCTTACCGGAACTAGATGTTCCCTCAAACTTTCTCTTCTCACCAACCTCAACCTTGTTGGTGGTTCTCCCCTTAATCATGTTCTCAACAGACTTGGCAGCCCAGACAGCTGCCTCTAGAGTATGTGCCTGACGTACTGGCACCTCATACTCCCATGGGAGTCCCTTCGCATACCGATCCACCTTTGTCAGCTCATCTGGAATGATGCGCAAAGCAAACTCCATCTTGTCTGTAAAGTTATTAGTGTATTCATCAACTGACATGCTACCTTTCGTCAATGTCAGAAACTTATTCTCCAACTCTAACAGATTTTGAGCCGAGCAGAACTTGCGCTTGAACTGTGCCAAGAACTCTGCCCATGTCAATTGCAGTGGCTCATTAGGGCTCAAAGTCTTCCGTAGAGTGTTCCACCAACGAACAGCTCCACCTCGGAACTGACACACTGCATAGGTAGTCTGCAACTTGCCTCTGCAGCCATAAGTCATGAAGGCTAACTCCATTTCGGAGATCCAATCCATCACTCCGATCGGGTCCTCCTTTCCAGTGAAGGTAGATGGTTTGCAAGTTAGAAAGTCCTTGTACTTGCATCCTATTCCATCATTCCTTCTATCCTGGTTGTTCTGCCTATCTATCGGTAGGTTGGCTTGACCAACAGACCCACTGAAGTTTCCACCTTCGGATTGCCCTTCATTTAATTTGGGCTCTTCCACTTGAATTGACAGTTCTTCATGATTTTGTTGAAGCAAACGTCTCGTTTCATCCATCTGACGATCCAACATCGTTTGAATCATCAATTGTACACCAACCATTGTTATTGGCTCAGGTGCTGCTGCTACGACAGGTATTTGCTCAATCACTGGTGGTTGATTCCTGTTTTCATCAGCATTTCCAACTCCACTTCTTGTTCTCACCATTTTTGATCTATACACCAAATAAGGTGAAATTAGATCCTCATTCACGATAGATATTTAAATCATACTTATCACTCCGAAACGTTTACATGCTAGTTCTAATATCGTAGATGTACACTTAGAATCCTACACACATAAGGTTTCCAAATCCGGTCGGCAACAGACCATAGATCCGAACAAATAATATCATATATGGCAACATATACCATTTAGCACATAAAAGCATTTTAGGCAACTTTCCTAAAATAAACTAATGCTCATGTCTAAAACATAACAGATACACATCTCAAAATTTCACTTAGCATTTTAAGTTTAAGTCTATAAATCCTACAAATTCCTAGTTCGCTTAAACTAATGCTCTGATACCAACTGTGACATCCCCAAAATCTCAGCCAGAAAAGACCGATTTTCATTTATGCTTTTAAAATAATTTCAGAGTAAATCCTTTTGATTTGAAAGAGTTGCGGAATTTGTTCCCAAAAACAAAGTATGATAAAATAATATTTACCAAATCATTTCATAAAGAAATGTATTTTCATTATATAATCAAAACTCGGGATGTCATGTTCCGATACAGACCATAAAGCATAAACGATAACATTACAAGTCGTTCAACATATATATATATATATATATATATATATATATATATATATATATATATATATATATACATATACAGACTTGTAAACAAAACAAATTGATGATTCATCCATCTTATTCCCTTGCGCCACTTCATGTAATACAAATAAAACTGAGTGGGTCAGACTTGGGAGCCTGGTGAGCATATAGGGTTTTCAACCCACAATGAATAATTATATTTAATTCCACCAACCAAAAATAACACAATTACCCATTCCCGTTATTCTCACTTTACGTCCCTAAGACAACTAACATAAGGGACCTAGTCTAAGAATATTTCATCGGGGCGACAACACATGCTTCGGGGGTTCCTCAGCAATATAAGTCAAATAAGGCAACCATGAGGGGGATGGAGTACAGCGAATGAACACCCAAGTTCATTAACACCTACATGTGGCGAACTTTCTAGAGTTCCACAGGACTGTCTAGAAAAGTCTGTGGTCGTCATCTAAACTCCGCTAGATGACTGAATCAAAAACAACATCGAGGCCTCTCATCTGTGTATCACACGTCAACTATCTACCCATGTTCTACCCAACATATTAGTGGATAAAAATATATATTTTTATACATAGTTTAAAACCAGTATAGCATGTTCAATCAATACATATTCCACATAACAGATGAGGCACACACACATAACACGTATTTCATAGAGAATAAATCAGATCTATGAGATAGAAGAAAATGAATATACATTCACACATATAACAACAAAATATACACATAAAACGTATTTTATATAAAATACTTCATAATTATGCGTTAGAAGAAAGTAACCACACACTCACTTGATCAGAAGATGATCGGACAACACTACGACATATAGAAGTAATATTCTTCGGCAGATCTGGAAGATCTTCACAAAAACCAGACTCCTCGCGGGCAGAGCTTCGGCTCGGGAATTGCACTTCTCGGGATCTTCGGGGCTTCGGGACTTGCTTCAGGGATCGGGAAAGATACCGGGGCTTCGGGACAATTCTTGCACGAAAAACGATGCAAAAACGTGAGAGAAAAGGAAGAAATGAGCAAAGAACTCGGCTGCCCTCGACACCCTTTTATAGGGGCTGGAACTTCGATTTACGTTGGGCGTAAATCCTAGTTACGCTGGGCGTAACCTGGATAGGATCGCTGACTCCCCCCCCCTTCGGATAATATCGGAATATATATATATATATATATATATATATATATATATATATATATATATATATATAAATTAAATATCGAAAATATTTAACAAACTTCAAAAATTCATATCTTCCTCATACGAACTCCGTTTTCGACGTTCTTTATATCCACGCGTAGGTGCACCTCCTGTTTCCAATCCAACGGTGGAAATAACAACTCCTATGGTGACGGTGTCAGGGATTCCTCCCCTTGATTTCGTTTTACCTACATCTACGCCAATGGAAAGTGATCACACCACCACACAAGCCTCTCCTCCACCAAGCAAATGACGCAGACTCGTTCTGAGATTGGCAACTCAAAGTGTCGTAACTCCCCCAACAACAACCTCAGTTATAGTCTCAACTGAACCAATCACTGAAGTGATGAGTTTTGGTCATAAGAACATCCTATGTGCTCATACAAACCCTAATGCTTGGATCTAGGTTTCTCTATTGTACATGCAAGTTATCCAAGACTATAAACCCTAGATCTAGCATATGATAATCAATATAACATATAATAAGGGTTTAGATCATACCTTGATTGTTATGTAGCAATAACAATCTCAATTCCTCCTTGTATTGACTTTAGAAAGCTTAGAGTCACAAATGTCACTCCTCTAATGGTTCACGAACACCAAGAGCAAGAGGATGAAGAGGAGAGAGGATGGAGGTTGCCTTAAAACGTGTGAAACCCTAGAAAAAGTCTTAGCCACGTTTTTGGGTCATAAGGGATGTATATATAGGAGGCTATTAGGGTTATCTTAACAAGGAAACCCTAATTTGGATGCTTTAGCCCTAAGCAACCCATGGACCCCTTTCCTTAAGGCCTTGGACGATTTCCTTATGGGTTTTCCCATAGAATTCGTCCACTCCTTAATATAAGGCAATCCATGTCCCAATTGCAATTATCTTATAATTACAATTCCAGTCCCTTAAGTTTAATTAATCTCTTTTAGTCACAAAACTAATTACCAATTAATTCTTGACTAATATTAATTAACCAATATGATTTCTCCTTTAATATATTATTCTCATAATATATTAATAAATCATATTTAATCCTTTCTCTCCATAATTCATCCTATCAAGTTGCTTTGGTGAAGGCAACCCAAAAGGACCATGCACCATCGGGTCAAGTACATACCAAAATAGTTATGGACTTAGACACTAATCCAACATGAAGGTCCTAGTACCTTCTTCGAAACTGGCTGCTCATCTTTTCCAGCAGACTTCTCCCCTCCTAAGCCAGAGCACGATGCCTCCTCTGTTAAATTAGCCACGCTCTTGGCCAGAGAACAACTTTTAACACCTCCCCCACACGGCAAAGGAATTTTTATCGGGGGTGGTAGCACAGGAGAAGAGAGTCCTTTACTCTCTAGACTTCAGAAGCAGGTCGATGCTCTAAGTCAGAAGAATGTCGAGTTGGATCAGAGGAATATTGAGCTTGACATTAAGGTGGTAGACCTTCAAGCTGAAAACACACAACTCAGTATTCAAATGGCAGAACTTACTGAAGAAAATGCTGCGAAGACCAAACAGATTACAGATCTCCATACTCATTTCGGCCTTCTGACCGCCAGTTACTATGACTTGAAGGAAAAGTTGGAAGATAAATTTGGAGACGAATTCAAGTCATTAGTTGAAGAACCACAAATTTATTTTCCTAATCAAGATGCTCCCATTGCTCCTACAACTATTAGAACCACCATCGTCGTAAAACGCTGCGAAAAAGAACCGGAGCAAGCCCCTCGTGGAAAGGCCTTAAAACACAAGAAGTCGGACCAGGAAACTGAAAAGGTTCAACTTCTATTCAAACGGAACGCATATCATAAGGCACCCTGGGATCAACAACAGGTTACTGTTACAGATCTGGGCATACGTCGCTTCAGAGACACTTATGGTGACAGGTATGGAATCATCTCATGGGGATTCCATGACACAATGAATATGTTCATGGTGAGGAGAAAGAGCAGCAACAAAGAACTATACAAAGACGCTCATGACTTTAACTCTTTTACCAAGATTGATCTTATTGAGCTGTCTAAGGCTCCTTTCTCCAATCCTACAAATAATCCCAGGGCGAACCAGTTTAAATCGTTTTTGAAAGATCAAGTTGCTAAAGGATTTCCTTCCATGAAGAATACTCAGTCAATTGTCAAGGTCCACTCCTAAGTTATTGATCCCACGACAAAACAGCCACTTAGACAAGTGATGTGGCCTGCTACTGCACAAGTGAAGCACGTCCCTATTCTTCATAACTACCCTGATGGTTCTCTTGCATCCATACTATATTGGGTGTATGATGAAGCCACAGATGCTGCGGTCATCAAGCTCAAGGAAGATTGCATCCATCTCTATGAGAAGAGGGACTTGCTTTAATTTCGCAAATGGGACATACACCAACTTGCTACTCAACAGATTAAGATGGATGAGACTATCTTTGAACCTGCTGCGAAAGAATACACGACAATGGTGGCTGAAATTATTGAGAAGAAGATGTGGAATGGAGCAAAGGAAAAATCCAGCGTACTGGTGGTCGATAAGAACTAAGTCCAAGCTAGAACCAAACCAAGGGGGAGATTGAAGGATCCAGTAAATGGTTTGGTCTAGGCTTTTAGTATATTTGGTTTAGAATGAGTCTGTAATTGTGTTTAAGGGTTGTTTGTTAGTTTGTTGGACATTTTGTGTGTTTACGACCGTAAACCATGTTTACGGTTGCAAACTCAGTTTACGGTCTGGTCTTGTATATATAGAGGAGGTGTTTGTCTTTAGTGGGTTGTTGATGCCATTGCATTTACATAGAGTCCATCAAGTTGTACCTGACGATTTATTGAAATATAATCGTGTGCCAGCTTGGTTTCTTTTCATCTTATTCTTCTTGTGTGATTGATTGTTGCTAGACTACTGGTAAAGATCCATATTTGGACCTTATAGGGAATTTCCAGAAGATAATGACGCAGAACGCAGTTTCCTTGTCAGACATGAATTGTACTGATCTCATGACCTAAGACCTCAGTAATCATGATGTGAGACATGAACTTAGGATACTATATATATATATATATATATATATATATATATATATCCCTTTACATATTCGACTTAAGGAGGTTGGATATGAAATTTTGGAGATATAGACGAATTCATAAGCCAGAGAAGAGCGAAAAAACAATCCTTTAGAAGAGAAGAAGACTAAAGATCAAGATTTTGAAGATTACACATCACATTCGATTTTCATTGATTAAATCATGTCTAATTCTGATGTTTTTGTGTTCTTATTTTCTTCCATTAGTAGCTAAAGATTAGGCTTTCGTTTAGTGTAGATGAACCCTAGTACTATAGTTTCTTGCTTTTAATGGGTTTTATGAAATTGGTGAATGCATGTGATTGATTATCATACCTAACATGTTAAAGTTTGCATCTTTGTTGCTTTGATTCAAGTTAAGTGTAGTTTAATGACCATTTGAATTGCATGAACTTGTTTGCCTAGTAGTTTACGATTATTCGATTTCTAGAGCCAGGATTAATCACATCTTAGATTAAGTAATAAAGGTAACAACTTTAGCTGTGTTGGAGAGCATAATCTGATCATATTGTGTTTAGTAATTTGTCTTGATCATAGATAATTATCTTAGATATATCTTACGTAGCCCAATTATCATTAATAATCAATTTTGTGTTTGCTTGTGTATGATCATTACATAGTAGTTCATAAATTGGTGAAAATATTTGGTGACCGGATCAAGACTGCTACTTATATTAAAAATTGGTAACAATTTGAATAAATCCATACTAGAAACTACACATAGGAAAAAGGGATTCGAAGCTAAATGGGAGTGTTTTCTTAATCTTGTTGACAATCATTTTTAGTTAAGTGTTTAGTTTTAAGTTAATACGAACTTGAAAAATCAGATAAAACCCCATCTTTACTTATTGTCTTTAGATTGATTTTTAGTAATTGTCTTATTAGCTAAATCCGTTCCATGTGTTCGATACCCAACTTACCTAAACTACTCTATAAATTTGTACATTGCCTAAGTGCAATTAGTTAGTTAAGTAGGTTAGGATTATAAATTTAAAACTAGGTAGTATATAATTGCACATCAAGTTTTTGGCGTCGTTGTTAGGGAACGACTATTTCAGTTGTTAATTTAATTGCTTTAGGTTAATCGATTCTTTTTGTGGGGTAAAATCCGCAAGAAGTTATTTCTTTGTTTTTCTGTTTAATCAGGTTCCACGACATGGCGATTTCCTTGCCACGACATGGGAGCTGATGAATTTTTAGTTTTTATTTTTATTATGTATTTTTGGCCATGCCTTGGCCACTAAACAACAAAGCAGACGAGTTCCTACCTAGTTTCCACACTGTTGAAACCTAAGGCTACGTCGTGGGACTGGTCTAGACAACCTAATCCATTAAGTCATTTTCCTACAACCCCAAGAGCTCCCAAGCTCAGATCTGGTCCTTCCCATGGTCTTGATGGATAAAGTTTCCAACTTTATCAATTAAGACACCTCAATAAGTCAAGATCCCGAACCCTAATTCCTTAAAGGTGACTAAATGCATAAAGCCATCCATTAAGCACCCAATCTCTAGAGTTGCATACCTAAGGTTTCCAAAATGGTTTCTTACACCTAATAATCCATAAAGGTCATAGCTTTATGGACAAGCATGTTCGATGCATGTCCCTTCCATTTTAGGTAAAAAAACATGGTAATAAGGAACTCAAGCTTGAGCATGGGACAAAAAACTCCATAGATTCTCATATCTGAAACATATGACACTAAAATGACCACATGGATCCATAAAGTTGCCAAATTTATGAGATCCAACCTTCCAATTCCTCACACCACGGAGATTAAGGGACAAAAGGGCTAGATCTAGAGACAAGTAACATAAAGATTGGATCTTGAGGACTTACAAAAGTCTAGAAAACATGCAAAAGAGAGATGTAGAGAGTTGCTTGCTGAAACAAAGCCTAAGGGTGCCTTCTTTTTCTTCAAAACACCACCAAACACAAAAACTCAAATGTTAGCAATGGAGGATAGGGTTTTCTCTTAGAGGTTGAGGAAAAGTGATTAAGGCTGAGGGTGGGCAACCCTAGCCATCACATTCCCTTAAATAGGGCTTACCGTTAAACAACGGTCATGTCGTGACGAATGGATGACATGCCGTGGCGCTAGCTTAGAGACCATGAAAATTTTGGCCTTGGCCACGCCGTGGTGACCAGAAATCTAACATCAAACATATTAAATTACTTAAAAGAAACATACCCGAAACTTAGCGTTACACATTAGGAGATCGTTTCCCTAGTTAATCGCTTTATAACCAGTTGACTGCGTCGACATTTCACGTTTGAAGGCGATCATCACTCATAGGATGTAATTTTTGGATGTCCAAACCGACGAATTCCCGATTTTGGAAAATTTTGCGAGGAATTCGGGAGTACGTCTAAGGTAGAAAACGAAGTTCTACAAAAGATATTGATATGTGAGAATGGCAAGGTTTGATTGTACACACACGTATACGCAACATTTTTCCACATAATGTAATTAAACTTTCATATTGAAGGTATGGGTCCAAAACTAGTAAAAAAGATATTCCAAGTATAAAAGGAAAGAGATGTGGCTTTCTTTTGTTTGCTTATTTCTTTGGTAAAATCGTCCCCATCCCTCTCTCTCTCTCTCTCTCTCTCTATATATATATATATATATATATATATATATATATATATATATATATATCAAGTTCTTAAAGTGTTAAGACTAATAAGAAGAGTCCACATTCTCCTTTTAAGACAAAATATTAGTTTTTGTTCTTAAAGTTTTCAGAGTTTTCGTTTACAAGGACTAGCATATCTGCCAAGTTGAGCTATTGGTGGTGTTTCTACTTAGATGGAGTTCTACATCTACATTTTCAACCTCTCGAGAAGAATCAAAGTATTCAAAGGTTGTAGTTCTTTTTCTTTTATGATTGTTTTATTTTTTCCATGATTTGTAAAATGATCATTAATGGGTTAAAATAGTTTTAAATTTATTCGTTTCAAAGTCCTTTCGTTGCTAAACTCATAATTTATTATATATCATTTTTGAATAAAACACAACATGAGTAACATAATGTTGTTTGTTTACAATAGCAACACAATAAATCATAAGAACATGCAAAAGACAAAGGTAAATATAAACAGCCGAGTTTCTACATGAAGGTTCGAAGAATATTTCCATTTTTTGATACACATTTGATTGACATATTTTTTTTTGTGTTTACTTATAACTAGTTTATATCGATTTAGGCAATTTGTTAGGAGTATGATTATTACTTATGATAAAAATATCAAAAGTAAGATTTTATTTTAGTAGGATTTTCTAATATGTGCCTAAGGGAACATATAAGAAGCATTAATTATGAAAAATATTAACATAATTAAATATGAAATGCATTTATTATGGAAATTATTAATGTATCTCACATTTAATTATGGTAATAATCTTTATAATTAATGTATTTCATATTTAATTATGATAATATTTGTTATAATTAATGTTTTTTATATGTGCCATTAGGGCACATGTTAGAAAATACCTTTATTTTAAGTAATTTATTGGGATAATGTCATAAAAACCCTTAAGTTTTTCAGAAATATGCGGTTTTACCCTTTGACAGCATTTTGGTTCGTTTATACCGCAAACTTGCAATTTTTTTTTCGGTTTTACCCTTTTAACAGGTTCAGCAGGTTACCTGCTTAGGTGGCGAGCCACGTGTGCGCTGAACGGACTAATTTTGCTGACGTGCCAGCCACATAAGCGCTGACTGTGCTTTATGCATTTAATACAAAAATTAACAGCTTTTAGGGAGAATGGAGTGAGGGGGATTCGAACCCACAACCTCCTATTCATAAACCATAGCGCATACCATTAAGCTGGGAAGGGTTTTGTGTTTATCAACCTGAAAACATTAAATATAATGTATATTAACGAAAAAATGTATAGATAATAATAATAATAATAATAATAATAATAATAATAATAATTATTATTATTATTATTATTATTATTATTATTATTATTATTTTTTTATAAGTGTACTTATATTTTTAATTATAGTTTAAAGGTATAATCATATTTATAAAAGTACCAAATACATTTTTAAAGATTAAAAAACATATTTAAAGGTATATATATTTTTTAAGAATATGTTTTTTAAAGCGTGTTTTGTTTATTTATATACTTAAAAACTCATTTTTAAATATATATAAATGTATCTCTTACGATTTTAAAAATATAAATATATTTTAAATTACGTTTGTAAAGGTATAAATATGATTATCGGTATAAAAAATATTTTTTTAAAGTTTAAAATACATTTTTGTAAAGGTATTTATACACTTAAAAACATATGTACGTCTATAAAAACGTAGGTTTATGAAGAAATATGTATTTATAGACTTAAAATGATTTTTTTTAATATATAAATACTTTTCAAATATATATATATATATATATATATATATATATATATATATATATATATATATAATAAAATATGTTCTTTAATCTTTAAAAACGTATTTTGTACATTTATAAATATAATTATACATTTAAACTATAATTAAAAAATATAAGTATACACTTATAAAAAAAGAAAAATATTAATAATAATAATAATAACAATTATTATTATTATTATTATTATTATTATTATTATTATTATTATTATTATTATATATACATTTTTTCGTTAATATACATTATATTTAATGTTTTCAGGTTGATAAACACAAAACCCTTCCCAGCTTAATGGTATGCGCTATGGTTTATGAATAGGAGGTTGTGGGTTCGAATCCCCCTCACTCCATTCTCCCTAAAAGCTGTTAATTTTTGTATTAAATGCATAAAGCACAGTCAGCGCTTATGTGGCTGACACGTCAGCAAAATTAGTCCATTCAGCGCACACGTGGCTCGCCACCTAAGCAGGTAACCTGCTGAACCTGTTAAAAGGGTAAAACCGAAAAAAAAATTGCAAGTTTGCGGTATAAACGAACCAAAATGCTGTCAAAGGGTAAAACCGCATATTTCTGAAAAACTTAAGGGTTTTTATGACATTATCCCTAATTTATTTGTCTAAAATGAAAGACTTTTAGAAATATATTATTGTTTTTTTAAATATTAGTTATATCCCTTAGATCTATAAATATAGTTTTCAAAATAATTGATTTTAGTATACAAAAAGGTTTAACAGGACAACTTTTTACCCGTTTGTTTTCTTGTTATATTGTAATCACTAAATTGTTTTCGTTATATCATTCAAAAATAAAGTAATTAAATACTAGTCATGTAAGAGTTTTTTTTTTTTTTTTCGAAAAGAACTTTTTTTAAAAACATAACAAAATCGACATTTAAGGAGTACCAATTTATTTAGAGATAATTCGGACAATAACCAAAAAAGGAGGTTAGTTTGAAGAAAATAATCAAGGAAAAATGTATTTTGGAAAATGACCAAAGGATCTGCAGAGCACCCTCTGCAGATCCATTAAATGCTCTGTGGATCCTCTACAACTCTGCGGAATATTTGTTTTTTGATTTTTAATTCTTTTTTGCGTTCATTTTCATTTATTAATATTATTTTTTAAATACACTAATACCTTATGTGATTATGTAAATAATTTAACAAAAAAAGGTTAAAAACAAATGAACTTATGTTTAATATCAGTCCACAAAATTGTTTGGGAATCCACATAATTGTTATCAGCGGATTAGTGTACACATCTGCGGATCAGTGTACACCTTTATGGATTAGTATATAAATTGTCACACCGGTTAAATATTGTATCGACCCACCCCGGTATTGAAAAATATAGAAATGGCCTCCAGTGCACCAATTTCTACGAATGCAACATCGTCGTCTGATACTCCACATCCATGGACGACAAGAGAGGTGATGGTTATAATACGATATTGGTTGAACATTTTTGAAGGTGTAATAACAATGGTTACCTAGGGCTGTCAAATCGGGCAGTCGTGTCGTGTTTTTGTATGACACGACAAGGTTTTGGATGACACGAACACGACACGACACGATGTCATATTTTTTTTCATTACGAAAACGAACCAATTAAAACACGACAACACGACACGACAAAGATAATATTACATAACTAATAGTGTATTTCATTCATACTCAAAGATATATAACACGACAAAAACGACAAACACGAAAAACACGACAACCATATGCTTAATCGTGTCGATTTATGAACACGAACATGACACGACACGACATCGTGTTTTTTAATCTTGACACGAACACGAATTCGAATTTTGATTTCGTCCCGATTTCGTTTCGTTTTGTGTATTTTCTTCGTGTCGTGTCATAAATTGACACTCATATGGTTACCCCTGATTACCTTGGAGGTGATGAATGGACTCGCATAACATGTATGTTCAACCTCTCATTTGGGCAAGGAGAATATTGGGTACAAGTAGATATTCTTAGTAAGTGGATGGAGATAAAGAACGAAATCATATGGTTCAATCGATGGTATCATCATCTTAAAAATAGTAGTAATTATTATTACTCAAATGAGGAAGCTCTTGTAGAAATGATTTTAGATCATTACATTTTCGAGCATGAGGGAAAAGACTTCGAGTATGTGAAAGCTTGGAATCTAGTTAAGAACCACCAATATTTCATGTAGAACGGTTTTTTTATGTGAAATGTTTTATGTAATATGTTTGCTACTGATATATGTTTTCCATGTATTTGAACTGTTTTGTATTTTATGTTCTATGGAATAAAGTAGAAGTTAACTCAACTGGTTTCATAAATAAACTAATACAAACAAGGGGCGGAGCCAGAATTTTACAATAAAGGGGGCTTACATCATAATAAGATTAACCAATATTTTATAACCGGATAACGTAATATAATCTATAATTTACAGAAAAATTTGAGATAAAAATTAATACATAATTTGAATATCTAAAAAAAATTAATATATACATACCGACCGTATCCAAATCAAAAATTTTAATGATAAAAAACAATAGAAAAATTGAAAATAAACCTAAAAGTAATAATTAACTATTTATCAATAATAAAAATTAAAACTAATAAAAAAGTTATAAAAAATTATCATCCTAACAAAGTCAATAAAATAAATAAATCACAACTTATCATCCGATAAATATTACTTACATAACAAGAAAACACAAAAATATATAGATTATTAAATAAACGGTTTATAAAATATGATTTTATAAGATTTAATATCATCAACTTCTTATTATTTATTATCAATGTGTTAAGAAAACAATAAAAATGAAATAAAAAATGTTAGCTGTCAAAAAGCAATTATTTCAACCGTAACCCTTTATTTTTAGGTAAATCTAGTCTATGTTGATAAAAGATATGCAACATTAAACCCTTGTTATTATGAAAATCAAAATAATATTTATGAACTTAATCGAGGGGAGTAATGTATATAAATTGGAAAATTTGAAGGGAGTTATGTATATAAATTAGAAATGTTGAGGGGGGCAAAGCACTTCCTTGCCCCTGTACTCCCTCCGCCATTGATACAAACCAAATACATATAAATAAGGAAATACAAACCGGTGCATATAAATAACCTAATAAAAATAAACAATACTTGTTCCAATTAATATAAATCATAAAGTATTTATATATAAATAATAAATAATAAATTTAATACATGTTCCAATTATTTTGACTACCGACTAGCTTATACACTGCCGACGGAATGCACGCATTGCCATCTCGTCCTATGAAACCCCTCAACAAAAATATCATTTGCATAACCATTACCGCATCCTCATCGCTACACTTCGAGAATGTTGGCCATTTTACGTAGTCTTCTAAATCTTTCAGCCGTAAATCTTCATATCTCACATTAGGGAACAACCAATTCTTTAATGCTGAATTTTTGCTGACTTTTGTATTTATTATATCAATATACGGGCCAAATCTCAAGCCGCTAATCAAACAAAATTCTGCTTCACCATATTCAACCACCCTGTCTTTTAACTCGAACCGAAACCTCCTAGCCTTGGCTACCTCTACATCACGAACCTTATGCAACATCATCAAATGACAGAGCATCGGGTCACCATTCGGGGTGGGCATACCAATTAAGATCCCAAAAGCCGTCTCTCGAAATAATTCAAGTCGTCTACTATTTAGTTTTGTAATGTACTTTTTCAACACAGTCCCAAACGCCCCTCTAAAAGTATATTCTGCAGACCATCAACGTAAACTATGCTGCAAAAGATTAAACATATATGCCAAAATAATGTTTTTATAACAAATTTACAGAATTTTACAGAAATTGTCCCATATATATTATAAAATTTACATAAATGATCCATTTTAATAATAATTATATAAATTTTCAATGTTTTTTTTTTAAATTACATAAATAATTGGAAATCGATTTTAATATGCATATAATTAACATACAATGATATTAATATTCAATGGTCCATTTTAGGAGATAATAATCTATTTTAATAGATAACAATTATAGAGAATCGAAAAAAAAATCCGTAGAGGGGTTTATCGTTTCGTAGAGGGCTCCTCTGCGGATCTGTTCTTGACCAGAGAGCCTCTATGGATTTGTTCTTGACGCGAAATCAAGGGAAAAATCGATTTCTTAATTCTTCGACTACAGCCCTAACACCTTAACAAACATACATTTATATATAACATTTAACCTATCAATTTCCAATTCATATAATCAATTTCTACTTCCGAGTTTATACAAAGATTAGGAAAAAATTGAAATATTACTTGAGTTCCATATCCATCGGATAAGACATCGGACTGCAGCTGCTCTAGGAATCGAGCTCGGCAAAACATTTTCCGTTCGACGTCCAGGAATCGAGTGTTATGCGAATCGACTGTTCTAGTCTCCTTTTGCGGAACTATGTAACGCAAAGGGGGGGGGGGGGGGGTTTGAATTTACAAATTTACCCCTGTAATCCACATCATATTCCATTCCACGCAATTATGCATAGCATTTAATGGATTGCAGAGAGTAGTCTACGGATCTTTTGATCATTTTCCAAAATATGTTTTTCATCAGTTATTTTCTTCAAACCAACCCTTTTTTTTTTTTTTTTTTTTATTATCCGAATTTTTGCATTTATTTATTTATTTATTTTGGACAAAAGTCCAAAGTCCAAACACCAAACCACAATCAGTCCATCAGCCTTGATTGCGAGTTGCGAGGGATGATTTAGTAACTTCCCACGATCAAAAACCGCTTGTATTTTTCACTCAACCTATAAAAGCGCTGTTATGAGGACCAGGGTTTAAAGTTAGGGTTTTCCTGTTCCGCCATAGCCACTAGGAGAGAAGATCAATCAGTAGTAATGGCAGAAGACGCAGCAGCCCCCGAGACCACACTTGTAGACGCAATAAAAGATGGTTCATCAGCAGCCCCACAAGAGATGGACATGGAAACCATCGATTCCGATGCTGCTGCTGCGGTTAACGGCGGTAAACGAGAGAGGGAGGAAGGAGTGACGGCCGAATCTTCGGAGGACGGAAACGAATCGAAAAAGGCTAAGGTGGACCAGGAAGAGAAGTCCGTGGAAGAACAGAGACTGGAGAAAGATGCAGCAAAGAGTGGTCCGGTGGCACTTGGGTATAAGAACTTTGAGACCTCTGTGCAGATGTTTGATTACTTCTTCAAGTTCCTCCATTTTTGGCCACCAAATCTGAACGTCAATAAGGTATCTGGCTTTATTCTTGATTTTAATCATATTATTTCATCAAGTTTGTCTTTATCATATTAGGTAAGAGAAGCAGTATTATATTAGTAAGTTTACTGAAAATCATATACTACAAAGCAGATTGATTAACTGAAAGTGAGTTTAATATGAATTAAGTAGTTTCTGAAGAACAATTTGATAACCGAGGTACCTCCGTCGACATATTATTGTGTAAAAACCTTTTTAAAGTAAAGTTGCCTCCTTCCATGGTCAAAATAGGTATAGTCATCATGATGGATCTGCAAGAGTGACTGATATTTCAGAAATGTTACACGGTTCTTTGATTTCATATCACCTGTTTACTTATAGCAACATATGTATCTATATCTGACAATTATTAGCTTCATTTGCTCCATCTCTACCCGAAACAATGGACAGATATATATATATATATATATATATATATATATATATATATATATATATATATATATATATATATATATTTAAGTGAATCTCTTTGACTTATTAATGTATATTTCTTTTTGACTTGATACAGTATGAGCATGCAATGTTACTCGATTTGCTAAAAAAGGGTCACCTAGAAGCAGATAAAAAGATTGGTGGAGGAGTGAATGCGTTCCAGGTGAGGTACCACCCACATTGGAAAAGCCGATGCTTTTTCTTGATCAGAGAGGATGAGTCTGCTGATGATTTCAGTTTCCGTAAGTGTGTGGATCAGATCCTACCTTTGCCGGAAAACATGGCAGTAAAACCTGATGTCAACAAGGCATTGGGCAGTGGTGGTCATGGTGGTAGAGGTGGAGGACGTGGTGGTGGTCGTGGAAATTGGCGTGGCCGTGGTGGTGGTGGCAGGGGTAAACGGAATTAATGAAGTCCCTTCACATGTTGGTTAATTGTGGTAAAAGAAGAGACATAGTTTATAGAAGAAAGTGCAGTAATTTGTATTGTTCTTCTTTCTTGCATGTCTGCCTGGATTTTGATTTTTAGTTATGATTAAGTTTTACAATTTTGGCTTTCTTTGATCTGTTATTTTTAGGTAATGTTACTTCTTCACTCTTAAAGTTAAAATATAAACGGAGCTACCAATTTTTTACAGCGGGATCAGATGTGATGTGGTTGAGAACCATACAAGCGTCTTGCTTAATGAAAGGAAACAACAATAAATTGTTGAAATATAGTGAATGATTAACGAATGCATCAAGAACATAATGGTCGAATTAGGTTCGTATCTTAATGATTTGAAAAAATATTATCGAGTTGTAACAGAAAATTAGAACTTAAGATAACTGAAATAACTGTATTGAAATGATATGGTAATAACTTATTTATAGCCTTGAAAATACCAACTGTGGTGCTCGAGCCAAGGTCTGAAGTGTACACGGACCAGAGAGCATATCCTACAAGCAGTTCTATGTAAAACTTGGTCATTATAACTAGAACTCTCGGGGACCTTTGTAACACCAACGCAGAAAACATGTTTGCATGTTTGACAACTGTGTTTTATAAGTCTAATAAAAAAAAATCTTGTTCACCTGCGGATTACTCGGATTACTGTGTTTTAAGGACTCCATTATTGTTTGAAGATTTTGACGACAAATATGAACTTCATAATCGAAATTTAGTTGATGCAAATGGCAATGTTTAAACTAATATGGCTTTGGTTTCAATATCGTACCTCAAATTTCATGAACTCAAACACTATCTTTTGACTTGAAAGAACATTGCATATTCTTCCTCCAAATTCAAAGATAATTTTCATCATTCAAGAAAATTCATATCAGAATTATATGCAACACACAAAATTCTAGATCCAAAATAAGAATTTGTGAATTTCCTTATCTAAGAACAAAAAACAGATAACATCGACATATGAATTATATACAATCGAGAACGACACATCAAAAAATTCATCCAAACACCTAAAAGAGAATAGTTTAAGGAACAAGAAAACATATGAACATAATGAGTTGATAGAAACTACAAATGGGAAAGAAAAAAAAAAACCTCCAAGATCTGTGATTTATAAAAATCATGAAAGAATTATGTAAACAACATCAATAGATACAAAGAGATATTCATATATACATATATGTAATGACAAAATTGCAAAAATGGTCCCTGTGTTTGGCAAAATTATGCGACTTTGGTCCAAAACGATACTTTGATGCACCACTGGTCCAAAATTGGATTTTTCCATTGTTTTTGGTCCCTCCCAGTAACTTCCGTCCATATGCTCCGTTACATGCAATAAAGACCGGGGTATTTTCGTCTTTCCACTTATAGGGACCTTTTTTGCAAACTTATTCAAAATAAAAGCAGAGCTACGTCACTCTTCCATCTTCAACTTCACGAGCTTCATACTCTTCCTACTCCGTGTTCACAATTTCTTAGAGATCAAAAATTAAAATGGTGATGTGTTTCTGTGGTAGGGAAGCGGTGGTTCGCACCTCCTGGACATCAGCAAACCATGGTCGGAGGTTTCTTTCCTGCCCTCAAAAGGTAAGTGTTCGATTTTGCTATTTTACCCTCATTTTGGAAAATCACCCTCATGTTTAGGGTTTATTTTTTTACGTGAAGGGTTCCAGATGCCGATTCTTAGGATGGATTGATCCTCCCATGTGTGCAAGATCTATGTTGATAATACCCGGATTATTGAGGAATATCAACAATGCAAACTATCAAGTGGCAAGATTGAAGATGTGTTTGTTTGCAAGTTGGTTACTATTTGTGGTGGTTTGGGTGCTTTTCATTTAGTAATAAGCAATTAGGGACCCCTGTAGTTGCATGTAATTTTGGGTGTTTTTTGTCTTATGAAATTGTAACAAGGGAATGTGGTAGTTTTTGGTATTTGATAATGTAATATCAGTTTAGGGTTATTTTGGACAACTTCAGAAATTTGTACCCTTTTCAAGGATATAATGACAATGTATTACAGTTATCACCTAATGTTAATGTTTATTTGTTGTTTCAGAAAAAAGTTGTTATAACCATAAATGTGTTCCATAAACATGACAACCAACAGTTGGTATAAACCATAAACATCATTCTTCAACAATGACAAAAGGTTGACATTAGTTTCATGACCAAAAGGGCTAAAAGACCAAAATAAAACCATTACAACAAACTAGTTTTAAACCATTACATCCAAATGCACAAAAGTTGTGCTAAACCAAAAGATAAGTTTTTAAACAAAATACACTAATTCCTACATTGACTGTTACCTCCATTCCCTCCTTGACTGCATCATGCATTCCCTCCTTGACTGCTTCCTGCATTCCCTCCTTCATTGCTTCCTGCATTCCCACCTTGACCCTTGCACGTCCTTGAGTTATGACCCCTATTGTTGCATTTCCCACACCTGACACTAACAAACTTTCTGGTAAGTTTTTCAGGTTCACCTGCACCATGATTTTGCATTTGTTTATCATATTTTTCATCTGCACTTCTCTTTCTCTTGGTCTTAGGTCTCCCAGGTTGATTGTGATGTGGTGGTGGTGTTAATTGAAATGGACAAGTACTTTTTGGCCACATGGCTCTACCCTTTATAGGGTCCACAGTGTAAGAGTAAGCTTCATTCCATGTTTGAAGCCAATACACTTTGTTGACATAAGTGTAAAGCTCCCCAACTTTGTCTCCACTATCAGCCATTTCATGTATTGTAGCTATGGCATGCCTGCATGGAATCCCATTCAATTCCCACCTTCTACATGTACATGACATATTTGTCATGTCAACCACATGCTAGTCATGCCAAGGACCATAAACTTCATACTTTGCAGTCCCATTCCATCTAGCTCTATATTGGACTGAAGCTTCCCTATTTCTCTCAAGTAACTTTGATGCTGTTGGAGTGAGTGGACCTGGAGCTTTGGACATCACTTTCTTCACATTGCAGATCCTCTTCATAAGGTACTACCTGATGTACTCAAGACAACTTATGATGGGCTTATTCCTACCATGAATAAGCTTACTGTTGAAAACCTCACATAAATTGTTGAGCAATATATCTGATCCTGCTCTGCCTGTATTAAACAAGAAAATTATATGAACTAAATCATATACAATGAGCACTAGTAAAGCTTCACCTAAGTTAGGGAATATAACCTGAAAAGTGGCTTCTGGCCCAATGGTGAGGGGGGATTTTCTTCAACCACTCAAAAGCATCCTTATCAAACTTGTTAGAAATCACTCATGTCCACCTCAATATCACTTACATAGTTTTCTTCATCTTCAAGAAAGTCACTGTCTTCCTCACTCCCTTCACTACCTCCTTCACCAAGTCCTTCACAAACTCCCTCACTTTCAAATTGAACTTCACCTAGTCCTGTGCCAAGTTCTGCACCAACACCCATACTCTGATCATTACCATCATTACAAGTATATTGATCAAAGAAAGGATCAAAGTCTTCAAATTGAAATGGTTGGTCATCAAAGGTATCAAACTCTCTTGTATTTACTTCTTGGTCACCAAGATTTGCACCTTGATCATGAACTTCTGTATCTTGATCACCAACAGGTGCACCTTGATCACTAATATTTGCACCTTCATTACCAATTTCAACATGTGCATCTTGACCACCAACAGTTGCACCTTGCTCACTAATATTTGCACCTTCATTACCAATTTCAACATGTGCATCTTGATCACCAACAGTTGCAGTGTGTTCCAAGTTTAAACACAATTTCTTACTACATGATTGACTCCCATCAACTAACCTCAATCTCTTATTTGAATTGTATTCGGATGTCTCATATCTTACTAAACACAATTCAAGATTTGGGACATCTTGATCACCAACAGTTGCAATGGGCACATCATCTGCTATTTCCTCAATTATGACCCTAGGTTTAACTCTTGGAGACATAAAGTATGTAAGTAACTTAGTTTCATTATGTTCAGTGTATACCTTGATGATCTTATGATGTTCAATGTACTGTGCAAGACTAAGTACATCAATATCATTCCCCAGAGCTCTAAGACCAAACTCCAAATCTCCATTTGGCAATTGATAGTGGTAGTAAATGACTGGTGGTACATCATAACCAAGCTTCAGCATCACCTCGTCCAACTCATGCACAGAGAACTCATCCATGTCTACCAAGTCAATGTGGTCTAATTTTCCTTCAATGTAGCTTATCCCTGGGAATTTTGTGAACCTCCCTCCATGATGGAGCTCAATAGTGAACATCGTGGGATATCCTTCTGTAAAAATAATGAACCAAACCAAAAAAACATTACTTTATATGGATTGTAAAAGATTTATTTTTGTTTCAAAGAAATATGTAAGAAACAGAGTACGTTACCGTAAATTCGGATTGCATCAAAACACTGATTTCTTGGCCTGATTTCCCACATTTGGAGCATACACGTGGATTCAAACTTACGATTGCGGTTGATGATCAAATGCAAGATTTCAATGAACGATTAGGGTTTTCGATCAACAAAGTGGGTTTAGTGGGTAGAGTGAAGGGTCATTAACTGTGTATATCATTCAATATGGCGGTAATCGATGATATGGAGGTGGAAAGACGAAAATACCCCGGTCTTTATTGCATGTAACGGAGCATATGGACGGAAGTTAGTGGGAGGGACCAAAAACAATGGAAAAATCCAATTTTGGACCAGTGGTGCATCAAAGTATCGTTTTGGACCAAAGTCGCATAATTTTGCCAAACACAGGGACCATTTTTGCAATTTTGTCTATATGTAATTGAAGCAGCTATGCATCTCGATGAGAGAAATGTTTAGGATTAGGTTTATATAGTAGGTGGAGGCAGGAGGAAGAAGAGTATGTGGTGAGAGTCCTCGGAGAATATGAGTGTTTTAGATCTCTCAGCTGACGAGCCTCGAAGCAATCTGTTGCTTGCGTGGAACCCTTCGAATTATTCTGATTTCTTGTATTGGATCCTGAAAGCTGGATCACAAGACTTAGCATCAATGGTATTGATTTTGTTTAATTTGTTTTGACATTAGTGGCAACTTGAGTAAAAGCGCACACAAGTTTCCGTTATGCTTTTTTTAAGCAGGTTTACGTTTCCAACGTAGTTTCTTATAACGACCCGAAAATCATGTCATTTTTTTTTGTTTTTAGATTTATAAATCATTAATACATATTATTCCCAAAAAAACCAAGGTAACAAAACATCTAACATAACATCATCAAATCAGAGTAGTCCGCGGAGTACGAAAACATGTGATGTGTGCTCTGTAATCATCCAAAGATCTCCCAATTGAAAACCGAAGTACCTGAAACATAAACTTTAAACCGTAAGTATGAAGCTTAGTGACTTCCCCAAAATACCATACAACATACAACCATAGAATATCATGCAACATACATATAGTTGCCATGGGATCCCCCATGGTCTTTATCTAATATGCCATGGGATCCCCCTTGGTCTTTAGCTGGAATGCCATGCGCTTCCCCCATGATCTGACATCCAATTGCCACAGGCTCACCCGTGGTCTTCCATGCAAGTATCGCTGAGGAAACTAGCATACCACATAACATGTAATGGGTTGACATTGGTGCCTTCGACCCATGGATATAGTGAGGAGACTCACCTCGAATGTTGAAGCTCACTGAAAGAAATCTCTAGCTGCTGCTTTGACAACTTCCCGATCTATCAATACCAAAATAACACCCAATCAGAAATTGGGTTCCAAAATATTAGGGATGTCAACGGCGGCGAACGGGACGGGGAGTGCCTCCCACGCCCCCGCCCCCAGAATTTTCCTGTTCCCCTGTCTCGGCCCCCGCCCCCGTAATGTTCAGCCTTCCTACCCCCGCCCCCGCCCCCGAATCCCCTTTATTACCCCAGCCCCCGCCCCGGTTCCTCGCCCCCGATTGATTTCAGGCTGCATTTTTTGGGCTAAAAGAAGTTATTATTTAGGCTAAAAGAAGCTATTTTTTAAGTAACAAATAATTATTTATAGCAGAATCTTACATGTTAAAAATAAAAAAGTTATCACATCTTAAAAACATTATACTAACGACTTAAAAATATGTTTTTTGATGAATTTTGGAAGATCAAAATCATGTTATTGTTTATTGTATTTATATAATTAATAAATGTAGATATATGTGTAATTTATTAACGGGGACCCCATGGGAGTTTCGGGGCGGGATTGCCTACCCTTGCCCCTGAAATTAAAACAGGGGTTAACCTTTCCCCAGCCCCCATCCCCACCCCCGATTTTTTTAAAATAATTCCCCCAAACGGGACGGAGACCCCACGGGACTTTTTGACATCCCTACAAAATATGATCCATAATCCACACTTTGGGTAAATTGACCATTTTACCCCTGACCCAACATGAACCAACGTTGAGGCCTAAGCCCAAAGCCAAAAGGTCTATAAAAGCCCGCTAATGGCCCAATTTTCCAAATTAGGCCCAACCCCATATGGGCCTTATCTTAAGCCCATAATTTCCTTAGATACAATTCAGATTACCTCAAGCACCCCCTTAGGACAACTTGGTCAAAGACAAAATCAAAACGTCAAGGTCAACGATCCAAGTTGACCCAACACGCTGAGTTGTCCTTCAACTCATCGTGTTTCACCATTAACTGCAAGCCAGGAAAAACCGAGTCAACTCGCCGTGTTTATCAATAAACACATTGAGTTCAGCAGAAACCCAACATCTTAATACATTAAGCTGAAATTATCGAATCTAAGAGATTCAACACTCAAATATCAATTAAAATGACATCTAGAATGGTAAAGTTTCCAAATTTACCCCTAGGAACCACCAAAATGGGTCCAAAACCCAAATCCTAGGCTAAAAAGGGTGAGGACTTAATCATTAAGCACTTAATCATCGAAGACGTAGCCCGAAAATGCATTTCTGACCCCTTAAAGCTAGAAGGCTAGGTAAAGTTTCCAACTTTACGCTCAAGCATGACTAGGAGGAGCTCAAATGCTCAAAAAGGGCTAAATGAAGGACTTAATGAACGCATGAAGCCCATAAATCCATAAAGTTGGCACCTTTATGCCAAAAGAGTCCATGAAAACCTCAGATCTGAAATAATAAGGCTTTGCGACATCCTAAACCCATCATCCATCCAAACCATGGCTAAAACATAACAATTAAACCCAAAAGAAAGATTTAAGCATCTATCAATCAAGATAATAGCTTGATACCTCAAACTCCTTGCAAAATTGGTAGTGATTCTGGATCCAAGACTTCCTTATCCAATCTTAGCAACTTCAAGATCTTGTAACTCTTTCACAATACACAAAATGAGCACCAAACTTTCTTCCAAGGCTCAATTTCTTAACAATGGAGGCTACCACTCATTTTAGGGTTTTGATAACTATGGAGGCTGATAAGGAGGCCAACCAAAGGAACTTAAGGCTTTAAATAGGGTGTAACACTCTAGAAATTAGGGTTTCCTTCCCAGATGCCAACACGCCGAGTTGAGGCACCTCAACTCGCCGTGTTGGTTCATTTAATCCTCGCGATTCTTTCATCCTAAACACACCATGTTGGTTCCTCCAACACATCGTGTTCAACTCGAAAAAGGCTTTATTCTCAACAAATTTCTCCTCATGATTCCGGGTGTCCCTGGTTCTTGATGCTCAATACTATTATCAAATCATACTTGCCATACGATATCCCGAACAAACATCTGCTTTCCATAAAAGCCCGAGCTAACAAATTACCAAACTACCCTTTGATTCCAAAACACTAATCGAATACCCAAACCATCTGAAATACCTTATCTAACCCCAACTGAGTCCAAAACCAAACTCCTCGAGGATCTGAAGCCTGCTAATACCCAGTCCTTAATCACCAACTCCAAAATGGGAACAATTCGAAACAAGATGTTACAAGTCTCCCCCATTTAAATTAGATTTTGTCTTCGAAATCCGTCAGTACCTTTCCTAAGGCAACCGAAACCAACCTTAGGAGAACTCACCAAACCTGAAAAGGAACGAACCTTAAACCCCTTGCAGAAAACCACCTCTATATTTCCCCAAAAATCGAAACCTCAAATTGATCTAACTTCCTGACAACCACCCACACTGAACCACCATCATACCATTTCCTCATGAATACCATACTAAAAAAAATTCTTTCAATCCTGATTATGTTGATGCTTCCATTGGAACAAAACCAACGATCACATACAACTGCATAATATTTATACTTGACAGAAGATCAGATGATCCTTCGAGTAGAAGATTCCTCACTGTAACGGTTAGACTCATACGAAAGCTACGCAACAGGATCCAATCAGCCACTTTGAGATTATCTAATCCAATTGCGAGTGACTTAACATATACCCCGAAATACAAGTGACTCCTCAAATGAAGCTCAAATCACTGAAACCACTCCGACTCGTCTTGCTGCCACCTATCTACTTCCCAAAGGTAGTCGAGACCTCCCTGGTCCCAACTCGTCTGCCAACTAACTAAATCACTGAGCTCCTACCTGATTGTTGAGCCAAAAGACACATAGACACAGTAGCCCCACATGACTTCCGAGAGCAACCTTATCTGGCGATAATACCCCAAGCCATCTCGACACCGAACATACTACTAAAAGAATGCCACGAGGTCAAATATAGTCTCACAACATACTCGGTCACCAACGACCTACCTTCTCCTAATTCCAAACATGATGTAGCCCTCTCGCAGACAGAACCAACCCAAGATACAACACAATGACTCGATTGCTATCAAAACTAAACCCATTCGTTACCTTGAACCCTGCGATTGATGCCCTTGGAATTTAGATACCCTAATTCTTATTCCACAGAAACAAAATCTTGCACAAAACACGCGTGATACCCGACTCGAGATCATACCCAAAATCAATTCAATACTCTACTCACAACTCGAGATTCACAAATTTGCACTTGCATTTCACACCATAACCTTCCGATTCCCGATGAACCCTCACCTGAACGAAAAATAATTACCCCAAAACCATTTATGAGACTACCAGTCTTGCACATGGTCCAACCACCAGGTTCCCAAGAGTCCAAAAACAAGGCTACCCAGCCTAAAAACCCCTCTGCGCCACACACTGATCCCCCACATGATCCTACAACTCAAGATACGATACCTTGAACCAACGGTCTCTACCAGGACCCACCTGATCTATCATAATTACACGGGCGTCACCCATGGGTCGTACTCATCGAAAGCTATACAGGCCCAAATCTGTCCCAAACCCAACGATCCTCATCCTAAAATAGAGAATACTCCTCGACGAACCTGACCGACGTGCCTAAGGCACGAACTGATTCCCTATCACACTTGATCGTTTTTTATAATACTTTACCTTGAATTGGTGATTGCTACGATCCCATCGCCATCTTACAACACATCCAACCAACCATGGTTACCACTCATGGTTTTACCATACTCAAACTGACACAATACCACACATCTTGAGCCGAATCCTGCAACCAATCAGGAGTTCGGGTTATGCATTCGAATCCTACAACCTAAAATGAATAAAAATGGTGATGTCGACCTGCGCTCGGTAGTTTTCTGAACCCCTACCAACACAACCTCAATCTGAACAGCCACTTAACTCTCCCCCACTTGGTCTCGGCGAAGGTTTCCCACCTTTTAATCCTTATGGATTTTTCGATCCATCTTTCTCAACTGGCGTGAACCATCCATACCCTACGCCGAACAATACTAGCATTCCATTGCTAGTCAATTTCATTGATCACCCGATCCCTGAAACCCTGACGGATACCCTTGAAATCTCAACCTACCTGATAATCCAGATCATATCCCATGATACTCTACCAACTCCTCGATCTCTTAAGTTGACAACTAAAACTATAACCCTTGCCTTGAACTGACGGATCTTATCCCACTTCCAATACCAAAGAATTGTTGGATTCTGACTGACTGCAACCTCCTGTGACCCTTCCAAAAACCAAACAACCCATACAATTGACACTACCATCTTCCTAGCAACAACCATGCTTGAACCCAAAAGTCCTTCCATAAGCAACTTCGCTCCTACTGAAACAAATACTAGAACCACTGAACCTTGACGATTACTAAGGAACTAACTTGCTGAATCCTGACCATATACTTTCCACACAATTCCCTTGAACCGATCTTGACCAAACCCATAATATCAACCGAACACATTGGAACCCATTACACAAGATACAACCCCCTCGATAGCCAGCAAAATCACCTGATGGAACATGGACCTCACCTGTCTGACACTGTAATGATCGACTCTTCTTTGTTGGGGTTCCTACCCTATCCTCACGACTATCAGGGATCCACAAAATAGTCGGAGCAGGTGCACTCACTGCTCCCTCCCTTGTTCTCAGACAGACAATCCTTTTGTGGCCCACTTACTCACATAGAAAACAAAACTGGCTTGCCCCTGTGGATAATCCCAACTGACATGATAAATCCTGCTACACTTATAGCAACCCATACCCCTGGAACGACAACTTCATCGCGCAGTTTCCGACACTTGTTGCTCTGACCCCGATCCTGCTGGCCTCTCAAACCCTAATCAGAAGTCTTGAGCCTCTTCCCGAGGCCCTCCACTATACTCACCTGACATGATCGAGAAATTATCCCCTGACATAGTATCAACAACATCATCACCCACTTCATGACCAATCTATTCCCACCAATCACGCGCCTTGACCTTCAATAGGCAGGAAGCATATCTGACCTTCGCATCCTTGGTCTAACACTCATCTTGGTCGTGTTAGCCATAACCGCTAACCATATCCTACTGGCAACGAGGTCCCTCTGCCCATAGAATGCAGGAGCTCCACAAGCACGAAGTTCATGGAAAGAAAGAGTGCGAGCTCCAACGATAGCCATAACCTCAGCACGGAACGCTCCCAAACGCTCATCTAAGATCTCTAAAAATCCCTACTCGACCGAACCAAAATCACATAAGTCTTATCCAAAACACCGCGAGTAGTCTCCGATGAGATGATTTTCCCGTATCTACTCGCTGATCGGCTCAGTACCTTTAACTGAGTCGGAACCAGAACCTAAACCTCCTTCCAAGAAGATCATCACAAAACTGAAATACAACCATGCAGAAGATGAAAACATACTCAAGAATCCTCTTCCACAAGCTTCTTAGATTCTTCAAGACCCTCCCCAATTCGAGGGTGGTTGTATCATTTTAGGGTTAGGGTTAGGGTAGTGTACCAGTTAGCAAGAGGGTGGAGGGGAACGAGTTTTAAGTCCCTTCTCCAAATCAAACTTCAATGCATTTGTACAAGATTGGTCCTTGCCTCCACAAATCCATTTCAATTTAAATCTAATAATTACTAAACAACCATTGCCCACGAACTTCTTTACATTTTAAGTCCTAATGTTACAATACAGACCCCAAATTCTAGAAATTATATCATTTAACCCCTTATGGCTAACACTGATAAGTTATTACAGATTTAGGTCTAAAATAAAATAATATATAAAATACATCTCGAGGTTTTAGGGCTTATTATTTATTTATTTAAACGGAATGTTACATCCTCCATCACACAATACAACTTTCTCTTGAGCTTTTAAAGACTCTATTCCGGTAGGCACATACCTTTCCAACTGCCCCCACTTTCCTCTTATCTTGGCTGGTTAAATCTAACGATATTGTCGTTGGTGTTATTTTCCTCCCTCTTTTCCTCTTTCAACTCTACACTGCTAATCCAGTTAATCCATATTGCATTTATTTTCATAACCACTACATCAACTAGGTGACGCATCGATCTAACCGTTAGTAGTACTGTATTTTTAGTTTCGGGATGATATTTGGTACTAGCAAAACGGGTGAAATTGTATTCGGTACATTGGCGCCTGGAACCATAATAAGTGGAAAAATATGAGGGCTCTTTTTCAGCACTTTTACTTTGTATATAAAATTTTGTCATACATATCTCTCTCATAAGAGTTCAGAATGAGTTGAATTTTTTCCCTACATATTCTCCTATGTGTTAGCTATAATTTAAGTTTTGTAATCACTTCAATTGGATTAATATTGACTCAGTTATAGTCTCTTGAACACAAGTTTCTCAACACTTCTACTTTGTATATAAATATATGTCATCTTTGAACTATCATATCGCTCCCATTCAAGTTCTAAATGAGCTGGATTTTTATGTATACTCTCCTTTGTGTTAGTTACAATTTAGGCTTTGTAATCACATTAATTGGATTAATGGCTAAGTTATACACCTTCAAATTTGGCATGTTGGTGCTGAAAATTTTGGTATTGGTACTAAAATAATGGCACTAGCATCATTACCTAAATTTCGATTCGGGATATGGTACACTCATTCCAGACGCGGATGAGTTATGCACCTTCAAATCTGGCATGTTGGTGTTGAAAAATTTGGTATTGGTACTAAAATACTAGCACCGGCACCAATACCTACAATTCAGTTCGAGATAGGTACACTCATTTCAGATCATTCAATTTTTTGTAATTTTTGTTCGATACCAAACTTACCCCTAAAACCAACTAATTTTTATTGTTGAAGTATTAGGTATTATCCTATTAAGCTTTCAAAATTTGTTTATATTTACATGTTTTTAATATATTTAAATATCTTTTATATCTTAACTACTAAATGTCCGATCAAAAGACAGTTTAATTTATCTCTTATTGGGGCTGTAAAGGGTTTTCAATCTCTTACTAATTTTCGTGACATTTGTAACAATGAAGGATTTCAGGATATTAATTTTGATATTTGGGAGGAAAATGGGTCTCTTTGGAGTTCAAATCTAACAAGACCAGGGAGTTTTGCTAAATGAGTTGGTATTCGATCTTGGTTTTCTAATCTAGAAGCATGACATGATGATTTTGTCTTGCATGAACATGTGGTGTGGTTGGATGTTGAAGGGGTTCTGGTGAGTGCTAGTACTTATAAGACACTCTCTATAATTGCTAGAAAATGGGGTGAGTTAATGTATATACAGAAGTCTTTTAAAGATAACTTCTACAACAAACAGTTATGCATTGCTAAGTCCATTCATTTACTGATCATGGAAACCTGTAAGATTATGTTACATGGGAAGGTTTTCCATCTTAGAGCTAAAGAGATAATGGTATGGATTCCAAACTTTTATTAAAGATGATTCCAAAATAGAGAAGGATAGCTATGGAAATTTTGTTAACGATAAAGTGGACATTGGAGAAGAAGGGAATGTGTAACATCCCAAAACTCAACGCCAAAAATTTCGTTTTAATTAAGTTATTACATAAAACCATCAGTATAAAAACATTTATAATAATATCTCATGTCAAAACCAAAGTGTCAATAATCAAAACATAGTATCATAAAACCATATCAGAGTGTAATCCCAAAGATCTCGTGTACGGAAAACATGGTGTGATGCGCTGCGATCAAGCTGACTCATTTCCTTTGAAAATGAGTACCTGAAATGAAACCTGTAAATTGTAAGCATGAAGGTTAGTGAGTTCCCCCATCATACCACATACCATACAAATCACATACTATCGGGCATATCTGGGTGCCCGACCTACCTTGTCAGGCATATTTGGGTGCCCGACCTACCCTGCTGAGCATACCGGGGTGCTCAACCTACCCCACTGTCAGGCATATCTGGGTGCCCGACCTACCCTCCGGTGTATCTCAACCGGTTACGGGGACTATTTCACCCCTACCACTACCACATAATGACATAACATAACATAAACATAGTTTCTAGCATAGTTGGGTACTAGGCTACCTTTTTGGCCCTATCGATCGGTAACCGGGGACTATTCCCCCTACCACCACTGTCACATAACGTCATATCATGCTAGCACATAAAACATATCAGATAGTAGCAAACCTAGATAATTATCACAAAGACAATCATCTATCAAACAACTCCTACTGATGGGCCGACATTGTGGCCTTAGACCCATTTCTATTGGAAGGTAACTCACCTCACACTGCTGAAGTCCCGCAGACCCAACCCCAGCTGTTGGATGACACGTTCCCGAACTGTCAATCATCAAAATAACACCCAATTAATAATTGGGTTCCAATACATAACCATAAGTCCATGCTTAGGGTAAAAGACCGCTCTACCCCAATCTTAATTTGATCCAAGCCCAAGGCCCAATCCAAAGGTCCAACAGTCAACTATGAGTCAAAGCCCAACATATGGACCAACTTTCTAAATTGGGCCCAAACCATTACATGGTCTCACTCTAAGGCCCAACCATTTATTCCAGCCCAACATTTGACATTCTAATGGTTTAATATCATATAATCATTAAGGCCCAAACTATGGCCCATCTATGGCCTAATTTTCCAAATTGGGCCCAACTCTCACAAGGGCCTTACCCTAAGCCCATCAACATATTCTAGTCCATATGATTATTCTTGGATGACCCATTAATAATCCAATTACTAAAGCCCAACAGAAAGGACCAACTCGAGGCCCAAGTGGAATTAGGGTTTCCATATAAAATGATGATTAGGGTTAAGTTTTCCTACTTAACCCATTAAGGACTTAATCCATTAAGTCCCACATGGCCTTAGGTTAATTTGTAGTGATTATTAATTAATATTTTAATTTCATTAAATAATTCCGATGCTATCCTGATAAGTTCCAAATTAGGGTTACATGGCATTAGGGTTTTCCAATCCCATCTTAGCCAAATAGGCCCAATAGCTAGGTCTTTTGATCAATTAGGGTTCATTAGGCCCATTATGATTTCACTAGGCCCATTAGGGTTTCACTAATCCCATTAAAGTTTCAAGCACCCCAACCGAATCAAACACAACCAGGCAAAGCACACGACCACCCGACACGGCGACCGGTGGCGGCAGGAGACGGCAGCCACCACCTCACGGTGGTGGTTTTAAGTTTCTTTCATTACTCTTGGATTTTACAATTTTTACAATGAACACCCAGAGTAAACACACTCACTACACTAAAATAAACACACACACACACAACCACCCTTGTGGTGACCGGCGGTGGCACGTGGCGGCAGCCACCACCTCACGGTGGTGGTGGTGGCCTCCAAGGTTTTCCAGCCACACAAAACTCACACACCACACACTTCAAATAGTAGCACACACTCCAGCCACCCACATGGTGGCTCATGGCGGCGACAACAGTGAATTTGGGATGGCAGCCACCACCTGTCGGTGGTGGTGGTGGCTAAAGGCGGTAAAAATGGCATCATCGGAAAAAGATCAGCCGTTAAGGCAACAGTGGCGATGTAACAACCCAGAGAATAGCAGCAATGACCAATCGGCAACAGGAGAACGGGGAAGGGAAGAGAAAAACATGACGGGATGGTGGTGGTTAATCGTCATTAGGAGCAATGGCGATGGTCTAGCATACAACTCCGACTCCTAGCTTCTTCATCCGTCGGAAACGACAACAGAAAGATGCTTGTTCGCCAGCCTCGTCGCCGCCGGTGAGGGATTTATAAGGTGGCGGTTGTTGGGAGAGTTAAGGTTAGGGTTCCAGCATGTAACGGGCATATATATACCACCCCATTCAAACTTCTTCCCATGTTTACACAAACAACCCCTCCTTCTTCCCTCTCTTTCAAAACAAATTCGATAATCACCATTTAAACCCTCAACATTAAAATCCTTTACATCTTAGGTACAAAATTTACCAAACAGCCCTCAATACCATAATTATGACATATTCAGCCCTTCCACTTCATTTCCCTTTTAAATTAAATCCAAATAATTGCCACAGAGTCCCTGTCTTCATAAATATTTATAAACTGAGTCCAGAACATACACTTTTAACCCCCAAATTCTAAAATTGTGACAATTAGCTCTTCAAGACCATCCTTTTATATACAATTATTTATTTTAGAGCTACTATTCGTTCATTAATTTATTTATTCATCTAATAAATAAACGGGGTGTTACAGAATGATAAATCGGTTTGTTTTGAATCTGTTAATGATGAAGATGAGTCAGAAGGAGTCTTAGAGACTAATCTTCATGAGGGTGATTCTTATCCTTCTAATAAAAATAATTCACAGCACTCGCAGGATCCCTTTGGAGTCGATGATCTTCTTGCAAAAGAGACACAAAAAGAGACTTGTTGTGTTAAAGATGATACGGTTTTTCCTCCTGGTTTCACATCCCTAAATGCTGATACTCATGCTCCTAATCAGACATATTAGCAGCCTATCCAACAACACACTATAGATTTAGAGAAGTCTCATGATACTGTTGCACAACAAATGTTTTCTCAGCCTCGTCTGGGAGATGATAAGGACCCTCAGGGTAGTTGTCTTTGCATCTTCTTAGCACTCTTATAATTCACATGATAATGGAGTTGGTTCAAACAGTAAACCAATACCATAACCTAGCAAAGTAGGAGATTATGGAAAAAGGGAGATGGAAATTCAGATAACTAAAAATTTAATGAAGGATATGGTGATTCTCACTCTTCATTAAGCAACCCAGTAAAATATTGAAAAAAGTGGCAAGGCTTTTCTTTAATTGATGAATTGACAACTTTTATTGAATTCGGGCGTGCAATGGGATATTCTATGGAAGGTTGTACTCAGAACATACATGAGCTCATTATTAAGCATGGATGAGTGAATAACTTTTCATGAATTTTCTTTCTCTTAATGTGCAAGGTTCGCGGAAGGAGGGAAAATATACTTGGGTGAAGAACTTGTGTGAAAATCACCAAGTTTCTTTCCTAGCTCTTCAAGAAACAAAGATGCGTCGTTTGGATATTCAAGTTGTGAAATTGGTTTGGGGTAATTTTCATTTTGATTATGCTTATTTTTTATTGAGAGGTCTTTCAGGTAGGATTCTTTGTGTTTGTGATAAGAAAGTATTTTCAAAAACTAATATCTTCTCTGATGATCCTTTGGTTATTATTTGAGGGGGTTTGGATTCCTACTAAAACTCACCTTCATATGGTCTCAATTTATGCTCCTCAAGATGTTGCAATGAAAAAACATATTAGAAATCATCTTGTGCATATTATTGGTGGTTTGGATGGTGAATCTATTGTGATGCGTAATTTTAATGAAGTTCGATTTGAAAATGAAAGATATGGCTTGATTTTTAATTCCTTCATGACTAACCTTTTTAATGAATTTATTGTTGCTGTTGGGCTCTTTGATATCCCTTTCAGTGGTTTTTCTTTTATGTGGTCCGATAGAATTGTTGGGAAAATGAGCAAGCTCGACATATTTCCTATGCCAAAAGGTCTTTTGGAGAAGTTCCTGCATCTATCACATTCTTGATAGACACCTTTCAGACCATCGCCCAATTATTCTTAAAGAGATTAATTTTGACTATGGTCCCTCCAATTTTGGAACATTTCACTCGTGGTTCGATATGGAAGGTTTTATTCAAGTTGTTGAAGACTCTTGGAAGAATGATGGGATTTCTCACCCTAATCCAATGGTTCTCCTTGATGGGTTTTGAGCATTCTAACACTTCCTAAGTGTACATGCAACCCTAATAACCTTAGATCTATGTTTGTCTAATAATCATGCAAAGTTGTTTTTCCAAGGTTATGAACCTATCTAGCATACATGGGGTACAATTTTCTTTGTATAAAAGATAGAACTACATACCTTGTTGTTGAAAGTGTTCCTTGAAACCTTGTGAGCCTAGCACCTCAAGTGTGATGCCTCAAATGCTTCACACAACACCAAATGCAAAGAATAAACTTGAGAGAATACTCTAACACATGCAATATCGGCCAAACCCTCTTGTTTCTTAGTGTAGCCGATTTTGGGGAGAGTTACATTGCTTACATAGTGTGTTGCATTAAGTAAACCCTAATGTTCCATGAATCTTCATTTCTTGATCCATGGGTTAACTCCATGGAGCATTTTATGGGTGGAACCCACCTTGATAATCCATGGAGCATCTTAGTCCACTATATAAGATATGGAAGATTTACTTAATCTACCCATATATCTAATTAGTTATCTTTTGATCACTTAATTAATTCTTGATCAAAACTAATTAAATAATATTATTAATATATTACAACTTATAATATATTAATAAACCATATGTGTTATTTCTCTCATTTAGTTTATCCAATTGCATGGTGCCATGCAACCCAAATGGACCATGTCGGGTCGGGTCAAGTACTTACCAGAAATAGTTATCGACTTAGACACCTTATCCAACAGTCTCCCACTTGGATAAGTCTAATAACTATAATGACAATACTTTAGGAACCGATCGGCAATCGTAGCTCTTTCAAGGTTTCTCGGAACTGAGAAGATGTTGATACACCATTTAAGATAAGTGATCATATAATCCTCTGTTCTAGATATCAGCCGAACAAATACATGGAACAATGTCTTACTTATTGTCTAGCAGTTTGTTTCCCGATTTCCGATTTGTTTGACAAAGAACTTAATTGAACACATCAACTTAGTTTTGACCGAGCCCGGTACATAGATCAAAACAAAATCATCGAGGGGCCCAGATATCAGCTTCTAATCCAAGAAGGAATAGATAAACTTCGACTCATATGTTTGTTCTATTACTAGTTGAATTATACACAAAAGCATGTTTTATAACATCAAGTTACCAATGAGTTTTCGTACAGTCAATACATAATCATTTCATAGGCAACAAATCATATCTCTAGGTTTGAATACTTATATGATATTACCGTCTCACAATCACTCGAGATAAAATTCCATGAAGTGATTCCAGTGAGTGTGGGTTGATTCCAATACTCAGAATTTATGAGCACTCATGAAGTGTTGTCTTATATCCTGACACCTACAACCAACTTCATGACAGTCTTACTTCATATTTACTTCCAACATATGACTGACTGTGGAAAATTTGAATAATATGTAAAACCACAACATACTATTCTGGAAGTCAAAATATGCAAAATAAATTATAGTAAATGATTGACAAATGATAGTAACACTTTACTCATAAATAAATACAAATTTTATTCATCATCTGATGTCAATTACAAATTTCATAATTTATCTAACTACTAAAACTTATATCATCCTTCAGCCCTATGCTCCGAGCATGCTGGAGATGCTTAACCCTACTCAGTCCCTTCGTGAGGGGATCTGCTGGGTTCTCATTCGATGATACCCTCTTTGCCATGAGGATTCCTTCTTCTATGTGATGTCTGATAAAATGATATTTTCTGTCGATGTGTCTGGATCTCCCGTGATCCCTTGGTTCCTTGGCTATGGCAACATCACTTTCACTATCACAGAAAATTTCCATGGGCTCCTTTATAGCTGGTACTACTCCAAGGTCTCCAATGAAGTTCTTCAGCAATATAGCCTCCTTTGCTGCCTCGCTCGATGCTATATACTCTGACTCACAAGTGGAATCAACCACTGTCTCCTGCTTGGAACTCTTCCAAGTGATTGCTCCTCTGTTTAGGGTGAAGACCCAACCCGACTGAGAGTGGAAATTATCCATATTAGTTTGGAAGCCAGCATCACTATACCCTACAACTCTCAAGTCATCACTCCCACCGAGGGTAAGGACCCAATCCTTAGTCCTCCGTAGGTACTTGATGATATTCTTTACCGCAGTCCAGTGTACCTTGCCAGGGTTCCCCTGATACCTGCTAACCATGCTCAAGGCAAAGGCTACATCATGTTGAGTACATGTCATAGCATACATGATCGATCCTATAGCCGAAGCATAAGGCACTTGACTTATTTCTGCTATCTCAGCCTCAATACTAGGGCTTTGTGTCTTACTCAATCTGACATTACTCTGGATGGGTAACTCTCCTTTCTTGGAGTTCTGCATGCTGAATCTCTTCAACACCTTGTCCAAGTAGGTACTTTGACTAAGTCCAATTAGTCTTTTACTCCGGTCTCTCAAAATCCTTATCCCTAGAATATAGGCAGCTTCTCCTAGGTCCTTCATAGAGAAACACTTCCCAAGCCAAGACTTAACTTCCTGCAGAGTTGGGATGTCATTTCCTATGAGTAGTATGTCATCCACATACAATACCAAAAAGCTAACTATACTCCCACTAGCCTTGACATACACACAAGATTCATCTTCACTCCTAGAAAAGCCAAATTCCTTGACTTTCTCATCAAAGCAAAGATTCTATCTGCGAGGTGCTTGCTTTAATCCATAAATGGATTTCTCAAGCTTAGACACTCTATTAGGATATTCGCTACTGACAAAACCTTCTGGCTGACTCATGTAAACATCTTCAGTCAACTTTCCATTAAGGAAAGCGGTTTTGACATCCATTTGCCATATTTCATAGTCATGAAATGCAGCTATGGCTAACATAACCCTAATATACTTAATCTTGGCTACGGGAGAAAAAGTCTCATCATAATCCACTCCAGGAGTTTGAGAGAAGCCCTTTGCAACCAGTCGAGCCTTATAAGTGTGTACATTACCATCCATGTCGGTCTTCTTCTTGAAGATCCATTTGCAACCTATAGCCATACGACCTGGTACATTCTCAACCAAGTTCCAAACTTGATTGTCATACATGGATTGTATCTCGCTATCCATAGCCTCTTTCCATTTAGCAGAATCAGGGCCTGCCATGGCTTTCGCGTAACTGTTAGGTTCATACAGACCTACTAGTGTCTCATCACTAATAAGTGTCTCACATTCTGTATTAATATGGAAACCATAGTAATGCTCAGGTGCATTCCTAACTCTCGTGGATCGCCTCAGAGGTACGAACTCGTCAATTGGTTCAACAGGAGTTTCCTCCTCAAGTTGAGGGCTAGGGTTTGAAGTTCCTTCACCACTTGACTCTTGAAGTTCTTCAAGGTCAATTTGCCTCCCACTGCCTCCTTGGCTTATAAACTCTCTCTCTCTCTCTCTCTCTCTCTCTCTCTCTCTCTCTCTTTCTCTCTCGAAAGACTCCTCTTCTTGCTACAAATACCACATTATCACTAGGTCTGTAGAAGAGGTAACCAAAGGATTTTTGTGGGTAGCCGATGAAAGTACACCTATCGCTTCGGGGTTCTAGCTTATCATGAGACTTACGCCTCACAAAAGCCTCGCAATCCCAAATCTTGATGTGGTCTAGTTTGGGTACTTTACCAGTCCTCATCTCGTGAGGAGTTTTGGCAACTTTCTTTGTAGGGACTAGATTAAGGTTATGGGCAGTAGTCTCTAAGGCATATCCCCAGAATGAGATTGGTAGCGAAGATCGACTCATCATGGAACGAACCATGTCCAACAAGGTTCGATTACGCCTCTCAGCTACACCATTCAACTGCGGTGTCCTGGGAGGTGTCAATTGTGAGACAATACCACATTCCCTAAGATAGTCGAGGAACTCTGAACTAAGATACTCACCACCTCGATCGGATCGAAGCATCTTAATGTTCCTGCCCAATTGATTCTCGACTTCCTGTTTAAATTCCTTAAACCTTTCGAAAGTCTCTGACTTACGCTTGATTAAATAGACATACTCATATCTACTATAATCATCAGTAAAAGTCAAATAATAACGATTAGCATCCCTTGTGGCATGTTTGAAGGGTCCACACACATCCGTGTGTACAAGACCCAACAAACCTTCACCCCTCTCACAAGAACCTATGAAGGGTGACTTTGTCATTTTTCCAAGTAAGCATGATTCTCAACTATCATCTGACTTTAGGTCAAATGACTCCAAGACTCCATCCTTTTGGAGTTGGCCTATGCGTTTCTTGCTTATATGTCCAAGACAACAATGCCATAATGATGCTTTATCCAAGTTATTATTATTAAGAGAATCAATACACAAAACATTATTTCCTAAGTTATCAACCACATATACAGTTTCATACACACCATCACAAGGTAATGCTTTAAAATAAAGAATATTATTAAAGAAATCATTAATCGAACCAACTTCATTATCAAATGAAAAGGTAAAACCTTGTTTATACAATGCATGAAAGGAAATAATATTTCTTGCCATTTTTAGCGAATAACAACATTTATTCAAATCTAAACTAAACCCACTACTTAGCGACAAAGTATAACCTCCAATCTTGGTGACAAGTGAAGCTTTCCTGTTTCCCATGATCAAGTTTATTCTTCCTTGCTCCACATTCTCACTTCTTCTTAGTCCCTGCAAATCAAAACAGATATGAATACCACAACCGGTATCAAGGATCCATGAGTTAGAATGGGGTGAGTTATTAGATAAGATAGTGTAAATACCTGCACGGTTGGGTTTGACTTTCCCATCCTTCACATCTTGCTGGTACTTTGGGCAGTTCTGCTTCCAATGTGCCTTTTCATGGAAATAGAAGCATTCAGCCTCTTTTGGGTCAGAAGAAGGAGAGATGAAACCTTTCTTGGTTCCACTTGAAGAAGAGCCATCAAGGGTCCTAGCCTTGGTACCCTTCGAAGAACTCTTTCTCTTCTTCCCTCGTCCTTTCCCGATTGCCAAGACAGGGGAGGAGTTGGTAGGAGTAGTAGTAGTAACAACCGCCTTACCCTTAAGACCACTTTCCGCGGTCTTTAAGAGTCCTTGAAGTTTGCTGAGAGTGACCTCTTCCTTATTCATGTGGTATGTCATGCGGAATTGATCATAACATGATGGTCAGGAGTGCAAAATGATATCTATTGCAAGCTCCTCGGGGAAGTTCACATTAAGCTTCAGCAAGCGGTCCACAAACCTTTGCATTTTCTGCATGTGGCTCGTGATGGGTTCACCATCCTTCATTCGGGTTGTTATCATGGAGGAGATTATTTCATACCTCTCTTGTCTTGCACTTTGATGGTATCTTTCCATCAAATCTTTGTGCATTTCAAAAGGGTAGAAGTCCTCGTAGGAATTTTGGAGGTCGGCTGTCATAGTGGCCATCATGATGCATGCCACTTTGGTGGCATCCCTTTCATGTGCCCTAAAGTCAGTGATCACTTGAGGAGTAGCAACTGTCTCATCAATCTCCTTAAGCTCCTTATCGAAGACATATTCTTTGTCCTCGTAGCGGGTAATCATTCGGATGTTTCTGATCCATTCATTAAAGTTGGATCCATCAAAAGTGACTTTCCCACACAAGTTCATTAGAGAAAAGGAGCCATTAGGATTAGAGCCAGAAGCAGCAGTGTTTGCAGACATCTGAAAAGAAGAAAAGTTTAGTTTAGAAATAGAGATAGTCCTTAATAAAACACCCAAATGTAATATTAAGGCTAGGACCCAATCACAATATATTATACTTAGAAGAGGTATGCCGTAATATAAGTAATAACATATTTGAAAGGTAGGTGAATGACGATTCACCAATTTCCACCAAAGACGAAATATTTAAAATATTTAATTTGTTTCTTAGAAACTCCTAGATTCTTTTGAGATTCAATGAACTTTTCAAAGGCATGTTTCAATCTCGAGTGTGCCCTCCAAGTTTTCTGACTGGGATGCCGAGGATCACAAAACGAGGTGTGAAGTAACCATGCAAATCACTTGGTACCCTTAAAGTATTACCCCTCAATCGATGTGCCGGTTAACCACACACGCTCCATCGATACTATGATAAACATTAAGTCACCCTTTACCTACCTTGTAAAGTTCAAGTTAGTGTGCCAGTTAACCACACACGCTCCACTAACGACTTAAACAAAGTGTAAAGTGTAATTTAATGGATTAGCACCTTATTCACATTTTTCCTAAAGTAACTAAGATTGGGAATTTAATAAAAGCATTTAGTTACTTTAATATATTCATCATACTTTTAATGAGAATTTATAAGTCCTTGTCCTACCCGTTCGGCTAACGACACTCCACCGATTAAGGAAGTGGTGGGTGAGAGTGGACACCCATTAAGTTGCCATTTTATAGGCAACAACCTTATACCCCCATATAGACCGGCTTCGTGAATGAGGCGTACTAGCGGTAAGACGACTTGATCTTATACATACATACATACATATATATATATATATATATATATATATATATATATATATATATATATATATATATATATATATATAATTAACTTATAATATTATAAAGTATAAGGGTTGAATTTTAACTTTTAAAATTCTGAGGGTTGGAACTAAAGTTTAAATCATGACTTTACTTGTTCCAAAACTTGAGGGCAAGTTTTGTAAACTTTCAAAACTTTTCATTTCTTGTAGCTTATGAGTTAATTAGAGTATTAAAAATGAAGAGTCTTCATTTTTATAACCCATGTGTTCTTTTAATGGTTTTTAAAACAAGGTGACTTTTGGTTTTCCATAACATGAGGACAAGTTATGGACTCCATTAAAACACATAATGAACATGAATTAATCTACCACATAGGTTACAAACAATTCCTATGATCATCTAAACATCATAAGATCCAGAACATGAATATGAACACTTTCATGAATCAAAAATTACACTTACAAACTTGTAATTTTGATGATTTGTCATTGTAAATGGATTAACATGAACATTACACCAACTAAAACAAGTTTTAAACCACCAAAGCAGTTTAGGGTAATGTTCCTTGTCCATTTCCAGCAACAAAAATCGAAATTCTGAAAACTGCAGCCTCTACTCGTTGAGTGCATGAACTGACTCGACGAGTAGCTTGCATTTGGTCATGGACTCGTCAAGTCCTCCCATGGACTCGGCGAGTTCATACGGGCAGAAAGTATAAAACTTGATTATTTTCAAGCAGTTTGCACAAAAATCAAACAAGCAAGCCTAGTCTCTGATACCACTGATGGGTTTTGAGCATTCTAACACTTCCTAAGTGTACATGCAACCCTAATAACCTTGGATATATGTTTGTCTAATAATCATGCAAAGTTGTTTTTTCCAAGGTTATGAACCTATCTAGCATATATGGGGTATAATTTTCTTTGTATAAAAGATAGAACTACATACCTTGTTGTTGAAAGTGTTCCTTGAAACCTTGTGAGCCTAGCACCTCAAGTGTGATGCCTCAAATGCTTCACACAACACCAAATGCAAAGAATAAACTTGAGAGAATACTCTAACACATGCAAAATCGGCCAAGCCCTCTTGTTTCTTAGTGTAGTCGATTTTGGGGAGAGTTACACTGCTTATATAGTGTGTTGCATTAGGTAAACCCTAATGTTCCATGACTCTTCATTTCTTGATCCATTTGGTTAACTCCATGGAGCATCTTATGGGTGGAACCCAAATTGATAATCCATGGAGCATCTTAGTCCACTATATAAGATATGGAAGATTTACTTAATCTACCCATATATCTAATTAGTTATCTTTTGATCACTTAATTAATTATGAATTAATTCTTGATCAAAACTAATTAAATAATATTATTAATATATTAGAACTTATAATATATTAATAAACCATATGTGTTATTTCTCTCATTTAGTTTATCCAATTGCATGGTGCCATGCAACCCAAATGGACCATGCCAGGTCGGGTCAAGTACTTACCAGAAATAGTTATGGACTTAGACACCTTATCCAACACTCCTTAAAATGAAGTTGAAATGTTTGAAGAAAAATATAAAGTTGTGGAATTTAAATTACAAAAAGCAACAAGGAAGGAATGAAAATGCAATGTATTCAATCTTTGGTGGAGTTGGATTCGAATCTTGAAAAGGGAGAAGGAGAGCCGACCTTGTTAACCGAGAGACTTATGTTGCAAAAAAAGATTAAAGGCTTGAATCGTGTAAAGAGTCTTGATTTTCTTCAAAAGGATAAAATTAAGTGGGCTATCAAAGGATATGAAAACTCAATTTTTTTTCATGGTATTCATAATAAAAAATGTAAACATATGGCGGTTCAGGGAGTGTTGGTAGATGGGGAGTGGGCCGATTACAATTCTCTAGTTAAATTGAAATTTTTGGATCATTTCAGAAATCGATTTGCTAAGCCTTCTAATCCTTGACCTAGGATTTTCCAAGCTTTTTCTAATACACTTTCTCCTGCCCATGCTAAGATGTTGGAAAACCTATTACTTATAAGGAAATCAAGGTTGTGGTGTGGTATTATGGTATTGACACGTCCCTAGGACCAGATGAGTTCACTTTTGGTTTTATAAGAACATTTTGGTTTTTAATTGAAAGGAGTTTTACTGATGATGTTATGGGGTTCTTTAGTTATAGCAACTCCCCTCTTGGTTGTAATCTCTCTTTTATTGCTCTTATACCCAAGGTTCTTGATGCAAAGACTGTTAAGGATTTTCGTCCTATCAGTCTTATCAGATGTTTGTATAAGATTTTAGGTATGATCCTGACAAATAGAATGACTCTAGTTATTGACAAGTTATTGAGTGTGGAGAAATCTGCCTTTACAAAAGGCAGAAAAATTCTAGATGGCCCCTTTATTATGAATGAGGTGCTTTCTTGGTGTAAATTGAAAAGGACGCCAACTATGGTGTTCAAAGTAAACTTCGAAAAAGATTTTAAATCAGTTCAATGGGATTTTTTGCATGATATTTTGCAGTGTACGGGTTTTGGAGAGATTTGGGGGGGGGGGGGGTGAATTCGAGGCTGTATTTATTCTTCAAGGAGCTCTGTTTTAGTGAATGGTTCAGCTACAGGTGAATTCATGTTATTTAGAGGTCCGAGACAGGGAGATCCTCTTTCTCCCTATCTTTTCTTTATGGTGGTGGAGAGTCTTCATATCGTCTTCAAAAGGATTCTAAACCGTAATCTTTATTTTGGTATCACCCTTGGTATAGATTCTCCTGTCACTATTACTCACTTATTTTATGTGGATGACGCAGTCTTTATTGGTGAATGGAACGACTCTAACATTCAAAATATTGTTATAGTTCTTCATTGTTTTCATTTGGCTTCAGGTTTGAAGATTAATCTTCATAAATATAAGCTTTTAGGTATTAGGATTCACACCTCTAGGTTTGATGCAGTAGCTGCTCAGATTGGTTGTGCTACTATGAAAACCCCGTTCCCTTATCTTGGCCTTACTGTTGGTGGTAATATGTCTCATTTGGATTCTTGGTGTGAGGTGTTCCAGAAGGTTGCTTCCAAATTGTCTAATAAGAAAGTCAAGACTTTATCGATAAGTGGAAGACTGACTCTTATCAAATCAGTGTACAGATCTTTACCTACTTTTTTCATGTCTATTTATAAAGCCCCTAAAGGTGTTTTATCAAAGCTGGAAGCCCTGCATAATAAATTTTTCTTGGGAGCTGACATACTAAAAAAAAATTATCTCTTATAACCTAGAAAAAGATCCTTGTTCAGAAATAGTTTGGGGGCCTAGGAACTAATAGCTTTTTTTCCTTAAATTGTGCTGTAACAACGTAATTTTCAAAACAAATTTTTCATTTTTCAACAACCAAATTCATATAAAAATATTCTCAAATATTTCCAATAGTAGTTTTTGAAACATAACATATCCCAATATCATAAAATCAAACTCTCTCTCTCTCTCTCTCTCTCTCTCTATTTAGTGTGTACGAGTCACGCCGGCGCCTTTCCATGTTCCTCGCTAGTATCTGAAACACATAACACAACAACTGTAAGCATAAATGCTTAGTGAATTCCCCAAAATACCGCATACAACACATACGCCACTCAAGGCTAAAATACGACCCTCCGGTCGATGTGTCTCAGCGGGACCCTCCAGTCTCGTAGCTCGTTGGACCCTTTGGTCCGATCATAGCTCGTTGGGCCCTCCGGCCCGGTTTGTATCGTTGGACCCTTTGGTCCGGTCTTTAACATCATACAACATACATATAACACATAGCACATAATAACACAGAAGACCCTCTGGTCAACATATAATACCACTCTAGGTACGTGTAGTGATAAGACTCACCTTAGGTGTCTCGGTAAGTCTCTGACTCGGTAGAAGTATGATCTAGCCTCCGCCTAATCACATAAAGTAAACACTCTCATAAATATAATTATACTTAAACCATTCTTAACACCCTCAGAAAGGTAAAAGACCATTTTACCCCTCTCTTGGCTAAAAGGCCTCATTGTTGACAAAACCCTAAAAGTCAACAAAAGTCAACGGTCAGACTTTGACCCGACTCGTCGAGTGCACTTAGGCGAATCTGCGAGTCTACATGTGTCCGCTAATTCTTTAGTCCCGCTTGGCACGTCGAGTTCCTCCCCTTGCTTGACAAGTCACCCCTGGCATGAATCGCGGGGCCACCCCGACTCAACTCGCCGAGTCTCAAGAACAACTCGGCGAGTTCCGCCTTGAACTCCAGTCCTCTAATCCCCCTTTGACTCACTGAGTTATTTCCCCAACTCGACATGTCTACCCACTGAGTGGTTTATGGGAAACCCTAACCCTACTCGCCGAGTCTGATCTTTGGACTCGGCGAGTTCATGCCATGCACAAACTCCATAGACCTCCTGAGGTCAGATCTGTTCCATTAATCCATAGATCTGACCTTCCCAAGCATGATAATCACGTAAAGTTCAGACCTTGACACTCAAATAGCATCTAGATGGTCTTACTTGGTGATTTAGTCCCAAAATAGCATCCTATGTTCATGACTCCCAAAATAACTTCAAAAAGCCCCAAGGGTTAAGGTCTCTGGACCTCTTTGAGTCTAGATCCAAAGCATGAACTCGAGAAGGGACCAATTGCTCCACAAATCCATCCTCTAAAGGGGTTAGAAAACCCTAACTCTAGGAATCAACACCAAATCTGAAGAAGGTCCGAAAAATACCTCAAGATGAAGTCAATGAGCTCTGAAATCACCAGAATCACACCTCCTTCAACCTCCTCTTGCCTTGGTTTCCTCCTTCTTGCAATTACACCAACAAAATGATCACAAATGGCCTCTCCTTCCTCACAAACGCTCTAGAGCTCTTAGGGTTTCTCTCTAGGGTTTAGTAGCCGCAAATGACGGCCCTAAGGGCCTTTAAATAGGACCCAAACCCAGGAAATTAAGGTTTCATTAAACAGTGTGGACTCGCCGAGTCCACTCATGAACTCGCCGAGTCCAGCTGTGAACTCGGATAAGAATCCGCGACCATACTCGACGAGTTTAAACACCAACTCGCCGAGTCCTCTCAACTTCCAAAAATAAAGGAATAAAATATTATACCTGGGAATCCGGATGTTACATGTGCTCTCCTCTTCAAATGGGGTTGGCACTTTTTATCTAATCCTATGAATTTGTGAGTCTCAATGATTAAGTCTATTTATGGTGATTCGGGACGTCTTCTTGAGAATATTTCTTCTTTTAAAAATTCGACTTGGGTAGAGATTGTTAAAGCCGTGGATCAAGTTAGAGGCTTAGATATATTTTCTACTTCTTTCTAGGATGATTCATGGCTAGGCGGTTTGGTGCTCAAATATCATTTTCCCAGAATTTATAACTTGGAGAACAATAAAAACATTCCGGTTAAGGAAAAGTTGAATCGTGATTCTTTGTTGGTTTCTTTTCGGAGACATCCTAGAGGTGGGGCTGAGAGTTTACATTGGGAAGGCTTTTCTTCACTTATTGAATCCATTTCCCTTTCTTTAGTCCCTAATAGATGGGTTTGGTCCCTATCGGTGATGGGCGATTACATGGTGTCATCGGCTCGTTCTTATATTGATGAGAAGACGTTACTAGTTTCCAACTCAACTACAAGGTGGATTAAGGAGTTTCCTATAAAAATAAATGTTTTCGCTTGGAGATTATCTCTTGATAAACTTCCTACCATGGTCATTCTATACAGGAGAGGGTTAGACTTGCCCTCTTTGTGAAGATGCTCTCGAGTCTTCGTCTCATCTATTTTTTGAGTGTGTCTTCTCCTCCAATATTGTGTTTCAAGTGAGTAGGTGGTGAGGTTTATCGATGCCCAATTTCTCTTCCTATGCGAATTGGTTGGTTTGGCTAAGAGCTTTGCATTTATCGTCTATTTCAAAAAAAAACATTCTAGATGTTGTTTTCTATGTGACGTGGTGGTCCATATGGGAGTTTAGAAATTCTCGTATGTTTGGTATTTCAAAACCGAAGGCTGCTCGTGTTTTTGATAATATCGTTTCTAAGTCTTATTTTTGGTGTAACACTATATGTAAGAAAGACATCAATTAGGTGGGGTGGCTCCAAAACCCAAAAATTGCTATTATGTAATGCTTTTCTTGTTTCCCGACTAGTTTATTGCTAGTCCGATCTTCTTATAAATCTTGATGTTCGAGAAAAAAAACTAACCCCTAAGGATATAATCCACATTTATATAGAACCATATTGTGTATAGTTCTAGTATTAGGTATCTGAATGTTTTTAAATATATTCCATACATCTATATAGAATTTTGTTCAATTAATACTTAACTAGATGAGAATCATGCGCGCCCGTTGGCGCTGATTCAATTTTTATTTTTGTTCTTTCTTCGATAAATAATTAAATAACTGAAATACATACATAAATTATTTTCCGGAAATAATTATATAAGATTGCAGTGTTGATATTTAAAAACACTCACTCGCATTGCATTTTTCTTCTTGCTGCAAGACATCCCACCAAACTCGTATCTATAACAAAAAAAGTTAAAAATCATTTCTAATATATAATTATAGGAATGTACAATGCTATTTTTGGTATTTTATGATAAGAAAATCAAGATCAGCATGTCATTATCATGTAGGGATGCTTCGACAGTGATCGAATAAGGCAAGGGAGGTCTGGTACGGGAGGTAACAGAGCAGGCAGTAGACGCTAAATTTTGGTTGGCCCTTATTTATAACCCAACAAACCTAACTCAAAACAAAGACTTAAATAAGGAAACTCTTAAATAAATAAACTCCTAATTCGATAATCATTCTAATTGCTTAATATTCACTCTGATTACTTTTCTTATTCCTTTTCTTATAGACCCGACCTCACCTGCCACCTGATATCATGAACCTATGAAACTAATAATTTGAAGGTTATTTAAAAATGAACCTATGAAACCAATAATCTGAAGCTTGCTAAGAAAAATGAAGGTTCTAAAAATAAAAGAAAATGTGCAAGAAAAGTACATAGATAATGCAAATGTCACAAAGCAAGAAATAATAAAAAACGAACCAGAAGATGAAGAGGAAGCATGGTAAGCATCTAGGGCCGAGTTGGGTTCGATCTTAGTTTAGGTCTGAAATACAAATAAGGACAAACTAATCACTAAATTGAAGTTATAATTTTTAGTTGAAATTGAGTGTAAGTTCCACTCAAGCATAACATCAAACAAGTAGTGTGCAAGTATGTAAAACACATAAACTTTATATAATTCCATGAATAAACACAAATATTTCAGATATGGTATAAAAATCAAAGGATATACATGGCATTAGCTACTGAGAAAATATATAAATCAAACAATAGCCATATAACAAACCTTAAAGGAAATTAAACACTTTCAGAAAGCGTAACACAAAGTTGAATATCAGTTGTGGAGTAGAAAAAACAATACATGAGAAGGTTTAAGAAGCTGATAGAACATCACACAACCAAAATACCGAAGACGTAAAATAAAAAAACATGTACACCTTCAGATTGAGTTTTGATTGCTTAGCAGGCTTGAATTTGAATCGAAAATAATAAATTGGGTCCATAAATCGATTCAAGAAAAACACAAGACTAAGGCAGATAAACCTTACGGATTAAAACGTGTAGGTCGAATCGGAAACAACTGGGAAGCATTCTCTAATGATTCGCTTCAACACCTTACGATCTTGTCTTCGAATCGTTAGTGGGATTTAGGGCAAGAATGGAGATCGAACAAAGAGCTGGCAGAAGGAGAGGGAACCAGTGTGGTGACTGGTCCGAAGATGACTCAATCACTGTGTTGAATGGTAAAATCAGTCGTTCCTCCCCAATCCACGCTTCGCCAGAGCATGGACGAACCCTAGATAGACAGACGTAGGTGGTGGTGACCGGTCCGACGATGACTCAATCTGAAACATCTATCAACGATTTTTGACTGCATGAAGAAGAAGAACAGTTAATATGAACACCAAGAACAGATTTAAAGAAAATAATCATAAATTCTTTGGATTTATGCAAAAAGGTTTGAAAAATAACCAAATTGCTTCCACTTCCATGAGTTTTAATCGACACCACACCACCATCGACCGGTTACCATCCAGCAATGTAAAGCCAATCGAAACTGGAGAAGAAGAAAATCGAAAGATAGAAAGGAAGTGAGTTTTTTTTTTTTTTTTTTTTTTTTTTTTTTTTTTTATCTTTTTTGATCGTATGATGATAAGCCTTGCCGGTGCAAATTGTTTTCACAAACAAATTTCATCATCGCCTCCATCTTTGTAAAGAACAATCAAAATCGGAACTCATGAAAGCAATTATCTACCGTTGGTCTAAGCGGAGATGAAGCAGCAGAGCCAAAAAGAAAGGAGAGCAGGGTAGGCGGTGGAAAGGATAAACTTCACCCAATTTTGAAGGTGGTCTGAATAAAAAAATATAACCTTTTAAAACAAATCCGTTTGTGACCAAAGTAGGAAAGGAAAGAAAAAATGTGACGGAAATGAGAAACGCGAAACTTTCCTGTTCACCATGTTTTTAAAGATTAATAGTAAATATAATAGTATTAGATTAGGAGCCATTGTTAGTCATTTTAGTATCCTTTACTTTTAACTCCTAACCTTGTCAAGGTCTAAAACAATATTACTTATATTTCTAGGATAAAATTCACATTTTAAAGTATATTATTTAGGGGTGTTTGGAAATTCTTTTTAAAACGACTTATTAACTTATTGGTTTTTAACTAGTCTATAAGATAAAAATGTATGGTATACACTAACTTTAAAAAAAAAACATAAAAATAACTTTTTCAAAAAAACAAACATAAAAATAACTTTTTCAAAAAAACCAAAAATGTATGGCTTTTCCTAAAAAACTAATAAATTGTTTCAAAAGCACTACCAAACATCCCTTTAAATTACATTTTTTTCATTAACCTTTTGTCCCTATTAATTCATTTATTTGCAAAAATCATATTATTTAACATTTATTTTAAGTTCACCATTTGTTTATTAGGATAGAGAGAGTCATTCCATTCCAACCCTCTCAACACATATATAACATCAATTTTTTCACCTCTCGTCTTTTTTTTTCATTCCCAATGCACTACACAGGGAATTTATTTTTTTAAACTCTTCCAACCCACTTAATTTTATAAAAAAAAATACATTTTTTATACATATAAAATATATTTAATGAGTAAATTGTAATATAAAAATACTACAATACATTTTTATATGTATGTATAAAATTATATATCTACTAAAAAAATATAAAAAATATATTAAAATTCATGGTTTTTAATTCCTTACAAAATGAGTATAATATATATATGAAATATATTTAAAAATATGAGAGGAGCTTTCCACCAATTCTTTGGGTTTTAAATAAGAGAAAAAAAAGTGAGAGAAATAATGGTGTTGCCCACAAAAAATTAGGGAAATACCCCTCTCATACCCTCTGGTCTAAGTAGGTGGCTCTTTTCCATCTTTCCAAACTTTTATCCAACTTTCCATTTGTTTCAAAATTCATTTTTTTATTAATTTATGAGTAAATTACACGAATAGTCCTTATGGTTTGGGGTAATTTGCGCGCTTGGTCCCTAACTTACTTTTTTAACTCGAAAGGTGCCTATTGTTTGTTTTTGTTACGCGTTTGGTCCCTACTGTTTGTTTTTGTTACACGCTTGGTCCCTGTCTTACCTAAAAAAACTATTATTTAAATACGAAAAAATGGTGGGGTAGGTAAGGTAAGGTGAGGGGGTGGGTTTGGGGGTGTGTTTATTTAATATAAATTAAAAAATCAATGTCAAAATAGTCTTTTTAAGTAAGATAGGGACCAAACACGTAACAAAAAGAAACAATATGGACCTTCGGAGTTAAAAAAAGAAGTTAGGGACCAAATGTACAAATTACACTAAACCATAGAGACCATTCGTGTAATTTACTCTTAATTTATTGGCAGTCAACTTTGTTAGATAACCAAAATAACATGGGAGCATATTGAATTTTGATGGCCATTGAAAGTCATCTATTTTTTGTTTTTCTTGGCACTTTAACGTTTCTTATATCTAAAACAACTTGTTATTTTATAAAAAGGTTGACTTTTGGAAAAAAAAAGTCAACTATTATGTTCTAAAATCATCATTAACATTGTATGTTATCGATCAGATAATGTGACATTACAATCAACGTGGTACAGCCGAAAATTGGCCATACACCAACAAATACACAAGACCAAAAAATCATAATAGCAACACAAATCATTCACTCTCCAACCATGACATATTTCTTACATTCAAAACCTTGTTCACACGAATTAAAATAAATCAGTTGTTTATTTGATATACAATGGCTAATTGTTTTTATTTTAAATCATTTCAACGTTAAATTGCTTTCGTATCCATGCTTATGGCCTTGGTGTGTGACGATCATTCGCACCGGATCCTGGATAATCACTTGTTAAAACCATCCTTCTTGATAACATGGTCTCATCCCAGTTGTCTTCTACATTCTGTGTTTGAAAATGTCAAGGCGCACATATAAATTCAAGTTAAACAAAAAAAGAATAAAGGAATTCGAATTCATAATTAACCTCCAATTAAAGCATTAACGTCATTTATATAGCAAGATAAATACCAAGTCTGTGTTGCTTGAAACTTCAAGAGACCCTTCATCAATTAGATTTATAGTTCCTGAAAAGAAAAACACTCTCATCAGTTTTTAGTACTTACTATCATCCAATTAAAAAGTCTTTTCATAAACACGTAAAACAAGAGGGAAAAGGAGCAGGATTACTTGAGATTGGGATGGCAGTGAATGACGAAACAAGTAAAAAGAAGCCAAGTAGAACAACAACAAAACTAGTGCTTGATGCCATTGCTTTCAACACAACTTTCAATCAATCACTTAATGTAAATCAGTTGCCACCAAATTGCTATACCTTGTAAGTATATATATAAAGGGTATGAGTAGCACTCACGTATGTTTTTGGTGGTTTGTTTGCCTCTCACAAAGGTCAACTAGTCTCATACATCATGAAAATGCAAGTTGCTTTTTAAATATAAGTTTATATGTCTATTTTAATAATGTATTGTAGATATATGATAAAAAAGAATAAAAAATTAATTGTCTAAAATATGATGCCTACATATGTCACAATGAAAAAAGAAACTATTATTTGTAAAAAATTTAAACAACAATAATTAATTATCTAAAAAAGAAACTTTTGGAGGTGAGTTTGCCTCTCACAAAGGTCAATTAATCGTCGTTTTATCTTTTATTAGTTTGTTATTTTGACTGATTATATATTTTTGAAATTCAAAATCCTTATTTATAGCTTTTATCTTTTTATTTCAGCTTCCTTCTACTATATATCGTAAAAAAAACCTTTCATGATCACATTTTAAAAACATATACAAACTCTCTCTCTCTCTCTCTCTCTCTCTCTCTCTCTCTCTATATATATATATATATATATATATATATATATATATATATATATATATATATATATATATATATATATATATATATTAGTTTATAACCCGTGGGAACCACGGTTAGAAAATTAATTAAACTTTCTAAATAAAAACTCAAAAGTATTAATTAATAATTTTAAATAACTTATTAATTAAAATATATTTTTAGTTATATATAAAATTATAATCGTTGATTCAAATAAATACGTAAAATATATATCATCTTATAATTTGTATAAATTTTATTTTATTATAATTGGTATAAATTTTATTTTATTTTTATTCTAATATAATTAATTTAATGTAATTAAAATGTGATTTAAATTTTGAAATTTGAAATTTGAAATGGAGAATTAATAGATTGACAAGTGTCATGATATTAATTACAATGCCTAACATGGTGACACATGGCAAAAGAACTATTTTTTATTAGTATAAAGATATATATATATATATATATATATATATATATATATATATATATATATATATATATTTGTTTGTAGGTGTGTATTTGTATGTATCTATATGTGTATTTGTTTGTATGTACATATATCTTTATGCATCATTTATATGTATATGTGTATATACATATTTTTTGAGTTTCTTTTTGTTGGCTGAACATATAAACATGTCATATTAGTTTTTAATTTTTTTTAATTTGATTTGTTCTTTGGGTTTTTGTTGTTTTTTCATTGATTTTGATCTTGAATTAATGTTATATATATATATATATATATATATATATATATATATATATATATATATATATATATATATATATATATATATATATATATATATATATATATATATAATTGAATCCAGGTTGTCAGATTGTTGTAGAAGAAAAATAAGCATAAATTTTTCCTACATATTGATTACTATGCAAGTAGATGTGTTTAAAAGTATGGTTACTAAAATTTCTTTAAATATATTTGATTTTTTTTAATCAATCCATGTATTATACGGGTTGATTAAAAAAGAAATTAAATATTAAAGTGTAAATAATAAATATTTTTTAAAATAAAATTTTGAAATAAGAAATAAATAAATGTATTAATTGCAATTTAATATCGTATTTATGACATTTAATACTTTACATATATAAATATTATGTGGCTTTTTAATTTTAAAATTTGAAAAACCTAAAAATTAACATGTAAATATTATTTATTTCAAAAGGGTGCTGATTTTGCCACGAGATGTTTTTATACATCCACAGAAAAAATTATTAAATTGACTATTATACCCCCAATTTAATTTCTAGATATCCATGAGAGAAAGATCCCAGTTTAGGAAACTTCAAACTCCTTCGGCGTATCATTTGATCAAAAGTTGTTCTGAAAATTCGTATGAAGCAGCTCAACATAAGTCCTTCCATAAAATCCAACAGGGGGTATGTCAAGATTAGAGGCGGAAATGTCAAAAAAAAAAAAGAAGAGAATAAAAGAAGACATTAAAAAGGGAAAACAATTTCATTAACAACTGATATGAATCAACGACAAATTTGTAGAGTTTAATCAATTGATTTTAAGAGTAAAACCAAACTAACATCTTTCATCAAGTCACACTACTAAAAAACTCAAATGGATAAATCCTACACTACTGAAATCGAATTCAAGAAAAAAAAAAACACAAAATCAAATACATTAAGTGTAAATCCATATAAGAAAAAAAAACAATTTATAAGAAGAGGAATATAAGAAAGAACTATAAGAAATAGGAGTTTGACTATCTTGTTAATTTGAACGTGTTGAAGATTGAGAGTTATTAGGGTCTGAGGAGTAATATGATTTGTGGGTTTGGAATTAGTACACTCCTGGGAATTGGGACGATGGGTTCGGACTCAAGAGGCGGTTTCGAGTGGTAGCATCAACCGGAGACATGGGATCTTGCAGCCCCAAATGAGAAAGAAGGAGGTTGGGGGAGGAAGACGGATTGCAGATGCTATGTGTAGTGGGTGTTTTGGAAACATGAATTTTTCTCTTTCTTTCATAATCTCTAAATTTAAATAAGGGGTATAATTGTCCATTTCTATAAAAATATGTGGATGGATCAAAATTTACCCGTGAAAGAATCACTTCCCATTTCAAAAATATCACAAAATAACAAGTGTCAAAACTAATAAGAAATTGACATGTGACAAAATAGATATTCATTTATTATAGTTAATAAATAAAATTTCTGTTTAACTTAACTCCGTTATTATTTTGTTCCAACACTATTTATTTACTTAAAATAATCAAGGAATTCGACCCCAAACAATAAATAGTGTTTTGTTAATTAGTCACCGGTACATCTTGGCTTCTATGTTGTGTTATGAAGTAAATTTCATGGAATGTTTCAGTCAAGTGTTTCCTAACTCAAAATTCAAAGAATGATATTTAACTAATTTAATTCAAATTTGTTGTAGTCATAAATATTTTTTTTTATCTTGATTAACTCTTTTTACAATAATATGTACTTTATGCTTCCTTGACAAATTAAGATAGTTATACTCTAGAAAAAGAAAATCAGGATTTGGTTCTATTGAAATCAGCAAGATGTAATATATATATATATATATATATATATATATATATATATATATATATATATATATATATATATATATATATATATATATATATATATATATATATATATATATATATGATGTTTTTTAAGTACTGAAAATATACATATATAACAATTACTTGTGTGCCCTTTTTCTCTCGTGAAGCCAAATGTCCAAATATCCAAATTCAATAAATGTATTTAAATATTTAAATCATATATAGGAAACATGTTTTTTTTTTAAAGAAAGTATAGTATACAATAAAACTATCCAAGGTGAAATGTCCCAAAAATTTATGACAAAAAATTTCATTTTTTTGTGTTAATAACACCATTAACCAAACATGTTTATAAAAATCATAAGGGAATTCAGTGTATGTCAACAATCAACCACAAATACATCAGGATCAAATAAGACGGAAAATCATGGTGTGTGTGATGCGATCATTGTAACATCTATAAAAATCACAACCAATTTAAACCTTTTAAAACAACTCATTTACTAATAAAAGTGTTTACAAAAACATTGTTTCCAAAACATGATGTAAAATAAGAGCCTCCCAAGATCTAATCGGTTGTAAAACCAAGGATGTGTACGGTCACGCCTTCGCCTTGCCACGGTCATTTGAAGAACCTGAATACATAAACAAAACTCTAAGAACAAAGCTTAGTGAGTTCCCCCAAAGTACCAACACATAAACAGATAACATATACAAATAACAACATATATTTGGGTCCACAGCTAAAAAATTGGATTACCCATGAGCCCACAGTATGAGTATGGCTTGCCCTCGGGGCCCAGAGCTTATGATTGGTTAGCTCCCTTAGTTATCGCACTGGAATACCAATGTTTAGCCCTCAGTATGAGTCTGGCATACCAATCAGTCCTCAACTCGTATATGGAATGCCATTGCGCCCTCAATATGAGTCTGGCTTGCCATACCCGACCCTCATCTCTTATCTGGAATGCTAGCGAGCCCTCGGTATGAGTCTGGCTTGCCCTACCCGGCCCTCAACTCATATCTTGAATGCTACCGAGCCCTTAGTATGAGTCTGGCTTGTCCTATACGACCCTAAGCTCATATCTAGAATGCTCCAGGTTTGTTAGCTACAACTCAAAGTAGTACAACCTCAACCCACTATAATACCTAAACATATACAAATGATCATGTAGACAAACCCACAGGTAGTCTTATAGATCTACCAGAGTAGCATATCAAGAACTAGCATAATCATATATATCTATTCCATACTCAACATATAAGCAAATATCAGGTTATCAAACCAAAGGGCTAGCCTTGGTGCCTTCGAACCGTAAGTACAGTGAGGAAAAACTCACCTGAAGCGGTTGAATATCTCCGATAAATGCTTAGACTGATGATCTGGATATCCCCGCGCGTAAGCACCAACAATGTCATGCAATTAATAATTGAATCTCGACCCATACTCAAGAATCTGGATTGCTTGCCTAATGATCAAGGTAAAAGACCATTTTACCCATTTTCTTACTTAGCCCAAAACCAAGGCCCGACATGGCCCAACTTCCTAATTAGGCCCAAAATCCATCATGAATCAAATTCTAAGAAAACCCATACTCAATCCAAGGCCCAAGGTTAGAAGTCCAATGGTCCAACAAAGCCTAAACCAAAAGGTCCAAAATTTCACCTCCGGGGGAGTACGCCCTGCATAACAGAAGTGTACGCCTGGCGTACTCGCCCTCCATGCGCAATGTACATGTCCTTAAAGCATGAAATCCCATTTACGCTAAGCGTACATATGTGTATGCCCAACGTACTCATCAGGGGCCAAAAATTCAGATTAAGCTCTTATTGGGTTAAGTCACAGGCATCCAACCATTTCTCTTAACCTTAAATGATTAACCAATAAAGTCGAAACCATTAAGCCTTTGCATGGCTAAAGAGGGCTGAATATCCAAAATACTTTCTTTCATACCACTCAAAACCATTCAACTCTTGCATGGTGCTAGGAAAACAATCAAGCAAGCCTTTTTATGACTCTTTACACTTCAAGACCTCAGAAAGGATAGCTAAAATGCTTTGTAGTACTCCATACTCACAAATATCCAAACTTTGGGACAAAATCTCATGAAAATATGCCATGACAATATCTAAGAATAGATTCATCAAGTTTGAAGCTTTATACCTTTAGAAGATAGATCATGATGCACTAAGCCTGGATCCACAAGCTCCAAGCAATCCCACACTTCTCCAAGAAGCTCCTTCTTATTCTTTGAGCACCAAGATGCATGAAATACCACCAAGAACTCAAAAACTACACCAATGGAGGCTAGGGCTTCAATTCTAGGGCTAAAGAGGATGGAGGGTGAAGATATTAGGTTTTGGTGGTGAGTTAAGGTGCTTAAATAAGGTCCAAGACCCTAAATTAGGGTTTAGGACTGGCTGGAGTATGCCCAACGTACTCCCTAAAGCTTCCACGATCATCAACATAGTATACCCAACATACACCAAAGTACGCCCAGCGTAATGGACTTCTCACTAGTACGTCATGCGTACACTTGTGTACGCCCCGCGTACCCGGATAAACACTAAAATCACCCAAACTTCTGAAGGCCTAACGTCTGCGTTATAAGTCCGGTCTTGACGATCCTTATATCCACGAAAAGGTAACGAGAAGCGCTAAATTTCTATCAACTCATACTTTCCTTAAAACTTTCCGAACAAAAATCTAAAATTCATAAAATGCCTGATTGCCACTTTACGGTTATACCCTTGGGTTCCACATCACAAACCGAACTTTCCGGATCATCTATCCTACCTTACCCACAGCCAGTTGGGTCTAAATATCCCTTTCTCAAAGTCCCTAAGCCTTATGATGACTGGTCTTCGGGTTGCAGCCTGGAATTAGGAGACGATTCGGGATTGGGTGTTACAACTCTCCCCACTTAAATTGGATTTCGTCTTCGAAATCACTCCTTATCACCCACATGGGAACCAAACACTCCGACGCACACCATTACTGAGAACAAACACTGATCCTTTTAGTGACGAACCAACGCTACTGCTGAATCCGAAGCCCAAACTTGCATGATCTCCATGCAGGTTGACCCAAATACAGAGCCTTCAGCATGACTGGATCGCCTCAACCCAATATACCATCACATAAACCATGAATTGCTGATGAAAACATCCGATACATCGATACCATGATGAATCCCAATGTGAGCCTCATCCATTAACCGTTTCAAAGAAGCACACACAATGCCAACATGATCTATAGCTTCCTAGCAATAAAATCAATCTTCTAGCAAGAACCATTGGGCCGGGGACTCTCAACTATAATCACCGACCCAACTCAAACAATCTGCCTCTCGAGGCCAGGAACCCATCAGATCTAAACTTCAAAAGTCAAATTCTAGAGTCGATATTCATCCTTTCATCGAATCTACCTCTTGCCTTTGAGCATGATCACTACTAAATTCGTGGAAAAAGAACTCAAACCCATTAATAATGAATTTTTCCCACCAACTCCAATTCCATAATGTGAACCGAAAGCCCTTAATAAACACTTGACTACCTGAAACGCCTTTCACAACCACTTCTCCCACGAGTAAAGACGAGAAATCCAAGAATTTTTCACATTTGCCTCCAATCCTTATCAACTCAGGTGTACCCCCACCTGGAAATCACTCGGTACATTCACCAAAAACTTTATGATTCGAGACTTCATAACCGATACCCAATCTTGATAATCGAACCCCCAATAAGAGCTTGTGAACAAACCAGATTTACAACGCAAACATTTCGCAGAGACTTTCCGATGCACGAATGATACTCCCAACAACCGTTAGATGCTCCCTTAATCTAAACCAGCTGATTTGTGAGTCTCCTAACTTCCATCAACGCGTCAATACCGAAAGTACCATAAGCAGAAGAAATGAACAATCATGTTCACTGGGCCCACATGCTATGAATAGAATACCACTATAAGGTCCTCAATATAGGTCTGGATTGCCTCCGAGCCCACAACATGAGTCTGGAATGCCCCACAGCTCATATATAGCTTGCTCTTGATCCCACATCATAAGTCTGGCTTGCCCTCAGGGCCCACAACTCATGTCTGGTTTGCTCCCTTAGTTATCGGACTGGAATAACAATGTTTAGCCCTCAGTACGAGTTTGGCATACCAACTGGTCCTTAGCTCGTATCTGAAATGCCACTGAGCCCTCAATATGAGTCTGGCTTACCCTACTCGGCCCTCAACAAATATTTGCAATGCTACTAAGCCCTTAATATGAGTCTGGCTTGCCCTACCCGACCCTCAGCTCATATCTGGAATGCTACTGAGCCCTTAATATGATCCAGACTTGCCCTACCTGACCCTCAGCTCATATCTGGAATGCTTTAGGGTTTTTTTGGCTACAACACAAAGAAGTACAACCTCAACCCAACACAATACCTAAACACATATACAGATGGTCATGCAGACAAAACCAAAGGTAGTCGTATAGATCTACCAGACTTGCATATCAATAACTAGCATAATCATGTATATCTATTCCATACTCAACATATCAACAAATATCAGGTTATCAAACCAATGGGTCAACCTTGGTGCCTTCGACCAATATACTTGACATTGGCTTTGCAATGTTGTTGATTTGAACTTTTTGATGCTTATGTGGGATTTTGAATTTACTTTCCCATTCGATTCTTATTGTATAATTTTAGAATTCATGATCAGATTGTTAGGATTCCATCTAAATTGTCAAATTGATTAATTATTTGAATATTCTAGTTTTGTGTTGTTTGTTCGAACATTAACTATTCATGCACTCTCCGATTAACTACACACATCAAACCAACATGCCAAAAGTCTAATAAGTAGCAATGTTGATTACGTCATGATATAAAAAAATAAACTATCAATATGTTATACCGAAAGTGGCATTGAGTTGCTTAGAAAGTATACATTTTAATATTAGAGTAAATTACACGAATGGTCATTTAGCTTTATAGTTTTTCCTTGAAATGGTCCTGACAAAACTTTTTTCCCTGAAATGGTCCCTACGGAGCAAACTTTGCACACAAATGGTCCTTGTGACTAACTTTGTTAGCTGTTTCTATTAAGTTTTGTTAAATGAAAAAAATACCCTTTGTTTTATGCACACAGATGGTCCCCCTCTCTCTATCTCTCTCTCCAGAAAGAACCTACACCCATACACTCCACATACGAACACAATCGATGATGAACACACACTCTAAATACTCCACCCGACAACACCGGTTTCACCGATGAACTCCACCGCCAACCACCCTCATCCACCACAACCCTTACCGAAAACATCCTTATCATCTTCCTCGCTTCACCAAACTAAATTGTAACGACCCAAAAATCAGGGGTAAAAAATTCATTTTTAATATAACCCAAACATAAATATCATTTATTCCAATCATTCCAAAACATTGTTAATTAAAACATTTATCAGAGTTCATCCCAAAATCATTCATTACGGAAAACATGGGTGTGTGCGTTGCGATCAAGCTGAGCCCTTCCTTTCCAAAACAAAGATACTTGAAACCTTAAACAAAACTGTAAGAACGAAGCTTAGTGAGTTCCCCAGAGCATACCTCACATAATCCACATCATCACATAATCCATATCAGCTGTAACAGTTACATAAACCTTATCAATCACACAAGCCATGCATACAAACATATAAGGATGCCCTGGAAACCCTCTAGGGTCTTACTCCGGGTGCCACGGGAACCCCCACATGGTCTTAGCCCACTTTCATACCAACCATACATATAAGGATGCCCTGGAAACCCTCTAGGGTCTTACTCCGGGTGCCATGGGAACCCCCACATGGTCTTAGCCCAATGTCATGGAAACCCTTACATGGTCTTGACTAAGGATGCCATGGAAACCCTCCAAGGTCTTACACCCTAGTGCCTCGGGAACCCCCCGAGGTCTTCCATGCAAGCATCACAAAGACAACGAGCATATCAATTACCACATAATCAACTAGCATACCACATAACACGAAATCAACTAGCATGTCACATAATGCATAATGGGCCGGTCTTGGTGCCTTAGACCCATTGGTATGGTGAAGAGACTCATCTCAAATGCAGAAACTTATCGAATGACATTTTTAGCTGCTGCCCCACCAGCTTCCTGAGCTATCACTATCAATCAATCAATATACCCAATTAGCAATTGGGTTCTAATCCATAACTATAACTTCACACCCGGGGTAAAAGACCATTATACCCCTATTCTATTCCTTGACCAAAACTTTGGCCCAAGCTATAATCCGAAAGGCCCCAGCCCCCAAAGGCCAATTAATCCACTAATGGCCCAATTTTCCAAATTGGGCCCAAACCTAATAGTCCACAACTAAATATCAACCCCAAACCTGATGGCGCAACAGGGCCCAAAAACACAAAGTCCAAAACCATAAAATCCATAAAGGCTCATTAATGGCCCAATTTTCCAAATTGGGCCCATACTCCTTATTGAACCCCAACCCAAGGTCCAAACACATTCTTAGCCCAAAACCTTTCAAAATGGCCCAAAAATCTCTCCTTACTAACGGACCTAAAGTCTATGTCCAAAACTATCTAAATAGGCCATATAGCCCAATAAGGCCCAACCATAGCAACCATGGCCCAACACAAATAATTGGTCCACCAATCCAACCCAAGTCCAGGCCTAAAACTGGTCAAGACCCATAAAGGCTTATAGCCCACAAGAAGCCCAAAATCCTTCTGAGTGCGTACGCTGAGCGTACCCCTTCAGTATGCTTAGCGTACTAGGGTTTGGTCAGTACACGCTGCGTACCTGCTGCTACGCGCAGCGTACAAGTCAGTCATGCACAAATGGCTATTAAACACTTAATAACCTAAGCCATAATTCCAAACCACATATCTGAGTTCCTCTTAACGTCTAAATCCATAAAGTCACGGACTTGGTGACTTTGCATGTCCCCCATAAGCTCAAACTCCAAAAATGATAATCTACATCCATGAAAATGGTCTTAACTCATGCATGAACCCATTAAGACCTCCAAGATGGCAACTTTCTGCCTTAGGGACTCATTTAACACTGAGAGTGGCAACCCTAAGTCTAAGAATTGGATTTGAGCCACAAAGTTATTGGATTAGATGTTTAAGCCCATAACTATTATTGGTATATACTCGACCCGAGAGTAGCATAGTCCATTTGAGTTGCACTTCATCGGAACAATTTGTATGGATAGTCTTTTGAGAATAGTATGTCTATGGTTTATTAATATATTTTAAGTTATAATATATTAATATGAAATAATATTATTTAATTAGTAATTAAATATGGACTCTTATATATATATATATATATATATATATATATATATATATATATATATATAGAATGGGCCAAGTTCATTTAGGATGGGCTAGGCTTGCATGGATAGTCCATGGAGTTTTTAACCCATGGATCCTATGGAAATGAAAGGTCATGGCTATTAGGGTTTACATGAATGTAACCCTAATCCTCCATACTATATAAAGAGGTCTTTGGCACATGAAATGGCACTAGTGTGTGAGTGAATAAGAGTGGGCCGATTTCTAGTGTGATTATTATTCTCTCAAGTTTTACAAGATGTTTTGATGATTTGTGAGTCCACTTGAGGCATCCACATTATTGGTGCTAGGCTCTTGAAGCTCCAAGGAATGAACCACAAGAAAAAGGTATGTCATCCCACTAAGTTTTATATTACAAGTACCCCATAGTATGTTAGTTAGGATGAGAACCTTGGAAAAATCATATTTGCATGTATAATAGAGAAAACATAGATCCAAGGTTTCTAGGGTTGCATGTACACCATAGGAGTGTTAGAATACTCAAAACTCATCAAAAGCTTCTTCCTTAGGACCAAAAAGTAACCAAAACTCAAAAATGATAGATCTAAGAGATGAATGATCAAGTTCAAAACCTTATACCTTCATCAAGCTGAGAATAAGTCCTAAAAGCCAGATCCATAAGCTCCTCCTTGATTCCCATCTTTGCAACAAGTTCCATCTCTTGAAAATAGGCCAAACATCCCAAAAATGGACTCCATAAGCTCAAAATGTCACCATGAATGATATATGACGATTTCTAGGGTTTTAGATGGTGGAGGCTGAAGATATTAGGGTTAGGTTATGAAATAAGGAGCTTAAATAGGGTCAAAGACCCTAAAATAGGGTTCTAATCTGACTGGCGTACACCCAACGTAATTCTAGTACGACCAGCGTACTCCAAAGAACATTCGCGACCATCCTGCTCAGTACGCCCAACGTACTTCCTTTTTCACTAGTACGCCTCGCATACTCGGCTAAGCCTGAAACCCTCGAAACTTCTGAAGACCATAACTTCTTCGTTATAAGCCCGATTCCGACGTTCCATATATCAACGGAAAGGTAACGAGAAGCCCTACACTTCAAACAACTCAAATCTTTCTTAAGACCTTCCGAACGAGAATCCATTTTCCACAAAAGCCCGAACTGACACTTTACTGAAATACCCCTACGCTCTAAAATACGAACCGAACACCCAAATCACTTCTAATACATCACCCGCACCAAATAGGCCTAGATCTTACCTTTTTTCAAAAGCCATAATCCTTATGATGACCGATCTTCGGACCACAACCTCAAACTAGGAATCGATTCGGAACAGGATGTTACATAAATCAACCCTAATGTGTCAAACATCACTACTTCTCCCACTCAAGAACATACAACCACCAACTCATCGCCTCAAAAGGCCCGTGAGTTTCCGAGAAGAAACCCACTCGTTGGACATTATCTGATTCGCCCACATGTTATCCCTCCTTACTTCTTACTTCCTTTGATTTCGATCAAGAATTGATTTTTGGAACCATTTTGAACTTCGATCGAGAATTGATTTCCAAAACAATCATCTCTCCGATCTACAACTTGACGAAGACGATGGTTGAGCCGCCCGTCTCTCTCCTTCTCCGACAATGTTGTTCTAGCTCTCTGATGGCGACAATGTTTAGGGTTTCAAGTGATAGTTTGCAAATGAGGGTTTCAGATCCGTTGTCGTTTAGGGTTTCAAGCGAATTCAGCGGCAACAAAGAGGGAAGATGGATGGTCGATGTATCTCCAACCTCTTAAGAATCGATGAGCACCACCAGCGGCACATCACAACTTCAGATCCAAAGTTTTTTTTTTTTTTTTTTTTGCTGAATGTGGCTTGATGTTGATTTCGGGATTTAAAGTTTTTTTTGGTGTGTATGTATGAGAGATAAGAGAGAAGTAGAGATAGAATAAATGGTGGTGGTAGCAAAGAGTGATGGCCGACGGTGGTGGGTCGGCATTTGTTTGTGTGTGAAAGAAGAAAGGATGAGAGGATGAAGATGATGGTGGGAGATTGTGTTCTAGAGAGAGAGAGAGAGAGAGAGAGAGAGAGAGAGAGAGAGAGAGGAGAGAGAGAGAGAGAGAGAGGAAGAGAGAGAGAGAGAGAGAGAGAGAGGAGAGAGAGAGAGAGAGGTGAGAGAGAGAGAGAGAGAGAGAGAGAGAGAGAGAGAGAGAGAGAGAGAGAGAGAGACTAGGGTGGGAGGACCCCACTTTTTTTAAGATTCAAACTAACAAAATATTAAAAATAAATAAATAAATAAAAAACAAATCGTATTTTCGTCTTTTCACATACACTTAATAGAATCTGTTAACAAAGTTAGTCATAATGATAATTTGTATGCAATGTTTGCTCCTTAGGGATTATCTCAAAAGAAAAAGTTTCGTCAAGACCATTCAAAGAAAAAAATGTAAAGCTAAAAGATATTTTGCGTAATTTACTCTTAATATTATTTGAACACTTATTTGTGATTATACTTTAATACTTTTTCAGTCTTTAAACAATTAATTGGGACAACACAAGTTCAACCTTTTTATGAAATTGGTTGGACTGCAAAAATAATAAAGAGGCCAACCCAATGTCAACCTGTTTATTTAACACATTTATTTAAGAAAAAGATTGAGACATGGACTTCTTTTGTGATACCATAAGATCCTTTTTTGCTGCAAGCCAGTGAGCCGGAAGAGGACCATGCATAAATTGTTAGAAACAAATAATGGCAATGGAAATGAGATTAGCTTCAATTTGCTTGCGCCATACCAGAAATATGCCACCTATTAGTTTGATTGAAAACTTTATAGGAGCGTCGAGTTGAACAACATTTCAGAGTTTGAGGTTGCATGCATGATAGTCAGGACTGACAAGGGAAAAAATATAGTTATGGATCTTCGTTGGATAATTTTGTGAAACTTTGACACCATATAAAATAATTTGAATTAATGATTTAATTATAAGATTACAAATTGTAATACATTACAAAACAGAGTTGTAGTCATATCACTAGGAGAGTTTGTTAGAATACAAGATAACGATAAGATCATAAAGATAATATATACAAAACTAACTTATATATTATTTATCTTTAACAATGCATGTTTGTATCTTACCAATCATCTTGAAAGACATTTGACAGAATTCATGTAAATCGGTAAAGGCATATACATGTAATGAATGTCGAATAGATGTGGTACACAAGGTGCGACATTATGGGCCAAAGCACACTTTTTTTTTTTTTTTTTTTCCCTTTTGTATGGTTGTACACCCAAATCCCATCTAATTGGGTGCACCGCTTTTTCAATGCAACCAAAAGAATCCAGCCACACTACGCTCCGAACACATCAAGGCCACAACATACTTGTGGCTCACAAATCATCCTCCTAAACTTTCTGTTTTTGGCCTTCTTTTATTTAAATAATATATATATTTTTAATTTAATAAAAGAAATGCAGGACACGATAATTTTAACTTTAGATCATAAGATTTAAGATTAAAATAATTGCTATGGTCTGTAAATTGATATTAATGTATTATACAGACATCAATATAAGATTTTGCATATCTATAAAATGATGAATATGGTTATTACCAATTTACCATGTTTGCACAAATTAACATTAAAACATTTATACATACTCCCATATGATCATGACAACTTTTTAAAGCTTAAGGTTATTTAAAATAAACATTGCTGAAGCTATTAACAATATAATACGTGGCTTATTTTATTTTTATATCACATGCCTATTATTCAGAGTCATCGTTCTACTATTTTTATTCAATAAAATCAAATTATTGAATGAAACACGAACGATATAAAAACACAAAAGTAAAATAAACACTTAATAAATAAAAAATGAGAGACGGAAAAAACAATTCTTAATCATTCTTTCAATTGTTTTATATAACATTAGATGATAACCCGTGTACTACACGGTTGGTTGACATTAATAAAAGAACATAGAGACTTTAAGAATAACAATCATTAATCATGCAAACAAATTTTTTTTAACATAATTTATATAGTATATGTGTCCAATCATTTAAAGCATCTAACTTGATTAAGTTTTCAATAGTTACTTATACATAACATTTTGAAAACGGAACGTTGATTTTATGAGATTATATCGTGATTTCTTGAGCAATTTTAAAATTGAGAAACAATAAAATGACACATGACATAATATTAGTTAGGATGTGTATTAGAGTGACACATAAGCAAATGAGAGTAAACTATATTTTTATTAATACATAGAGATATTATAACACATTGACTCTTATCATTCTTTTAACTTTTTTTTATAAAACATTGGGGTACCACATAAAAAAAAATCAAACGAACCAGAAAATAGATAAACGAGTAAAATTAATATATTGCATACAATAATGGGTGTAAATCTCAATCAAAAAAAGAAAAAATAACCCATAAAAATAACGAAGTTTAAAGTTTTTTACTACCTCCGTCCCAAATTGATAGTCCACTTTTAACTTTTGAAGTATTTTTTCTTTAACTTTGACCTTAAATATTTTTGATTTTGATAGATAATAATTGGTGCAAAATATATGAATGAATTGTATTTTAAATGTTTTTTTCATTGTTATAAGTTTTATCAAGTAATATATAACACAAATAAAACTATTTAAAGTCAAAGTTGAAAAGAAAGACTTCAAAATTCAAAAGTGGACTATCAATTTTGGACGGAATGAGTAGTATTATCTCAATATAATATGCTTTACTATATATATATATATATATATATATATATATATATATATATATATATATATATATATCTATATATATATGAAATATCATGTATATTAAGATATGATGTTAGATATATGTTTAAAATGGACAAACTAATATTATAATCTTTCTAAATTTGTTATTAAAAATAATACTAATAAGATAATTTATATTGCAATTCTTTTTATATTATTCTTTCATAAAATGATAAAATAACATCTTAGATTAAAATGAGAACTAATAAAGTTATGAATCAATTTTCTTGATAGAAAGTGATTTCAACAAAACAAAACAGAAGTTATTAAATCATCCACAATAAAGGTTTGACAAGAGTTAAATAAATGATAATTAGGATTAAATAAGAGTTTAATAAATGATAATTAAAATTGAATAAAAGTTAAATAAAATATAAATGATGACAAAAGAAGAATTAAATGGAAGAGTTGTATAATGATTAAATGAAATCAAAGATAATCAATGTTATTCTTTTTCAATTAAATTTCAAACAAAAAATCAATATAATCATATTTTTATCTTGATTTTTTATTTAATTTTTAATTAAACGCACATTAAATTAACCATATTTTTAGGTATTGTATTATTTAAGGTATCATATTCTTAAATGTATTTCTTTTTTAAAATCAATAAATGCAATGAATAGTTCAAAAAAAACCCCCACAAAAATAGAATTTATAGTTATCCTATTTCTTATTATTGCATTTTAGTATTTCGTAATTAATATATTTATAGGCATAGTAACTTTTAGTTTCATAATTTTTAAAAGATATGTTTTTTAATATTGTATTTTTTTAGTTATTGTATATATTTTTTTGAAAATTTACAGTAGTGTTTAAAAATATGATGATAATGATTAAAATCCATTAAACATAATAGTAGATTGAATGGATTATGGATATTAAAAATTAAATTTAAATATACAACTGGTCGACAATAATATGAAAAGGCATTGAATTCTTTAAATTACAATGGCGTAATTCATTGAAGACCTTATCTTATCTTGTTAATGGTTTAAGATGATAGAAGTTAGAAACTTAGAATGTAAAAATACTTATATAAAATTAAATTAAATTAATATACACATGCACTTTATTTATTTGATACCCCTATAAAACAGTCCCTTCGGTTCCCACTTCTACTACTACCATCTGCCAAGTGCCAACACTACTCCGCCTTTTTACGATAAAGATACTTTTTATACAACGCGACGACAACTTCCCCTCATCGGAAAATTAAAATTGATGGAAGGTACTGGTATCAGATTGTTTGGGAAGAAGATTGCGTACCCAGAAAGAGGGAATATTGATAATCTTCCAGTCGTCTCCACCGCCGCAGTGGAGTCTAGTGATGGTGGTCACAATCAACAAGGTGGTTGTGATCTCAATCATGGTTTGACGATGGAGGACAATAATTATTTGCAAGAAGATAAGAAACAAGAAGATGGCAACATTAAAACTCCCATGGGTGACGATGCAGCTGATAAAGCTCTAAAGAAACCCGACAAGATTCTTCCATGTCCTCGTTGTAATAGCATGGACACAAAGTTCTGTTACTACAACAATTACAATGTCAGGCAGCCTCGCCATTTCTGCAAAAGCTGCCAGAGGTACTGGACTGCCGGAGGCACCATGAGGAACATGCCGGTGGGATCAGGTCGCCGGAAAAACAAGAATCCAACATCCCGATGTCAGTTTGTAACCATTTCCCAAGAAGCTTTCCAAGCAGCTCAGATCGAAGTTGCTAATGCTTGTAACGGAGTTCAAAACGTTCCTCTCAAATTACTTTCTTTTGGCTCGGATTCACCGGATTATAATTGTAGAAACAAAGAAAACGGAGATGATTGCTCCACTGGATCCACTGTGACTACTTCTAATTCCTCGGTTGAGAGAATGCACGAAAGAAATGGATTCCATTCGCATGTACCGAGTATTCCAGGGCATCCTTGGTCTTATAATCCTTGGAATTGCGCCATTCCGATTCCAGCAGGACCGATGTACCCTTCACCTTACTGGAATTATATTCCTTGGTTACCCCAAGCCGACTCTTCCATCTTAGGAAAGCATTCGAGAGAAGGGGAATTGATGAGTCCAAATGGTTTTGAAGAGGCAAAGAAACAAAAGAGTTCAGTTTTGGTTCCAAAGACTCTTAGAATTGATGATCCAGATGAAGCTGCGAAGAGTTCTTTATGGTTAACACTTGGCATCAAGAATGAAAGCATCCGAACAGGAGGAATCTTTAAGGCCTTCCAAACAAAGGTCGAAGAAAATAAGAAGCACCATGACATTACTACTTCTCCTGTATTACAGGCCAACCCTGCTGCTTTGTCTAGGTCACTATGCTTTCAAGAAAGAGCCTAAGAATGAACAAATCGTAAAGGTTTGATCAACACTTTGTTTCGGGGTGATATACTTTCAGAAATGGTTAAGGGTTCGAGTCTCAATGGTAACTGCAATACGAGGATTACCATTCTAATGTAGATTGGGCTCTTTGTATGCACCAGATTCTTAACAGGCTGATGTGTACCTCATTATCTCACATGATGTTCATGAGGAAAACGGGTGAGCGCAGAAGTTACAGGAAAAATTACCATTGTTACATTAACATTGTTTCATATATGTGTTTTTTTTTTTTTTTTTATTTCTTTATTATTATTTAGGAATAGTAAGATACAAGGATTATTAGCACTATGAGAAACACAATGTTTGTTGTATAGTTTTAGGTATTCCAAACTTTTTTTATATTGATATTTGTTTAGTATATATTTCTTTTTCCTAAAAAGTGACTCTTTTTTCGTGTCCATATATTATTTTTCTACTTTAGGATCATAGAATGGAGACCATTAGATTAAGTCCATTCACCGGGAATTAAATGGATTTGTCCACTTTTGATAGTGAAGTCGATATAAAATCTGCAATAAAGTATATAATATTAATACATATCTTGATAACTCTTGGTGGGCATGTCAAAATCATACAAAAAATATGTGTACCATGAGAACCGGCCCTAAAGAAAACATGTAGATATTTTCATCTTCTCATCAATTTTTAGCCACATTTTTGTTACGTGGACCCAAAGTGCACTTAATGCCATATATCTACTTGTTTTGAAATAGTCATTTCTTGCCTTTTTTTGCTTTCCGCCTTCATTTTCGACCCCTTTTTTCTCTTACAAATGTTCAAAAGTTTTTTGTTCTTATTCATTTATAGACAAGTAAAGTTCACTCTTTCTAAAGATTTGTTTAATCTGAGAGTCCATTGATTGATTGATCTGAGCCATTCATTAGCAAAAATATCTGTCTACTGTGCTTTGTTGTCATGTGGATACATCTAATTGAAAAAGCAGCAGGTCCATGGCTCCTTGTTGAGGCCCATATGATCAAAAAACATCTCCGTAGACGATGTGGAATCTTATCTACAAACCTAACAGCTCTTAGGAGAGCTCCAAAAGATGTAACAGATCTTCGAAAAAGCTTACACCGCCAAACTGTCATGTTTGTGTTGTTTGCTTCTTGTTTGGGATTGGAGTTTTACAGTACAGATGCAAACCAATACAAGTCAACAATCGTCAACTTTCTCTATAAAATTAACAAATAAAATATCTTTCACACTTGATTAAGTTCTTATACTTGGTGTGTTTTTTAAGTACGTTTGGTTTGCATTGCAGAATGTTGTGAATTTTATCATACAAACTGGAATTTGAAAGAATTGAATTTTTTCGTCCAAAATGGAATTGAATCCTTAAGTGAGAAGATGGAAAGCATAAATGGAGAGTCACATAGAGACGTCAAAAAGTCCCATGGGACCGTTCCCATTGGGTTCCATGTATACGGGTATTTGTTTAAATAAATTGGGCCGAGGGCAAGATTAACCCCCGTTTTAATATCGGGGGCGGGGGCGAGGGTGGACATTCCAATCCTGAAACACCCATGGAAGCCTCGTTATATAATTATATAAATATAATAAATAATAGTATGATTTTTGACCTGCCAAAATTCAACAAAAAACATGTTTTTAAGTTGTTGTAACATGTAACTTTTTTTTTATATAAATAACTATTTGTTATTCAAAAAATTGCTTCTTTTAGCCAAAAATCAATTGGAGGCAGGGGTAATAAGGGAAATCGAGGATGGAGATGGGGGATTCAACCCCCATTGACGTCCTAGGCGAGGACATTTACAAGGGCATTTGAGCATTTATGGATTCTATTCATGGGTTTTTCATAGATCAAAGAAATTTATAAATTCCTAGGAAATTTAGTAAATATAGATTCCCAACCAATAGGATTATTCATTATCTATATTTATATCTTGAATTTTAAGGTGTATAAGTTACAAAGTTTTTTATACAAATCAATTATGCATTCATAAATTATTAATACTTGCCAAAAATATGAAGACGTTAATACATAAGGTTATTAATAAATTCAATTTGTAACAAAATAAAGTCATGTATATAAATTAATTTATATTTCTTAAACTAGATATTGTTATTAATTAATTCAAATCAATAATATAAATAGGCTATATATATATATATATATATATATATATATATATATATATATATATATATATATATATATATATATATATATATATATATATATATATAATGTCAAAAAATAAACTGCAACACCCGAAAATTTGAGGAGCAACTTTGGGTATAAATCACATTTTGAGGATTGAACACGGTGTGTTGGAGACACCAACACGTCGTGTCTAGATAAGAAGAGGCGCGAGTTTCATTTTGGTTAACACGACATGTTACCTCTAGGAACACGACGTGTTGATGGCTAGAATGAAACCCTAATCTTCTGGGTTTTGCCCCTATTTAAAGGAATGTGGAGGCTAGGGTTTGTTCACCCTCAGCCCCCACCAGCCCCTCAAGCCCTGAATGAAACCTGAAAGTCATGCTGATTAGTAGTAGTGTCTAAGAGGAAGGGTTGGCGCTTTGAGCTACCTATTTTTTGTGATCAAATTAGAAACTTGGCTTCTCATGTTGCCATAGATTCTCCGGAAGAAAACAATCGGCTTTGCCCAAGTTGTAATGACAGAAAAATCCCTGTCGATGAAGAATGTTTCAAAAGCAGCCTCAAAGCGGTTAGCTTCGCTTTCCTTGACTTTAGAGAGGAATGGTTTTTCAAAGCTAACGAAGGAAGAAGGTGGAGGAAGGAAGCAAAGATCTAGCAAGCAAGCCCTTATTCTTCAGTTTGGCACTTTTCTGGACCTTTATAAGTGTCCAAGACTCGATTTTTATCATTCAAAGTTGTTAGATCTTGGGTTTTGTCCCTTTTTCTTCTTGTTCTTGAATGTTGGAATGGTTAGATCTCATAAATTTTGCAACTTTATGAATCTCCAGGTCAAGGTGACTTAATAGTGTCTTGGATCTGGTCTATAATCAAGTTTTGATGACATGCATAGAGATTAGGTCATAAATCCTCATTTTGACCTAATATGGGTTCAAGATATGCATTGGACATGTATGTCTAAAAAGCACCAACCTTTGGGACGGTTTAGGTGTTTGAATCACTTCTAGAAATGATGGACTCCAGACTTTAAGGATTTAGTGCGTATTAGTTAAGCCCTTGCATTATCAAGCTTTATGGTTTGAGTTTTGGACCATTTTGGTAGTCCATCAATGGTTAAAGTTTGAAACTTTATCCTTCTTAATCACATCTTGGTCTAGATCTGAGCTTTAGATCTCTTGGAGTCAAAAAGGCAGCTAAATGTGTTAAGTTGTTGGAACTTCGGCAAACACGGCGTGTTTCGAAGCCAACACGACGTGTTGGATGGGATTTGCCCGACTATTTGTATGTTGGTGGAACACAGCGTGGCCAAGGGGAACATGGTGTGTTGGGTCAACATGGACTGTTGACCTTGACTGTCGACTTTGACCAAGTTGGACCTTGAGGGTATTTTGGGATTTTGATGGAGTTGGTCACTTGGTGGAAACGTGTATTGGTTAGAGAGTTGAGATTCGTAGTCGGTCCTCATCAGTTATGTCCAGTCTGCGAGGTGAGTTTTCCTCACTGTACTTACGGGTCGAAGGCACCAAGGTCGGCCCTTTGGATTGTTATCCTGGTTTATCATATGATTGTGTGTTGTAGTGATCTGTTAGATCAGCATCCTGGTAGATAGGGTGATGTTATGCTTAGTGATCTATAAGATCTGTCTGTTTGTTTACTGGTTGGTTATTTGTATGCTTATCTATTATATATACACATGTTTAGTCGGTGGCTGAGGCTTCACTGCTTTGTGCGTAAGCCGACAGGTCGGGGCATTCCAACCCGATGGTTGAGGGCCTAGGGTATTCCAACCCGATGGTTGATTGGACCCATAGTATGTTAGCATTCCAAACCGATGGTTGATTGGACCCATAGTATGTTGGCATTCCAACCCGATGGTTGAGGGCCTAGGGTATTCCAACCCGATGGCATAGTATGCTGGTATTCCAACTTGACGGTTGAGGGTCTGGGGTATTCCAACCCGATGGTTGATTGGACCCATAGTGTGTTGGCATTCCAACCCGATGGTTGAGGGCCTGGGGTATTCCAACCCGGTGGTTGATTGGACCCATAATATGATGTTATTGTATATGTGTTATTGTTGTGTGTTGGTATTTTGGGGGAACCCACTAAGCATTGATCTTACAGTTTTGGGTTATGTTTCAGGTACCTCATATGACTGTGGGAAGGCGATGGTGTGATCGTGCACCTTCTCGTGTTTTGTTCTATGATTTTAGGAAAACTATGATATTAAACATGTTTTGAAAACTATTTTGTAAACAATGATGATTTATGAGTTGTTTTGAAAGTTTAAAACTTTCATGAATTTTATGGATGTTACATAAACATTTTACTTAAAAGTGGTAATTTTTTTTATTACTTGATAACTAATAATAAAATTTATTAATTATTTCTCTATGAAGTACTATTCACCAGAAAAGCTATTTGTCGTTGTCGTTTGCGCAGGAACACATCTAGTTCATATAAAACAAGTTGAGTAATTAGATACTTTTAATTGTATTATATAGCTTGGACATTTATATCTATTAATTGGTTTGAATTATTGTTAATTGGTTTGGTTTTGGTTCCTAAATTGTGAAAATTAAAAAATACGAATAATAATTTCTCATTTATTTATTGATTATTTTGTATTTTTTGTATTTACCCTTAATCAATTATTATTTATTATTCTGTTGGAGTTGATTTTTTCACATATATTAGAAGCTTTGACCTTGATAAAAAAACGTTAATCACTAATTATATTTATAAAAAAGTCAACAGGTTTTCGGAATGTGTCTCGACTCTTCAAAGCTTGTTTGAACGAATCCAACCAAATTTTAATTTTGTTGCTTCATATTGGATTTTAATTTAGTTTGCACTACTAAAATCCATATTTCAAAAACCGCCATAAATTCATATTCATTAGATTGGATACGAGTAAACATATCCGTTCAATAAATTCATATTCTTTAGATTAGATACAACTGAACAAATCCATTCAAATATAACTTTTATTTGTGTAAAAGCTTTGTGTAGAAGTTTTTGTGGAAAAAAACACCCAAATTTTTTAAATATATAAAATGACGTAAATTTAAAAAGTTACAAATCTTCTACAAAATCTCAAAACCCACTTTGAAGTAATTTTTTGATTTAAAGATTTTTTTCTGTTTAAAATAAAAGTTTTATAACATAATTTTAGCTTTAATTCAAGTTTTTCCAAAAAAAAAAAAACTAAAAACAAAGCTTGTAAAAGCTTTCAAAAGTTCATTATCGGGCATTTGGTTGGTTGTCGTTCATGGGATTTGCCCGAATTTGAAATTTAATTTCATTCAAGTTTTTATTATGGTTGATAAGAGTGTTACTATACAACGGAACTGAATCAATTAGAATATATTGAATATAATATTTAAAGCTCGTATATATCCATAATACGCCTCCGCAAGATGGAGGCTCCATCAGAGACATCAATCTCGAAACAAAGCTTGAGAAACGAACTGTGATTTAGAGGTTTAGTAAGAGCATCAGCTAGCTAATTTGTAGAATTAACATGCAGTACTTGAAGAGAACCATTTCACACCCATTCACGAACAAAATGGTAATCAAGTGCAACATGCTTCATATGTGAATGATACGTTGGATTGGCACAAAGATAAGTAGCTCTGTTTTTGTCATAATATAGTTTAGTAGCAGTGGTGGTGCTGATGCCAAGTTCATACAAAAGGTTTTGAACCTATGAGATCTCTGGTGTAGCGTTGGCCAAGGCTTTATATTCAGCCTCAGTCGACAATCAGGAAACAAATTTTTGACGTGCTGATTTCCAAGAGATTATATTGTTGCCAAGATAAAGAATATATGTTGTAGTGGACCGGCCCCTGTCAGAAATACCACCCTAATCAGAATCTGAGAATGTCGTTAGATGGAGAGAGAAAGTACGATTGAGAAGAAAACAATGGTGAATTGTACCTTTTAGGTAAAGGACATGTTTTAGAGCTTGACAGTGAAGATGAGAGGGAGAATATATGAATTCAGAAAGTTTATTGACAGCAAAACATATATCTGGACGAGTAAAGGCTAGGTATTGTAAGGAGCCAACTAGCTTCCGGTAAGGTGTAGGGTCAACAGGTGGAGAACCATCTATTGGGGACAAGATAACAGAGGAGCTTAAAGGAGTAACAACCTCCTTTGCCCCATCCATGGTAAAGAGAGTGAGCAAGTCACAGATATGGTAGTGTTGGGAACGGAAGAGATGCATGGGGTTGGAAATAACCTCAATGCCCAAGAAGTGGTGAAGATGACCAAGGTCCTTGATAGAGAATTGGGCAGCAAGTGAGGTGACAACATGATAAAAAAGAATTATTGTTACCTGTAACAACAATATCATTAACATAGACTAAAAAGTAGACAATAATACCCTTGTTATTGTAGACAAAAAGAGATGCATCAGCAAGATATTTTCGAAAGCCAAAGGTAAGTAAGAAGTTAGTAAGTTCCAGGTTCCAAGCACGTGGCGCTTGCTTTAACCCATAAATTGACTTTCGAAGGTGACATATGTGGTTTGGATAATGACGATGGGCATAACCAGGTGGTTGGACCATGTAGACAGTTTCAAGTAATGTGCCTTGAAGAAAAGCATTGTTGACATTAGGTTGTTTGAGGGGCCAATTCATGGAAATAGCAATAGAGAGAATTGTGTGTATAGTATCAGGTCTAAGAGTGTCAAAGTAATCAACACCATGTTGTTAGAGAAAACCTTTGGCGACGAGGCGAGCCTTGTATTTAGCAATAGAACCATCTTTGTTTCTTTTGATACGAAAGACCCACTTGCAACCAATGGGTTTGTGACTTGATGATGGAATGAGCTCCCAAGTTCCATTATGAAGTAAAGTATTAAAATCGTCATCCATAGTTTTTGCCATTTTGGATCCTTAATTGCTTGAGTATGGGTGATTGGTTCTAGGGTAGTAGGTAGGCGATGAAGGGTAGATGTGTTGACAAACTTATCACCAAAATACTTAGGATTGTTTTTTGTAGTGTGACGTGGTGGGTTCATAGTCCGAGGAGTGGGAGAGGTGGATAGGGTTGAATGAGAGGATGGAGTGGAAGCAGGGGTGGACGGTGTAGATAAAGGCACTGGGCTTTGAAGGTTAGTGGGTTGTTGGGCTGAGGAATGAGGGGAAGGTGGAAAAGGTGTTTGATGGACTAAAGGGGAGGTTGTAGTAGTAGAATATTGGGGTTGAGTCTGTGGTTTCGATCTTCTAGAATATATGTGAAGTGAAGGTGGGATAGTGAATATTGGTGTGGTAGGCATTGAGACTAGTGGAGTAGGTAAGAGAGGCAATTGAGTGATAGTTGTAGTAGAGGTAGATTGTGGCATGGTGGGAGAGTTAGATGTTGGAACGGAGGTGTAGGAGTATTTAGGAAGTCACCAACAGTAGGTAAGGTATTGGAATGGTGAGGAGTTTGGTATAGAAACTGAGTCTTTATGAATTACACATGCCTGGAGTGAAAGACACGGTTCGTAGAGAGATCAAGGCATTTGTAAGCGGATTTGGATGAGGAGTAGCCAATAAAGAGGAACTAGGTGGATATTGGTTGTAATTTGGAGGTGGAATAGGGATGAAGCCAAGGATAATACAAGCATCCAAATGGTTTTAATTTGTTGTAGAGTAGAGGTTTTTTGTGCATAAGTTCAAACAGGGCTTTATTGTCAAGTACCGGTGCAGGAAGGCGATTGATTAGGTAAACAACAGTTTGAAACGCATGTGACCAATAAGTAAGTGGAAGGCCTTCATAGTGAAGTAAGGTTAAGCAAGTTTCCACAATAGGTCGGCGATGCCTTTTTGAAGTACCATTATGCTCAGGGGTATGCGGGGGAGTGGTGAAATGTGAGACACCCATAGATTGAAACACATGAATGAGACTTTGATACTAACCACCATTATCGGAAAAAATGGATATAAGTGGTGTTTGGAAATACTTTTCGACCAAGTTTTTAAATGTAGGAAACAATTAAGCAACATCAAACTTTTTCTTTTGGGATACAACCAAACATACTTAGAATAAAAGCATGTAACATTCCATTTGAAATAAAATTTAAATAAAATAAGTAAATAAATAATAAACCCTAAACCCCGAGCTGTAAATTATTATTTTATTGTACCCCTAAATCCATAATAATTTAGCAGGGTGTTGGTTCCGGGAGTTAAATGTCATAATTATGGATTTGGGGGTTAAAGTGTAATTTTCTTGGGTGGTTTTGTAAAGAATTTAAGAAGGCAGAGGATGTTTGGTAAATATTGGATTCAAGTTGAAAAAGATTTTGTGGAGGAGGGCCAAACTTGGAAAATTGATCATATGTTTGAAAAAGAACACGAGATTAAACCCATTGCCCTTCCCCCTCATTTTCTTTGATATCAAACCTTAACCCTAGCTTCATTCTCCAGTCGCCAACATTTTTCGAGTCTCCTCCAGCTGCCGCCGCCGCCATCAACTTCGACTGCCACCTAGAACCACCGAGCGTCCACCGACGCCTTTGCTGTCAGCGGTATCAAAGACTGACGGGTACCCCGGGATGACGTCACGTCATATTGGAGATCGGAAAGGCAGAGCCGATGTTGTGGTTGCTGCTGTTGTCACTCCCGGTCACATCTCTTCTTCGCTGTTCCACCATTGGTACGCCTCAACCCTCATTTCGTCGTTGTCATAGCTCCGAGCGGCTGCCTTTTCTGTGCTCTGCTTGCCTCTGCCATCCGAAGTGGTTGTGATGGGTGCGTATTTCATGATAAAACTCGTTTCATGTATATGTATGTGTTGTTGCTAGAACCCATGAAGTGTGTGGGGGTGTGATGTTGGCTGGAGGTAAGGCGAACCACGATGGCAGCCAACCATGGTGGTTGTCGCTAAGCTGCCTTATTTTGCCTCCACTAGGCACCGTGAAGGTTTGGTTATGTTTTTCTTTTGGTGTGTGTGTAAATGATGTATAGCTTGTGTGTGTGTGTGTGTGTTGGTTATTTGAATTATCTCTCGAGCCGCCGCCATGTGCGGGTGGCTGCAGTTGCGGACCATCGTCGACCACCACCGCCCGAGGTGGCAGCGGGTGGTGCCTGACCTAGTGAAACCCAAATTAATATGAACACTCAACCTCGGACCTAGTTGGCATGTGTTTGGGTTGGAAACCCTAATTAGGTTTTAGAAAAGCCTAATCTTGGAGACTTTAGTTTGGGACTTGTCGGGACCCGCGCTTTGGACCGTTCGATTGGAGATATAAATTATGCTCGACCACATTGTATGACTGACCTAGTAGAGTGATGGACTTAATGGATTAAGTCCTTAATGGGTTAAGTGTTTTTACTTAACCCTAATCGTCATTTTATGTGAAAAAACTAATTGTGTTTGGGCTTCGAGTTGGGACTTTCCTTTTTGGATTAGATGTTTGGGTTCTTGATGGGACATTTGAGAACAAGTGTATGGACTAGGATATTTGGATGGGCTTTAGGGTAAGGCCCATGTAATGGATTTGGGCCCGATTTGGAAAATTGGGACATAATTGGGCCTTGGTTGATTATTTGGCTTTTAGGCCTTCAGAGTGTGAGTTTGGGCCTTGGGCTTGGACCAAGCTAGGTTAGGGGTAAAATGGTCTTTTTACCCCAAGTGTGGATTTATGGTTATGCATCGGAACCCAAGTTGTTAATTGGGTTTTGTTTTGATGTTGACAGTTCGAGGATTTGCCAGCCAGCAACCAGAGATTTATCCGCGAGACTTCAGTAGTGTGAGGTGAGTTGTCCTCACTATACTTGCGGTCAAAGGAACCAATGTCGGACCTTGGATTGAGATCCTGGTATGCATGTTTTAGGCTGTTATGATCCCTTAGATTGGTATCCTGGTAGATAGGATGTTGCTATGTTGTTATGATCTGTTAGATCGGTATCCTGGTAGATGGAATGTTGCTATGCTTAGTGATCTGTAGATCTGTGGAACTGGTTGTAGGTTGTTATATGATTATCTATTATATGTGTGCATGTTTAGTCGGTGTCTAAGGCTTCACGACTTTGTGTGTAAGCCAACAGGCGGGGGCATCCCAACCCGATGGTTGAATGCGCTCGAGGGTATTCCATCGTGAGGATGATTAGACCCATTGTATATTGGTATTCCAACCCGATGGTTGATTGGGCATGGGGTATTCCAACCTGATGGTTGATTGGAACCGATATGATTGAATGATATGTGGTGAGATTGGACTTCTTTCCGCATCAGTTAATAGGCATGGGGTATTCCATCCCGAGGACGATTGGACCCATAGTGTATTGGCATTCTAACCCGATGGTTGAATGTCTGGGGTATTCCAACCCGATGTTTGATTGAACCCATAGTATGTTGTTATTTGTATGTGCTAACTGTGTGTGTGTTGGTACCTTGGGGGACTCACTAAGCTTTGTGCTTATTGTTTTGTTTATGGTTTCAGGTTCTTTAGATGCTTCGTAGCAAGGCGAAGGCATGACCGTACACATCCTTGGTTTTACAACAGACTGGATCTTGGGAGACTCTGATTTTCAATCATGTCCTGGAAACAATGTTTTTGTAAACACTTTTGTCACACCCCAAAACTGAGAACGGCGGAATACATTCTGGGGTGGAGGACGTCATGTACAGTATCATAAAAATGCATAATAGTAAAAAAAAAGCAACAACATCCATTGCATTAATATAATAATTGTAATACAAGCGTGTTCTGTATAGTTTGTTTGTGACATCCCCAATTTCACGGCCATAAAAGACCGATTTGTTTATGCTTTGTTTTTAAAATCAGAGTAATCTTTTAAAGAAAACTGTGACATCCCCATTTTCACGGCCAGAAAAGACCGATTTTGTTTATGCTTTGTTTAAAAATCAGAGTAATATTTTAAATAAAAGTGTTGCAGAATTTGTCCCAAAACAAAATATGATAAAGATTTATCAAAAGCATTTCCGTAGAAATGTATTTCATGTAAAAAGACTCGGGATGTCATGTTCGATACAAATCATAAGCATAAACAATACAGCATAGGCCTTACTACATTATTCCGTATTTACAGGCCTAAAATCCATTAATCTCTCATCCCAATACATCACATCTATGCTCATGCGCCACTACCTGTAATACAAGAAACTGAGTGGGTCAGGCTTGGGAGCCTGGTGAGCACATAGGGTTTTCAACCCACAATAAATAAGTTATTAGCTTTATCAACCCAAACAAACCCGATTACCCATTCCTGTTATCCTCACTTTACGTCCCTAAAACATCTAACACAAGGGACCTAGTCTAAGGACAATCATCGGGATGGAAACTACTGCTAAGGGGATTCCTTAGCAATAAATGGCCTTAAGGCAACCATGTGGGGGATGGAGTATATCTGGTGAGCACATAGTTCAAATAAACACACAGTTCAAAAAAACACCTACAGGTTGCGAGCCTGCTAGTGTTCCACTGGACTGTCTAGAACAGTCCGTGGTCGTCATCTATACTCCGCTAGATGACTGGATCATCAATAACATCTATAACGAGGCCTCTCATTATTTCATTTTATCACACAACAACTAGCACATCTACCCATGGTTTACCCCAACATTTTCGTAGATATAAAATACATATACAATTTAAATCATTGAAAACATGTACAAAAATGTTCATCCATCATAGATAGCAAGTATTCAGATAATATGCACACATAGCACGTAATTTATATAAAATACTTCATATCTATTTGTAAGCTGAAAGTAACTATGCACTCACTTGATTAAGTGGTGACTCGGTACTTGAACAGCACTTCGTTATCTCAGAACAATTTTTCCTTGACCAAAACCTAGTATTAATACCACTAGAGTTTAGTTTTAACGTTAATCACGACTAAATAATAGTCTAGCTATTATTACTATTATATAAGCGTTAAATAACACTCAATATAACTCATAATAATAGCCCAAATAATTATTTTAAGGTCCTAATAATGTTACTATAATTAAATAAAAGCTATATTAAATATAGTATAGGCGTAACTCACTTACAGCGGGTTTTTATTAAAAACCGGGTTTCGTTGGAGCAGCGTTTCCGAGCCGAACGCTTTTCTTCTCGGAGCCGTCGGGCGCACCGGGGCTTTCTTCTCGTGATAGGGAGGTTTCCTAGACTTGGGAGGGGTTTAGGGAGGTTAGAGAGAAGTTAGAGAGAGAAATAAAGGTTTGAAGGTGTGAGGAAATTATGAAGAGTTCATCTCTTATTTATAGGAATTGTATTGTAAAGTAGTCTCCAAGCTTCGTCCGTAACTTTTGCATACGAGCTCCGTTTTTGTCTGTCTTTTTACCGTTGAGTTCCTATTAATGATATCTTCAACTTTCATTTATATTCCGTCGGCTAGTTCTCACTCTATCTCCGATTTACAAAACTATATCGAATTCGCAACGCTCGAAGAGTAGGGACTAAGCTTCGTCCATATCTTTCGCATACGAGCTCCGTTTTCGACTATCTTTTTATCGTTTAACTCCTATTAACGATATCTTCATTGATCGTTTAGATTATTTTGGCTAAAAATCGACCGATCTAAAATTCAGATTTCGGGCTGTGCACTGCTATGCTAAATCTTAGAAAAATCATAACTTCCTCATACGAAGTCAGATTTGGATGTTCTTTTTATGCACACTATCGGTTTAACATATACTACGACTTTCATTTAGATCGCTAAGGCTAAATCTCACTCTATCATAAATTTCACTATTTTCGCCTCCCGGTATCGTGTCGGTTTCGTCGCGAAACTTCGATGGGTTATAACTTCTTCGTTATAACTCGGATTTCGGCGCTGTTTATATGTACGGAAACCTTGTAACATATACTAAAACTTGGTTGAGATTATTTATTCTCAATAATCTTTTGTCGAAAAGTCGTTTTCGACCCCTATTGCCTCTAAATTGACTAGCCCGGATCTACGGGCGTTACAATTATCTCCCCTTAGGATGATTACGTCCCGGAATCATCAACGAAAAAGGATTGTATAATGACTCCATACGTTATCTCATCATCCTAGGTAATAACTGTAACTTCTATGTCACTTCGAACGAGTATCTAACTCTTGGACTCCTTGACTGCAGGCGGTGCTCGGTCTTGCACCTGCTCGTTAGACTTTCAATCATGACCTTCGTGTCACAACCTCATTCTTTATCAGAGACTCCTTCTTCTTCTTAACAAACTTAGGATAAGTTAATTTGATTACTACAATTGACCGATGTGTCATATTCTAATGACCTATCATCGTATGTAGCAATGCTTAGACTCAGGTCTCTTAGAGTCAAATTCCGGAATGGAATATGCCTTCCTTCATCGTCTAATGTGATATAATCACATTTTAACATGTAGCATTTCTAGCTACCAATTTCTTTAACAACGAGCGTGATACTTCTATTGATCGCTTTGATTTCAATCGTTTGGTTTAAGTCGGACGCTACATCAAACTTGGTTCTCTGAACCACGTAACCTACTCATCGTAGTTGGACTCAATGTGATATGACCACTAGGGTCGGGATAACAACAATCTTCTTAGTCATTACCGAAACAATGGTAACGACATACTTGAATAAAACAAAATCAATTACTAGTTTCTTGGTAACCTTTTGACTTTTCCTGATCCAAGTGTGAGTCTTGTGCTTCCGGTAGTATAGGCCTCTACTACCATTCACACCTACTCATACTCGTCCCAAGTATTGTCTCGCAGTTTTCCAAGTTATCATCACAAAAACAATACAAATGTGTCCAAACAATCACAAAATTTTCCCTAGGCTCTACTAGGACTTCTTCCATTTGTAAATTCCATCATCAATTCTGCTTCAACTCGGTTGGCGGTGGAAATGCCATACAATGGGATAACTTCATGGATTATACCAAAAGTTCTTTCCTTCTTCTAATCGAATGTGTACTTCTCCCGTACTAGACATATTACTTATTAGACACATTCTAAAGGAAAGATACCTCTCTTACGATATCTTCCAATAAGTGTCATTCACTATTGTAATCCTTCTCATTTCCTCCATTTGCTTAGTCTGCTATGAGTCCTTATCATGACATTCTATACACCAAAGCAGGCGTACGGTGTATCGAGACGAGAATATAGATAGAGGAAGAATTAGACGCGCACTCCTCCTTATTATTCCAAAAAGATACATGCCAGTTCTAATATCGTAATTAAACATTTAGAAACCTGAGCACATAAAATTTCTAGATCTGGTCGGCAACAGACCATATATCTGATCATACAATGCATATCATAAATCATTTAACACATAAAAGCATGCTAGGCATTTTCCCTAAATTAGCTAGTGTTTGTGTCTATTCAGGTGTACTACCTAAAATATATTGGACACACTCCTCACGATCATCGCTTAGCATTCTAAGTTTAAGTCTAGAAATAAATCCATGTTCCTAGTTTGCTTAAACTAATGCTTTGATACCAACTGTGACATCCCCATTTTCACGGCCAGAAAAGACCGATTTTGTTTATGCTTTGTTTAAAAATCAGAGTAATATTTTAAATAAAAGTGTTGCGGAATTTGTCCCAAAACAAAATATGATAAAGATTTATCAAAAGCATTTCCGTAGAAATGTATTTCATGTAAAAAGACTCGGGATGTCATGTTCGATACAGATCATAAGCATAAACAATACAGCATAGGCCTTACTACATTATTCCGTATTTACAGGCCTAAAATCCATTAATCTCTCATCCCAATACATCACATCTATGCTCATGCGTCACTACCTGTAATACAAGAAACTGAGTGGGTCAGGCTTGGGAGCCTGGTGAGCACATAGGGTTTTCAACCCACAATAAATAAGTTATTAGCTTTATCAACCCAAACAAACCCGATTACCCATTCCTGTTATCCTCACTTTACGTCCCTAAAACATCTAACACAAGGGACCTAGTCTAAGGACTATCATCGGGATGGAAACTACTGCTAAGGGATTCCTTAGCAATAAATGGCCTTAAGGCAACCATGTGGGGGATGGAGTATATCTGGTGAGCACATAGTTCAAATAAACACACAGTTCAAAAAAACACCTATAGGTTGTGAGCCTGCTAGTGTTCCACTGGACCGTCTAGAATAGTCCGTGGTCGTCATCTATACTTCGCTGGATGACTGGATCATCAATAACATCTATAACGAGGCCTCTCATTATTTCATTTTATCACACAACAACTAGCACATCTACCCATGGTTAACCCCAACATTTTCGTAGATATAAAATACATATACAGTTTAAATCATTGAAAACATGTATAAAAATGTTCATCCAGTATAGATAGCAAGTATTCAGATAATATGCACACATAGCACGTAATTTATATAAAATACTTCATATCTATTTGTAAGCTGAAAACTGTATCGAATTCGCAACGCTCGAAGAGTAGGGACTAAGCTTCGTCCATATCTTTCGCATACGAGCTCCGTTTTCGACTGTCTTTTTATCGTTTAACTCCTATTAACGATATCTTCATTTATCGTTTAGATTATTTTGGCTAAAAATCGACCGATCTAAAATTCAGATTTCGGGCTGTGCACTGCTATGCTAAATCTTAGAAAAATCATAACTTCCTCATACGAAGTCAGATTTGGATGTTCTTTTTATGCACACTATCGGTTTAACATATACTACGAATTTCATTTAGATCGCTAAGGCTAAATCTCACTCTATCGTAAATTTCACTATTTACGCCTCCCGATATCGTGTCGGTTTCGTCGCGAAACTTCGACGGGTCATAACTTCTTCGTTATAACTCGGATTTTGGCGCTGTTTATATGTACGGAAACCTTGTAACATATACTAAAACTTGGTTGAGATTATTAATTCTCAATAATCTGTTGTCGAAAATTCGTTTTCGACCCTATTGCCTCTAAATTGACTAGCCCGGATCTACGGGCGTTACAAAAACAGTTGCGGAATTTGTTCCCAAAATTTGATAAAGATTTATCAAAGCATTTCTTTAAAGAAATGTATTTTTATTTTATAACAAAATCTCAGGATGTCATGTTCAATAGAGACCAAAAGCATAAACATAACAAAATAGACCTTACAACAGTTATTCATAACTACTGGCCTATAATACAAAATCTCTCGTTATGTCATCCAACTTATGCTCTCGTGCCTTAACATGTAATACAAAGAAAACTGAGAGGGTCAGACTTGGGAGCCTGGTGAGCATATAGGGTTTTCAACCCACAATAATATAATTATTATATTTAATTATCAAATAATCAATCCAATTACCCACCCCCTTTATCTCCATTTATTTCTTAAATATTTATCCTAAGAACCGATTACCCTTCTCCCATTCAATCCTAAGGATTGCCCTAAGGAATTGGCATAAATTTTAGTGATGCAAAGGTTCTTAGATTACCTATGGTGAACTCGCAGTTCACGATAATTAATGAACACCTAGTTCAAAAACACCTAATGAACTCTTAGTTCAAATATCCCTGGTGAACCAAACCACCTAAGGAACACAGAGTACGAAAGCTCTTAGTTCAAACAATGATGATAATAATGTATATCTCGATCCTGCAAAACCACTAATATTATTAACGCATATATACTATATTTATAAAACGATCTATCCCATCCCGTCGATCCCCACATACTGACCCTATACAATGATCTTACGAGATCTAGCCTAAGGAAATCGATATGAACAACAACTGGCAAAGCTGCTTCGGAAATTCCCTAGCAGCAAATGAGGATTAATAAAGACATAAAATGAGGGGATTGGAATAAGTTTCACCACGAACCTTTGTTCGTAAAAGAAAGAACCACAAGACATTTTAAGTCAGGGGTAGTTATCTAGATAACAATGCCTAGGCGTGGTCCGACTATCATGAGGTATTATACCCCCAGACTCTACCTATCCCAGCATCGAACTTTGTCTAGCAGTGGCCTGAATACATGAGGTATTCCACCCCCAGACGCACCCTATCCAACAATATAACACCAGACATACCTAGCAGTGGTCTATTACCGACACACTTTATTAGGCAGTCTATGAAGTTCCCTTAATTACTTCGTGAAAGAAAACACTGACATATGAAGCTCGGTCGACCACCTCATAAAAGAAACGCTAACTCCAAAGCTCTCTCAAAATAAAAGTATGGGAAAATACTACTAGAGTACTCCCGTACGCTCCCGTAACCGATACACAAAATTGTCAAAAAGACTTTGTACATGATAGTACTTCTGGCACATTATAGTACTCTGGTATACGAAAGAATCGTACCTGAGAACATAATAGTACCCTGGCACAAGCAGCACCCAAGACACAGAGCTTTGAAAAATACTTCGTACATAAAAGGTACTTCTGTACGTAGGACATACTCCATCGATCATCAATCTCACCCCACTCGTACTCTTAATAAGAGACTACCCAAATTCCAATCTTAATTGAACTAAACATCCCATTTAAGTCTTAACCCATCACTAGGCAAACCTGCAATGTTTATAATCAATTTTTTTGATACTATCTCCATTTAGGAAACGCTAACTAGTGTATACTTTAACACAAGGTGTTAAGTAATAGTATCATATATACGCATCTTAACACATATTGAAACATATCTGATTCGCACGTTGTATATTATCAAAGATATCTAACACGTATTTCGTATAATGACAAATACTTCACATACATATGTATATTTCATATTATAATCAATACTCGTATTTAAAATCATGTTCCTAAAAGGGACTATACACATGATACCTTATCGAATGAATACGCAGTTCTAAAATACATAATCCGTACTCCCAGATCTTAAATTTGCCTCATTACCTAATCCATATTCCCGGATCTAAAACTAACCTCTTGATCTGATCCATACCCTTGGATCTAAAACTAACATCCTGCTCTGATCCTTACTCTCGGATCTAAAACAGGTTTATCTCTTTATCCTTTTACCTCATGGTCCAACCCACCTTTTATCACCTACCAACAACCTTATCTACTCATGTTCTACCTAACATATTTTTAGATACAAAATACATATATAGTTTTAACTCATTAAAACTTATATAATTCATCCATTCCACAATCATCTCAAATAAACAACAATATATTATACACATAGCACGTACTTCATAGCAAATACTTAATATTTATGTGTTAGAAGAAAGTGACCACACACTCACCTGATCAGAAGATGATCGGGCAACACTACGGCTTGTAAAAGTCGTATCCTTCAGTGAAACTGTGATCTCTTCACACACCGGACTTCTCGCGGGCAGAGCTTTGGCTTGGAAACTCTTTTCTTCTTGGGATCTTCAGGCTTCGGGACTTGCTTCGGGTCTCGGGGTTGATACCGGGGCTTCGGGGGTTAAAATTGCACGTAAAAAGATGTAATATGGGCGAGAGAAGAGAGATTTGGCAACCACTAACGGCTGCCCCTTCAAATCTATTTATATGGTTGTTTTCTCATTTTCCACGTCGTGGGCACTTCTCCCACGTCGTGGGATTGAACGTCATTGCATGCGTCATCATCCACTTGATCTGTCAGGCTCCAGAAGGCGTCAGAAGCCCTGCCACGTCGTGGCCACTTTTGCCACGTTGTGGTCTCTGACAGTTTTGGGGTTTTGCGCCCCGAACTTCAGAAATTCATAACTTTCGCATACGAACTCCGTTTTCGACGTTCTTTGTATCGACGCGTAGGTAAAATCCAGATCTACAACTTTCATTTAAACTTTGTAGGCTAATTTTGACTTTATTTTTAATATATTAATAATATACTATTTTTAGTAGGCTGGGACAAGAAAACTCCGTTCGAAATTCATAACTCCTTCATCTGAACTCCGTTTTCGTCTGTCTTTTTATCGTTGGACTACTATTGATGAGATCTTCAATTCTCATTTAGAAAGTTTTGGCTAAATATCACTCGACCTCAATCTCGAGTTTCGGGCTGCATATTGTTAATGCTGAAACTTCGAAAAATCATAACTTCCTCATACGAAGTCACATTTAGACGTTCTTTTTATGCACGCTCTCGGTTTAACGTATTCTACGACTTTCATTTAGATTGATAAGTCCAAATATCGTGCTAACGTAAATTCACTATTTACGTCGAGCTGTGTCATGCCGGTTCTGTCGCGAAACTTCGATAGGTCATAACTTCTTCATTATAACTCGGATTTCGGCGTTCTTTATATGCACGGAAACCTTGTGACATATACTACTACTTAGTTAAGATTAATCCTTCTAAATAATCTGCCATCAAAAAGTCATTGCTGATGCTCATCGTCTCTAATTGACTAGCCCTGATCTACGGGCGTTACATTGTTAGACACCAAAAGTATAATCAAAATAAAAGATGAGTCAATATATGCTTCATCTTCTCAAAAGCTGCATCTGTACTTGTCTACCAAGACTCAATTGTTTGCATGTTTGATCCTTTGAAAATGTAAAAGTTTTCCTAGTGAAACTATCAGTATGAAAATATAGTTTTAGACTTCATTCATGTAAAGTAATTGGGAAAATAATGTTTTACCCCAGCAGTGTCACTGCCGGCTGAATGTAATAAAAATGCAGACTCCAGGTAGTATCAAATGTACAATACACCTCGGGTGTCTGTTTTGCCTTTAACTCTTAATGTGTTAATTAAAAGGCTGAATGTGAACTTGTATGTAACCATGCTGATTGGTGATCGAATAACAGATGACCCTCCGGTCACACGTAGTATGGTGACATTTTGTCACCCCTGGGCCTAGTCGGCTCGGACTGTAGCTAGCAGTCGGGATGTGGGAGTGTCCGTCCCGTATAGATCTATACACATAATGCCCGCTCTCCCTCCAAGAGACTCTGGTTACACGGTGATAGCACAATGAAGTGTCGTATTCAGAAATAGTATGTCACATTATGTTTTAGTATATTCTCTTGTATTAGTATATAATGTACTTTCTGGTATAATGTATAGAGTGTTCTCTTGTATACTATATAGTATTATCTTTGCATAGTATTTAACATGTATTGACTCATAATTGTACTAACTATAGTAAGTGTCATGGTAATAGTGGGAATGAGCGGTAATCCTTAACTATACATATTATAGTTAAATAGAATGTTAGTTGCATGCCTTTGATACACAAAGGTATTGACTGAAGTGAAGACTTTTATATCCAACACAAATATATATAATATATAACTAAGAATTCAACAACAGTTGGACATATATCAATATACCCTAAGTCCACATCAGACATGAACAGGAAGTAAGGTGAGCTATCGATCCTAAGTCCTTTAAGTCTTAATTATATAAATATATTGGTGTAAATATGGTTTGGGAACAAAAGCAATTTAAAAGAGTTCGGAAATAGTTTTATATTAATTTAACATGAAAAATGAGTTTGATAAACATTTAAAGCAGTTTTGTTGGCAAAACAGTTAAAAGTATAGGAAATCCTCTTGGTTGCAAGTTATAAATCACATGTGATTGATACTATAACCTGTTTGATTCAACTTGTATCCCCCCCATAAAAGCATTTAAAACATTTTAAAGGTTGATTAAAGGGTATGAACTCACCTGTAGTGAGTGGAGTGGATGGAAGTGTCGGGTAGGATGTTAGGTGTCAAGTGAGGACTTGAACACACCCACGGATGAAAACACTTTGTGTTCAAGTGCTAGGAGTGCTACGGGTTGCATCTAAGGAGTGTATGGCCTCACTTTGGAGTTTACTCCTCAAATGGTAGCCCTTAGGGGTGTTTATGGTTTTTGGACCATTTCCCCCATGAGTTTACGGTCGTAAACTCATGGGAATGGTGTGTTTGTGTGCTTCAAGGTCTCATGTCTAACAAAAAAGTGTTCTAAGGTTGAATCAAAGGCTTGGGAAGTGGTTAAGGCTCGAAATGGCACACTTTTTGGAGTTTACGGTCCTTGGACCATATTTGGGAGTTTACTACCGTAAACCCATGAGTTTACTGCCATAAACTCATGGTTACTCCAACCATTTCGTGATTTGTGGTTCTTAGATCATGCATGCAAGTTTCTAGCCTCTTGTCCAAGCATTAGAAGGTGTTAGGGGCATCAAAACACCCTTTGAGGTGCTTACGGTTTTGGGAGATTCCCAAAATGTAAACTCATGTTCTTGAGGGTTTTTGGTGATAACTCCATGGATTTTCAAGCACACTAAGTAAATAACTAGTCAGGAAGAGTATACATACTTATAGGAAGCTTGTAAGGGTGTTTAGGACCCAAAACACTAGTGTCTTCTTGGTGTTTGAAGATTGCTTGAACATCTATGTAAAAATCGAAAATCCATGGATGAAATGATGTATAAACACTAGATTAAGTGTTGTAGGAAAGAATCTAGGAAGAAAAACTTACATTTTTGGCGGATTTGGAAGAATGAACTTAAGATACTTGAGAGAAAAACTTGGTGTTCTTGAGTGGGAAGTGGGAAAATGAGGACAAGAAGTGTAAATTTATGTTATATGCATGAGTCTTGGGAAAATGGTGTTTACGGCCCAAACACCTCTTGTTTGGTCGTAAACACCTAGCTAAGGTGTTGGATTGTTTTGCTCGTTACACCTCACTAATTACGACATTTCCTTTTATTTAATCGTTTGACGAAAAATAAAATAAAACACCAAATGGGCTTAAATCTGGCCAAAAATGTATTGAAATGTTTTTGACTAATATTAGAAGTGTTTGACTATGGAAAATATACAATGAAAATTTTGGGTTGTCACATCATTCCCCCGTTAGAGGGAATTACGTCCTGAAATTAGAGTTCAAACAACTAAGTTATTACACAATAACTAAGCAAAAAGAAGAGGATATTTAAGTTTCATTTGATCCTCGCGCTCCCAAGTGAACTCCGGTCCTCGCTTGGCGTTCCATCGAACCTTCACAATTGGGATGCGGCTTAGCTTCATTCGTTTGATCTCTCGGTCCATAATCTCCACAGGTTCTTCCACGAATTTGAGGCTCTCGTGATCTCGATCTCGTCGAGTGGGATTACAAGAGTCTCGTCGGATAGGCACTTTTTCATGTTCGACACGTGGAAGGTAGGATGTATGTTACTGAGCTCGCGGGGTAGATTGAATTTGTAAGCTACGGGGCCGATTCTAGTGAGAATCTCGAAAGGCCCTATGTATCTTGGATTCAGCTTTCCACGCTTTCCAAAGCGTATCATGCCTTTCCAGGGTGAGACTTTCAAAAGGACTTGGTCTCCCACCTGGAACTCCAAGGTTTTTCTCCGTTTGTCTCCGTAGCTTTTCTGTCGGTCTCTAGCGGTTTTCAACCATTCACGAATTTGAACGATCTTCTCGGTCGTTTCTCGAATGATCTCCGGACCCGTGAGAGCTTTGTCAGGAACTCTTCCTTTAGCTAACTGAGTGTCACCCACCTCAGTCCAGCATAGAGGGGACTTGCACTTTCGGCCGCAGAGGGATTCGAACGGAGCAGCCTTGATGCTCGTGTGATAACTGTTATTGTAGGAAAACTCGACAAGGGGTAAGTGGGTATACCATGCCTTACCAAAGTCGATCACACAGGCTCGCAGCATATCTTCCGGAGTTTGGATAGTTCTCTCACTTTTTCCGTCGGTCTGCGGATGGTAGGCTGTACTCATGTCCAACCTCGTTCCTAAGGAGCTTTGTAATGACTGCTAGAACCTCGAAGTGAATCTGCTATCCCTATCGGAGATAATAGATGTAGGAACACCATATAGTCGTACGATCTCCTTAATGTATGTTCTTGTGGGTTTCTCCATCTTGTCTGTTTCCTTGATGGGTAGGAAGTGCGCGGACTTGGTCAATCTGTCGGCGATGACCCATATGGTATCAAGCCCACCCGTTGTCTTGGGTAGCTTGTTTATGAAATCCATAGTGATCTGCTCCCACTTCCATTCAGGTATCTCAGGTAGCTGGAGTAGACCTAATGGTTTCTGGTATTCGACCTTGACCTTGGCGCAAGTAAGGCATTTACTCATGAAGGTAGCGATTTCCGCTTTCATGTTAGGCCGCCAGTATGATTTCTTAAGATCCAGATACATCTTATCTGAACCTGGGTAAACAGAGTATTGAGTGTTGTGGGCTTCCTTCATGATCAAGTCTCTGAAGCCACCGTGACGCGGTGTCTAGATTCGGTCCATGAGATATAAGGCTTTGTCACCCTTGACTTCCAAGTTCTTATTCATTCCTCACAGGGATTCTCCCGCCACATTTTCAGGTTTCAAGGCTTCGAGCTGAGCCTCCTTTATTTGTGCGAAGAGATGCGAATGGATAGTCATTGTTAATGACTTGACTCTTCGACCAGAATATTCTTTCCGACTTAGGGCGTCTGCTACTACGTAGGCTTTACCCGGATGATAACGAATTTCGCATTCGTAGTCATTGAGTAGCTTGACCCACCGTCGTTGTCTCATATTGAGCTCCTTTTGGTTGAATATGTGTTGTAGGATTTTGTGGTCTATAAAGATAGTGCTCTTTGTACCATACAAGTAGTGTCTCCAGATCTTTAGGGCGAATACAACCGCTCCTAATTCGAGGTCGTGTGTGGTGTAGTTAACTTCATGTGTCTTCAGCTTTCTTGAGGCATAGGCGATGACCTTACCTCGTTGCATCAGAACACAACCGAGCCCTTGATTGGATGCATCGCAGTATACCACAAAATCTTATGTCCCTTCGGGGAGGGATAGTATCGGCGCGGTGCATAAGGCTCATTTCAGGGTTTGGAATGCCTTCTCTTGTTTCTCTCCCCAGTCAAAGGTCACGCCTTTCTGGGTCAATGTTGTAAGGGGTTTCGCGATTCGGGAGAAGTTATGTATGAACCTGCGGTAGTAGCCAGCGAGGCCTAGAAATTGACGAATTTCTGTAGGCGTCTTCGGTGCTGACCAATTGTCAATAGCTTTAATCTTGGATGGGTCCATGTGGATTCCTTCTTCGCTAACCACGTGTCCTAAGAATTCGACTCTTCGGATCCAAAATTCACACTTAGAGAACTTTGCGTATAGCCTCTCCGATCGTAGGGTTTCTAGGACTTGTCGTAGATGATCGCTATGCTCCTCCTTACTTCGAGAGTAGATGAGTATGTCATCAATGAAGACGATGATGAACTGATCCAAGTAAGGACGGCACACCCTATTCATTAAGTCCATGAATACCGCGGGCGCGTTGGTCAGTCCGAACGGCATCACTACGAACTCGTAGTGTCCATAACGAGTTCGGAAGGTTGTTTTCGGGACATCCTCCTCAAGCACTCGTAACTGGTGATACCCGGACCTCAGATCGATCTTGGAAAAGTAACTCGCCCCTTGCAGTTGGTCGAATAAATCATCTATATGAGGAAGAGGGTAAAGATTTTTGACCGTCAGCTTGTTGAGTTCTCTATAATCGATGCACATACGGAACAATCCGTCTTTCTTTTTTACGAACAAGATTGGCGCTCCCCAGGCTGAGAAGCTTGGTCTTATAAAGCCTTTGCTGAGCAGCTCGTTAAGTTGACCGGACAATTCTTACATCTCAGCAGGCGCTAGGCGATAGGGCGATTTGGCTACGGGGGTAGCTCCTGGAATTAAGTCGATCCTGAACTCGACCTATCGTTGGGGAGGTAAACCTGGTAGCTCTTCTGGAAAGACTTCGGGGAAGTCGCGTACTACGAGGAAGTCTTTTAGATCTTTTGTTCTCTGGTTCGTGTCGACGACATGTGCAAGGACTGCACAATATTCCTTACGCAAGTACTTCTGGGCTTGTGTGACAACCCGATATTTTGAGACAATAAAATATAACACCACTCAAATTTAGGCCAAAATATAACTTTCCTAAAAATCTTATTTGGGTTAAATAGAGTAGTAGGAATCGTATCAAGGTTTTCGTACATATAGAGAACACAAAAATCCGAGTTATAACGAAAAAGTTATGACCAATCTAAGATTCACGGCAAAAACCGACAACGCTGATAGACGTAAACCGCAAAGTTTCGATACAATAATTTTTAGCCTTAGGTATCTAAACGAAAGTCGTAGATTACGTTAACCCATAATCATGCCTAAAAAGAACGTCCAAAACGGACTTCGTATGAAGAATATACAAATTTTCTAAGTTTCGTAACAGCGGTAGACAGCTAAAAACTCAAAATAAAGATCGAGCTATTTTTAGCCGACATAACTTAAACGAGAGTTGAAGGTCTCGACAATAGTAGTTCAATGGTAAAAAGACAAATGAAAACGGACGTCGGATAAAAGGAGTTATGGACTTGTAACGAAATTATCGTGTCCCGGCCTATTAATTAAAATATAATTAAAAATAAAGTCAAAATTAGCCGACGGAGTCTAAATAAAAGTTGTAGAGTATTTTCTCACCTTCGTGTGGATATAAAGAACGTCAAAAACAGAGCCCGTATGCGAAAGTTACGGATTTTACAAATTCGTGGCACACACACCGAAACGATTTACGCCCAGCGTACTCGGATGCTAGGCTCCGGATTGTCCACGTCGCTTCGATGCTTCGCCCGAGGATGCGGTAAGCGCTGACGTCGCGTACGCCCAGCATACTCCGAAATTACGCCCAGCGTACTCCGAATTTACACCCAACGTAATCCGTCTTCCAGCACCCTATAAATAGAATGCGAGGGTGTCGGCCATCCTTGCTCATTTTCTTCACTTATCTCACATTTTAACCTCGTTTTTCATGCCGACAATATCCCAACTTCACGGTTTCATATCTAAGCCCCGACGAAGGTCCGAAGCCCCGAGATTTCCGAGAATCTCATCACTTTCCGGTCGAGGTGCCGCCCGAGAAAATCTCGTTTTCTTCAAATCACACACTTTCTTCAGTGAGTTCATACCCCTATAAACTACATTTTAAAATGTGTTATCAATACTTTTTATATACACTTTTAAGGGGGGGGGGGGAATACAAGTAAACACACGATTGTTATCGTGTGTAACCTAAACTTTCATTATATACTTTTTTATCAAGTAAATCATATGTGATTCATAACTACCACGGGGAACCTTTCATACGCAAAATATATCATGATAACATCTTGTCTTTTGAAATTAAATATGTTGTTATACATATACGAATCAAAAACTTTATTTATACTTTGAGTATATGTGTTCATTTATGTCGCTACAAAAGCTACACTTTACATAACAACTGAGCATTTCATTAGGGTTTACTATACAAACGAAGCAAACTTTTGGAAAAACTATAATAGTATACGACAAACATTTTTACATGTTAAAAACTCTTTATCAAACTGTCTTACATACTTCATGCTTCCTTTCAAACGCTGTTAGAATCGTGTTTCAAACAACGATCTTCTTATACTTAAAATTGCTCTTATCAAACAAACTACTTTCAAATCGCTTTAAAAACTGACATCAAGTCATCATTTATAATTTACTAAACTTTTCAAAGGTTTTACAAAACTTCTTTTATATTTTTATATTGGCAAATGCATGTCTATATATGTATCATTATATAAGTAATGTTTGAAGGACTTAGGACGGCTAGCTTGCTTTATTTCCTTTTCCTCGTTTGGATGTGGCTTTAGGGCATCGGTTATTCGTCCAAATGTCGTCTAAATATTAGTTATATATATCATAAGTACACATATAGACATAAAAGTTTCCGTCAGTTGGTTCAGTACCTTTGAGTAGCAAAGGTATATTTCGGTTATACACATACAATACTAGAAACTATAATAGGTATAGTTAGGAGATACTACATACCATCCCAATTACAAGGGATCACACAAGAGTCAGCTTATTCATGAGTTTATAAAAATACATTACATACTATATGAAGAGATACAATTACATACAATTTCAAGACATACAATTACAAGAGATATGATTACATAAGATAGTGTACTAGATATTCATGAAATTTTACATATTACAAGTACCATATCAAAGAGATATTTTCATATACAAGAACAAATGGACATTTTCATACGTAAATCTGTTTTATACTAAGTTTTGTGAGACGTTTCACATACCTTCGAGTATGCATTATTAAGTCCTATATTATATACCATAATCCCTTGTAGGGGGAGCGTGATACTTGTGTATAGATCTATACAGGATTGACAATCCCATACCTAAGCTGTTAGCTACAGCTAGGCCGATAGGCTAGGGGTGACAAACGTCATAACTTTCCAACGCCTGAAGAACGTTATTGCAGGCAGTCTGGGTCATTAGCATGGTTATAAAACTCACATGGAGTATTAAAAACACGTTGATTTACGGGGTTATCAAATACCTTAGCGATTATATACGTACACAAATCTACTATTTTAGACATGAAAAACACCATGGTAGTTCATTTTAAGGACTTTTAAACTACCACCCACTTATAAGCAAATATTGGATTTCTAAAAGCAAACATTCAAAATAGTCGGGTCTTGGTAGTAGGATACTTTTTATACTAGTAGAAAATATGGGATTTTCTAGGGTTTTCAAACGTTTACAATTACTTACAAACATGTTCATTGGTACAAACTTTCCTTCAAACATTTACAGGTCTTTCTTTACAGCTTTACAAATCAAAGTCACATAAATACTTATGAATTCACCAGCATTATTGTTGATGCTCGCTTTCAAAATAACTTGTATTCCCAGGACACAGATAGACAGGTACGACTACCAAGTTTTGTGAAGACGGAGCGGTCAAGACTCGTCTTTTATTTTGAATATTCATTTTGTAGAATTATACTATGAAAGAACTCCAATGTAATTAAAATTATACTATTAATGCAATGGATGATGTTGTTGCTTGTTTACTACTTTGCGTTGTTGTGATACATTACATGGAAGTCCTCCGCCCCAGAACGTTTCCGCCGTTCTTGGTTTTGGGGTGTGACAGCTTGAATACTGGAGATGATACGAAGACTCGTACTAGGTTTGTCTCCATAGATTAACAAAGTTTCGTTATTCGGTAGATTTAGACAGATTGCTTTGTCGAAACACAGGATATCGGTACGATGGAGACTCAACCAATCCATGCCCACCATGACATCGAAACTCTTGATCGATACTGGTATGAGGTCGATTGGGAATGAATGATTATCTAGCGTGAGGGTACAACCTATGTAGATCTCGTTAGAACTCTCTGTCTTTTCGTTAGCATTTCTACGACGAAGGTTTCTTTTAATGGTTGCGGGGATTGTTTAAGTAAGTGTTTACAGCTTTGGTTTACGAAGCTTCTTTCTGCTCCACTATCAAATAGGATACAAGCATAGGAGTTATCGAGAAGGAACGTACCCATGACTACTGTGGGGTCTGCTACTGCTTCATTGTGGCCAATAGCAAGTAGTCTTCCTATTCCTCCCGTATTCCCAGCTTTTGGACAGCTTCTCATGAATTGCCCTACCTCGCCACAGCCATAGCAGGCCTGGCTTACTCCCGAGCTGGGGACCTAAGAAATGGGTTTGGGTTGAGATCTGCAAAACCAGGCGGTATGGCCCTTCTGGTCGCAGTTAGTGCAATTTAATTCACGGTAGGGGCCGTTATGATGGAAAGATCACTTGGTGCACTTGGGTAGGTTTCCAGCATATTGGTTGGTACAGGGGTAGCAGGAGTAGTGGCAAACATGGACAGCCACAATCTGTTGGTTTTTGGAAGAGGATTGAGTTGTCTTGCCCTTCTTTCGGTCCCACCGCTTCCTCTTGTTGTTGGATGTCTTGTTTGGTGCAGTGGAAACCCCTGTTGTCATTGATGGAGTGGAAGGAACTTCATGATCAATCAACCTTTGGGCCAATTCCTTGGCACTGTCCAAATTCATAGGGTGTGAGGCTAGAACGTTCCCTCGATACGGAGGCAATAAACCCCAGATGTATCGTTCAATTTTCTTGCTCTCAGTAGGGACCATGTTGGGACATAGAGTTACTAGGTCGCAGAACCCGGCTATATAAGCCAATATGTCGGTCCCCTTCATCTTGAGGTTCCAAAGTTCCTCCTCGAGTTTCTGAATTTCACCCCTAGGGCAGTACTCCCTTGTCAGAAGGTCTTTCAGTGTGTCCCAGCCCATGGCATTGGCTATTACCAAGGAGAGTGATTTAACATGGCCATTCCACCACGTCAAGGCCCTTTCAGTAGAGGTGCAAGCAGCGAACTTTATCTTGCTTTCCTCGGGGCACGAGCACATCTCGAAGATGGATTCAGTTCTTTCGATCGATTGGGACAATGCAATGATCCCTCCGGTCTCATTGAAGAATGTTGGTTTGCAGTTCATGAAATCTTTATAGGTACACCCCTGTGTACATGGGTGGATTTCACCATCTCTAGAGTTGATGCCCATTCCAGCTCCACTTGCATCACCGGAATTTATTTGGGCCATAGTTGCGGTCACGGCTGCTTGAAACATCACCACATCGAACTGCGAAGGAGGAGGTGGTGGAGGTGGAGTTTGATTCACAGGCATGCTTCTGTTCGGACGCTTGCGGGGAGGCATCTTTTACTGAAAATTTATAAAGATGATGACAATAGTGAGAAACAATTGTAAGCATGATGAGAGTGCTTCACGGACTAAATCGCCATAGTCAAACTATCAGATAGAGTCATAGCAACAGAGTATGGAAACATGAAAGTATAGACTTGCCCCTAGAGTAGATAACTGCCAATATTACTGGTATTACTGATGTAACACGAGTTTAGAAAAGTTGACCTAATAGTAGATCTTACATCAAACCATAAGGAAAATGCTGACAGCTTAGAAGTCTAGTTAGAGTACTGTCAAGATTAGGAATGTTTACAGACCTGTGCTCTATCGAGCATACAAAAGAAAAGGCTAATCCTTAAACAAAAGAGAAATATGAGTTGACATCTTTTACTGGCGACGAGTATCTCTTGGGCGAACCCTAAGATCAGCCAGTTGGCGTACAACTTCCTGAAGATGTCGTTCATGAGCCCTCTGACGCGCTCGGAGTTCCCTGACTTCGGCTCGGGATGCAGCTAGTTGTTGCTGCATAGCCTCATTGGTCCTCATAGTCCTATCCATGGCTTCTTCTAGTTGGCGAATACGGACAATGTTAAGGTTAGAGTTGGCGTCAATTTCCACAACTCTGCCGATGGCTGCATGACCTTGTTCGATGTTCCTAGCAATCCTACGGACCATGATGGGCAAGACTCGGTCAGCTGAACCTCCCTCGTTTATGTTGTAAAAACTTCGGTCTCCATTGAAAGGAAAGGCTGACCCTGCTCATCGCTCCATTGATTCAAGGTTGTTGCCCACATGGGGGTGGGACCTTGAAATGCTGGACGGGGGTTGGGGTTTGGAGCTACTAGGGGCAGGTTGTTGGCTTCTGGTTCGGAGTCGGAGCTATCCGAAAATCCCTCCCCACGGTGATCATCCAAAGGGATCGGGTGATCATCTTCTGGCTCCTCATCGAGCCCTCCTCCAATGCCTTGGTTTGGATAGTACAGATCGTCGGGGAGGTGGAAACCAGCCATGCTATCTACGCGAGAATGGAGAAAGAATAGTTAATATGCGTTCCAATCTAAGATACTTATAAGATGATTGTTATGAGTTAGACCAATACTTGCATAGTGCATACTAATTACATGCGACAGAGGCAGGATAGACCTTCGAATAAGCGACCCTAACTCTAAATCCACAACCAAACAAGGAACATGAAGTAAAGAAAAGATCACAGATTCTAAGTCTATAGCGCCTTAATCACATGTAACCGTAGAGTATCCACTTAGTAACTATTGCTCTACCAGTAATGACCTTTTTAGTTCTCACATATGTAAATTTTAGAAATGCAGAATACTCCTATAGTATTATTGTTCTAATGCTCTTTTGGTAGTGCTGGTAAGTTTTTAGACTTGTTGCAACACCACAACCACTCTTAGGCACATGCTAGTCACTCCTAGGAAAATGTAGTTGATCCGGCTACATCCGCCCATATTTGACTATATGTCTCTAAGCCTATTTGTGTTGTTCAATAATCTTAATACTTTTGTTCTGTTCTAGTATGATATTGACCCCTTGTATGAATGGATGTATATATATACTTAGTTAAATATTTTATTACTTAAAAGTATATATTCTTGGTCAGAGTGTTCTAATCCCGATGTGTTTATAGTTCGTATATCTTTTATGGGTTGATATACTTGATTCACTATAAACAATGCTATGATACCAATCTATCACACCCCAAAACCGAGAACGGCGGAATACGTTCTGGGGTGGAGGACGTCATGTACAGTATCATAACAATGCATAATAGTAAAAACAAATAGCAACATCAATTGCATTAATATAATAATTGTAATACAAGCGTGTTCTGTACAGTTTGTTAGACACCCAAAGTATAATAAAAAAAAAGATGAGTCTTGTATATGCTCCATCTTCTCAAAAGCTGCACCTGTACCTGTCTACCAAGACTCAGTTATTTGCATGTTTGATCCTTTGAAAATGTAAAAGTTTTCCCAGTGAAACTATCAGTATAAAAATATAGTTTTAGACTTCATTCATGTAAAGTAATTGGGAAAATAATGTTTTACCCCAGCAGTGTCACTGCCGGCTGAATGTAATAAAAATGCAGACTCCATGTAGTATCAAATGTACAATACACCTCGGGTGTTTGTTTTGCCTTTAACTCTTAATGTGTTAATTAAAGGCCTGAATGTGAACTTGTATGTAACCATGCTGATTGGCAATCGAATAACAGATGACCCTCCATGTCACACGTAGTATGGTGACATTTTGTCACCCCTGGGCCTAGTCGGCTCGGACTGTAGCTAGCAGTCGGGATGTGGGAGTGTCTGTCCCGTATAGATCTATACACATAATGCCCGCTCTCCCTCCAAGAGACTTTGGTTACACGGTGATAGCACAATGAAGTGTCGTATTCAGAAATAGTATGTCACATTCTGTTTTAGTATATTCTCTTGTATTACTATATAATGTACTTTCTGGTATAATGTATAGAGTGTTCTCTTTGCATAGTATTTAACATGTATTGACTCATAACTGTACTAACTATAGTAAGTGTCATGGTAATAGTGGTAATGAGCGGTAATCCTTAACTATACATATTATAGTTAAATAGAATGTTAGTTGCATGCCTTTGATACACAAAGGTATTGACTGAAGTGAATACTTTTATATCCAACACAAATATATATAATATATAACTAAGAATTCAACAACAATCCGACAGATATCAATATAACCTAAGTCCACATCAGACATGAACAGGAAGTAAGGTGAGTTATCAGTCTTAAGTCCTTTAAGTCTTACTTATATAAATATATTTGTGTAGATATCATTTGGGAACAAAAGCAGTTTAAAAGAGTTCGGAAATATTTTTATAATAATTTAACATGAAAAATGAGTTTGATAAACATTTAAAGCAGTTTTGTTGGCAAAACAGTTAAAAGTATAGGAAATCCTCTTGGTTGCAAGTTATAAATCACATGTGATTGATACTATAACTTGTTTGATTCAACTTGTATCCCCCCATAAAAGCATTTAAAACATTTTAAAGGTTGATTAAAGGGTATGAACTCACCTGCAGTGAGTGGAGTGGATGGAAGTGTCGGGTAGGATGCTAGGTGTCAAGTGAGGACTTGAACACACCCACAGATCCTATGTAACATGTAGTGATACATAATTGTATCTAATTAGTTATTTAATCACTAATTAAGTAAGTAAAGACACTCTAATGCATGAAAACACTTTGTGTTCAAGTGCTAGGAGTGCTACGGATTGCATCTAAGGAGTGTATGGCCTCACTTTGGAGTTTACTCCTCAAATGGTAGCCCTTAGGGGTGTTTATGGTTTTTGGACCATTTCCCCCATGATTTTACGGCCGTAAACTCATGGGAATGGTGTGTTTGTGTGCTTCAAGGTCTCATGTTTCACAAAGAAGTGCTCTAAGGTTGAATCAAAGGCTTGGGAAGTGGTTAAGGCTCGAAATGGCACACTTTTTGGAGTTTACGGTCCATGGACCATATTTGGGAGTTTAATTCCGTAAACCCATGAGTTTACTGCTGTAAACTCATGGTTACTCCAACCATTTCGTGATTTGTGGTTCTTAGATCATGCATGCAAGTTTCTAGCCTCTTGTCCAAGCATTAGAAGGTGTTAGGGGCATCAAAACACCCTTTGGGGGTGTTTATGGTTTTGGGAGATTCCCAAACTGTAAACTCATGTTCTTCGGGGTTTTTGGTGATCATTCCATGGATTTGCAAGCACACTAAGTAAATAACTAGTCAGGAAGAGTATACTTACTTATAGGAAGCTTGTAAGGGTGTTTAGGACCCAAAACACTAGTGTGTTCTTGGTGTTTGAAGATTGCTTGAAGATCTATGTAAAAATCGAAAATCCATGGATGAATTGATGTATAAACACTAGATTAAGTGTTGTAGGAAAGAATCTAGGAAGAAAAACTTACATTTTTGGCGGATTTGGAAGAATGAACTTATGATACTTGAGAGAAAAACTTGGTGTTCTTGAGTGGGAAGTGGGAAAATGAGGAAAAGAAGTGTAAACTTATGCTATATGCATGAGTCTTGGGAAAATGGTGTTTACGGCCCACACACCTCTTGTTTGGCCGTAAACACCTAGCTAAGGTGTTGGATTGTTTTGCTCGTTACACCTCACTAATTACGACACTTCCTTTTATTTAATCGTTTGACAAAAAATAAAATAAAACACCAAACGGGCTTAAATCCGGCCAAAAATGTACTGAAATGTTTTTGACTAATATTAGAAGTGTTTGACAATGGAAATTATACAATGAAAATTTCGGGTTGTCACATCATCCCCCCATTAGAGGGAATTTCGTCCCCAAATTAGAGTTCAAACAATGAAAACCGGAAATTTTCATCGCAGTCTTACAACACTTCAAATTGACCATGGTTACCACCCATGGACTTACCACACCTTAACAATCACAACCCAACTTTCGAAAACCAGAAATTTTCATTGTATAATTTCCATAGTCAAACACTTCCCGAAATTATGCAAGTGCAGATCTGTGGATCTCGGGTTATGAGATGAGTATCTGGTTGGTTTTTGGGTAATATCTCGAGTCGGGTATCACAAGTGTTTTGTGCAGAACTTTCATTTCCGTGGGTTAAGGACTGGGGTATCTATATGTTGAGGGCATCTATCGAAGTGTTCAAGGGTAATGAATGGATTCAGTTTTAATGATGGATCAAGCTCTTGTGATTGTAACTTGGAATGGTTCTATTGGTAAAGGGCATCAAGATAATTCAAGGCGGTATTATTGATTTGGAACTCGAGTGTGGAGTAGCTTGTTATTCGGAGGAAATGTTAGGTAACTTGCAGATGGGTTTGGATAATCTCAGAGTAAATGACGTGATCCTGTTGCACAGCTCTCGCCTGAGTCTAACTATTGTTGGGTGAATCTCCTACTCAAAGGATTATCTAAGCCTTATTCAAGTATAAGTGTTTTGCAGGGATAATTGGTTGGTGATTCTGTTTCTAATGAGAATCTCAAATATCAGAAGTTGAGTAGTCAGTTGGGAAATTAATGGGATGGATTCAACATTGGTTCAGTATGGGCGGTCTGTCAGGGAGTCAGACTCTCTCGATACTTCATTTTTTAGGTTGAGCGGTTGTGGTTAATTCACAAGGGATTATTATCGGATGGTGAAGGGATTCGTTCATCTACGGGTTGGAGAGCCCTACAAGGGTTGGTTTCGGTTGCTTTGGGAAGGTTGTGGTATGCTCGGGGTTGTGGCCTTGTTGCTCAGGTTGTTGGCTTCCTAGGATTGGTAAGGAATGATTTCGAGGAAGAAATCTAATTTAAGTGGGGGAGAATTGTTACATTCTATTTAAAATAAAATTTAAATAAAATAAGTAAATAAATAATAAACCCTAAACCCCGAGATGTAAATTATTATTTTATTGTAGCTCTATATCCATAATTATTTAGCAGGTTGTTGGTTACGGAAGTTAAATGTCACAATTACGGATTTGGGGGGTTAAAGTGTAATTTTCCAGGGTGGTTTTGTAAAGAATTTCAAAAGGCAGTGGATGTTGTGTAAATATTGGAGTCAAGTTGAAAAAGATTTTGTGGAGGAGGGCCAAACTTGGAAAATGGTCATATGTTTGAAAGAGAACACGGGATTAAACCCACTGCCCTTCCCCTCGTTTTCTTTGGTATCAAACACTAACCCTAACTTCATTCTCCAGCCGCCACCATCAACTTCGACTGCCGCCTAGAACCACCGCGCGTCCACCGACGCCTTTGCTGTCAGCAATATCGAAGACCGACCGAAACCTCGGGATGATGTCGCATCATATTGGAGATCTGAAGGGTAGAGTCAACATCGTGGTTGCCGCTGCTGTCACTCCCGGTCGCATCTCTTCTTCGCCGTTCCTCCTTTGCTACGCCCCAACCAACATTTCATCATTGTCATAGCTCCGAGCGGCTGCCTTTTCTATGCTCCGGTTGCCGCTTTCCACACGAAGTGGATGTGATGGGTGCGTATTTCATGATAAAACTCGTGTCATGTATATTTTTGTGTTGTTGCTAGAACCCGTAAAGTGTATGGGGGTGTTATGTTGGTTGGAGATTAGGTGAACCACCATGGCAACCAACCATGGTGGCTGCCGCTAAGCTGCCTTCTTTTGCCGTCACCAGCCACCGTGAGGGGTGGTTGTGTTTGTGTTTGTGTGTGTGTAAATGATGTACAACTTATGTGTGTGTTGGTTGTTGGAATTATCTCTCGAGCCGCCGCCATGTGCGGGTGGCTGCAGTTGTGGACCGTCGTCGACCACCATCGCCCGAGGTGGCAGTGGGTGGTGCCCGACCTAGTGAAACCAAATTAATATGAAAACTCAACCTTGGACCTAGTTGGCATGTGTTTGGGTTGGAAACCCTAATTAGGGTTTAGAAAAGCCTAATCTTGGAGACTTTAGTTTGGGACTTGTCGGGACCCGCGCTTTGGACCGTTCGATTGGAGATATAAATTATGCTCGACCACATTGTATGATTCACCTAGTAGAGTGACGGACTTAATGGATTAAGCCCTTAATGGGTTAAGTGTTTTTACTTAACCCTAATCGTCATTTTATGTGAAAACCCTAATTGTGTTTGGGCTTCGAGTTGGGCCTTTTCTTTTGGGCTTAGGTGTGTGGGTTCTTGATGGGCCATCTGAGAATAAGTGTATGGACCAGGATATTTGGATGGGTTTTAGGGTAACGCCCATGTAAGGGGTTTGTTGCCCAATTTGGAAAATTGGGCCATTATTAGGTGTTGGTTGATTATTTGAATTTTGGGCCTTTAGAGTGTGAGTTTGGGCCTTGGTCTTGGACCATGCTAGGTTAGGGGTAAAATGGTATTTTTACACCAAGTGTGGATTACGGTTATGCATAGGAACGAAATTTGTTAATTGGGTTTTGTTGTGATGTTGATAGTTCGTGGATCTGTCATCCAACAGCCAGAGATTTATCCGCGAGACTTCAGCAGTGCGAGGTGAGTTGTCCTCACTGTACTTGTGGGTCGAAGACACCAATGTCGGCCCTTGGATTGATATCCTGCTATGCATGTTTTATGTTACTATGAGTTGTTAGATCAGTATCCTGGTAAATAGGATGTTGCTATGTTGTTATGATCAATTAGATCGGTATCCTGGTAAATGGAATGTTGTTATGCTTAGTGATTTATAGATCTGTGGAACTGGCTGTAGGTTGTTATATGATTATCTGTTATATGTGTGCATGTTTAGTCGGTGGCTAAGGCTTCACAGCCTTTTGCGGAAGCCAACTGGCCGGGGCATCCTAACCCGGTGGTTGAATGGGCTCAAGTGTATTCCATCCCAAGGATGATTGGACCCATTGTATATTAGCATTCCAACCCGATGGTTAATTGGGCCTGGGGTTTTCCAACCCAATGGTTGATTGGACCCGATATGATTGAATGATATGTAGTGAGATTGGACTGCTTTGTACATCAGTCAATAGACCTAGGGTATTCCATCCCGAGGATAATTAGACCCATAGTGTGTTGGCATTCCAACCCGATGGTTGAGTGCCTGGGGTATTCCAACTCGATGGTTGATTGGACCCATAGTATGTTGTTATTTGTATGTGCTAATTGTTTGTATGTTGGTACCTTATGGGAACTCACTAAGCTTTGTGCTTACAGTTTTGTTTATCAGGTTCTTCAGATGCTTCGTGGCAAGGCGAAGGCGTGACCACACATCAATGTAAACAAGTTGCAAAGGCTCTGATTTTAAATCATGTCCTGGAAAAAATGTTTTTGTAAAGACTTTTTTAGATGTTAGAAGTCTACAAAGATAACATAATAAGAAAATCCATCAATAGATTTTTGTGTAGGACCCCATACATCAGTGTAAACAAGTTGCAAAGGCTTAGTGGTTGTAAAAGAAGTTGGTCCAAATGGTGCTTTATGACTTTTATTAATTGAGCAAAAGTCATGGTGAAAATCTAAAAAATACCATGACTTAGAACGACTCCTCCATTATGAGTAATTGACTTCAAAATTGTAATAGAAGCATGACCCTAAGTGTGATGTAAGTCTAGTAGAGAAGACTTGGTGGTAAAGTTTATTTAAGGTAGTGTTTTCAAGGAAGCATGATAGATGTCACCGTCGTTCTCCCCCTGCATAAGAAGCGCCCCCATGCATAGATCCTCGACAAAAAAATGTATGGGAAAGAATTCCACAGAAAAATTATTAGATTTTCAAAGGATGGCAATCAAAATCAAAATTTTAAGTAAATGTGCAACACAAAAAACATCAAGTAGAGAGAGAGAGAGAGAGGGAGAAAGAGTGTGTGTGAGAGAGAGAGAGAGATAGCAAGATGAGGTTGAAAGAGATATGTGTCTGATATAGGAAATAGAGAGACCCTTACCATCACCTAGGATGATTTCATCAGGACACCCATATTCTAAGACATAATGAAGTGTTGAGCGGTCCGAGGTAACATGATATGAGGATCTTGTATCAAACAAACAGGTGGATGAGGACTGATTTAGCTGGGAGGAGGTGGCATTGACAACTGGTGTTGATGGAGGTGCATTCATGGTTGCGACTTGACCAACTTAGATGTTATTCTCTTTGATAAAATGGGAGAGTTTTCGACAGACACGGGTATCATGACCTGGTATGCTACAAACCTGACAGAAGTTTATAGAGCTTGAGGAACGATTACTTCCATATTGAGTATTGTTATTTATTCAATTCCCACAGTTGCTTCATGGCTACCCACTCGAACCGGATCGAGAAGACTGGGAGGCCGAACCTATTGTAAAGTGAGAACGGCGTACAAATTGTTGACGAGTGTAGTGTGCAGTTACAATCACCGATGCTTGTGAAGGTACCTTTTCTTATACTTGTTTCACACAATCAACTAGCATATCAAAAAGTTATGGAAATGAAAAAGGGGTCTCATGGACCCTAATAGCAGCTATGATGAAGTTCAATTCATGTAACGCTTGGTCTAGGTATTTTTTTTCCTTTCTCAAAATATTGGAGTTTTTGTGGGAAATCGACGAGTTTGGGAGCTCCAACTCGTCGTGTCGAGAATTTTGTGTCCACGAGTTTTAATGATTCAACTCGACGAGTTAGGGAGTCCCAACACAACGAGTTGGTGGCTTTGAAGGAAACCCTAATTTTAGGGTTTGGCACCCTATTTAAAGACATTAACTCTCTTGGCTGGCCTCTTTACCAGCCTCCTTGTCCAAAAAACCCTAATTTCGTGTGTTGTCTATAAGGTTGAGTATGTGAACTAGTAGTGAGCTTGGAGATTGGGTTTTTGGTGTTTCTTAAAAGAGGCTTAGAGATTGAAGGTGCTTGGTTTAGAAGGAAGGCTTTGGATGTAACACCCAAAAATTTCATGCCAATTCAAAAAATTTTCAAAACATTTTAAAACCAATCATCATTACAAAGTTGTTTTCAAAATATCTAACATCAGAGTTTTCCCAAAAACATAAACAAATCATGAGGAGTTGTACGATCATGTCTTCGCCTTGCCGTGATCCCCTAATGTACCTGAAACAATAAACTGAAACTGTAAGCCCGAAAGCTTAGGGAGCTCCCCCAAAATACCAAATCCATACCAAAATAACCACAACAAATAACAATTTCAGATCAGCATGCACAATGAGACTTCAGCCTGACTGGACCGCCTCACAGGGCCTACAACCTATCTGGACAGCACCCGAGCCTTCCGCATGACTGGACCGCCTCGCAGGGCCTACAGCCTATCCGGACCGCTCCCCGGGTATGTTGGCCTACAGCACAAAGCAGGATTGCCTCAACCCATCCCCCAATCAACGAACATGTGCACATAAATACCATATGCTAGCTCATATCATATAACAGTCAAACCGATCTAACATATCACTAATCATAGCAACATCCCAATAACCGGGATACTGACCTAACCGATCACTAACATAGCATTCTCCTATAACCGGGACATTGACCTAACCATGTCGCTAAGCATAAGCATACCATTATCCTAACTACCAGGATGTAATCAAACATATCATGCCATAATCCCGATACAATATATAAAGGGTCGGCCTTGGTGCCTTAGACTCTATTGATATATTGAGGATAACTCACCTCACAATGTCGCACTGAAAATGATAGGCTCAAACTCTCGAATCACTAACACAAACTCCACCACCTATATTTACCATAAAACCCTTTTTCCATAAATTTACAAATTACCAAAATACCCCCAGAGGCCAACTGGTCAACCCTGGGTCAAGGTCAAAGTCAACAGTCAAGGTCAACAGTCCATGTTGACCCAACTCGTCGAGTGTAGTTCACCGACTCGTCGAGTTCTTCCTGAACTCGAGAAGTCGTGAAATCCTAGGTTGACTCGTCGAGTTCCCTTATAACTCGTCGAGTTCATACGTGTCCAAAGGTTGAGAGAAACCCTAGCTGACTCGCCGAGTCTTCGATTGATTCACCGAGTCCAAGGAAATCTTCAACGGACTCGTCGAGTTGTTCATAAACTCGTCGAGTTCATGCCCATCTTCATATGAGTCGCCAAGTCGACCTTGCGACTCGTCGATTCCCTTCAATCCTTCATCCATACATATGCTTTTTAAGCCATGTTAAGGCTCCATATTGTAGATCCAGCTTCCCAAGGCATGTTTATCACGTAAAGTTGCAAACTTTACGAGCATGTAAGGCTCTAAAGGCTCTAAATGACAAATCTAAGATTATAATGGAGTTTTACACCCAATGAGGGCTTCATGCAGGACCAAGCTCGAAACTTTATGAACCTAGAATCCAAGAAGAGTCAAGATCTGAAGTTGCAACTTCCGATCTAGCTCATACACCACAATATCATCATAACCAAGCCAAAATACCCTAAACTCCACCCAAATGAGATCTAGAAAGAAATGAGGTAAAGGTGATGATTTGATACCTTCAAATGATGCTAACTGATGTAGATTTATGATCCCCACAAGTTCCTTGCTTCTATCCACTTGTTTCTCTAAGCTTTCCATACTAAGATTCACCTCCCAAAACTTATAACACACAAAATGAAGCACACACACGAATTAGGGTTGGTTTGGTTCTCAAAAGAATACAAGGGTGGTAAAGGGAGGCTGTTGATCCTTTAAATAGGGTGCAAAACCCCGGGATTTAGGGTTTCATCTGCCAGCTCCTACTCATCGAGTCCCTTCTTGGACTCGGCGAGTAGGTCATTAAAATGCGTGGATTAACCCGTTGCTACTCGACGAGTAGGGCAACCAACTCGTCGAGTAGCCCTTGAAACCAACAACTTTATATTAAATCAATACCTAAAAAATCGGGGCGTTACATTGGATCCAGAAACTCTCCATTTTTTTCAGTTCTTTTGTGGTATAAACTCGACATCTTGCCTTGTATTCATCTAGATCTCTTTGTTTGAAGTTTTAGCATGATTTTGGGATTTTGGTTGGGTTGTCCAAGATGTTGAGGTTTCCAGGGGTTAATAAGTTAGATTTTACCCCTTTCATGACTCATCTTGACTTAAATTTGCAAACTTTATTAGTTTCTATGTCCAATTCATGCAATAGTCCCCTCACTAAGCCTTTATTGAGCTCTTGAGAGCATTTCTATCCTGCATGGACGTAAAGTTGGAAACTTTACGTGAGTTTTCAATCTTTGGACTTCATATCTATGTTTTGGGACTATGTTGTGGGAGTTTAAGAACTTAATGGATTAAGACTCACTCTAATGGGCCTAGGCTTTGAGTTTGGCTCTTTTTGGATGGTTCTTAAGGGTAAAGTTGGAAACTTTACCCTTCTAGACATCATTTAGGAAGAGATCTGAGATTGGGAGTCCTTGTTTTCGATGAAAACATCTTAATGCAATAAGAGGTTGAATTTGTGGTCAACTTGGAGAATTCGTTGGTGAATTGGACGAGTTGATGGGAGTTTTCCCGATCTGAACAGTGAGAGTAGAAACTCGACGAGTTAAAGGATAACTCGGTGAGTTGGGTCAACTTGGACCGTTGACTCTGACTTTTGATTTATGACTTGGAGCAAGTTTGCCCCAAGGGGTAATTGTGGTAATTTAGGAAAAGATCTGAGATTGGGAGTCCTTGTTTTCAATGAAAACATCTTAATGCAATAAGAGGTTGAATTTGTGGTCAACTTGGTGAATTCATTGGTGAATTCAACGAGTTGATGGGAGTTTTCCCAATCTGACAATGAGAGTAGAAACTCGACGAGTTGAAGGATAACTTGGTGAGTTGGGTCAACTTGGACCGTTGACTCTGACTTTTGATTTATAACTTGGAGCAAGTTTGTCCCAAGGGGTAATTATGGTAATTTGAATTGTAATTAAGGGAAGTATGAGATTAGGGTAACGCCCATATGGAATTGGGCCCAATTTGGAAAATTGGGCCATTATTGGGTCCGTATGGATCCTTTGGTTTTAGGTTTGAGAATTGAGTTATTATGCGCCATAAGAGTTTAGGTGTTGGACTAAAAAGAATAATTTGGGCCTTAAGGCAAGGCCATGTAAGGGGTTTGGGCCCAAATTGGAAAATTAGGCTAATGGTGATTTTTGGGCCCTTGGGCCTTTCAGATTGTAGTTGGGTCATAAATTTGGACAAGGATAGGTGAGGGGTAAAATGGTCCTTTTAACCCATGCATTGAGTTATAATTATGGATTGGAACCCGATTGTTAATTGGGTGTATAGTTGGTACTGATAGTTTGGGAAGCCGTCAGGGAAGCAGCGAGGGATTCTTTCAATGAGCTTCTTCATTGCGAGGTGAGTCTCCTCACTATATCCATGGGTTGAAGGCACTTCTTAGCATACCCAGAATCAAGGATCGTGAACCTCGACCTTGTACGTTGGGCATACGAGGAGTATATTGGGCGTATGAGGGGTGCTTTAACCCTAAATTTTGATCATGTGTACCCTATTTAAACATCCTTATTCCTTAGGTTTGGCCTCCTCCCAAAAACCATAAAAATGAGACTTAGCCTACACTGTTGGGTGTTTGAGCCATTGGTGAGAACTTGGTGTTCATTTTGTGGATCTAAAAGAAGAAGGAGAAGCTTAAAGATTTATTGTTTAAGGAAAGCTTTGAGATCTAGCATTTGCATCTCCGTTTGGTAGCTTGGGAGGTATAAAGTCCAAACCTTGCCTTTTCATTTCATGGATCTTCTTCTTGGTTCATTTTTGGTCATTTTGACCCTTTTTGGTTGATGATTGGGAGTTAAAGTCATTTTTGAACCTTGTAAATGTAGATCTGGATATATCGTGGGTTCCTTGGGCATAAAGGTGCAAACTTTATGGTGGTTTTGGTTCCATGCATGTATTAAGTCAATTATTAAGCTCTTTTGAGCTCTAGAGTCCCATTTAGCCATACATGCACATAAAGTTGGCAACTTTATGTGATTAACCACCTTGGGGAAGTCAGATATAAGTTTGGATCCAAGTCTTAATGGATTAAGTGATAAATTTTGAAGGATGGCCATGGTTGGTGAGTACGTTGGGCGTACAAGTATGTACACCGCGTGTACAATCCTTCCATGATGTACACTGAGCGTACACCATGAGTATGCATTGCGTACTCGGCAGAATTGGGCCCTTCCGTTTTGGGCTTCGGTTGTGTTGGTCCGTGTTGGGCCATCTGGATTTTATGGTTGGGCTGTTATGACTTGTTGGACTTTCTTGGGTAAAAGGCCCACAAAAGGAATTGGGCCTAATTTGAAAAATTGGGCCATATTTGGGCCTTAGATGGTTATTTTTGGATTATGTGCCTTTGGTTATCTAGTTTAGGCCTTGGCTTTGGGCCAAGCTTGAGGAAGGGTAAAAAGGTCTTTTGCCCTAATTTGGACTCATAGTGTGAGTCAGGGGCTAGATGTTGATGGGTTGTCATTGTGGTATCTGATAGCGCGTGGATTTTAGCGAATCTGCAGTTATAGATTATTTGTGGTATCAACTGTTGATGGGGTGTTGTATTGATGTTGGCGGTTTGGGGATCTGTCAGCCAACAGCCAGGGATCGTTTGTATGATTCGGTAGTGCAAGGTGGGTTTTCCTAACTATACTTTCGGGTTGAAGGCACCAAGGCCGGCCCATTAGTTGGATAACCTGATATTGTTGATATGCTGAGTATGGAATAGATATACATGTTAGTCTTGATATGCTAGTCTGGTAGATTAGTGGGACTACCTGTGATTATGTCTGCATGATTACCTGTATATGTTTGTTAGTTGTCGACATGTTGTGTTAGGTTGAGGTTGTATTGTTTCGTGTTGTATACAACAAACCCTTGAGCATTCCAGATATGATCTGAGGGTCGGGTAGGGCATGCGAGACTCATACTAAGGTGTTACACCCCCAAACCGGAGCGGCGGAAACGTTCGGGGGTGGAGGACGTCATGTATAGTATCACAACAATTGAATAATAGTAATCAAAGCAACCACAACCATTCTATTGATATTATAGTGTTTACATTGTATTTGAATTACATATGATTGACTCCGAAAGTAAATAGCAACATAACACTTGAAGCTACTATGCTCCGCCAACTAGAACCATGTACGTGTACTTGTCTACTAGTGACCTGAGAATACAAGTGGTTTTGAAAGTGTCAACATTAAATTTGGTGAATTCATAAGCATTTGTATTTGGAAAGTATGTTCTTTGTTCCTTGAAAACCTTAGTTTGTTCTTCCAGAAAATCCTATATTTTATGTTGTAATGAAGTATATGTTCTGTTGATTATAAAAGTGATGTATTACCGTTGTGTATGTATGCAACTCTGTTTGTATGTATGCCCCTAGTTAAACGTTCTTTCGGAAAATTATGTTTTATAACAAAAAAGTAGTAAATTTTACTTGTAGTTTGTGATCCTAGTTGTATTTGTACTTAGATTGTAAATCATATCAGTGTACTTGGTGCTAGAAAATAGTAAATTTCAGTAGTGCCAAACAGTAGTTTTATACTGTAGTACTATCTATAGTATCCATAGTGTCTGCAATAGTGCATGGAATCCACCATATGTAGTATAAAATAGTGTACTATAGTATCTGTAATAGTTCCTGGAATCCACCAGATGTAGTGTAAAATAGTGTATTGTAGTGTCTGTAATGGTGCCTAGAATCCACCAGATGTAGTGTAAAATAGTGTATTGTAGTTTGAATTAATTATCAAAACGTTTGTATGAATGATTTCCCAAAATGTAAGTGTATTGTACTAGGAAAGTAGTGTAGAGAAGATCTAATATTAGAATAAAAACTTTGAAGTAGAGTTAATCTCGTAAACCTTGTTTATACTATTGTGAGTTTCATATTACCATGCTAATATGACCTAGTGGCCTCTACGACGTTCTTCAGGCGTTGGTATCTTATGACATTTGTCACCCCCAGGCATGCCTGCCTAACTGTAGCTAGCAGTTTGGGTGTGAGCTTGTCAGTCTCGTATAGATCTATACACAAACCTCACGCTCTCCATCCGGGAGACTCTGGTTATAATGTATAGGACTTAAACCTGTACCCTAGTGGGTAGCCGAAGCAGTGTCTCACAACCCTATATTAACTAGTTTACATGTAGTGTTATAGTGTTCTCTTGTAATTGAAAATATATGTATTACTTTGAAGTGTAAAATAATTATACTTAAATAATTATTTTAGTAGTGTATCCTTTTAGTAGTGAAATAGAGTATTGTTCCATAAACTATACCTATAATATTTTATATAATTGTTTCTGCATAGTGTTCTTGAACTTTGTAAAATCATGTTGCGTTTTCCCCAACTATAGTTTTAGTAGTTTGTACGTATGTTATTGTATGTTTCCTGCACTTAGCAAAATAGTGTATTGGTTCACAAACTATACCTACTACAGCTTAAATGTATGTCCAGTATGTAATGAAAGTCTTAGAAATTCACAGTTTGAATGACACGATAAAATGATGAGATAGGTACCCTCTTGCTCGACATGTTACAAAAGAGTTAAAACTTTATTTAAATAAGATTATATGCATATGCAGAAGGCATATATATATATATATATATATATATATATATATATATATATATATAAAGATGTACTTTGGGAAATAAAAGTATAAAACATTTGCATTAGTTTGTAGTACCATTTAAAATAGTTTGAATCGATTGAAACGACTTGATATGATTTAAAACTGATTGAAGTCTTTTGAAAGTTAACCGAAAATTTATTTAGTGTTTTACTTGTATTCCCCCACCCCCCTAAAACATTGGGAAAAATAGTGAAAACATAGGGGTATGAACTCACAGATAGTGTGTCCTTGTAGCTGGATAGCGGACTGAAAATATGACCCTCGAGTTGGCGTACGCGGAACTAACGGTGTCCAAATAGTATTTAAACACATAATTGTATTTAAATTAGTGAAACCATTAATTAAAGTGTTCGAAAAACACTTGTTTTGTGTTAGGAATAGTTACCGAAAATGGTTTGAAGTGAATGGGAGGGTTTTCGATCAAGCTAAATCCGAGAACCAGGTTTTCGGTCTGGATGAGTTCTCGGTCGGAAACTGGTTTTCGGCCGAAATCGGTTTTTTGGTTCTGGTGGTGTTTTCGGCCACTTGAAGATATGAAGGATGTTCTTGGTGTTATTGAGGAAAAATATGAAGATTTGAAGGTTTCCTCTTGAAGATGTGGGTGTTCTTAGATGATCCTAGGGAGCAAAGTGAGAGATTTTTTGGGTGAAATGAGTGAGAAATGATCAAGTTTCCAAGGAAAAACCTTTATAGCGGTTGGGTTTTCGGCCGGAGATGGGTTTTCGGTTAAGATCAGTTTTCGGCCGAAAACGATGTGCTGAACGAGTTTGGCTGATTTTCGAGGAAAAATCTTGGTTTTTCGAGTGTTTTTTTTGGTTCCGAAATTTATATAAACCTTATTTATATAATTTAGATGATTTTCTAACCCTTACGAACTTAACAGAACAATTAAAATTCGAAATTTTATTTAATGGATTTGACTTTGGTTGACTGGAAAGGTATCGGGTTGTCACATGAGGGCTCTGGTGCATTCCAGATACGAGCTGAGGACCCGGTTGGTATGTCAGACTCATATTGAGGGCTTGAGGGTATTGGAGCAATCTAGATATGAGATGAGGGCCGGATAGGGCATGTCAGACTCATACTGAGGGCTCGGTAGCATTCTAGATACGAACTGGGGACCAGTTGGTATACCAGACTCGTATTGAGGGCTGAACATTAGTATTCTGGTCCGATGACTGGTTGGGTTAGGAGCAAGTCATACATAAGTTGTGGGTCCCCGAGGGTAAGCCAGACTTATGTTGTGGGATCAAGAGCTGTGGACCCATTACATGTTGTTGCTGTTTATGTGCTATTTATTTGTGTGTTGGTATTTTGGGGGAACTCACTAAGTTTTATGCTTACAGTTTTGTTTATGGTTTCAGGTTCTTCAGATGATTCGTGGCAACGAGAAGGTGTGACCGTACACATCCTTGGTTTTACAATAGATTTGATCTTGGGGGACTCTGATTTTAAATCATGTTTTGGAGACAATGTTTTTATAAACACTTTTGTTAATAAATGGGTTGTTTTGAAAAGTTTTAATTTTACTGAAATTTTTGGGATGTTACTGATGGGTTTTAGCTATAAGAACATCCTATGTGCTCATACAAACCCTAATGCTTGGATCTAGGTTTCTTTATTGTACATGCCAGTTATCCAAGACTATAAACCCTAGATCTAGTATATGATAATCAATATAACATATAAATTAGGGTTTAGATCATACCTTGATTGTTATGTAGCAATAACAATCTCAAATCCTTCTTGTATTGACTTTAGAAAGTTTAGAGTCACAAATGTCACTCCTCTAATGGTTCACAAACACCAAGAGCAAGAGGATGAAGAGGAGAAGAGAAGGAGGCTGCCCAAAATGTGTGGAAACCCTAGACTACAAGTTCACCACGTTTTTTAGCCATAAGGGTCCTTTAAATAGAGAGGCTATTAGGGTTATCTAACAAGGAAACCCTAATTTGGATGCTTAAGCCCTAAGCAACCCATGGACTCCTTCCTTAAAGGCCTAGGACGATTTCTAATGGGTTTCCCCGTAGAATTTGTCCACCCCTTTAATATGGAGTCCATTAGCTCAATATTCAACTATCATACAATTGACAGTTCTAGTCCCTTAAGTTTAATAATGTCTTTTAGTCACAAACTTAATTCTTATTAATTCTTGACTAATATTAATTAAACAATATGATTTCTCCTTTAATATATTATTCTCATAATATATTAATAAATCATAATTAATCCTTTCTCTCCATAATTCATCCTATCAAGTTGCTTTAGTAAAGGCAACCCAAAAGGACCATGCACCATCGGGTCAAGTACATACCAAAATAGTTATGGACTTAGACACTAATCCAACAGTTACATGTAGGGTGTGATCGATTGATGAACTTGTCAACGTAGAATCTAATTAGGATGGATTGGATTTGTTTACGTTAGACCAAAAAATTTGAGGTGATTAGTTTAATTGGAAAACGGGTTGTGGCAGTGATAAGAATAATAGTCTCACCTTTCATGGATTTTGTAGCGATTGAGACACAGGAAGGATGAGGATCACGATATCGGCAGAGCTATGAGAAAGCTCTGATACCATATAATGATATTGAAGGGTATGATTATTGTATATTATTATTGTTTGATTATTGTATATTATTGTTGTTGGTATCAGTTGGCTTTATAGCCATTTATCAATGTTTTAAAAACCGAATTTTTAGTTGAACCGGTGTACCGGTGTGATGACCGGTTTTCGGTTTAACCGGTTCCACCGCCGAGTAAACTGATTTCTATAATTTTCATCTTTTTTTTCGTATTTTCCTACAAATACGTACATACATAAATCAAAATTTTGATGTCCCCAAGTTTAAACATTAAAAATACACATGAAAACAAGTTGTAGATCAATCTAAATACATTAAGTTTTACATTAATTCACGTATATTAAAAAGAAAATAAAGTCCTAGAATACAAACACGTCACAAATCTTCATAACATTTATCACGTGCTTTTATTTAGAAAAATCTTAATAGATGTGAAAAAATCATCAAACTTTATTATGTAAAATGTTTTCATTCCATATGTTTTTATTTAATTTAACAGGTTCAACCGATTTAATTTAACCAGTTCAAATTGGATTTTTGTAAAAACCGGTTGATTTGTTCCTATTCACAAATAAATATAAAATCGGTGATTGTTAAACCGTTCCCTTTCCCGGTTTTCAGTCCAACCGATTCGACCGACCAATTCAAATCGGTTTTTAAAACACTACCATTTACAGAGAAGTAAAGAACCTATATACAGGAGATATTGAATATAATATTTAAAACTAGTGTATATCCGTAATAGTTACTATGTTTTGTCTAAGTTGTCACCTGACCAAATGATAATAAAGTCTTGTGGTTTCTTTTTTAACCCATGTTCATAACGTTCCCCCCTTTTACAATATGTAAGAAAATCCTACACTATGTTAGCACAAGTCTTAATCAACAACCACTAGGTTCGAAGACTTGGATTTTAAATAGTTAAGCCATTATTTTCTTTCCAATTTTTGCATATACCAAATACAAAGAACATACCAAGAAATGTCATATAGTACTTTAAAATTCCCTTTCCATTGATCATTCTTGACCCCAGCCTCTGATGAAAATTCAAAACATAAGTTCGATTACATCATCTAGTGACGTGCATGGTCTAACCTCAGCCTTTTTATTAAAGAATAAGAATCATCCAAGAAACAACCTTTTTATGTTTCTAAAGTTTTGCAAGAACTTGCCGTAGATCAAGATTGCATGAAATTACCAATCGAATAACACAATGATTCTTTACTCTCCACATTGTTTCCCTGTACAAGGAAGACCCACTTTTTCTTGGTCAATTAATGTTTTTTTTAACAAATTTTAGGCACCGTTTTATGGAACATGATGCTTATTGAGAAAGACACTATAAATATTTCTTAAATTCTCCATGGAAGTTACCAAGAAGCTCTCTCGGTTACTTCATTCCGTCCAATAAGTTGGAAAAAAATAATACAAAATGTATATAGTCAATTTACATCAATTTCGTGGGATATTATTCTACAATAACTCCCTACAAATAGCATGAGTTACGCATTTGGCAACACAAAATTACAAATAGCTTTCTTGAATTTTCGTCTTATGAAAGAGAACATCGAGTTGACCTCAGCCGCAGCAGCAGCAGCAGGCATAGTAATCTTCATGGAGCTCAAGTTTGTTTGTCTAACGTCGCTTAGATATTTCTTGATCTCTTACATGTTCGTAGAGTGGGTAATACTATTACACGATTGTTATGCTCTTTGGGCAAGACCCATGTGGCGGTTTATTTCCGCCACCCAAACGGCCACTACTCTAACTGTCGCCAATCAACCACAAGACACCAGAAAGCTTTGTTGTCATGGTAACAAGAAATCATTAGGAGTAGATATGAATATAATTATGGAAAGATTAGGAATGTTTTGGGATCATGATGATGAAAAGAGACGAATTATCGTCTCTGAGGAGATATTAGATTTGTTCGCTGAAGAGGAGCCAAGCTTGGACGAAGTGAAGGAAGCTTTTGGTGTGTTCGATAGAAATAAAGACGGGTACATAGATGTAAAAGAGTTGCAATATGCGCTTTCTGAGATGGGGTATTTAAGAATATCGGAAAGTGATTGTAGACGAATGATTGATGGGTATGATGTCGATAAAGATTCGAAGATTAGTTTCAGAGAGTTTTTGAGGCTCATGGAAGACTGTTTTCGGTGATTTTTCCTAGAATTTAGTCGCCGGAGTCCCAGGGAAAGAGATCTAAAAGTAGACTTTTACTCTGTTATTCGGTATTTTCGATGAATATTAATAAAGCTAGCCTTGTACGTAACTACGTATCATCTAATTGGTATAACGATGTATGATATGTGTTTACGTATTGAATCCTGAATTCATTATTACTTGCGATCGAGACTGAAAATAAAAGTACCTATACATGATGAGTTTGAATCCACTATTTCATTTTCATGACAATATTCTTAGCTGTTAATTAAGTTGAACGTTATATTGGAATTAGTTTTGGTTTTGGTTTATTCCAATTTGTACGGTAGAAACTAGAAAGTAGAAACCTATTTGGGCATTTTTGATTAGCCAAGTTGCTTGACCTTGAAAATGCATGATTAAATAATTTGGTATAGCTTGACCCGTTTAAGGTTTAACTAGGGTTAAGGTTCATAAGGGTTGGAAAATATGTTTCATATACACAATTGGTAACTATCATTTTAATTGTAAACCATAATTTTTTTAACTTAATATTTCTTTATATTACATTTCAAAGCTATATAAGCTAGTTGAAAAGTTACTCCAATTAGCTTTTAATAAAGATTGTTTAAAAGATACTTTTTAGTTGTCAAACACAACTTAAAAAAATCAAAAAATAAGTTATTTTATAAGTTAGTTGTAACGCGCCAAACATAGTCTAAACTATTATCTATATTAATTATAACGTTTTATATAAAGAAATATCGAACAAAAGGATATTTTGTATAAAATTAAAACAACAATGACATATCTCGTAAATAAGACATAAAAGATGTTTGACAAAACTAGATGGTAGTTAAAAGTGAAAGTTGTAACTTTTATTTATAAAAAAATGTTTGACAAAAATAGTTAGCTTTTAAATTTATAAAACTAGTTAAAAATTAAAATATAAAAGCTTTGAAAAACTATTTGAAGTAACTTTTGGATTCAAAGCGTTTTTTTTAACTAAAAGCTAAAAGTTCATGTTGGCAAACAAAAATTTTTCTTATTATTTCTAAAGAAGTGTTCCCGAAAAATCGGTGTCAAACATGCCCATCATTTATGATGTTGTCATTACTCAGTTTTATTTTATTTTTATCAAACTTTATTCCTATAAAAATACAATTGGTTTTTAATAAATTGAATGAGTACATACTTTTTATTTAATCTTCTGTGCATATAGCTTTATAAGTTTATGTCAAGTGGTGCCGACATTGTCGAACACCACCTTAGCTTATTTCCTACCCATGTCAGCATACAACCCTTACAAATGAGAGAGACTCGATAGCCCACTATCGAGGAAGTTATATTTTCTTCGCTTGTCGAGCTTAAGGGGTGATGTGCTATCGTCATGTCGGCTCTAGGGAGCAAATGCAAAGTTGTTTTCCATCACACTCCTTCTAACCTAAGAGTTGTATAGAAAACAATGTGATCATTCCCCTCTCTCAGATACCCTCTCATTTTCTCAAATGCATACAACCTTATAAAGTTTAATAAATTTATACATAAACATTTATTTTTAAGCATATATCATTTACTTTTTATTCTTTGGTAAATTTATAAATAATTAATATTGCATAAATTCAAGTACTACATTAACTAAAAATAGAAAGTTATGAAAATTAAATATATATTATAAACCTAATTAGTTTTGTTAGTTTTTTAAATTACCAATACATTAATTAAAAAAATATTTAATAAAAAAGCACAAAACAAAATTACATCAATCAACGATTAGAAAGACTAAAAATTACATAACTTAAATTTACGACAATTAAACAAATATGATACCTACTTTTGTTTGTTTTGTATATTAATAACTTTTATTTGATTTATATATTAATAACTTTTTTATATCTTAATCAATTATATATATATATATATATATATATATATATATATATATATATATATATATATATATATATATATATATATAACCATTGACGAAAAGTTGCTATTTGACTCGGACCTGTTCTAAAAAGTCAAGGTATTTCGAATTGTTTGTTGACACAGACAAAGTCAGGGAAAACTTATGAAATTTTTTCTTACCGGATCTATATCTATATATCTATATATATATATATATATATATATATATATATATATATATATATATATATATATATATATATATATATATATATATATATATATATATATATATAACCATTGTATGGGGATACAACTCCAAATCTCATACAACTTCACATTATCACCCTCCAATGCATACAAATCTCATACCCCTCCATATAACCCCCATCATCAAAAGCAGAAACTAATACTTGTTTTGAAAACAAAGTCGATATAAGATAAACATAAAATGGATGGCATGCCCCCGATGAATGTCAAGATCCCCCAATCACACCAACTCTTTGCCTTTCGAACATAAAGGACCGGCAACTAAAGACATAAAGTAGCAACTGTAAGCCTAAGACTTAGTGAGTAATCTCAACACTTAGTCGTTATATAGATCATATGCAATAACACATCAACACCTAACATCAAGCAATAAATCACATATTACTTTACATTCTAACACATAACATATGCTAGCATACTCCTAACAACTATGTCTAGAACTTCCCTATGAGAGTTATTCTCTAGAACACAGATCATTCGTTCGTACTTCCCTTCGATATGTTGTTTGTGATCAACATACTGCCATGATACACCTAGAACTTCCTTCCGAGAGGTTGTTCTCTAGTTTCCCGATCCTCCCAACCACACTTCCCTCCTAGAGTTTGTTCATAGTCGTACATAACATAATCACACAATCCATACAATAAGGAAGTACGTGAGAACTCACCTAAATGACTAATAAGTTATTCGACATAGTAAGTTGGGTATCAGTACTACCTCGAACCAATACACAATAGTCAATCCTAATTGAGAAATGAAGGCATAATACTTAACATTCCTCTCTCTATACGAGTCCTTCTCTTTCTAATCCTCATCTCGAGGCAAAAGATCCTTTGTCATAATTCAATGATCTGATACACACTTTTACTAACATTTGACAAAAAGTCAAATTGGTCAAAAAGTCAACGGTCGGCGGTCAATGGCCCACTGCACCATGGTAAACCCTTGATTACGTCATGGTCTTGTCCCGACAAGACAGTCACATGACTTCTCCATCCATTGTGTCATGGTCACCACTTTACCGCATTGCGGTTTGTTTGGCAAAACATCTTCTTCATTAAGCCCTTACTTCGTTAAGTCCAAGCCTCAAACTTTCCAGGAGACTTTCATACTCACAAATGTCTCATAAAAATCGCAACTTCATAGACATACATGTCCAATGCATGTCTCACACCATTATAGGTAAAAAAATAGTGAAAATGAGGTCAAAACCCTATGCATGACAATTAAAGAAGATATAAGTCCATATCCAACACACACAACACTTATGGTGGCTCATAGACCAATAAAGTCACAAACTTTATTCTGTCCATTATTTGAATACCCTTAAAAGGGACAAATATGGCCAAAAACTCAAGATCTAAGTAGTTATAATCATAAAAGTTGAGCCTTGAAGACTCACAAAAGTTTAGAATATGCTCAAGAGGTTGCGGTGTGCTTGCTTTGATTCCTTCTTGTTTCACAATGCACTCCTTCTACCTTTAATGGTGCAAAAGAAACAAAAATGAGCTCCAAAGACTAAGAAGGGCTAGGGTTTGGTATTCACTCTCTGGAGGTGAGGGAGGTTGAGAGTTGAGGGAACCCTAGCCATCACATCCCTTAAATTGGGTTCAAGATCCGAGATCTAGGGTTTTGAGCCCAAAACGATGTTGTTTCGCAACCATTAAATGACCACCACACCGTTGTGACATCCCGAAATTTTGGTCAAAAACTATAACAATTAATTCACCGCGAACCTCTTTGCAGTTTGACATATTGAGTTTATTGCATCTTTTGGAAAATAAATCGTGTCATTTCAACTATTATAAGATACCATATGGTATCTTACTTATAAATATGGAAACTATCAAAAGAATCAAACAACTCAAACTGCAACCCTAATTAATACGTTTGAAACACTAAAAAATCGTATTAAGCAGTTGTGAGCAAAACAAATATTCTAGTCTCATAATACATGTTTCCTTGTTTCCAAAAATATACAGAACCTACAAAACGGAGTTTGAATGCAAAAGATACGACAACTATAAGAAAACAAACCAGTAAAACACTGATTTTCTTTAAACTACTAAAACCAAATCGATCCGTTGAGGCACTTTCACACCTCAAATGGAAATTCCGAGAGCGTTTTTGGACTCATAATGGTCTAATATTTAATTTCATACTCGAAATAAATTTAGTAAAAATATTTGCAAAAGTCGAAAAATCGAGTTTTTCGGGTCATTTAGAAACGAAACTTTAAACGCGATTTTCCAGAGTTTTACAACTGGAAAATTAATCTGTTTGGGTTTTTGGAATCCTTGAACTCTACTCTACCATACAATACTTTTGAAAAAATATTAGATTTCGGGATTTGGACACACGAAACTAGAGTTGTTTTTGGGACTTTTGTGAATTATGACATCACCATAGCCTACTACCCTTGCATACATGAAGAAAGCTAGCTTTCTTTTTCCCCTTCCTTCCTTGCCCACGTGGGATAGCCCATTCCCTCTTTTCGGGTGTGTATACTCCTTCTTTAAAAGTACAAATTATGGAATTCAAGAGTGTTTGACTAGAGTTCAAGGCATGGTGTGTATGGTCTTATGAGAGGCTTTCTTCACTATAAATAGAAACATCAAGCCCTTCATTTACATCACAACTTATCAGCCAATAATCCCCTTCATCCCCTCTCCAATTCCTTCTTTTTTGGCTAGAAAAGCCCCATCAGAGCAGCCCCATTTCCACCGTAAACCACCGCCAGCCACCACCATTTCCTTGTTGTTTCACCGACCAAACTGCCCTCCCAAACATCCCTCCGACCTGCGGCTACCTCCCATTTCCTTACCTCTTGTTCTCACCAACAAAATCACAAGAAAAAGGTGGCAGTAAGTTGTCGGAGCAGCTTTGCCACTCCCACTGTGTCACACCCCAAAACCGGAACGGTGGAAACGTTGTGGGGGCGGAGGACGTCATGTATAGTATCACAACAATGCATAATAGTAAACAAGCAACAACATCAACCATTGCATTAATAATATAATTTAATACAAGTGTGTTTTGTGTAGAGTAATAAGACACAAAAATGAATAATCAAAATAAAAGACGAGTCTGGAAGCTCCGTCTTCTCAAAACCTGGTCATCGGTACCTGTCTACTGGTGACCTGAGAATACAAGTTATTTTGAAGGAGTAGATCAGCATTAAAGTTGGTGAGTTCATAAGTATTTAGTGTCATTGTTTGTATGAAAGAGTTTGTAAATGTTTGTAAGAGTTTGGTGTAATTGATGTATCTCCTAGAAAATCCTATATCTTCTACTTTAAATGAAGCCTTCTACCAAGACTCGAATGTTCTGAATGTAGTTTTTTTGTAAAAGTAAGTATTTTTCCCAAGCATGACTATCATTACCAAAATATAGTTTACATTTTCGTTTATGTGAGAAGATCACAAAGTGAATGCAATGGGAAAATAAAGATGTATTGTAGTTTTGAATATAGTAACTACCATTGTACTAACTACCTTAAACCAATTGTTAATTAAGGTAAAATGTGATATGATTGTAACCATACTTGATTGACTAGTATAACACGACGATCAAAGACGTCGAAATGGTATGACATTCTTCACTCGTAGACCTGCAGGTCCCACTGTAGCTAGCAACAAGGTGTAGGACGGTCAGTCCCGTATAGACCTATACACAAATTCACGTTCTTCCTCCAGGAGACTCTGGTTACAAAATGTGACACATCATAGTATGCTCTTTCTGTTTCTCATAATAGTAGTGGCTCACATTAATGTTATAGTAGTCTAGTGTCTGTATAGTATGTTCTAGTGTATTGTATGTTCTCTCTGTTCTAGTGTATAGTATGTTCTCTTAGTTTCTCATCATAGTATGCTCTTTCTGTTTCTCATAATAGTAAGTTTGTATTGACTCAAGAATGAACTGACTCTTGTATTTTCATTGTACTAGAAATAGTGAGTAGTAATTCCTTAAACTATACCTATTATAGTTTACTAGAAATGTTATTTGAATGACTGAGTATGTTTGTACACCTTCACTACTCAAAGGTGTTGAACTAATGTAAGAACTTTTATATCTATACATATATACATAATATATAACTAAGATTCAAACTACACTCGGACAAATAACCGGATACCCTAAGTCCACAACCAAACAAGGAACAGGAAATAAAGTGAGTTATCAGTCCTAAGCCCTTTCAACCTTACTTATATAACTATACCTATATAGACATGATTTTGACAATATATAAGTTTAAAAGAGTTTAGCATATAAAAGAGTTTAACATAAAAAGGAATTTTAACCATTTGAATGGTAAAAGATGACTTTATGTCAATTTATGAAATGTTTTGAAGAATTTGTTTGATAAACAGTTTGAAGTATAAGAAAATCCACTTGTTTGATAGTCATTAATCACATGTGATTGATATAATAACTATCATGTTTTCAACTTGTATTCCCCTCCCACCCCCCCCCCCCCATAAAAGCATTTAAAATTATTTAAAAGATAAGTCAAGGGGTATGAACTCACCTGTAGTGAGTGATTCGAATGTAAGATCGGTATAGGATGCTAAGTGTCAAGTGAGGACTCGAGCACACACGGATCCTAATTAGCATATAAAGACACATATAGCTATTAAATTAGTGTATATCACAACTAGTTATGATGTTGAACCACCTTAGGGACTAGGAAACACTTATATTGAAGTGTTACAATCACAACGGATTGCATCTAAGGGGTTTACGGCCACACAATGGTGTGTACGGCCAAGGTGTGTACGGCCATTGTATGTATGACCACATGGGTGTACGGTCATGGTGTGTACGGCTGTACACTCATGGAAGAAGTATGCAAAAAGTGTGTTTTAAGGTCCTATCTAGCATCAAGGAAGTGTTCTTGGTCCCATGCTTAGCTTTAAGGGAAGTTTAAGGCCAACTATGAACATCAACAAGGGTTTACGGTCCTATGAGGTGTGTACGGCCGTACACCCCTCATGTTCTTGCTAAGATGGTCGATTTTAATATGAATACCAAGTGTTTCTAGTAGGCAACAAGCATATGAAGCAGTTACTCACAATTTGGAAGTTTGATGAGGGTTCACGACCACCAAGAACTAGTGTGTGTTCTTGGTGAAAGATGAAGATCTAACCAAAGATGAAAATCATGGAATGAAAACAAGGATCTTTCACTAGTGAAAGCAATGAAGCAACTAATCAAGGTAGTAAACACTTACATCTTTGAAGATCTAGGTGAGAAACTTGATGATAGTTGAGAGAGAATTTGAAATCTTGGCTTGGAAGTGTGATAAATGTTTAAAAATGTCTAAGTATCACTTATATATGAGAGAGTTCACGGCCATAGATGGGTGTACGGAGGTACACTCCTCTTGAAGGAGTGTTTGGCCCATATGCAACACTATGACTTAAGAAAACTCATCTCTAAACCCAAACCTTGATTGTACTAGGCTTAGAACACTCAAACAGACCCTAAATAATGCTAAAAGATAGCAGAAACGAGTCTGAATTTGATTGAATTGAATGGTTATACAAGATAGAAATTTTGGGTTGTCACACACTACCGTCGGGTTACTGATGTTCGGCTACCACCCACTACCACTACCTTGCTGCCATTGTAAGTCACCACCACCATTTTCTTCCTGTGTTTCTTTCGTCCGTAAACAAACCAAGACCAAGATATAGTTTCTTTTTTTCTTCTTTTTCTCCCCGCATGTATTTGTTCCTCATCAGGAGGAAACAAATCCTCAAACCCCCATTTTTTATTTAAATAGCCCCTCCTTGGAATTTGTTGACAAAATAAGTCCCATCCCCAAACGTTAATACTTTTAAACCATTTCACAACCTACCTTGGTTTATTTTAACCAAATTAGTCCCATTCCATTTTTTTAGCAGATCATCCCTATAGTTTAATTGAGATGCAAAACCACCCACATTTGTTAAATAATACCAAAATTTCCCCTTTGGTTAATTAGGTAACAAAAATAGTCCCGGTGGTTCGTTTTAAAAGCGACAAGTTGCGGTTTCTCACATCAAGATTCTCGAAATAAACCGACAACCACACACTAAGATGAGTGTTACAGCCCCTCTTTTAAGTTTCTATATGCTTTGGGGGAGAATACATGTGTTTATATATATATATATATATATATATATATATATATATATATATATATATATATATATATATATATATGTGTGTGTGTGTGTGTGTGTGTGTGTTCTGTGCAAAAACATACACAAACAATTGTTATCATTTTATGTGAAAAATGACATGAAAATCTAGTTTATAAAATGTTATTTTAACTAATAACATGCTACGTACACTTAAACTAGTTTTCAAACTTGTTAAATATACATATGTTATGTTTTCTAAAATAAAACAACAAGTCTTAAGAACATATGGTAAATACTACAAAACTTATGATTTTATGTGACACAATGTGTCATAAAAAGGATATCATAAAGTATTATCACCTTTGTAGTATTTCAAGGATTCAAACCATTACCATGCATGTTTATTTATATGTTTAAATACATAAAGTTTATACATGTACCTATGATCACTACCTTGAGACGCACCTCTTTATAAAAGCGAGTACATTACACCTTTATGTTCATATCAAACATACTTGGCTTTTATAAACTTTATACAATTCATTATGCCTGGTGACTTATCCACATATAAGTTAGGGCTGAGGGATATTCACATACATTAGTTAAGGGCTTTATAGTGAGACAATATTCATTAGCTAAGTCTAAACACTTTGCATACCCACATTACTACAACCATTAATCCTCAGAGCAAGATATATATGTATTATATGGGGTTGACATCCCCACCTGCGATTGCTAGCTACAACCTTGACCGATCAATCAAAGCGGGTGATAGGTATCTGCTATCGTTACTACGATGTACAATGAAGCATTGTAGGATGTACATTCAGTCGCATAGCTCGGTTATAGGACTCATTATAAACATTAACTAGAATCTTTATCTCTCTTACTACAAACCATGGGCTTGGTTTCTTTCAAACCTATTTTAAGTATGGATTTACTTATGCAAAGATACATTGTGGTTTTCAAAGTTTATTCAAAGACTCTTAACAAACACAATTTTAAGTATGGTCATACTTACAAAGAAAATACTTTTTAGACTATTTAAAACTTTCATTACTACTTTAAGAAGAAAACGTGTAACTATCACCAACCTTGTGTTGACCCTCAAAACTACATGTATTCTCAGGAAATCAGTAATCAAGCAGTTTAGACAACGAATAGTCATGGATTTGTGGCAATCTAGTTTACTAGTTTTTGCTATGTCTTCCTACCTGTTTAAGGCAATGCACGTACTATATTATTATTTGTAAGAACCATGTATTCAAAAATCAATATGAAATACAAATTTTGTTTTGTTTATTGTTGTACTTGTGTTATATATTCAGTTTACATGTGATCCTTGAACTAAGTCGTACATCCCGGTATGTTTTGCCGCCTCGTTCTGGGGTGTGACAGCCGCAGACACATGGCGAAACCAAGTCATGGTAACCCACTCACCGCGCCGCTGAAAGGAAAATTTCCAAAAGTTCACAATAAAATTTCAACCAAGCAAAAACATTATTTCATACCTGAATTGGGTGTTACAATTCTCCTCCACTTTTTTGGATTTCTCCCCCATAATCTGCCTCACTAAACAACTTTCGATTATATCTACACATCTCTTCTTTCAGTTCCTATGTCCCTTCTGACGCTTTATGGTGATGATGTCACACATTCACCAGTGTAATCTCCTTATTTTGAAGCTTATTTGTCATGTGGTCAAGTATAGCTACGGGTCGCTTTACGTAGCTCAATATCTCATCCACCTGAATGTCCTCGAGAGGCACTACAACTGTATCATTCGCGACACACTTCCTCACTTGAGACACATGGAATGTGTTATAGATCTGTTGGAGCTCCTCAAGCAGCTCCAAACAATAAGTGACCTTCCCAATTCGAGGTAAGACCCTGAATGGTCTAATGTATCGGGATCCCAACTTCCCCAGCTTCTTGAAGTGAATGATCCCCTTCTAAGGAGATACCATCAATAGGACATAATCCCCTACTTGGAACTCCAAGTATGATCTCCTTTTGTCAGCATACTTCTTCTGACGCCTTTGAGCGATCCTGATATGCTCTTGAGTCCACTGAATAGATTTGATGATTCTCTAGAAAACCTCGGTGCTCCCAAGATCACATTGTCCTACCTCCCCCCCCCCCCCCAACAAATTGGTGTTCAACAACGCCTCCTATAACATCCTAAAAAATTAATACTAGATTCTTAAATTAATAAAGTAAATAAATAAAGGATGATTTATACAAATAAATCATTAAGGAATAATCATATAATAAATTGATATGAAGTTTAGAAAGTTAGAAGTGAAATAATAACATCTTAAAAATTAAAGGGGCTAAAAGTATCAAGTTGGCAAAGTGAGTTGACCAAAGGGTTGACTTAATTAATGGAAGGGACTACCAAAGTTATACAATGGATGGAGGAGGAATTGTTATGTCAACTTTTTAAAAAAAATGAGAAAATAAATGGAGTAATGGTAAATTTGACAAAAGATGTAAACTAGAGGGACCAAATATGAAGATGAGTGGATTATAAATGCACCCTCTCCATTCCTCTTCCAAACATGATTTGTAGCCAAGAGAAACTTCCTAATGTTTATTCTTCATCCTTTCTCCACCTAGGTTTGAATCAAGCAAGATTTGAGCATCCAAGCAAAATAAAGAGGAATCAAAAGCTTGTTAGGTATAATCTCTTCTCTCTTACCCTTAATTTTGAGTTCAAGGTTTGGATAAAACCCCAATATCGAATTTTATGAGATGAAATAATTAGGGTTTTCTTTTCTAACCTTCCTTGAATGGTTTCCATGGTTCTCAGTGTTGACTGATTATTGGATGAATCCATGGAGTTTGTGCTCATAAAAGGCAAAATGGGAAAGTTAGAATGGAATTGGACATTCCATAACCCCATTAAGGTCTTAACATGATATTTTGTAATGTTAAACACTTGAAAATACCCAATGATATATTAAATTATTTTGTAATAAGTCATGTTGTTTAAAGAGTATTATTGAGCAACTTGAGATCTTAATCCTTTCAATTTAGTGTTTATAAGCATCTAAGAAGGTAATAATGGAATTGAGGATTCCATAGTTAAATTAAAAACTTATAATGGAATTCTTATGGTTTTATGTACATAAAAACATGCATTTGAGTATTTAATGAGTTAGGAACAAACTATGTGAGTTTTAGAATGTGCAATTGGAAACTAGTCTAGTTAACCCTTCTTGAGGAATTTGAGGATCAATATATTCATTCACCAGTGACAACCAAAGCTTCGATATTATCATAGCAGTAATGTTTCGAAGGATCACCTTTGTCTAGACCATGTGGATTACTGGCTCTCTGTTGAAGAATACTCTGAATATGCCTCTGCTTCTCAATCTCCTTTTCAATTGTTTCTTTCTTTTCCTTAACAGTAGGTTTAATGAGTACACCCTTTCCTTTGTTTTTCAGTTCTTCATTAGATGGAGGTGGTTTTGAAGAACTCGAACTTCCAGTACCAGATTAGTAACAATCCTCTTCTTAATTGTTGTTGTTGTTGAGGTAACAATAGTAGAAAATTTTGGTAAGGAAGTGTGAAGTCGAGTAGTTATCACCTTCCCAACAAGCTATGCATCGTCATTTCCTTTCGAAGATCCACTACCTCCCATGCTAACCTTCGAACTCAACCAAATGCCAACACCAATTCCTTCTCCCCCTTGCACCCCTATTTGGACAGGTGGGGCATCCGTTGGCATTAAATTCAACAACTTAGCTAAAGGAGCCAATTCGGATTTGAGTGTCGACTCCAAAGCAGCAAAATTTTGGGATAAAGAATCAGGAGTAATCCGAGAAGATGATGAACCAATCTTCGAGACTGAATCCTTAAGGTTATTCAACAAATCTTCAACCTTATAAAAACTTTTTGCATCAAGCTTGCCATTTTATCAACCTTCGGAATTAGCGACTGGTACCATTTCACAACATTCGTAACTGCATCTACAATGATATCCATATTGGTGTGAAGAGTAGAGTAATCATGAGATATAGCAGTAACTTCCTTCTCCATATCAACCCTTAATTCCTCAATTTTGAGATTGACATCTTCTCGAACTTTCTTAACAGCTTGAACATAGAGAATATGTTTTTCTTTGGCTACAACTTTCAACTCCTTTAGTTCATGATCAAAAGATGAAGATTGTGCCTTGACACGATTTTCATTGTTTCTGTCTATTTATTCTAATTCGTCTTCCAGAGGAAGCTTTTGAGCCTTGAGCATTACGTCAACTTCTATTCCAGATATTGAATGACGACCCCGTGCATCCGCCTGAAGTTGTCATAACGAGTTCAACTTCCTGTTAAGAATTTTGAACTGTTTACCAGACATTAACATATGATTTGGTATGTTTTCTTCCTCCGGGTCAAATTCGAGATCAGCAAATGTACCCGTAAACTCACCATCTTCAGTGGTGTCATCACCATTCACTATTTTAGGGCCTTCAGTGGATTGGGATGGAAATAGAGAAATAATAGGTTGTTGAAGGATTTGATCAAAAGTTGGAGAACGAGTAGTTTGTGGTAAAGTGGTGGAAACAGTAGAAACAAATGGTGGTAAAGAGGTGTTGGGTGAAATTTTAGAAGTGTCGAAAGTAGAAAAGATAACAATTGTAGGATTACCTTGAGCTTCATTGTTTAGCACTCCTTCACCCATGTTGACATTTGCGTCCATATTACATTTGTTCGTAGGGATGCCTGAAGTTCTAACCTCCTCAGAAACTGATAAAACGTTCGAAACTTTGGGTGGTATGACAATAGCCTTCGCAGGAGTAGATACTTTTGTGTGATCACCTTGATTAATGGTTTTGTCGATAATAGATGTCTTCACAAAGCCATCAAGACCTCCAGTCGCCATGACATTCGACTTGACTGGAGAATCCCTCGTTTGTGATGGAACTATCGTAGTATGATCATGAACAAGTGATTCGGGTACAAATTCATATTCATCTTCAATAGGACTCCTTTTTCTTCCTATAAATCTTCTTAGCCACATCTTCAACTCTTCTCTTTTTAGGCACAGGAGAGACAGGGGTTGGAATTTCTCTAAACACCATGCATTTTCGATTAATTTGGGGCTTGCGAGTGATCTGCGAAACAGCTTTAGGAGAAAAGCTACTAGACCTCTCAGGAGAATTACGAGGCCTGTGATCCATCTTCTTCAATCTTTTCAAAATCCCAGATTTCGAAGGCATGACCTCCTTCGCGGGTGAAAAAGATTCTTTAACAACAAACTTGGGAACTTTCTTCGGTGGTTGATCAGTCGTAACAACCTTCTTTGAAGTAGCTTTAATAACCTTCTCCACTTGTGTGGGTTTCAAAGGACTCCCCTTAACCTGTTTCTTTGACTCCTTTCACTTTTTTGATGTTCCACCACAGCTCTTTGGAAGTAAAACTCATGTTTCAATCAAAGGATTGACGGTTTGCATGTACGCCAACAAAATAGGATTTGTAGGATCAAACTTTCAAAGCATTCCATTAGGAATTCTTTCAACAGTTGGAAACATATCCTGATCATCTTCGACAGTCTTGGGAAAATGATATAAAGAGAATTCAGCCGTTTTTTCACCTTCATGAACCAAAATACCTTCCTTTTCGTAAGAAAATTAAAGAATCAAGCTCCAATAGTGAGTACATGAAATCTTATGAACAACATTCGTATTGGCAATGCTTTTCACAAACTCATCCCATAATTGAGTAGTATAATCAACAGGTAGATCATAGTAGATACCTTATGAACAACATAGTACTCCAATAGTGAGTACATGAAATCTTATGAACAACATTTCGTTACAAATCACAACTTAACATAAGTGTGAAAATTTCTAAACAAAATTACCTATGTGACCAGTGTAGTCAGTGACAAGTGGGCTTTGGAAAAGTTTTTCAAGTACCAAAGAATTAGAATTGATATCAAGATATAAATCATATTCCAAAACAAAATTAAATTATGGATCTTGTTGGGTAAAAATCTTATGGGCATCAAACATTTTAGCAAGACCACTCAAAATGAAAGAATGTGATTTTGGAAATCAAAAAATGGTACTGAAACAAATGTTTCGATATAATCTTGAACAAAAATTTCATCGTCGATTCATTGAATGTTTCGAAAGGATGGGTTTCACCTTCTTCACGGTCTCATGAATTAGGATCGTAAACACAGACTTTTGATATGCCTAAATCCTGATTGGATTATACCAGAGATCTCTTGGATATATGTCATTGTGTGTGAGCGTGTAAGAATTTTTGGATGAAAAAGATTAGTTGGAAAGACGCAAGTACCTCTGCAATAACTGGACCAAGCAGAAAACTCTTAACTCGTGTGAGAAGAGTAAGGTAATTCAGGAACTAATGTGAATATAGCCTAATTGGGAAGGAATCCTCGTGATGAGAAAACCATTAAGGCTTCAAAACATTGAGTTATGGAGGCTTGGGTCAACATGTTGCAGCATGCTTCTAGGGACATCTTAACTAGTACAAAGTAACGAATGAATACCTTTCCAAAGAGCTACAAGTCAAGTTCCAATTAGAAATCTTCAGCAACCAACTATACAAACTCGTTAGTCATAAAAAAAAATGGAATTTTGAGATTAGAATGAGAAAAAACAAAAATAAGAAAATATTTTTGTTATTTTTGATTTTTGAATGACAGTAACAAAAATAAGAAAATCTTTTTGGTATTTTGGATTTTTGAATAAAAATAACAAAAATAAAAAAATCTTTTTGGTATTTTTGATTTTTTAATGATAAGAACAACAATGAAATAAACGTAACATACTAGCGAAAATTTTAAGAAATATGTCGAAAAGAGAATAAAAGTATCGATACTACGCGTTGAGACAAAGTAACAAACCTGTGGATAAACCATTCAGCGAGATGTCAAAAGCGAAGCATGCCAAGGTGGTCCGATGAACAGTAACGTCTGAATGAACCAAAAATTTGACACTAACAGTCTTTATAACTCATCTAAACCAGGAACAACATTCACATCTAACATCCCTAAGCCCGCTAAAATTCGTAGAAAGCTCTTTTCATCCAATGTTTTGTAAAGATATCAGCAAGTTGATCAGTGGTCTTTACAAAATGAACTTCAATGTTGCCATCTTCAACATGATCTTTAATAAAATGATAGTGAAGTGCAATGTGTTTAGTCTTCGAATGTTGCACAGGGTTGTGACAAATGTGTATAGCACTTTGTGAATCACAATACAACGGAATTTTCTTCATGTTGATTGCATAATCACGTAGTTGACTTTGAATCCAAATGATCTAAGAAGTGCAAGTTGCAGCAACAACATATTCTACTTATGTTGTGGAAATCGAAACACATGTTTGTTTATTGGATTGCCATCTCACAAGCTTCCCATCCAAAAGTTGGCATCCGCCACTTGTGTTTTTCCGATCAAGTTGACAACCACCCAAGTCTACATCGGAAAACTCTTGAATGAAAAACCCTATTTTCGAAGGATACCACAATCCTAACGAAATAGTGCCTTTGAGATATCGAAAAATATTCTTGACAGCTGTGAGATGAGGTTCCCTTGGATTCGATTGATACCTAGCACAAGTACAAACAACAAACATTATATCAAGTCGACTTGCTATAAGATATAATAAAGAACCAATCATGTTTCGGTATAATGTGAGATCAACAACCGGTTTATCCAACGAAAGACCAAGTCTTGTTCCAACAGCCATTGGCACTCGCAACTTTGAACAATTCGTCATCCCAAACTTTTCAAGCAGATTTTAAGAGTATTTCTCTTGATTGATGAAGATACCTTCTCTGCTTTGACAAATATTTAAACCCAGAAAATTATTGATCTTCCCCATCATGCTCATCTCAGATTGACTTTTCATAAGATTCTCAAATTCTTTTGACAAAGCAAGGTCAGTGGAACCAAAAATAATATCATCAACATAAATTTGAACAAACATTAGATGAATCCCAAATTTCTTTCGAAAGAGATTAGTATCAACTGATCCTTGTTTAAATTTTGATTGCTTTTAAAAAAGTGGTAAGAGTTGCATACCAGGCTCATGGTGCTTGTTTTAACCCATAAACAGCTTTATCTAAAATGTAACAATGATCAGAGTATTCCTCATTAATAAAACTTGGGGGTTGCTCGACATACACCGTTTCTTCAAGTTCACCGTTGAGAAATGCACACTTAACATTCATCTGATAGACATCGAAATCCTTATGTGTTGCATAGGCTAAAAATATTCGAACAGCCTCGAGTCTTGCGACAGGGGCGAAGGCTTCCTCATAGTCTATACCCTCTTGTTGCGAATTTCCTTTAACAACTAGCCTAGCTTTATTTCGAACAACATTTCCATCTTTATCGGTTTTATTTTTGAAAATCCATTTTAAACCCACAATAGAAACATTATCTGGTTTAGGAATAAGTCTCTAGAATTTGTTTCTTTCAAATTCAGCAAGTTCAGATTTCATAGAAACAACCCAATTAGGATGTTCCATAGCAACCTTTACTGTTTTAGGTTCGATTTTGGAAATGAAAACATTGAACATGCAAAATTCTTGATGAACATTAAGTACCTCATTCTTTGCACGAAGTTGGGCTCTTGTCAACATTCCATCATGAGGATCACCAAGAACTTATTCTTTTGGATGATTTCTATTCCATTTATCCAACGGAGGAAATGCAGGATCAAAGTCCAATAGTGCATCTTCGAACATTTCTTCAGTTTCTGACCCTTCACCTACATTCGACATATCATCGGATACATCATGAAAAATATCAGTATGAACATTTGAAGTATTTTGTAAAACTTCAAATTACTCCCCCTCAACAAGTTGATCAGTATTAATACGTTCCCCCTCAACATGAACATCCATTTGATGTTGCTCCCCCTAGAAATAATGCTCCTCCTCAATAATAATCGTCGAACTCAAGTGTTCCCCCTCCACTCGAGCATTAGGTATGTCTTGCACACCTTTGTTGATTATCGGAGAATCTGTTGAAAAATTCATATCTTCAGCTTCTTGTGTTATAGTCGAATTAAATGCTTCGATGCTTCAGGCACTTGATTATCATCGGCATTAATTTCTACATCAATTACCCTGTCAAGAATACCAAAAATTAAATCATAATCAAAATCTAATGAATTTGCACTTAAAGATTCATCAGAAGATTCATTAATGATTGGTTTTTGTTCAAAACATCTTTCGGCCCTTTTAACATAATGATCATCGAAGGTAAGATTAAAATTTTCTTCGATTTTCCTGGTTCGTTTGTTAACACCCTATATGCTACCGAATTATGACAATATCCCAAGAATATCCCTTCATCAGCTTTTGACTGAAATTTCGAAAGGTTATCCTTGAGATTCATAATGAAGCACTTGCAACCAAAAACATGGAAAATTTTAACATTTGGTTTCCTATTGTTAATGATTTCAAAAGGAGTGATATTAAATCGACGATGAATGAAAGATTGATTTTGAGTGAAACACGCTGTCGAAACTGCTTCAGCCCAAAGATATTATGAAAGATTCGCATATGTGAGCATTGTTCTTGCTGCTTCACAAAGGGACTTGTTCCTTCTTTCGACAACACCATTTTTGTTGAGGTGTGTAAGGAGAGGAAAAATTATGCGAAATTACTTTGTCAGTTAAAAATGAATCAAGATCCTTGTTCTTGAACTCTGAGCCATTGTCACTCTTGATCTTATGAACCTTTTTGTTTAAACTAACTTCTATGTGCTTGATAAAGTCAATAATTGTTTGAGTTGTTTCTGAATTTAATCAAAGAAAATACACCCATGTAAACCTGGAAAAATCATCAACAATGACCAAAATGCACCTCTTCTTGTTGAGTGTTTTAATAGTTGAAGGTCCACAAAGGTCAATATGAAGATGTTCCAAGGTTCAACAATCTTCGAATCAATCACAATCGGATGACCTTCTCTATGTTGCTTCCCTTGTTCGCAAGCTGCACGTAAAATATCATTATCAAATTTTAATATTGGCAAACCACGAACAAGATCTTTTACCACCAATTTATTCAAATTCTTGAAATTTAGGTGAGAAAGTCTTCGATGTCATAACCAGCTTATGTATAAAGAAGCTTTTGAAAGGAGACACACCGAGGGAACACAACTAATGGATTTAATGCCAAGAGTAAACATATCGCACTTTCGTTTGGATTTCAGCAATACTTCTTTTGTGTCGATATTCGATATCACACTTCCTTCTTCATTAAAAACAACTTGATTGCCAGTGCCCACAACTAGTTGCAAAACACTTATCAAATTGTGTTGAAAACCTTCGACATATGCCACTCTGTTAACAGTAAACTTCCCATTGGTTACTTTACCATAACCTTTCACATAACATTTGTGGTTATTTCCAAATTTCACCGCTCCAGCATTCTTTAAACTTCGATAATCGCGCAAGTTTTCCTTCCTTCCAGTCATGTGATGAGAGAAACCACTATCGATATACCATTTGTCATCATATTTCTTGTCACATAAAACCTACAATCAGTGAAAAATGTTAGGTCCCCAAGGTTGTTTGGGTCCTTGGTTATTAGAATAAAGTGCATGATGAAATGAAGATCCTAAAACCCAATTTCAAACTTTTTATTTCAAACTGTCAATTAAGTCAACTTCATTAGTCAAAGGGATTGAAATGAAATCATTCGAAGGTTTAGAATCAACATTGACGTTCCCTTGAACCTTCGCATTTCCTGACAATTCTACTTTCTCCTTTTAAACAGCTTTCCACTTGCGAATCACTGGATTTGACTCTTTTGATGATGAACTTCCACTTGATGAGTCATTTAGGTAACTTTCATAAGCAAACATGGTCTCTTCTTGAGAAAATATCTCATTTTGATATTGTTTGCCTTTTCCTTCTAACCAATGAAACATCCGTTTTTCCTTTTGAAAATGATGTGTTATTTGGTTTCTTGGAAGGATCATTATGAAAATGTGGTTGAGTTGGTTTGAAAGTCTCATTTCTTTTCACATTTAACCTTTCAAAACATGGTTTTGAAGAATCAGATTTCATATGTGATTGAAATTGATTGTGAAACCGAATTTGATAACCAACATTTGAACGTTGATAAACTTGTGAACCATTCAAAAATCACTTTTAATTATAAATTTGAGAAAAATGCTTTTTTCCACTTGATTGAAAACTATTATTTTGTGAAAAACTTTTGTTTTGATGGTTATGAACAAAATTCTTTGATTGTTGATTTTTCACAAAATTTTCTTTGGTTTGATTTTGTGAATTGGATTTAGCTTTGAATTTCGAAGCTTGTTGTGGACTTTTTGCAACATCTTTATGTGATGAAATTTTTGAAAAATCTTTTTGTGATTGAGCGGGTGTTTTCTTTGTAAAATACTTGTTTTGATTATCTGTCTGAACTGTGTTAGACTTAATTGATTTAGACGTTTTAGTTGATACAACATTTAGTTTCTTTCGAGACTCAATATTTTGCCAATAAACCTTCTTCAATGATTTAGTCATTGAAATCCCAAGTTCTTTTGAAATCTTTTCAATTCGTTCTTTGAAATTTGAAACCTCTTGATTTGACTTTTGAGAAATTGTCTCTTTTATTTGATTTTTATCTTTTGTTTTATCAGTTTTAACAACCCAGTTTCTTTGTGGTTTTTGTCTTTGAAAAGTGAAAGAATTCTTGTTGAGATTATTTTCAATAGTACCCTAATTTGAGAAAATTCCTTCTTTCGAAGCTTGCTTGTTATCTTCTTCAACAATTTTGTTGATTTCAGGTTTGATCTTTTCACGATTCCCTGATGTAACAAACACCTGATTTGGAAAGATAACTTCATCGATGCATATGAAATTTGGATACACAAAAAGGTTTGTTTCAAGATAATGAGAACCTTTTTCTTTCATTATTGTTTCGAACTTCTCAGATTCCTCATAAACCTGATCAACTACTACCCTTGGTATAGTTGTTTCTTTCGAAGTATCATCATTATCATCATCAATTTCTGTTTGACAATCTTCGACCGTCACATGGTCAGGATCATGAACTTTTGAAATCGAAGGTTGGTCAGTGTTTATTTTAACCGAAGAATCATAATAAATTGCATTCCCTTTAGCCATTGAAGTGACATTAATGACTGATAACAGAGAACAATCAACAACTTCCTCTGCCTCAATTTCACTAATATCATCGGAATCATTTTCAATATCAGCAAAATTGTTTCGAAAGTTAGATGTCGAATTCTCAGTTCTTTGCAAAAAAAATATTTGTTCGTCTTTGGTCAAGGTCTTATTAACAGTATCAACAATATCATTTGCATCTAAACATTCTTCAGTTTTCACAATTCCATATGCATATCTATTATCAGGAACTTTATCAAACTCATAAATAGTCATCCCACAGTCATAAGAAGTTGAGTCTATTTTCTCCCTTTCGAAAACTAAGAAAGGTAAAAGCTTCCTATACTGTTCTTTGCTAATTTCACATGAATGATCCAAAGCAGTTAATTGACCATATAAGCATTTGGCCGAGTTACAGTAAATATTTCTTTGTTTCAACAAAATATTATTATCTGCACTCAACTTATCCCTATCACAGATAATGTTCATTATTTGTAAGTCTAAATGAACTATCTTTGCTTTCTTCGACTCCAAAATCCTTTTTGTTTCTAGCAATTGAGTACTAGAATTTTTAGCATCATTACTAGCAGAGATAAGCAAATCATTAACATAAGTAATTTCATCATCAAACTCAGTTAAAATCAAATTGTATGCATTAGAAGGAATGCTACAGGATTGTAAAAGAGAACGTACCTTCGAAGTCATTGGTGATTTATGAGTAGATGTCGAAACAAAACACTTCCCAGTCACATTCTCTTCCTCCTCTTCCTACGTTTCCACATATTCTGCAAACATTGCCCCATGTGTAGGGTTTCTCATTTCTTCGTCATCAGAACCTGAGAACCAGATTTGGTAGGTTTCTTCTTCGTCATCCAAAACCTTGGCTACAAGCAACACTTCCTTTGTCTCAGCTCTGAATTCCTCCAGCCTTTCCACATAATAAGTTTTTTCCTTAACCCTGTTCGTCTTTGTTGGATAAGGTGTCTAAGTCCATAACTTATTTGGTATATACTTGACCCGACCGGCATGGTCCATTTGGGTTGCATCTCATCCAAACTATTTATGGATAATTTTATGAGAGTTATACACATATGTTTATTAATATATTATAAGTTATAATATATTAATATGAAGTTATGTTATTTAATTAGTATTAGTCTTAAATTAATTATGAATTAATTTAGAGATTAAAAGAAAGACTAATTAGATTATGGGCTATTGGTTTTATATGGTGTGGGCTAACACTCATTTGTTAATGGGCTAGGCTTTGATGGAAGTCCATGGATGATCCATGGAGCTTTTAACCCATGGATCCTTGGAAAAGGAAAGGTCATGGGTTATTAGGGTTTCACCCTAACCATGTACACTATATAAGCATGCTTATGGTGCATGAAATGGCAACTAGTGAACTAGTGTGTGTGTGCTTGTGTGTGGCCGAAAAATACAAAGTGTGTATACTCTCTCAAAGTTTTCCAAGAGTTTGTGGTGTTTTCTGATTCCATTTGAGGCATTCACACTATTGGTGCTTGGCCCTCAAACTCCTCAAGAACCAAACTCATCAAAAAGGTATGTAATCTCTTCTAACTTTTTATGTTGAAATGTTCCCCATGCCATGTTAGATAGGTTATAAACCTTGGAAAATTATTATTTTGCATGTATTTAGACAAACATAGATCCAAGTTTTATTAGGGTTGCATGCACACTTAGGAAGTGTTAGATTTCTCAAAACCCAACAGTGGTATCAGAGCCTAGGCTTGCTTGTTTGATACTTGATGCAAAATAGTTGAAAAAGTGGAAAAACTTACGATGCAAAATAGTTGAAAAAGTTGAAAAACTTACTGTCTGACTGATGAACTCGCCGAGTCCATGGGGGGACTCGTCGAGTCCATGTGTATCTTCAACCTACTCGCCGAGTAGGTTCATGCACTCGACGAGTAGGAGCGACAGAGTGCAGATTTTCGACTTTTGCTGCTGGAAATGGACTAGAAACATTACCCTAAACTGTTTTAGTGTTTTAAAACTTGTTTTAGTTGGTGTAATGGTTGTTCTAATCCATTTACAATAGCATATATCAAAATTCCATGATTTTATGTGTTCATATAATTCTTGAAATTTTGATGATCATGTTCATGTTCTTATGAATTTAGAAGATGATAGGAATTATTTGCTGAATTGTTTAGAATTAATTCTTGATCATTTATGTGTTTTAATGGAGTCCATAATTTGTCCTCAAGTTATGGATATCCAAAGGTCACTTTCTTTAACACACACATTTAAACACATAAGTTACATGAAAGTGAAGAGTCTTCATTTTTATGAACCTTTAATTCATAAGTTATGAAATGAAAAGTTTTGGATAGTTATAAAACTTGTCCTCAAGTTTTGGAATTTGTAAAGTTTCACACACTTTAATAAACTTTAATTCCAACCCTTAGAGTTTTAATAGTTAAAATTCAACCCTTATACTATTTATAACATTAATGGTTAATTATTATATATATGTATAAGAATAAGTCGTTCTACCGTTAGTAGGCCTCATTCACGAAGCCGGTCTATAAGGTGGGTATAAGGTTGTTGCCTATAAAATGGCGACTTAATGGGTGTCCACTCTCACCCACCGCTTGCTTGACTGGTGGAGGGTCGTTAGCCGAACGGGTAGGACAATGACTTTAAATTCTCATTAAAAGTATAATGATTATTATAAAGTAACTAAATCTTTTAATTCCCAATCTTAGTTATTTTAGGAAAAATGTGAACATGGTGCTAGTCCATGGAATTCACACTTTCTACCTTACCAAGTCGTTGGTGGAGCGTGTGTGGTTAACCGGCACACTAACTTGGACTAGTAAGGATCACGAAGGGTGACTTAATGTTTGTCATGGATCAATGGAGCGTGTGTGGTTAACCGGCACATTGATTAGGTGATAATATTAAGGGTACCAAGTGAATTAGCATGGTTATTCACACCTTGTTTTGTGATCCTCGGCATCCCAGTCACAAAACTTGAAGGGCACAATCGAGATTGAAACATGCCATTGAAAAGTTCAATGAATCTCAAAAGAATCTAGGAATTTCAAATCCAATTAAAACCTAATAATTCATTTTTTTTTTCATGGTGGAAATTGGTGAATCGTCATTCACCTACCTTTCAAATATATTATTACTTAGATTACGGCATCCCTCTTCTAAGTATAATATATTGTGATTGGGTCCTAGCCTTAATATTACATTTGGGTGTCTTATTAAGGATTCAATATATCTAATCTAAACTTGCTTTCTTCCTTCAGATGTCTTCCAACACTAATGCTTCAGGCTCTAACCCAACTGGTTCTTTCTCTCTCATGAATCTTTGTGGGAGGGTCATCTTTGATGGTTCCTGTTGGGTTTTGAGCATTCTAACACTTCCTAAGTGTACATGCAACCCTAAATACCTTGGATCTATGTTTTCTCTATTATACATGCAAATAAGAACATCCAAGGTATTATCCTAATCTAGCATACAAAAACTATGAATGTAACAAGATAGAATACATACCTCTTGATGTAGCTTGATGTCTTCAAACTTTAAGAGCTTAGCCCCAATAGTGTGGAAGCCTCAAGTGGAATCACAAATCACCAAGACACCTTGGAATACTTTAGAGAATATGATTACTTGGTTCTCTCTAGTGAAATTGGCTAGCCCTTCTTTAGTGTATCCACACTAGTGCTAATTTCACCAACCAAAGACATCTTTATATAGTATGGAGGATTAGGGTTAAACCCTAATACCCATGACCTTTCATTTCCTAGGATCCATGGGTTAAACACTCCATGGACTATCCATGAAAGCTTAGCCCAACCTAAATGAACTTGGCCCATTCCATATATATAAGAGTCCATATTTAATTAGTTCCTTTTGATCACTTAATTAAATATAAATTAATTCTTGATCAATACTAATTAAATAATATGATTCCATATTAATATATTAGAACTTATAATATATTAATATTAATCATAAACATACTATTCTCAAAAGATTATCCATATAAATTGTGTCGGTGAAGTGCAACCCAAATGGACCATGCCGGGTCGGGTCAAGTACATACCAAATATAGTTATGGACTTAGACATTAATCCAACAGTCTCCCACTTGGATAAGTCTAAAACTATTATTGCGTATGACTTCAAACCTAACTGGCAATCGTAGCTCTTAAAGCTGCTGTCGAACTCTGATCTAGTCAACGAACTTGTCCATTAGATAAGAGATCATATATTCCTCCATTCTAGATATCATATGGACTGAGACATGGATTATAATCATTCTCTCTGTCCATTTGTTGTTTCCCGATTTCCGATTTATGACGACTGACTAATTGAACAAATCAAATCAGTCCTGGCCCGGCCGAGCACTTCCATTTGTCATCATCAAATCATCGAGGGGCCCACATATATCGCTTTTATCCCGAAGGTAAAAGGAATGGATAAACTTCGACTCATATGGCTTGTTCTACTACTTGTTGAATCATACACAAAGGCACGTTTTATAGCACCGAGTTACCAAATGCGTTTTCGTGCAATCAATGTACTATCAACTCATAGTAACAACTCATATCTCTAGGTTTGAAGAATATAAGATATTATCGTCTCATGATCACTCGTGATAAAATCCATGAAGTGATTCCAATGAGCGCGGGTTGAATCCAATACTCAGAACTTATGAGCACTCATGAGTGTTGTAGCCCTTTGTCCAACACCTTAGACCTCTACAAGCCAACCCATGACAGTCTTAATTCATATCTACTTCCAACATATGACCGACTGTGGATGTTTGAATAACTTAGTCATTCAGGAAGAATAACCTAGTTTATTCGGGAAGTCAAAACATGCAAAATAAAACACAATAATAATTGAATCCAATATGGTATCAACCCTTTGAACATAAATAAAACACCTTTTATTTATCACCATATGATTGCACATTATTCATTGTATACTGTTTCAGCTATCAACTTTATTCTTGAATTTAAAACAATAGTTGTCCCATGCTCTAAGCATGTACACTATGTTTTTCTAAACACTAGTCATGCCACACACCAAGTATGCATACTATGTTTGTCTATGATCTTTACTTTGTAAACTAGATCAATTGAACATAACTTCAATGATTCTCTTTTTCACACTCCCAAATCCTTACTGCAAATGCAAGAATTCCAAATTCATGCCATTTACATAAATCTGTTAGATTCTAAACTTATATGCATTGATCCTCTTGTAACGATTATGCACAAAGTCACAAAGACTTGGCAACAATCATTACAGAGTATTCCAAAGGAGATCAACTCCTTGGAAATATCCTTCTTGCATTAAGTTTCCTTAATCTTACACATATTGAAAATTCTAACTTTGAAACATTTCCAGATTCCATTTTGACTATCACTTCTGAACAAGAGTTGCCTCCTTACAGATTATGTCAATATGGTCCTTCCAGAATTATCACTATACTTCCAATTGTCCTTGAGTAACCAATCTTTGGTGAACCTTAGATTGTCCTCGACAATTGTTTAATCCTTTTAGTCATATCCAGTTCTAAACCTTTTCCCTTCTTAATGCCCCAGGCATTTGGAAAATTTTAGAACGGATGAATATAGCACATGTAATCGATCCTATATCCGAAGCATATGGGACACGATTCATGATGTCTTACATAAAGACTAAACCAGTCTTTTGCTATAATATTTCCATTTCAATTTGCCAAGTTCTCATAATTCAGATTATGAAAAGGGATGTCGTAATCATAATCGAATTTTAGACCGCAAATAATGGACCCATATACAGAATTTCCTTATGTTGAGCCATTCCAACATGAAATTCATATATATATCCTTGACTAAATGATTAAAACCTCACGATCTAAGCTTATAGATTCGAGATGAAGCATAATTTCCTCTCCCTTAATTATAGCAAAACAACTTTTTCCCAATTGAAACTTTTGTTTTCTATAATTAACATTGCTAACTTGCAATACTTATCATAATTATCATGCTCCCACTAACATGATGATTATTAGCATAACACTTATGCTCCCACTAGCTTTGACATGTACTCAGAAATCAGCTGGACAGTCTGAAATTTAGATTCATACACCCTTTCCGTAGATAGCTCACCTGTGTGTCTAAGCAATTTCAAGAACCATGAAAAGGGATACCGTAATCATGGTCTCAATTGCTTAGGCATTTGCCATTTCTCAAAAGTCCATGTTAGTGTGCCGGTTAACCACACGCGCTCCACTAACGACTTTTGAAAATGCAAATAACACAATTGATATCTTCGTAAAATCTACTTAGTGAAAGCGTTTCCTCACCATCATTTTCATGAATCGGAGAGAAACCTTATGACACTTAGATTTATATGGTGTATGAGTTCCTACCCATATGAATTTGTCAAACCATAATCACAAGACAAAGATAATGACAAATCCAAAACCATATGGATTGAACTCAATCTTAACTTCTTGCCACCTGGCAGCTCAAGGGCCTGCCATTGCTTCCAAGTTGTTATGCAACAAACTGAGAACTCTAAGAACTCATATGCAAAGCCAACTTTAACTGGAATGGGCACAGATATGTCAACACGATAGGTTATAAACCTCAAGTCGTGTGCTAGTGAAGAACTTCAGGTTTTATTCTTGATTATTTCTTGAGACTTTCAAGACCTTTAAGACTCCCACTGTCCTCTTGACATATAAGACTCCCTTGTCAAACATCCAAGAGATAGTGCGGATTCTAATCAAGAAAAACACTTTACCCAATTGGCCTAAGTTGGTCTTTGTTTTATCCAAAACATCACAACTTACCAATTTCAAATGTACAAGAGTAGAAAACTTTTACTCTTACATTTGACAAGTGTTTTAAACCTTCTTTAAGACATGTCACTCAAATGACAATCTTGGAGTATGACTCTAAGACTTGTATTGGAACGAAGTATGACTCATCTTCTTGATTTAACCATTTCAAAAATTCAAGTTCCTCTTCTTAGTCATAAGAATGCACTAAGATTTCCTTAGGGAACTAATTTTGATATGGTTTCTTAATCATTAAGATGATCACAAAACTGATACTAAAGTACTCTCCCATCTTTTCAGATATGAGAAACTTTTATCCTTCTGCCTAATTTGATTCTTCTTATTCGCTCTGTCATACATTGGAACCTTTTTCCAATGTCTCAGAGTTACACTTAAGCTTGTAAGTATAATCATATTTACTGAGCTTTTGTAAATTAGGATGAATAGTCTTATCAATCTTTTGTGGTGGACTTAATCAGTGCACAAGAATGTGTACTTGATCCCTTAGTCCTTTACTTGACTCACACATCCATGTGGCTGAGTAATTAGTCTTAATTTTCCAAAACTTGAAAGTTCTCATTCATCATGCTATACAACTTGCATGATTCCAAGTTCCGGTCCAATTGAAACTTGGGTGATGAGAATCTTTCCTTATTTGGTAAATCTAGACATTACCACAAATAAAAGAATCAATTTCATATTTCCACTCTTGCTCTTAATGGAATCATATAAGCAACAATTTTTCCTCAAAAGCCATTGTAAGGATATTTTAAAATAAATAAAATCAAAAAATTTTCTTTTATTTTAAAACTTTGTGGAAAAACTTATCCTTACAATCCATATGAAAACTTGTTGTTATCTATTCCTAAGCAATATCTCATAACTCCTAAGAAGTTGCTCAAGAATCCGATCTTCAAACTATGCGATAGAAATCCATCTACGCCATCAGATTCAACATATTCTTTCTTTAAGTTTCTTCACTTTTTCTTTGATTCTTAAAACATTACCATGTGACCCAGTCACATCATGTATCAGGAATCTCAGAATAGAAACTTAACAGAGTTAGATAGTGGTCTTTACCTGAAGTAGAGTCAAACTTATTGACTTTAACATCCTTAGGTAAATTTGGCAGCTTCGCAACCAATGCCCCTTCCCTTGGCAATATAAACATATGGACCCTTTGATAATGGTACACGAGACTATCACAGACTTAGCTTTTCTCTTTACCATTTGGTCAACCGAGTTGACTATGGCCGATCCCTTTCCATTGGGAAGAGAATGCTTTACTGGATATCCAATGTCATCATTGTCAATGTCCATAAAGTTTAAGGAAGTTGATCTTAGCAAATAGATAAGATCATTAAGGGTCTTGTCATAGTTTGTTTCATAGGTGTCCCAAAGGAACTCACTATGTGACTTAGAAAGTGATTGAACCACCAACTTTCTCAAGACTTTGACACCCAACTCTCCCGGCTTGTCAATATGTGACTACATCTCCAAGATGTGTTCACACCTAGACCTTGCCTTGCCAATAGGGCTTGAGTGACCTTAAACTTTTCAAGAACTTGTGGGTTGGGGAGAATAATTGGAGGAGGTTAAAGAAGTATGATTTTCAAAGGACATCATCTTCATTTAGGAAACCTTGTTTCACTAGATTTGGGAAGATCATAGGTGTCTATTACAGACATCTTTTGGGAGATATTCAAGGTAGTTGATTTAAAGTCCTTAATATGACACCCAATATGAAATATTAAGGCTAGGACCCAACAAACTATTTTATAACTTAGAAGAGGTATGCCGTAATCCAAGCTATAAAATATTTGAAGGTAGGTGAATGACGATTCACCAATTTCTACCAAGATAAACGAAATGAATTATTAGGTTTTAATTGGTTTTGAAACTCCTAGATCTTTGAGATTCATTGAACTTTTCAAAGGCATGTTTCAATCTCGAGTGTGCCCTTCAGGTTTTGTGACTGGGATGCCGAGGATCACAAAACAAGGTGTGAAGTAACCATGCAAATCACTTGGTACCCTTAATAAATTACCCCTCAATCGATGTGCCGGTTAACCACACACGCTCCATCGATACTATGGTAAATATTAAGTCACCCTTTACCTACCTTGTTAAGTCCAAGTTAGTGTGCCGGTTAACCACACACGCTCCACTAACGACTTAGACAAAGTGTAAAGTGTAATTTCATGGGTTAGCACCTTATTCACATTTTTCCTAAGTAACTAAGATTGGGTATTATTAAGAGTTTAGTTACTTAGTATTATCATTAATACTTTTAATGAAGGGAGAATTCTAGTCCTGTCAAACCCGTTCGGCTAACGACCCTCCACCAGTCAAGCAAGCGGTGGGTGAGAGTGGACACCCATTAAGTTGCCATTTTATAGGCAACAACCTTATACCCACCTTATAGACCGGCTTCGTGAATGAGGCGTACTAGCGGTAAGACTGACTTTACTCTTATACATATATATATTATTAACTTATAATATTATAAAGTATAAGGGTTGAATTTTAACTTTTAAAATTCTAAGGGCTAACTTGGAATTAAAGTATTCATAAGTGAAAACTTTACAAATTCCAAAACTTGAGGGCAAGTTTTGAAACTATTCAAAACTAATTAATTCCATAACTTATGTGTTTAAAGTAGTTTTAATCCAAAAAACTCTTCAAGTTCCATAACTTGAGGACAAGTTATGGAAGACTTTAAACTAATAAAAGAATTAACTTTTCTTTATTTTATAACTTATGGAATTAATTAAGGTTACACCTTTTATTTTATTTTATTTTATTTTATTAAATGAAGAGACTCTTGGTCCTCCATAACTTGAGGACAAGTTATGGAGTCATAAAACCATTTAATTAGAACTAGACTCTTCATTTTTGTAACCTTTGCCAATTTTTATGAGTTTTATGATTCTTAAATGTGACTTTTCATATAACTTGAGGACAAGTTACAAAAACACATTTTAGAATCAATTCTTAGATTAATTTGGATTAAAACCAACTATCACATAATTTTATTCATTAATCTAAATTCACTCATAAAACAAGGTAACACAAAAAACTTTTGGTGATCCATAACTTATTCTTAAGTTATGGAATCCTTTAAAACATTAACACCAAATTTTGTAACTCCAAAAAAACTTTGAATCAATTTTTTTTTTTTAAAACCTTTTCATATCCATAACTTATGGAGGTTTCAAAAAATAAAACTCTTTAGATCAAACTTTTAAAACTAATAAAATAATCATATTATTTTATCTTTTATTAAATTTGACCTAATTCAACTTATAAAGCAAATTATTCAAATTTTACAAATAATTAGTTTTCCACAAGAACAAGTAATTATCTTAAAATTTGACAAACTTCATGTTTTTTTTTTCTTTTCAACTTTGAAAATAAAATATTTGCATCAATATAACAGAAAACAACCCGTGGCTCTGATACCACTGTTGGGTTTTGAGCATTCTAACACTTCCTAAGTGTACATGCAACCCTAAATACCTTGGATCTATGTTTTCTCTATTATACATGCAAATAAGAACATCCAAGGTATTATCCTAATCTAGCATACAAAAACTATGAATGTAACAAGATAGAATACATACCTCTTGATGTAGCTTGATGTCTTCAAACTTTAAGAGCTTAGCCCCAATAGTGTGGAAGCCTCAAGTGGAATCACAAATCACCAAGACACCTTGGAATACTTTAGAGAATATGATTACTTGGTTCTCTCTAGTGAAATTGGCTAGCCCTTCTTTAGTGTATCCACACTAGTGCTAATTTCACCAACCAAAGACATCTTTATATAGTATGGAGGATTAGGGTTAAACCCTAATACCCATGACCTTTCATTTCCTAGGATCCATGGGTTAAACACTCCATGGACTATCCATGAAAGCTTAGCCCAACCTAAATGAACTTGGCCCATTCCATATATATAAGAGTCCATATTTAATTAGTTCCTTTTGATCACTTAATTAAATATAAATTAATTCTTGATCAATACTAATTAAATAATATGATTCCATATTAATATATTAGAACTTATAATATATTAATATTAATCATAAACATACTATTCTCAAAAGATTATCCATATAAATTGTGTCGGTGAAGTGCAACCCAAATGGACCATGTCGGGTCGGGTCAAGTACATACCAAATATAGTTATGGACTTAGACATTAATCCAACAGTTCCAACCTCATGGATTGGATTAGGAACATCAGGATGGTTACTCGTTATGAGGACAAGGAATATGTCCTCGATAAGGAGTTAAAAGAGCTTGATGAGTCTACTGTTATTCCTGAGGAAATCGCTGAATTCAGGACACATGAGAGAGATGCTACTAAGGTGGCATGTATCATGATGGCCACGATGACAGCCGAGCTCCGAAAGTCATATGAAGATTTCTACCCTTTTGAGATGCACCAAGACCTGATGGAAAGGTACCATCAGAGTGCTCGTCAGGAGCGGTATGAAATAATCTCCTCCATAATAACTACCCGCATGAAGGACGGTGATTCCGTCACGGCTCACATGCAAAAGATGCAAAGGTATGTGGACCGTTTGCTAAAGCTGAATGTGAACATCCCTGAGGAGTTGGAAATTGACATCATTTTGCACTCCTTACCTTCTTGTTATGACCATTTTCGTATGACATATCATATGAACAAGGAGGAACTTACCCTCAGCAAGCTTCAAGGACTCTTGAAGACCGCGGAAACCGGTCTTAAGGGCAAGGCGGTTGTTACCTCTACTACTCCTACTCCAACATCTACCCCTGTTTTGGCTATCGGGCAAGGCAAAGGGAAAAAGAGGAAGCACCCTTCGAAGGGTACCAAGGGAAAGTCTCTTGAAGGCTCCTCATCGAAGACCAAGAGCGGTTATGTCACTCCTTCTGCCATTCCCAAGGATGCTGAATGTTTCTATTGCCATGAAAAGGCACACTGGAAGCGAAATTGCCCTAAGTACTTGCAGGATCTAAAGGATGGGAAAGTGAAACCCACCCATGCAGGTATTTACACTATATTGTCTAATTACTCATTATATTCTAACTCTTGGGTGCTTGATACAAGATGTGGTATTCACATATGTTCTGATATGCAGGGCCTAAGAAGAAGTGAGGATGTGGAGCATGGGAAGATAAACTTGATCATGGGGAATAGGAAGGTTTCGCCTGTTTCCAAGATTGGAGTTTATACTTTGTTGCTTAATAATGGGTTAAAATTAGATTTGAATAAATGTGTGTACTCGTTTGAAATGGCGAGAAATATTATTTCTTTTCATGCTTTGTACAAACAAGGTTTTACCTTTTCGTTTGATAATGAATGTGGTGGTATTAATGCTTTCTTTAAAAATGTGTTTTATTTTAAAGCGTTACCTTGTGATGGTGTGTATGAAACTGTGTCGATTGTAGACAACTTAGGAAATAATGTGTTGTATATTGATTCTTCTACTAGCCTAGATAAAGCATCATTGTGGCATTGTCGTCTTAGACATGTAAACAAGAAACGCATAGGCCAACTCCAAAAGAGTGGAGTCTTGGAGTCATTCGACCTTAAATCGGATGATAGTTGTGAATCTTGTCTACTTGGAAAGATGACAAAATCACCCTTCACTGGAACTTGTGAAAGGGGTGAGGGTTTGTTGGACCTAATACATACTGATGTATGTGGGCCTTTCAAAACCGCCACAAGGGATGCTAATCGGTATTATGTGACTTTTATTGATGATTGTAGTAGATATGGGTATGTCTACTTAATCAAACATAAGTCAGAAACCTTTGAAAGGTTTAAGGAATTCAAACAGGAAGTAGAAAATCAATTGGGCAGGAACATTAAGATGCTTCGATCCGATCGAGGTGGTGAGTATCTTAGTACCGAGTTCCTTGACTATCTTAAGGAGTGTGGGATTGTCTCACAATTGACTCCTCCCAGGACACCACAGCTGAATGGTGTAGCCGAGAGGCGTAATCGAACCTTGCTGGACATGGTTCGCTCTATGATGAGTCGAGTTTCGCTACCAATCTCTTTTTGGGGGTATGCCTTAGAGACTGCCGCCCATATCCTTAATCTAGTCCCTACAAAGAAGGTTACCAAAACACCTCATGAGATGTGGACTGGGAAGGTTCCCAATTTGAACCACATCAAGATTTGGGGCTGCGAGACTTTCTTGAGGCGTGAGACTCATGATAAGCTCGAACCCCGAAGTGAAAGGTGTATTTTCATCGGCTACCCACAGAAATCCTTCGATTAACTCTTCTACATACCCAGTGAGAATGTGGTCTTTATAGCAAGAAGAGGGGTCTTTCGTGAGAGAGAATTTATGAGCCAAGGAGACGGTGGGAGGCAAATTGATCTTGAAGAAATTCAAGAAGCAATTGGTGAAGGAACCTCAGACACTAGCAGTCAACCTGAGGAGGAAACTCCTGTTGAGCAAGCTGACATGTCTATACCTCCGAGGCATTCCACACGGGTTAGGAACACACCTTCGTTTTATTATGGCTTTCATATTACTACGAAAGGTGATACGTTTATCAGCGATAGTACACTGGTAAATTTGGATGAACCTAGCAGTGTTAAGGAAGCCATGGCAGGCCCGGAGTCTGCTAAATGGAAGGAGGCTATGGACAGCGAGATACAGTCCATGTATTACAATCAAGTTTGGAACTTGGTTGACAATGTACCAGGCCGTAAAACAGTCGGGTGCAAATGGATCTTCAAGAAGAAGACCGACATGGAAGGAAAAGTGCATACCTATAAGGCTCGACTGGTTGCGAAGGGTTTTACTCAGACTCAAGGTATTGATTATGATGAAACCTTCTCGCCGGTAGCAAAGATTAAGTCTATTAGGGTTATGCTAGCCATTGCAGCATTTCATGATTATGAAATATGGCAAATGGATGTCAAAACCGCTTTCCTTAATGGAAAGTTGGCTGAGGATGTGTATATGAATCAGCCAGAGGGTTTTGTTAGTGCAGAGTACCCTAATAGAGTATGCAAGCTTGAGAAATCCATTTATGGATTAAAACAAGCATCTCGTAGCTGGAATCTTTGTTTTGATGAGAAGGTAAAAGAGTTTGGCTTCTTGAGAAGTGAAGATGAGTCTTGCGTGTATGTCAGAGCTAGTGGGAGTATAGTTAGCTTCTTGGTACTGTATGTGGATGACATACTACTTATAGGAAATGACATCTCAACCTTGTAGGAGGTTAAGTCCTGGCTTGGGAAGTGCTTTGCTATGAAGGACCTAGGGGAGGCTACCTATATCCTAGGGATAAGGATATTAAGAGAAAGGAGTAAAAGACTAATTGGACTTAGTCAGAGTACCTAATTGGATAAGGTGTTGAAAAGGTTCAACATGCAGAATTCCAAGAAAGGAGATTTACCAATCCAAAGCAATGCCAAACTAAGTAAGACTCAGAGTCCGAGTACAGAGGCAGAGATAGCTGAGATGAGCCAATTACCGTATGCTTCCGCTGTTCGCTCGATCATGTATGCTATGACTTGTACCCGCCCTGATGTAGCATTTGCTTTGAGCATGGTCAGTAGGTATCAGGGGAACCCTGGCAAGGCTCATTGGACCGCGGTAAAGAACATTCTCAAGTATCTGCGGAGGACTAAGGATTGGATCCTTACCCTTGGTGGGAGTGATGACTTGAGAGTATTAGGGTATAGTGATGCTGGTTTTCAGACTGATAGGGATAACTTCCGCTCTCAGTCGGGCTGGATCTTTACCTTAAATGGAGGGGCAATTTCTTGGAAGAGTTCCAAGCAGGAGACGGTGGCTGATTCGACTTGTGAATCAGAGTATATAGCAGCGAGTGAAGCAGCAAAGGAGGCGATATGGCTAAAGAACTTCATCGGAGACCTTGGAGTTGTACCAGCTATTAAAGAACCTATGGAGATTTTCTATGACAACAATAGTGCGGTTGCCTTAGCCAAGGAACCAAGAGATCATGGCAGATCCCGACACATTGACAGAAAATATCACTTCATAAGACACAAGATTGAAGAAGGACTCCTCGTGGCAAGGAGGATATTGTCGGATAAGAATCCTGCAGATCCCCTTACGAAGGGACTGACGAGGGTTAAGCATTTTCAGCATGCGAGGCGCATTGAGCTGAGGGACGATATTAGTTTTACAGATTAGATAGATTTCCTGAAACTTGTAAAATGTAATCGACGTTTGATGATGAATAAAATTTGTGATTTATTTATGAGTAAAGTGTTACTATCATTGTCAATTATTTACTATTGTTTCAGTTTTGCATGTTTTGACTTCCAGAATAATTAATTTATTCAAACCTCCACAATCGGTCATACGTCGGAAGTAGGTATGAATCAAGATTGTCATGAATTGGGTTTGTAGATGGCTAAAGGTGTTTAGACATGGCAATGGTTGCTGCAACATTCATGAGTACTCATAAGTTATGAGTATTGGTATAAACCCACGCTCACTTGTATCACTTCATGGAATTTATCTCGAGTGATCGTGAGACGATAATATCATATAAGTCTTCAAACCTAGAGATATGAGTTGTTACCTATGAGTTGGTTGTGCATTGATTGCACGAAAAACGCATCAGTAACTTGATGTTATAAAACATGCCTTTGTGTACAATTCAAAAAGTAGTAGAACAAGCATATGAGTCGAAGTTTATCTGTTCCTTCTAGAAATAGAAACGATATCTGGGCCCCTCGATGATTTTGTGTTGACCCATGTACCGGGCCCGGTCAGAACTAAACTAATGTGTTCAGTGAAGTTCTTAGTCAAACAAATCGGAAATCGAGAAACAACTGCCAGACAATAAGCAAGACATAGTTCCATGTGTTTGTCCGGCTGATATCATGAGAACAGAGGATTATATGATCACTTTTCTTAAAATGGCGCTTCATAGTTCAACGGAGTTTTCGAGAGCTACGATTGCTGGTTGGTTCCTGAAGTTATATAGGCAAATACAGTTATTAGACTTATCCAAGTGGGAGTCTGTTGGATAAGGTGTCTAAGTCCATAACTTATTTGGTATATACTTGACCCGACCGGCATGGTCCATTTGGGTTGCATCTCATCCAAACTATTTATGGATAATTTTATGAGAGTTATACACATATGTTTATTAATATATTATAAGTTAAAATATATTAATATGAAGTTATGTTATTTAATTAGTATTAGTCTTAAATTAATTATGAATTAATTTAGAGATTAAAAGGAAGACTAATTAGATTATGGGCTATTGGTTTTATATGGTGTGGGCTAACACTCATTTGTTAATGGGCTAGGCTTTGATGGAAGTCCATGGATGATCCATGGAGCTTTTAACCCATGGATCCTTGGAAAAGGAAAGGTCATGGGTTATTAGGGTTTCACCCTAACCATGTACACTATATAAGCATGCTTATGCTGCATGAAATGCCAACTAGTGAACTAGTATGTGTGTGCTTGTGTGTGGCCAAAAAATACAAAGTGTGTATACTCTCTCAAAGTTTTCCAAGAGTTTGTGGTGTTTTGTGATTCCATTTGAGGCATTCACACTATTGGTGCTTGGCCCTCAAACTCCTCAAGAACCAAACTCATCAAAAAGGTATGTAATCTCTTCTAACTTTTTATGTTGAAATGTTCCCCATGCCATGTTAGATAGGTTATAAACCTTGGAAAATTATTATTTTGCATGTATTTAGACAAACATAGATCCAAGGTTTATTAGGGTTGCATGCACACTTAGGAAGTGTTAGATTGCTCAAAACCCAACAGTCTTCTCATCTTTCTTCCTCAACATACAATCACTTGACATATGATTCGCTCCATTGCAGTAATGGCAGTCAAATCCAGAGTCTCCCTAGAGCTTTTTCTTCACCTTCGCATCTTCAACTTTAATATCCTTCTTTTCCACTTTCTTCTCATCATTCCCTGACTTCCTATAAAATCTTCCTTTTACTTCATTTGTTCGAGCCTTTGCATTGAATGGATTTTTGTAAAACTTCCTTACTCAATTGTTTGAGTAAAAAGCTACAGCTTCTTCATCAAACTTGATGATCAGAACTTCTTCTTCCAAATTCTCCTTCTCAGCAATTTCTTTCTCAATCTCTCTTCTAGCAACCTTCGACACTAGAGCAAGTGGACCACCAAGACTAATCTTAGATTCCTCCGCAATTTTATTAACTTGATATTCATGTGCTTTCATGACATTGTAAAGATCGTTCAAGGATAAATAGTCGAAACTTTGTTGTGTCTTTATCATGAGACTGACCTTTCTTCATTCTTTTCGAAGTCCCATGATAAAAGTGACATCGCATGGTTCGTTGAGAGGTGCTTGACCAGCCGCAGGGTTAAGGCCGAGCACCAGAGACCACATGGCAAGTTGCAGCCATTGGAGGTTCCCGAATGGAAGTGGGAACAGATCACTATGGATTTCATCACCAAATTGCCGAGGACTGCCAGAGGAGTTGATGCAATTTGGGTGATTGTGGATAGGTTGACGAAGAGCGCTCACTTCCTTGCCATCAGTGAGAGTTCTTCAGCGGAGAAGTTGGCGGAGATATATGTGAGAGAAGTGGTATCTCGGCATGGGGTGTCGATCTCGATTGTTTCAGACCGTGATGTGCGCTTCACTTCCAGATTCTGGAAGAAATTTCATGAGGAGCTGGGTACTAAATTGCATTTTAGTACCGCATATCATCCCCAGACAGACGGCCAGAGCGAGCGGACGATTCAGACGCTTGAGGACATGCTTTGAGCATGTGTGTTAGATTTCGGGGGTAGCTGGGATGCGTATCTACCCTTGGCAGAGTTCTCCTACAACAACAGCCATCATTCGAGCATTGGTATGCCACCCTTTGAGCTGTTGTATGGTAGGAGGTGTCGGACCCCCATTTGCTGGGGAGAGGTTGGGCAGAGAGTGATGGGCAGTACAGAGATCGTGCTTCAGACGACAAAGCAGATTCAGCAGGTCAGACAGAGGTTATTGACCGCCCAGAGCCGACAGAAGAGTTATGCAGACAGATGCCGGTCCGAGCTTGAGTTTCAGGTCGGCGACTTCGTTCTCCTGAAGGTCTCTCCTTGGAAAGGAGTGATTCGATTCAGGAAGAGGGGCAAGTTGGGGCCCCGGTATATTGGGCCATTTCGTGTGATTACAAGGGTAGGCCGAGTAGCCTATCGTTTGGAGTTGCCAGCCGAGTTGGGGCAGATCCACGACACTTTTCACGTGTCGCAGTTGAGGAAGTGTATAGCCGATGAGTCGGCAGTGGTTCCATTAGAGGATATTCAGGTGGATGCGAGTCTGAATTATGCTGAGAGGCCTGTGTCCATCAGGGATCGGAAGATCAAGGTTCTGAGGAACAAGGAGGTACCTCTGGTGTTGGTTCAGTGGCAACACCGGAAGGGATCGGAGATGACCTGGGAGCCGGAGCGCGAGATGCGGGAGCAGCACCCGGAGCTATTTTCAGAGCGAGACTTCGAGGGCGAAGTCTAGTTCTAGTGGGGGAGAATTGTAACAGCCCGGAATTTCAGGTATCTTTATTGATTTGATTATTTTGTGTTTTGAGAGGGGACTCGGCGAGTTGGAGCTTAGACTCGCCGAGTAGGGTCACGATTCTGGACGCGGGATTCGTTTGGACTCGGCGAGTCCAGGATATGGACTCGGCGAGTCTGCGCTGTTTAATGAAACCCTAATTTCTCGGGTTTGGGACCTATTTAAAGGGCCTTATGGCCGTCATTTGTGCTCACCAGTCCCTTGAGTGGAACCCTAATCGAGTGTGAGCGTTTGGAGCTTAGAAGGAGGCTATTATTGATCTTGGAGGTGTCATTTTGCAAGGAAAGAGGAAATCAGCCGAGGGGAAAGCAAGAGGAGCCATCTTCCGAGGATTTGGAGTCCAGAGTATCTCTATTGGGGTAATATTTCGAGCTATTCTCTTCTATGTTGGTGTTTTCATTGATTTAGGGTTTGTTGAACCCTTTTGTGGCTAGATCTTGTGCTCCCTTGGACCCCTAAGAGATTTAGACTATAGATCTGGACCCCTAAAGGTCCAAAATGTCCCTTTGCCCAAGCTTTTTGGGAATCAATGGAAGTTTTGGGTTGGAACCCTTATGCTTTAGATCAAAATGTTCATTATAAGCCATGGGGTGTGTTATGGACACCAAGATAGGGACTTTACGTGGTGAATCAGTCTTGAAAGGCTAGATCTATGAATTGATGGAACAGATCTGACCTTAGAAGCGAGTTTGAGTAATTGCATGGCATGGACTCGCCGAGTCCGACGAGCAGACTCGGCGAGTAGCTTGAAGATTGCCTTGGATCGGCCAGTGAGTGATCCAGTCGAGTCACGGGTTGACTCAGTGAGTCAGGACGAGTTAGAGAGGGTCGACAGGTGGTCTGAGTCGAGTTGAGTCGGGGTGGCCCCGCGACTCTCCCAGGTGGAACTCGTCGAGTCAGGGGAAGTACTCGACAAGTGAGAAGGGAATCCTATGGAGTTGGCGGATACGTCTAGACTCGCCGAGTTGCCCTTGTGCACTCGCCGAGTCCGGTCAAGTTGACCGTTGACCGTTGACCAGAGTTGACCTATGTTTGACTTCTTAGGGATAGTCAAACTTAGAAGATAAAAGTGTTAATAAGAGATGTATGATGTTATAGGGAGATTGTAGCTCGGCGGATCGAGCACGAGTGACTTCGGGATTTGCTAGCTTTCGATATTCACGAGGTGAGTCTTCTCACTATACTGTACCCGGAAGGGTTTGACTGTGTGACCGGAAGGTCGGATATGATATGTGATATATGTGCTATATGTGATAAGTTAATTGTTATACGTGCTATGTATGTTATGTGGGCCGGAAGGCATTATGTTATGGGCCGGAAGGCGTGTATTGTGGACCGTAAGGTTGGCGTGGGTAGGACCGGAAGGTTTACCCAGCAGGGACGGAAGTCCCCTGAGACACATAGGACCGGAAGGTCAGGGCCTGGAAAGGCGTATGTGCGTAAGTTGTATTTTGGGGAACTCACTAAGCAATTATGCTTACAGTTGTTGTGTATGTGTTTCAGGTACTAGCGAGGACCGTGGGAAGGCGCCGACGTGATCTGTACACACTGATAGATGTTTGTGATCTTGGGATTCATATGATTTGTATTCTGACATGACACTTGGAATGTTTATGCCTTGTTTTGAATGAAAATACTTTATTTTGAAATGAAAAATTTGTTTGAAAATTTACGTTGTTACATTGAAGTTCACGCATACATTTCTTTTCATTCTTATGTAATTTCTCAGTTTGTTCTGTAACATTTTGATTATTGGAAGAAGTTCCAATACTTTGAACAGCAGGAGGAGGACGAACATCTCCTGTGATGCATTTCCAGAGATCCTCATCTATTCCGTTCAAATAGTCCTCCATACGACTCGCCCATTGATCGTAGAACTCTAGAATCAACATCGGAATTTTGGTTGAAGAACCAAGAAGATGAGAGTATGAAGTCATGGTGTTCATGTTGAAGTTCGCCATTGATGTATGGATGAAAATTTGGAAAAACTTCAATTAACAATAATTGATTGACAAAAACTTCCAGAAAACGGACACTGAATACTCAATTAGACAACCTAAACACAGAATCAAATCAAATTTGAAGATCTATTAAGATTTTCATAATCAAAAGAGCGGAAACTTTTGAATCCTGAACGAGACTCAGAATACTTTTGAAACTTGAGAAAATTAGATCACAACAGAACGATTCCTGCTCTAATACCAAATGAAGAGTCGAATGATCGAATATGAATTATGAGATCAGATTATGAAAATATGAACGAAGAACACACAGTCTAAATATAATCTGATTGGCTCATTAATGCTTTCGAATACATAGAAATTTTTATAAAGAACAATAGCAATGACACAGTTACTTTCTAACTCTAGCATTCATCCCATATTTATATGGATTAGGAAAGCATACAAAAAATATATGGGACTAAGACACTAAGACCTTCGATACAATGTGCCCATATAATAAACTTACAATCAAAACATTTGATACTACAAAAGACACAGATGACCTTCGACACCTCACAATTATCTTCAACCTCAACACAATAACCAGAATCAAATTTTTCATTTTAAATAAACACAAAAGTTACAATCATCACATTGTTCCAAAACTATTCATTAATAATAATGTCAAATCATCAGAGTAAAATGTCAAATTACGGAAAACTAATGAGGAGTGAATGTTGTGTCATCAAGCAGGGGCCTTCCCCTTAGCATCGGAAGTACTGAAACCACAAACAAAAATTGTAAGCAAAAGCTTAGTGAGTTTCCCAATCATATCACATACTAAAAAGTAAATATGTAAGTGTCATGGGCTACCCCCATGGTCTTTACCCACAATGTCAACGTTCAGATCCCCGTCTTACATATGAGTATCATTGACTACCCCCATGGTCTTTCCTTGCAAAGCCAAGAGCTAAATCCCGGTCTTACACTCAAGTGTCATGGGCTACCCCCATGGTCTTCGATACAATTGTCACAAAAGTCAACGACATTCTACATAATAAGAAATGGGCCGGAATTGGTGCCTTCCACCCGTGAACATGGTGAGAAGACTCACCTCAACTGCTGATATCCCGAACAAACACTCGGCTACTAGGCTGGATAAATTCCCGAGATAACTAAACATTAAAGTCCCAAGGAAATTGGATCAAAATATGGACTAATACTTACAACATAAGGCTAATGTCCAATGTGATATGGGCCAAACTAGACCTAAGGCCCAATAAAATCCTAGGTCCAAACCAAGGATCAACTGAAGCTCACAATGAGTCCAACATCTAGAGTGGCCCATCGGAAAAATGTCCAAGACCGAAATCCATTAAACAAGCTCATCGCTTTGGCCCCAAATGTAAGCCTAACTGTTCTGAGTCGTACGCTCGACGTACACACTGGTACGCGCAGCGTACAAGGTTGAAGTGAGAAATCACGACAAATGGAGGCATTACGTGCGGCGTATAGGAAGTATGCACAACGTACGTGGCCCCATGTAAACCATGAAAAAGTGACTTAATCACTTATGACCAGACGCCTAAAATTTAGATCTGGACTCCTTAAGACTATTTAGGTCATAAAGTTGCAAACTGTATGCCTTTGGGTGGATACAAAGAGCCTAAACTCTAAAACCTAGCTTATCACACCCAAACCTACACTCTAGCACATGAATGGGGACACAACAAGGTCCAAGTTTGCACCTTTATGATATAAAACGAATAAACACATCTAAAAATACAACTTGGAGGCTTAGGAGTAGCTCATACTCACCAAGATCTAAACTTTAGGGACAAAAAGAAGGAAACTAGACTCAAAATGGAACTTAAAGAAACATAATCAACGTTTGGAGCTTTATACCTTCTAGTGGAGCAAAATGAAGAGGAGAAACCAGATCCAAACTCTTGAGGGCAAGGCTTCCTTCTTGAACAACCTTCTTCACAACCAAAAGCACACACTATCACTCAAAAAGGTCCAAGAAGGTCAAAATACAATAGGGTTTGCTAAGAGGGTCGATAAAGGGAATGGAGGCTGAGGTCGGGGAGGGTCTTGGGCCATAATGAGGTTTAAATAGTGCTCAAACCCTAATTCTTAGGGTTTTGGCCTGAGCCACGTACACCCAACGTACTAGAGTACACGTAACGTACTCATACGGGAGCCACTACGCTTAGTGTACAAGGATGTACGCCCCGCGTACACGATCAAGACCAAGATTTTAAGATTTTAACCTCGAGGACCTAATGTGCAACCAAATCAAACTTCAAGGGTTCAAAAGCAAACCTTATGAATCTTAGATGTTACAACATACGACGCGGTCATTGCCAAATGACGTGACCTTCGAGCGGCTTATACTAAATTTAACGGCGTATTTGACAATCTTAAAAATATGCATAGAATTGGTAGCAACGATTTCAACATTTTAGAAACCATGTTGTACAAATACAAAATTACCAACAATGGTAAACCATTCGGCAACCAAAAAGCGTGGGAAGTTTGTCGTAATAGTCCAAAATAGGTCCTATATCCGGATACAGCACATTCGGGATCTACAACCGGATCGAACAAAATGGCAAGAACTTCCGAACCGGACATTGGTGTTAGCCTCAACCTCAATGATAAGTTCAACGCCGTCGAGGGGGAGGATCCACCGGACGTCTAACTTCGTCGACCACAGGAAAGGACAAAGCGAGAAAGAGGGCGTCTTCGAGAGGAAAATCAACCAAATAAACAAAACTCTAAGTTTTTTAGAAAAAAAAAATTGAATCAATAGAGGAAGCTCGTAGGTGAAAACTATTGCTCGCCGATCTTCAAAATTTTAAACACGGTGCCGCAACCGAATTTCAACCCAAAAAAATTTAAGCGCATTTTTTAAAAAATCAACAAGTTCTCGAAAAATATCGCAACTATATTCTATGTTTTTTTTTAATGTTTTTTTAGTAATTTAGGTTGAATTTTTCTATGTTTTTTATATTTTTTTAGTAATTTAGGTTTAATCTTGTATGTTTTTTTAGTAATTTAACTTTGATATTTTATTTTTTTAGGTTTAATTTTCTATGTTTTTTAATTAATGTAATGTGGTTTTAATTAATGTAAAATATTTTATTATGTTTTTTATTTAATTTAATTATAAAAAATAAAAAATAAAAAGATATTATGGAATTGATAATCATTTCTAATGTCTAGGGAGTTAACAGTGAAGCTTAGATGACTTTGATTGACAACATTTTTCCAGCACGTTAGCTGTGACCACTCCCCAAAGTTGATGTACATGTATTGTTTGTCTCTATGTATCTATGGTTGGAGTGTTAAATTTCGTACGGTCGCAATTATTATTATGATTGAAGTTGCAGCAAGTGAGACAACATAACTCTGATCACTTGGACTATCTTCTATGCCTTGGATTCATCGTCTTTGGTCTTGAATTCATCAACTTAATTTGTCGTATTTTTTAGATTCTTCGTAGAAATTGCCAAGAGACTCTTATAAACTAATGAGTGACTTCCCATTTAAAAATTAAGAAAACAAGTATTGTCCTTGAATTGCTTGGAATAATTTCTTATCCAAATGGAGTGAGCTTATTCTTCTTAATATATGTTCTTTAATGTAAAGAATGTTTTCACAATAACTTTCTAAAATTAGCTCCGGTCATCGATTCCCAAAGACAAATTAAATATGAATTTCTCTATCTGTGTTTCCAATTATCATCTTATGAAAGATCATAAGATCGGGCTAACATCGTCTCTTTCATCAATAGCAGCAGGTATGACCTCAAGGGATATCTGGCTTACCCGTCTAAGATCATTCAAATACTTTGTAGAGTGGGTAATGCTACTACGTGATTTGTATTCCCTGTTGGAGGGACCCACGCGGTGGTTTTTCTGTACTATGCATTCCACCATTTCTGCAGTAATTCTAGCTGTTGCCTTCCACCAAACCATCCATTTTAGCCATGATAAAATTGGAGAAGAGAAGTTGTTAGAAGTAGATGTGGGGATAATTATGGAAAGATTGTTTATGGTGCCCGATGATGAAGATATAAAAATAATTACTAGCGTAGAGGAGATAACAAGTTTGTTCCATGAGAACGAGCCAACCTTCGATGAACTGAAGGAAGCATTTGGGGTGTTCGATACAAACAATGATGGGTTCATAGATGCAAATGAGTTGCAACTTGTGCTTTCCAAATTTGGATATCCATGCATATCAGAAAGTGAGTGTAGACGGATGATTGATGGGTATGATGTTGATAAAGATGAGAAGATTAGTTCCAAAGAGTTTTTGAAGCTCATTGAAGATGCTTTTCAGTGATTTCCCATATGTTTCTTTTTTCTTGAACGGCATGTATATCTATATATGTTTATCTTGAATAAGATATGATAATATATATATATATATATATATATATATATATATATATATATATATATATATATATATATATATATATATATATATATATATATATATATATATATATATATATATATATATATATATATATATATATATATATATATATATATATATACTTTTAAGTGGTTTTGCATTGATATTACATGAAACTTGTAAAGCTGCAGATATATATAGGGTCACAAGATCTTTGATTTTGGGTGATGTGAGCGCTGCCCCTTTCCTGCCACATTGTGTTGAACCACAAACCTAAAGAAACACCAACTTCTTGCTTAAGTGATATCTAGCCAATTTATGATCTCGGTGTATATATAGTGATACAGAATGAGCTTCATCATGAACAAAGTCCACCAGTGATGCAAAATATCAGACTTTCTAGCTAGCATTATATATCACTTGCTATCCCCAATGCTGGAAATTAACCCATTATAAGAAGTGGTGGTAGGTTTGATGACGACCTGGTGAGAGTGTTGCATGCGACCTGAAAATGGTGACTGAAGCCTGTTTTGACGATGGCCGTATTCATATTCTCCGGCAGTGCTTGTTTGTAGAGAGGGTGTTTTGTGTGGGTCCTTGAGCTAACAAGTTCTGAATCTAAGGGTTTCTATTGTTTTGGCTTGGGGCTGGCCTTGAAACTTGAATGCATTGTTTTCTTAAGAACTCAAAAACTGCATTGGTATGAACATATTTATTAACGTAATATTATATTTTTTATATGATATCTAAGTAAAGAATTTTAATAATGAACCCAGAAGGAAAGCCAAATTAAGAACCGACGGAGAAAAACATGCTGCCTTGTTGGTTGATATTGATCACAAGGGCGTTGAAAATTTCTATGTTAGAATTTTAGTATTGTAATGACCATTCGGTGCATGAGATGTACCATTTTATTTATTTACTACTTTATAACCCAAGGTTATAAAATTAATCAAACTTCTATAATAAAGTTTAAAATTATTAATAAGTTATTTTAAATAAATTATTAATTTAAGATATATTTTTATTAGTTATGTGAAATTATAATAATTGATTCAAATAAATATATAAAATTAATTTTTAATATATATTAGATATTTTTTATTTTTGAATTAATGAAAACAATAATTTAAAATTTAAAATTTAAAATAAAATCACATTAATGAGGAGGTCTAATAAATTTAAAATGGAAAACTAATAGATTGACAAGTGTCAACACATTAATTAAAATGTCTAATATGATGACACATGACAAAAGAGCTACTCTTTTATTAGTATAAGGATTGAAACGGCAAAAGATTCAGTGGAACAATACTTGTAATTTTTCAGCGAGCAACCCCGAGTTCGAGCTCCTGTATAGGGCAAGGGCAAATCCAGACCTCAAGATTTTTAGGGAAAACTTCCCACATGTGGCATTTACAGAGATATTACATAATTTGAACTTCCAACCTTATGCCCAACATGTATATTAAACCCGGTGCATCAACCCAGCTAAACTAGACTTCATGTGTAGTTATACTTATAAATCAAAAACGAAAATAATAATATGAACTTGAATTTTTAATTAGAAACATTGAAGAACATATTACAATTCGTTTCTCGGTTAACTATTTATTTGGGTATACATAATTTTAGAATATAATTTTTTATAGTTAAAGTTAAACATATCAAGTTGATTTAAACTTGGTTAAAATTAAGAAATTATGTCATGTATGGGTAAAATAGTTGAATTTGTAAACTTATTTATATGGCTATTGTTATATACTACTGTGAGCTCTCTACACAATTTTCCAAATCGAACCAGTAATGAACCATAATGGGTCCGGTTCTCGGTTATTATGTCCACCACAGGATTTGATATTTTTAGGTTCGTGCTCTCTAGTTTTTCCGAATCGAACCACGATTCACCCAAAAGTCACATTCCAAAATTCAAGTTTCCAATACCGATCACTATTTCCTAAAATTTTTGAAAGAAAGAATGGATAAATATCATTTTTCTTCAAAGTTGAAAAACATAAGGATTGTCGTTCCGTTAATTTTACAGATCTCAAATAAATCGGGTTGGGTTAATTGAGTTTTTGGATGTTTAATATTTACTCAATAAGTGAAACGGATTACAATTTGAGTATTAGATACAAGCCATTTTTTAAAAAGAAACATGCATTTTATGTATAAATTGCTTTTAAATTGTTTTTAATCATTTAAATATGTATATGTAGTTTTTTAACGGTCAACTTTTAAGAATAACTGAAATAACATCTCTGATAATCCGTCAAAAACAGTGGATAACATGGACGACCACTCATTGCTAACTTATACATGTCCCATAATTTTTAGTCAAGTTACATGTTGGTATTTTCCGATTAATGTTTTGATTAAAAAATAGTTTCATTGGCTCCAAAACATCATATATTGTATTGTATGACATGGATTTTTTTGGTTAGAGAATTAGATTGTTAGCACCAAGATCAAGAACTAAAATGCATTGCTTTAAAATCGGAAGTTGAAAATCAATTTTTTTTGGAACTAACGTAAAGGGGAAACGATATGAAATGGGAAATCAAATGATCTCATTATCACCCTATATAATCAACGATTTATCTCCTTGAAGGTTGTCCATCCATAAGGTCCCACAAGATTATTAGTGTGTTTTTTAAAGTTTGAAATGAAAAGGTGGAAAAATAAACAAGACAAAATTGCAAAAATGGTCTCTGTGATTGGCAAATTTATGTGTTTTTGGTCCAAAACGAAATATTAATGCACCACTGGTCCAAAATTGGATCTTTCTATTACTTTTGGTCCCTGTCAACATAAAAAGACTATTATACCCTTATATTTGTTTTTTTAATTTCTTTTATATCTATTCAAATGTTTTTTTATTAATTAAAATTGAGAAAAAGGTCTCTCTCTCTCCCTCTCTCTCTCTCTCTGGGAAACCCAGAGTGAGAGGGGACATGCTTCTTAGTTCTTCATTCATCCTCCATCTTCACTCTTTCAATCAAACCGTATCTTCACTCTTTCCTTTGATTTTGAAACCCAACGGATTTGTGATGTTTTTCCCCAAACACACACACTCACATATCAGAAATTTGCCAAAAAATCATAACACTCACACACACACACCACTCCTCTATCGAAGTTGTCGTCGAGGCTTGAGTTTGTAGAATGGATTCGACCACCACCATGAATCTCGTATACCAGCACCGTTCTCCACTACCATTTGTCGCAGTTAGGAAACCCTAACCCTCAAAAATGAAAACCCTAGACCTAAAAAATGTGGATCGGAACCACCAAATTCAAGTTGGGATTAGGCTTCGAGTTATACAAAGACGAAGCGGATGTGGCACCCGATGAAGAAAAAGGAGAATGTTTTGCTTTTTCCGCCGGAGGGTAAATCGCATTCTCGGGTATCGCTTGCAGATCGTCCACAAAAACAAAGGTTACACCCGACGAGGGTGCAGCACATCGGCGCTAGCTAAGCTGGTGTTCATAAACAAATCATCAATCATTAGTGGTCCAATTGTGGGATTAAGCTCACCAATCATGGATTTAAGCCACGACGAGAGATCATAAGGATTATAGGTGGGAAGTATAAAAATAGTATAAAATGCAATTGGTGCGTTTGAGAGAGAGGGAGGGAGGGGGTAGGGTGGTGTTATTTTCTTTTTACTTTTTTAATGAAAATAGTAATAAAAAGTTAAAAATAAATAAAAAAGATTATTAAAGGGCATATTCGTCATTTCAGGTTGGGTCTGGACTAAAAACACACAAAAATGTCAACCATAGGGACCAAAACCACACAAGGTATCTAAAATTGGACCAGTTGTGCACCAACATTTCGTTTTGGACTAAAAGTACAGAATTTTGCCAACCATAGAGACCATTTTTGCAATTTAGTCAATAAACAACAAATCAAACAACTATAAGATGTTCTCCTTGTTATTACTTACTAATTATTTTTTATATTGTTATCAACGTTGTAAATATAAAAAAGTTAGAAGAAATATTCTCTTTATAAATTAACGGAATTTTGCAAATTTACGTCTTTAGGGGACTTATTTTTTTCTTTTGCACTGAGCCTAAAAATCGTTTGGACTGTCCATGCTCTAACCTATCCCTAAATATTATTTTTGTTTTCATTCTTCTACAACTCTATCACATTTCTTACCTCATTTTTTGATAAATGAACGGTATTACTCCAAATACGAAGTGACACTATTTATTACTCCAAAAGTAAAGATGAAGTTTTAGTTTTCGATGTTAATAGTTTTTTCATATATTTATTGTTAAATTTATCTATTATTTATAATTTAAAATATAATATTTAAAATTTGTTATGTATTAAATTATATTAATTAATCATAAATGTAAGTTTAATATTTATGTATCGAACTAGATTATAAGTCATGTAATACAAGGTTGATAAACTAAAATAACATAGATAATAATTATCAAGGTTCTAAATAGCGTGAGGCGTGACGTGGCGGCAAGGCCAAGCCTCAAGCTTAACGAGCCATGGCGAGCCATGGCGTTTTTTCAAGGCGTGATGTAAGGCGAGAATTTTGTATTAATTTAAAATTATATTACCACATAAATATAAATTTATATTAAATATAACTACTTTTAGCAATATTAGTTCAATAACTAATAACAAAAAGTTAACAAAAACCAAAATACTTGTATCTCCGATTAGAAAAGACATAAAAAATAGCAAAAAACTGTGTCTCAAACGAAAAAACACGCGCCATAACACGCCATAACGCGCCATGGCGCGCCATATCGCGTCTTGCCACACGCCACGCCTAACACCAACGTTATAAGGTTTTTCGTAACGGCGAAGCCACGCCTCACGCCATGGCGCGCCTTTTAGAACACTGATAATTATAACAAAATAAGTGGAATATGGGGTTATTTATAATTGATTATTTCACGTAATTGATTACCAAACCTTTTAAATTTCAAAATCTCTATTAATAATGCTAGTTTTAAGGGACTTAAAAAATATTTAAATTTAAATGTAAAATCATAAAATAAAAAAGACTTACCATTGTTATAGAGTAGGAGAAAAAAATAAAATTTATAAAAAAAATAGCAAGTGACAAGTTTAGGATTTTTTTATTAAAATATAGAGATTTATATAAAAAAATTTAATACATATTAAAATTAAACATGCCAACTTATTGTATAAAAGTCTATATTGAAATATATTTTATAAATACGATAACATATGTTGTTGTAATGAAAAAAAGATATAATATATATTTGTTAAAATCTAATTAATAAAAAGGATGTGTTTGACAATATATATATATATATATATATATATATATATATATATATATATATATATATATATATATATATATATATATATACACACGCACACACATCGGTTCCTGTGAAAAATCATTTTAAAATGAAGACTTGTGAGTACACCTTAAAAAATTGAAATAAAATACAAATCATAAAATCAAGCATAGAGAAAAAAAAATTGGAAAAAAAAATTGCATCATTAATAATTATTTAATGATTCAATTTTAATGATAAAAATATTTTTTCTAATTTTTTTTTCTCCCATACATAGATCTATGCTCAATTTTATGATTTGTATTTTTTTTCAATTTTTTAAGGTGTTCTCATGAGTCCTTCATTTTAAAATGATCATCACCCGATCATGTTTCTCTTTCTCTCTCTTTCTCTCTCTCTCTCTCTCTCTCTCTCTCTCTCTATATATATATATATATATATATATATATATATATATATATATATATATATATATATATATATATATATATATATATATCAGAGTTAGGTTCGAATGTTTCTCTTATTTGTGTGCTAGAATGCACCAATAAGAATTTAGTAAAAATTAAATTATAATTTAATCAAATAAATATAGATATTAAATTATTTCCATAATTATATGTATATTAAATGATATCAATAATTATATTTTCTTTTTTATGGAAATTAATTAAACTCGTCATTAATATCAGCAATAATATTTTTTCAGAAAGAATTCACATCTAGTTTTTCATGTATGGGTTCGTATTTTGTTTCATTCATGACTCGCTCATTTAAAATACAACAAAGCTGCCTATCTACCCTAATAAATAAGAATAGTTTTCCCACATGTCATTCTCTCATTCAATTGGTCACATGTCATTTTGTCATAATTTTGAAATATATTTATTTTCCACTTGTCATTTACTTCATTTTTTATTTCCAATATATCATTAATTTAACTTCCATAAATTAAACCTACCATAATGACTATTAATTTCAATTTTCAAATTCTAAATTTTAATTTCAATTTCAAATAAATTTACAATCTAAACCTTTGTGTTTAGCATTTTGTTATAATTTACCCGTTTAGTACACAAATTTGATAACTAAACACATAATTTTAATTTATTTATTTTTTGCATGTTTTTTTCTCATAATTTTTCAGTTATCTCAAATTTCAAATTCAAATAAATTTTCCATTTAATCATTTATATTAACATTTTGTTTTAATCAACTCGTATAATATACGGGTCTCACACCTAGTAACATATAGAACGAGAGATTATTCTAGTAGAATGAGTGTCTATTCTATAAGAAGGAGAATATATTCTAACAGAATGAGAATGTATTCTAGTAAAATAGACTCTCGTTCTTTATATTTCATGCAATTTATTTGTATTTTAAGTGAGTGCGTCCATAAACAAATACAAACATATATATGAAAACTTAGATGCAAATTAATTCGGAAAGAATGTTATTGTTGACATTAATAACGAATTTAATTAGTTTTCATAAAAAAGAATTTTAATTATTAATATCATTTAATTTACAAACAATTATTGAAAACATTTAGGGAACTGATTCGTACACAACAATTTTTTTCCGTACACAACAATTTATGCATTAAATTATTGTACTGTACAACTCTATAAAACATGAATTATTGTGTATGGATAAAAAATATTGTGTACGAATCACTACCCAATCATTTAATATCTATCTTTGTTTTATTAAATAATTATTTAATTTTACTAAATTCTTATTAATGTATTCTAACACGCAATGAATGTAAGAAACACGTTAACAAAAAAAAAATATCCTAGGAAAATATACTTTAGGATAAAAAAATATATATATATAGTTGAAGATGAAACATTATTTATCCTATTTTTATTCTATTTTTTAGAAGGAAATAAAGATATGTTAGAAATGTTCTACGATATGTAATTCTGACTATAAACCATTGAATACCTAAAATTTAATGATATTTCACATCATATATGAATTGGGAATTAATGGTCTTCGTATAGCCTAACAAAGACTTGAACCCTTGTTTTCTCTGTGAAAGAGAGAGGTCATAACCACGAGACCATAGTGGCACCAATGGACCAAATTATTGATAATTATAAAATTAAGACAAACTACAAAAACGGTCCATGTTGTATGCACTTTTTTAGGAAAAATATGCAAACTACTAAACTTTTGGATTGATGGTCATCTTCAATAAATTTGTTTGTGGTGTTTGGTTACTGTTCAAACTAAAAAACTATTATACCTTTAATATATTTATTTTTCATGTTTCTTTCATTTTTTTTAAATAATACTAATTTATCTATTTTAATAAATAAATAAATAAGAGAGGTCTCACTTATCTATCTATCTATCTATCTATCTCCATTGTATACCCCCACCATACACCACCACGAAAAAGATCCCAAAATGAATACGACGCAATAGAAATGCAAATGAAACCTACAACTCACATATATGCAAATCGGACAATTCTTAAACACTAAAAAAAATTAATTTTTTTAAAAAACCAACCATGAATCAATATTGTTTAAAAAAAAGTGTCATTGTTTCAAAAGCATCATTTCAAATAATAGCTTTCCCAAGATTCGAATACATAAAAACTGAAAGCTATGTACGATCACCCCTTCGTCTTCCCACTATCCTCGGAAGTACCTGAAACAATAAACTAAAACTGTAAGTCAAAGCTTAGTGAGTTCCCCAGAAGTACCAGCACACCACAACAGACAAGCATGCAATATGAACAGCCAACCTGATTGGAATGCCTCACAGGGCCTACAACCTATCTGGATTTCTCTACGATCTTTCGGCATGACTGGACTGCCTCGCAGGGCCTACAACATATCCGGACCACTCTACGGGCCGTTGGCCTGATTGGACCGCTTCGTAGGGCCTACGACCTATTTGGTTGTCCTCAAGTGTCTTGACCTACAACATAAAGTAGGACTGCCTCAACCCAACACAACATGTCGACATATACAACAAACAAATATAAACACCGAGCCAAAAAATACAGGTAATCATATCGATCCACCGAACAACTACACTTATCAAATCACCATCATGACCACGATAAATAATCTAGTGGATCGGCATTGGTGTCTTCGACTCACGGGTATAGTGAAGAAAACTCACCTCACAGTCTAAATGCAGTCTGAAAAACTCCCAACTCCGAAAACCGGCTCAACCCAAATTTTAAATGTCAAAATACTTCCCATTCTGAAATAATAACATTTCCCAAAATACCCCTTGGTCAGAACTGGTCAAAATTAACAAGTCCACCCAACTGAGTCAACCCGAACCGAGTCAACTTAGGGCTCGCACACGGGTCGTACTCCAGAGGTATACGGGGCGTACTCAAGATTTGGCCGTATTCAAGAGGTTGACCACGTACGCACTGCGTGCTCTAGATTATGTAGGGAATACACTCAGATTTCCACTTTCTCAATAAGAGCTTAATGCATTAAGCTCTCACGTCCAACTTTCAGATCCAAGTCTAAAATACCACTAAGAGTCATAAAGTTTCCAACTTTATGACTTTTCATTTCCATTAAGTGCTTAATACACAAAATCCCGACTTCTTAATGCCTTAAGACCTTTTAGAGCATGCATGGAGAAAACCTAAGCATTAAGACCACGTTTTTATGACTTAAGACCCCTCATAAGGTTTGAAATGACGACTTATTTGGTTAAGAGCATGCCATGCTCAAGAATCACCATATTTACGACCAGAAGCACCCTAAATGAAGAAATGGGTAGATCTACAAGACAGGGTGATCAAGTTATGAGCTTTTTATCTCCTGGATGTTGCAAACAAAGAATCCAAAATCCAAGTTGCTTCTAAGCTCCAAAGTCCTTGTACAAACTTCTTCTTCAAGAACACCACCAAACCACACAAATGAGCTCAAAAAGCACTTTTATCACTTAGGGTTTGCTAGACTGACGTTTTCTTAGATGGAGGTTGATGAGGGAATGAGAAATAAGGGGATAATGATGCTTATATATGGACCAAGCCTTAAAATTTATGTAACACCGTAAAAATTTAAACAATTTTTCACATTTTCAAAACACGTTTCCATTCATAATTATTATAAAAATCTCAATGTCTCATATCTCAATTCATAAAACATATCCCAAGATCAAAACATATAAAACTCCGCGTGTATGTACGAATCATGTCGGCGCCTTCCTACGATCATCACTAGTATCTGAAACACATAACACTGTAAGCATAATTGCTTAGTGAGTTCCCCAAAATACCACATATAACACATTTTAGCCACTCGAGGCTATAACTCTGTGGGCCCTTGGGCCCTAACTCTATGGACCCTCTAGTCCTAACTCTATGGACCTTCCGGTCCTAACTCTGTAACTCTGGGATACACATCATAAATCACATAGAAATAATGCAGTGAAAAACATTACATATATAATATAGAAGATACTCTGTCACATAACTCTAGTTACCACTCAAGGTAAAGCATAGTGAGAAGACTCACCTTGGATATCTCGCTCGTGTATACACTGATCTAGCCTCTGACTAATAACATAAACAATGATCTCAATTAATAACGACTCTCCAGGCTAGACTACACTTTCTCTCATGTCCTCTAAGAAGGCTAAAAGACCATTTTACCATTCAAACGGTCCACAAGTCCAATTGTTGACCAATCCCTAAGAGTCAACAAAAGTCAACGGTCAAACCTTAACCAGACTCGTCGAGTGCACAAATGTGACTCGGCGAGTCCATGCGTGTCCTTCACACTCCTGGTCCTCACTTGACTCACTGAGTCAGCCCTCCACTCTTCAAATCATCAATGATCGTGAATCGTGGGGCAACCCGTCCCAACTCGTCGAGTCCGACTCTTGACTCGGCGAGTTCAATCATGAACTCAAGTCCTCTAAATCCCCTCTAGATCACCGAGTCATTTCCCCAACTCAACGAGTCACCAACTGAGTGATTCACGGGGAACCTAATCCTACTCGTCGAGTCTGATCTTGGACTCGGCGAGTTCATGCCATGCTCAAACTCAAATGACCCCCCTGAGGTCAGATCTGTTCCTCTAATCCATAGATCTGACCTTCCCAAGCATGATAATCACGTAAAGTTCAGAACTTGATGCTCATGCAAAGGCCAAAAGACTCTATTTGAAGAAATAACCTCAAATATGACATCCTAAGCTCATGTCTCCCAATATCAATCATAAAGATCCAAGGGGTTAAGGTCTCTGGACCTCTTTGGATCCAAATCCAAAGCCTTAATACGAGAAGTGACCAAATGCTCATCAAATCAAGCCTCTAAAGGGTCTAGAAAACCCTAACTCCAAAGGTTAATACCAAAACTAAAGAAGGATCGAATCTATACCTCAAATATGACGTCCTTGGCTCTGAAATCTTCATAATAGCACCCTCTTCAGCTCCATCTTGCCTTGGTCACCTTCTTCTTGCAAGGATAACAACACAAGGATCAAAAATGGCTTCTCCTTCCTCACAAACGCTCTAGCTCTCTTAGGCTTTCTCTCTAGGGTATGGTAGCCGCAACTGAAGGCTATAAGAGCCTTTAAATAGGTCCCAAACCCGAGAAATTAGGGTTTCACTTAACAACGTGGACTCGCCGAGTCTAGTCACTAATCCGGATAAGAACTCGCGATCCTACTCGGCGAGTCTAAGCATCAACTCGCCGAGTTCCTCCCCAAAACTCAAAATAAATGAATAATATGATATACTTGGGAATCCGGATGTTACAATTTAGGGTTTGAAGTTTTCTCACGTACGTCCTGCGTATGCGGTGTACGCCCAACGTACTAGGGTCCTCCCCAATATGCTCAACGTATACAACATACACCCAACATACTACCCCTTTGTCCAAAATCACCAAAATACCACTATGGCCCTTTTGTACTCTTTTTCATACTCAATGACTAAAATGCAATAGTTATTCATACATAAGGTAAAAATTGAAATTTCCTCAGCACTGAGATGTTACAATTCTTTCCTACTTGAACCATACTTAATCCTCGAAGTCCGCTGCTGCAAATAACTCAGGATAATGCTCCCGCATCTCCCCTCCGACTCCCAGGTCCACTCGGAGCCTTTCTGATGCTGGTACTGAACCTTTACCAAATGTATCTCCTTGTTGTGCATGACTTTCATTTTTTTTCCATTATCGCTACCGGCCTCTTGATGGTAAAGGTTGACGACTATGGAAATAGATCGACTATGGTTTCTTCCAACGGAAAGATAAATATGTTTAAGGGGAAAGAGAAGACGGTGGGTTGGCGCACTGGGAAAATGTCCATCAGAAAAGGATGTTCCGACAAAATCAACACCGGTAAAGCCATGTATAGCAGGATATATGGTGTTGGTGGGTCCAATTGAGAAGATGGCATTTAGAGAGAGAGAGAGAGAGAGAGAGAGAGAACCCATATTTGTTATTAATAAAACTTTAAATTAAATAGAAAAACATAAAAATGTATCAGGAGGGCATTTTAGTAATTTCAATTTTTTTCGAGGGATCAAAACTACAAACAAACTTGTTCAAAAGGACCATCAATCCAAAAATTTAGTGGTTTATTATTTTTTTCTAAAAAATGCATATCTCAGGGACTAATTTTGCAGTTTTGTCTAAAATTAATTAAACTCAGATGTCTCTATAAATAATATAACAAAAGTTAGAAATTAATGTGCTTGAAATTGGATATAAAGTTGAGAGGAACCAAAATCACCAAAGAATATGAAGTTAGATCATTGATAGATGTAGTATTCTGGTTGAATCAAATTTCACATGTTATACAACTTTGAAGAAAAAACACACAAAAAAAAAAAATGAAAAATAAGTATTAGGAACACAACTTGATGTATTTTGACCAATGTTCCAAAAAGTTCGTTATGGCTTTGCCATGACGTGCTATAACTCCAAAATTTATATTTAACATCATGTTTTAACAAAATAATGTTTTAAGTCATATATGTATATAAAAATTAATAACAGTAATATATATATATATATATATATATATATATATATATATATATATATATATATATATATATATATTGTTAATTGTATAAAAAAATATCATTTTAAGTCATGTCTTATAAACAATGTGACTTGTTATGACTCGTAAACGTTTTAGGCTTGATATTGCCACTAATTCACGTCTAACTTTATTTAAACCTTGATTTATACATAAAAAAAAATTAAAAATGAAAATGTTTAATCAAAATGTTATCACTCTGTTCCTAAATCTAGATATATAAATAAAATAATGTTGAATATCTAATAACAAATAGATACTATATATGATGAAAGCTGTAAATTAAACAACTATTGTCTTGTTTTACCAACATAGTTCCTTATTAAAATTCTAGCAAAATATATGTCCCTTAAATTACAAAAAAATGGATTTATCAATTTTAATTGGGCCATTTAGCCAATGACTAAACGATCAACAGAAGCGAAGTGAGTTACAGATATCAGGCCCGGAACTTGAAATGGTGCCCTAGCAAAACATATAACCCTCCCGCCCCACAAACTCGCCTATGCGATACAGCTGACCTGTATATATAATGATCACCACATAAACCCTAATCTATATCTTCAAACCCATTCGGATCTTTAGAACTTTCAGAAATCGTTCATCTCTCTTTTGTGCATTCGTTACGTTTCTTATTCTGTTCTCCTATTTTTCGTTACATGCCGATCTTATTTCGTTGCCAGCGACCGGTATTAAAAAACTTTGATGCTTGGGGCCATGAAATCAACCAAATCTTTAGGCATACAATCTTGTTTTAGGTGTGTTTTTTTTTACCAATTTCTTGTTGTTTATTGCGTTTAAGCAGTTTATTTTGTTAAAATCCATAAGTTTTACTGTCTTTGAGATAATACAATTGCAAATGATGATAACAAGACAGGGACATCAGAACTCCAGTTTTGGAGTAGGGATTGACCAAGTCTATAATGGGAATCTCTTTGATGCAATTATCATATTAAGTCCACAAAATATATCATTTTAGCTTTTGTAAAATGTTCGATTTCGTGTCTGTTTTCTTGCTATCTGTAGAGTTTTCGTTTAATTTTTGCCTATGATGGTTTATAAATATACTTTGAGTTTACGCTATGAAAAGAATTTAATCTGAGGCAATTTATTTAACCCATATGCAATGACATCGTTTAAAATTACTAATCGGAATTGTTAAATAGAAGCTATTGTGTTTATCTACACTTGATTTTTAGCAAGTGATGATAGATCAGACAGGGACATCTGTATTCCATTGGAACATGATGATTTGTCTGTGGGAATCTCTCTGATGCTTGATCATATGGTTATTTTCTTTTTTAGATGTTTATTATAATATTTTGTTTTATTTTAATCAAGGTTTTTAATTAATAATTCTACTGTGTAAAGAAGATATACTTTGCCAATGATGCATCTCATTTATATGTATAATCAGAAAAAATAATGATGATACTCAAATATTGTCACTACCTCTGAGGCAAAGATTTTCGTAATAATTTTTTGAATCTAAAAATTATTTGATTTTTCACCATAGATTTGAAGTTTTTGATTTGGTAATGTATTCAAGAAAAAGCCCTTATTGAACTTGATAAATGACACCTGGTTATTGTAACTTTTCAGCAAGTATTTAAATTGTGTTGAATTGTTAATTGGGAATAGAAGTTAAATTTTTTATGTGCAAAGCCTTGTGATTGTTTTAGAAGAACGGAGATTTGAATCAAGACTTTGTAGAAGCTAAACAAAGGAGCCTTTGTTTGGCTCCAAAGTTATCAACATGTAAAATCATTTCTACCACTGATTATGAAGGCTTTTTCTCTAAAGCTTTATTTTTATTAGGCTATAAGTATACATCTAATTCCACCATTAGATGTAGGTGACGTGGCCCTGAAGGAAAGGTGATAATCGGTACAGGGTAGTGTTAAATTTTAGCCAATTTTAGTCGTACATATTGCAACCATCTGAGCATTAATCATTACCACGTTAGTTTCCCCTTTTTCTTTGTTTTTAAACTTATTAAAAAATTAATTAAATGAGTTATTATTCATAGTTTTAATATTAAATTAATTTATTGATGCTATGTATATATTTACACATATCATTAAAAGATTATTTTAAAATGAAAAATAAAAATTATAACTGTTTTTACTAATGTTACAGCAGATCTATATTACCATGGACTTAAGGTTGAACACAATTGTTACTGCAGAACAATATACTTTGAATGTTTTGAACTCAATTTTTACTTTGAATTAATGTTACTGCAGAACAATATACTTTGAATGTGTTGGTGTAGAAAATGGGGAAGATATAATACCATGGACTTAAGGTTGAACACAATTGTCTTTGCATCAGCATCGAGTTTTGCTGCGTTTCATACTATTAACCAAATCTTCCAAAGCCAGCGGAATATAAGGCCTTTCTACTCATCTTCGCTGGATTGTGCCTCCAATATTTCATATAGGGAAAATATAGGGAAAATGAGTCTTGAGGCAATTAACTTTTGTGTTTTGTTTTTTTATTCTTTGATAGTGGATCAAAAGGTTATGGTGAACACAAACAACAAGTTTGATAGTATAGTGAGTACAAAAAATAGACAAAGACTAAATGAGAACGAACTCAATAGTTGGTTATTAACAGTTGGTTACCTTCCTGAGCATTTTTTCTGAAAAGTTAAATGAAATAAAAGTTGCAAAATTATCAAAGACTGTCTCTTTGGTTATAATGTATATGAGGAGTGTTTCAAAAGGTGTTAAAGCATGGTCTATGTTGCTTATTGTGGATAGTTGTCAACATTTCTTTGCAAAAGGATATGACTGTGAATGAGAATTATATTTATCAGCATAACGTTTATCTCAAGGTATATTATGGTGACATGTTTACAAAAGCAACATGATATTGTACATATTGATGCTGTAATATCTAATGAATTCGATCTTAAAGTTAAGTGAACTTAAAAATCGTAGCACTTGTGATTTCATTTGTTTGTAGACTTGTTTAAAATCTATGATATGATAAATCATTTGATTGAAAATGTAAATGTAATAATGAAATGTGTCTGTTTAGTTAAGATTCCATTAATAAATATACAAGTATATTATAAAGTTGTATATGTATGAATAATATTTTTTCATGTGTTATGTTTTCAGAAAAGCAAAAATGAATTTCATAAAGTCCTTAATATCAGTAAAAGATCAATTTGCTGTAAATGAGTAAAAGAAAATGAATCAGAAGGGTAACCAACCAACTGTTGCATTTGTTTTCATTTGGACGTTTTTTTTTTTTTTGTACTCAATGTGCTATTAGTGTCTTTAAAGAAATTTTCAATCTTATTAGAGGCAAAAGAAATGATATTATTGTCTTCAAAGAAATTTTCAATCCTATTAGTGGACTCCAAAAACGAAATGGGGCTTCTATTATTACCATTTGGAACGAATTGAAACTTTTCAATAGTTCGGTTCAAATGTTTTCACTATCTATTATGTGCATGTATGATTGATTATGGACCAATCATTTTAATTATTTTAAGAAAGTAATTAATGCATATTAAATACTGCAGATGTAATTAATACCCATTATATTTTCAACATGTAATATGCATTAATTACTTTATTAAAATAACTAAAATAATTGGTCTAGAATCAATGATACATACACACAATAAACAGTGAAAACAAAATAACATATATATATATATATATATATATATATATATATATATATATATATATATATATATATATATATATATATATATATATATATATATATATATATATATATATATATATATATATCGTGAGGCCAAGATTTCTAAGTAAACATGATAAAGTTTTGGTACTTCAACCGGTAGTTGTGGGCCTTCGTCGAATTGGATGTATGGCATCAAATATGAGTCAAGTGTAAGACTATGAGACACTGGATTGTCCCTCACTTTGTCCTTAAAATCATGTTGTTCACATGGTTCCTACAACATGCCATAACTCATGAAACTTGTGATATTCATTCGTGCAAAATGCATTTGACCTGTCGGTATCATGTATTATTAGATTTTTACTTCTTATCTGTCATGTTGGAAACAAAATGCATAAATATAGAAATAAGATAATAAGTATACAAGTTAGCCAATCTTTTTTTACGGGTTACTCCGTTTTGAGTTTCTTTTGGAATAGTCTTCTTTTCAAAAAGATCTTCTCCCTTGTTCTTCCCTCTATGTTTGATGCTTTTTTTTAAGGTTGTCTTTTTCTCTTTATTTTCACTATGTCCTAAACTCTAGTACTTATTATATGCGTTGAGATTTGGGTTATAGTGATTCACGTGGACGTTTGTCGAAACTTATCATTCAAATAATTTTTTTTTAACGGCGGTTGTATTATAAAAGAAAAAATTAGCGAGGCGCTATAAGAGTTAAAAATTACATGAAAGGAAAAAACAAGAACAAACCCAATCAAACTAATTTACAAAACTAAACTTCGCCATGTGTTTGATCCAGTTAAACGAAGAAAGTTGAATAGCGTCCGCCGTTTTCAAAGGAGAATAATAGGGCTCATAAACATTTACTTCTCTTCTTGTCTAACGCCTAAGAAGCCATATAAGACAAGAGACCTGAATCGTTATGAGGTTGAGCCGAAAATACACTATTCCATTTGCAAAACCAATACCAATTCTCCTTAGCATACGGACAATTAAAACATAAATTATTAATTTCTCTCGGTATTTATCAAAAACAATGGTGATGATTTTAGTGTCAACAAACATTTTGTGTAGTTGCAACTAATGTGTGAGCTAAGAGACTTATAATTTGTACTCTATATTATATGTTTGGTGAGTGCAGAGTGCACACATATATAAGATTGAATGATAAGCGAGCACGACAAATGGCGGGGATCAAGAGAGTCGCGTCCCTTTATAGGGTCTTATGGGCAGCGCCCTTGGCGAGGTCCAAGGGATAGAGCTCCTGGTGTAGGTTTGAGGGGCAGCGCCCTTGTGGGGGTTTATGCTAGCACTCCAAAAGGTATTCAGAAATTTGAATTAGTATCATAGTGGAAAATCCAACTTTAAGTGGGTGATTATGGTAAAATTAACTAATCTTGTCAGTTTTTGAAACCATTGATTATATCATTAATTTTGTGATTGGTTTAACTAATTTAGAAGACGAAAACCCAAATTGTCAAAATATAAATACGACTCTTTCATTGCGCCGTATGACACTTTTTTCAACTCTCTTTTCTAAACAATCTCAAAATTCTCTAGCAATTTGACTCACGTTTCTATGCTTAGATTTGTAAGTGTTCATTTGGATTATTCTAAATTGGATTTCTTCTAACCCAAGCATAAAATAGAATATCAGTTCAGAAAGCGAACTTACGCGATCACTTGGGAATCCGATTTTCCACCGCAACCCTTCTAAACCCTAACTACGAAGAGGAATCTAATAGTGGACATATTTACCCCTCTAGTGACAAGATTGCAAGCCATTGAAATTTTATTTAAAAGCAGCCTCCAAATGAAATAATTCATTTTTAGGGGCACCCCAATTAATCAAACAAAAGTTTAAGACATTAGCCGTAGATTTACTTTGTTAAAGGTATTAACATAAAATATTTTGTTGTTCTCGTAAAAAATATAAAAGTATATATGAAACTATATCAATATTATGTTTATTTATAGAAAATAATAATAATAAATTTTGGTATAATAGATTCGTTTTCTAAAATTTAATTAAAATACAAATAAATTTTGTATAAGAAAAATTGAAAAGGCAATAAAAAAGTGTCGAGTTTTAAAATTCACAATAACAGACTCCAACAAATGACGAACTTTCAACATTTTTTTCTTTTATTTTTAATTTTGATCACTTGAGCGATAATTACGAATTAAGATACTCTAATGAATATACTTGACTTAGTATCGTTGTGATCCTAAATATCATTGTATGGTGGTCGATTTTGACAAAGACTAATTATAAGATATATGACCAAACAAAATTCTTTGACAAGATGAAGTTTGGCACGTTCCATGCAATTATTTTGAAGTCTTTTTCTACAAAAGTAAACTTTTTATATAATCATTAATATACAATTTTCATTTAACTAAATCCATAAAGTTTGAGTTTATTGTTATCTACACTTCAAGTATATTTCATTTTCTTTCCTAGTAATTACCACACCATAAAAAGGAAAATAATATTACACGAAAACCTCTTGATAAAGATATACAGTACATTTTACTAAAGGTAGTTTAAACTTTAAAACATAGAAGTAGCTTTATTTAGTAGGGTAAATTGCTTGGGACAAGGTATTCTTATTTAGCTACTATAAAACTATTATTTGGTTAACTAAAAATATATAAAATAAAGGGAAATTGAGTAAACTATCCATTGTGTGTTTTTTTAATAATTCATTTGAGTTATATTTTTGTAAAATAACAATTTGCTTCAGAATGGGTTGTTATGAAAACAAGTTCAGACTCGTTTTCTGATGGGCCGACCCATTACATTTTGTAACATCCTAATTTTCAGGAATGAATTTTAAGCTTTATATGTATTTTCCCAAGACAACTCGACGAGTTGGGAGGCGCCAACTCGTTGTGTGGAGTTTTAATGGCCGTGTCCTTTTCAAGACCTACTCGACGAGTTGGAGGACCCCAACTCGACGAGTTAAGGATGTGCATGAAAACCCTAATTTTTAGGGTTTGCACCTTATTTTAAAGGACCTTAAGTCCCCTTACCAACCTCCCTTACCACATTATTGTCCAGAGAAACCCTAGCTCGAGCCTTATACCTTCTTGTGTGTCTGAGAAAGAGAGAGAGAGCCTTGGAGAGTGATTTTGGTGTGGTTGTTAAGGAACTTGGAGCTTGAAGAGGTTGGAGTGAAGGGATAAGCTGTAGATCCGACATTTACACTATGTTAGAACCATCTGGAGGTAAAAAAGTCTTTTTCTTGGCTTTCCATTTCATAGATCTCCTCCTATGAAAGTTTAGTGTCTTTTAGCCCATTTTGGATCCACTTTTGGAAGATGAGCATGATTCGAAGTTGTAACTTCATATCTGGACACCTCCAGGCCCCTTAGGCCTAAAGACTCAAGCTTTGGCCATCCTCTATGCCCTAAATCTATTGTTAAGCTTATTTTTAGTGTTGTAGCCTCTTGAGGCCTTGCATGCACGTAAAGTTAGCAACTTTACATGGTATCTTAATCCTAGGGGACTAGATCTATAGTTTGGGGCTTTGGATTCGACTAGAATGGACTAAATATGAAAAAGGCTGAAGGAAATCGACGAGTTGCATAGCCAACTCGACGAGTTGAGTTAGGTTTTCCTGCTTTCTGGATTCTGAGTGGACTCACTGAGTTGATGGGATAACCCGACGAGTTAATTAGGGTTTTTCCCGATTTTCTGAGTTCTGAAAGAACTCAACGAGTTGCTAGTTGCACTCGACTAGTTGGGTCAACATGGACTGTTGACTTTGACTTTGACTTTGACCGTGGTTGACCAAGTTTGACTTCTGAGAGTATTTTGGTAATTTGGGTCTTGATGCAATTAGTCCTATGATGGTTGTAGGTGTTTGAGTTTGGAGTTATGATTCGAGAGCTTGATCTTTTCAGTTCAGTTCGACATTGTGAGGTGAGTTTTCTTCATTATACTAACACGGTCGAAGGCACTAATGCCGACCCTTTTTGGATTGTTATCCTGTTTATCGCATGATGATATGCTTAGTGATTTGTTAGATCAGTATCCTGGTATATAGGATGATGTTATGTCTAGTAACCTGTTAGGTCGGTATCCTGGTATACAAGATGATGCTATGATTAGTGATATGTTAGATATATATGATTGATTGTAAATGCTAGTTAGCGTTTGATATCTATGTGTTAATTGTATGTTTGGGGGTGGGTTGAGGCGGTCCTGCGTTGTGCTCTTGGCCAATATACCCAGGGCGGCCTGGATAGACTGAAGGCCCAATGACGCGTACCAGTCAGGCCGAAGGCCTGGAGAATGGTCCAGACAGGCTGAAGGCCCGGTAGGGTGGACCAGACATGCTGAAGGTTCTGAGAATGGGCCAAACAAACTGAATGCCCGACGAGGGCGGTCCAATCAGACTATAGATTATATATACATATTGTTTGTTATGATATTGCTCTGGTTTTTATGGCTTTGGTATTCTAGGGGAACTCACTAAGCTTCGGGATTACAATTTTGGATTTTGCTTTAGGTATTTTAGATGATTGCGGGAAGGCAAAGGCTTGATTGTGCACCTCCTCATATTTTATGATTTTGATTTCTGGGATTCTCTAATATGAAACTATTTTGAAAACATTTTGTAATAAGTAATGGTTTTTGGATGCTTGAAAAAGTTTTAAATTTTTATGAATTTTATGGATGTTACACATTTACTCCGCAACAGATCGTTCCTGAAACAATCCCGGAGTATCCGTACGTATTTTGGATCTCGGATTCAAAATTCAAATTTCGGAATATATTATGATAAAAATATGGACCTCGATTTCATTCCAGATTCTGCTCTGTGTAACATCCCAAAATGTTGATAAAAATATTTCATTTTCAAGCCATCAAATTCATACATCATTTGTTCCAAAATTAAGCATAGTATAAATGTATCTCAAATAAAAGAGTATAACAAAGCTATCAATCCGGAAATCATAGGGGGAAACAATGTGCAGTCAAGTCGGGTCCTTCCCTTTAGAACTGAAAGTACCTGAAAATGTTAAACCACAAAACCGTAAGCGCAAAGCTTAGTGAGTTCCCCAAAATACCACATATCATACATAACATAAGGCTCGTCCCATATAACAGGCCCCACCCATCATATGTATGGGCCCCACCCACATTCAAACGGGCTCAACCCAACATACAAATGGGCCCCATCGAGCATACAAACACAAGAGTCACAAAGACAGCTAGCATCCTACACAGTATAGTGAGAAGACTCACCTCAATCCGAAGACAGACAAATCTCACACCCGAGTCATCGATACTGGAACTCCTCATACTAATCATAAACACAATAAGACCCTAATTAGAAATTAAGGTAATAACCCGCACTCAAGGCCTTGGCTTATAATTACTCTCTCTGGGGTAAAAGATCATTTTACCCTTCCAAGACTAGAACCCACTCCACTTGACCAATAATTCAATTTTTTCCGAAATCCCCCTTTTGGTGCTACGCCCAACATACACCATAATCTACGCCCAACGTAGAGCCTCTGATGAAAATGAGAACAATTCAGGCTACACTAAGTGTAGCCTAGATTACACCTTGTGTAATTACGCTATTTTACCAACTTCACATCAAGCTCTTAATGCATAAAGACCAACCTTCCAACTCTCAAATCTTGAACTAAAGAACGTCTTACATGATAAAGTCTTCGACTTTTTTTCCTTTGCATGGCTAAAAACAGCACAATACCAAACCCTAATTCAATAACACACTCTAATGCTCAAGAGCTCATGCACGAATGGATGAGAGTGACCATGCTCCTATTTTTCTTGCTTTACAAGCTCATAAATGACTATAAATGATACTCATAAGGTCTGGAGTAACTCATACTTATTAAGACCAAAGTTAAGGGACAAAAAGCATCAAAACCCATGAGTTAATTAGATTTATCAAAAGGAACATCAAGATGCAAGCTTTATTCTTCCTGGAGAAGGTTGATGAAGTGGAAAGTTTGGATCTACAAGCTATGGACTCCCATGAGCTTCTTCAATGGACTCCTTCACAAAACACACAAAGAAACACACTAATTCTTCAAAACTCTCACAAGGTAGATAGGGTTTCTAGATGACTGAAAATGAGATTGGAGGCTAAGCATGGGGAGGACCTCAAGGAGTTAGAGCCATTAAATTGGTCTCATAATCCTTCAATTTGGGCTTAGGTCCTATGCTCCTACGCCTTATGTAGATATCTCTACGCCCAACGTAGAACATTAATCCCTCGTGAGGAATCTTTTACCTACGTCCAGCGTAGGACGCCATGCTACGCCCAACGTAGGGAACCCAAAGGGTACAAATGGCTAAACTAAATATAAAGAATTATCGTAGAGTATGCGCGTGTTACACTTTGACTTTCCGATTCTGATCTCTAAAACGTGATTTCATTTCCAATTCCAACTCTCCAATTCCGATTCTAATCTCCGCAAGACCACCCCGACTCTCCGATTTTGATTATGATCTCCGACACGCCACTCTGATATATAGAAGACGATCACTCCAACTTAAGATTTATGTTTATATTTATATCCTACGGAATGAACTAACAACATTCTAGAGTTGAAATTGAAGATGCTTGCACTTTAGGATAAACCCAAACCTAGTTTACTTGTTTCTATAATGTGAGTATTCATCAAAAATTATTGTTCCAGGAAAAAACATTGAATTCCAAAATTCGAACAAACACCTTCAGAATGAACTGAAAAAGTTTCGGAGTTGCAATATAAGATGTTATTGTTTTAGGAGCAACCCTAAAGTAGTTTAGTTGTGTATGTAATGTAAGTATACATCAAAGTCTAGTGTTCCAGACAACAAAATTACATTCTGGAACGCTCCAGAATGCGATGAAATGGTCCGGAACACTAAGTACTAGTCTGGAATATTGATAAGTTTTCGTTCAGGAATTGGTTTGCAATATCTTTCTTTTTTGCAGCATGACAGGGTTTTTGATGCATCCATTACACTATCTTGTAAACCCAAAATCGACGTGGAAATTCTTACGACATTGAAAGATAGACCATCATGCGAGACTATGTTCCGAAATTCAAGTTTTGGGAGGTGGTTAGACATTCCTAATGTAGATGGGGATCATTTGCTTCTATATTATGTCTTTCGCCATGAAGTTATCACGGAACCCTGAAGCGAAGCAGAGGAAATGGTTTTTGAGATTGGGGGTTACAAGCTGTCTTTCGAGAAGAAAGAATTTTGTTTTCTCACTGGCTTCTACTTTAGAGATTATTTTCCTGTCTCCGGTTCCAACGCTGCCTTTCGTTCCCGTGTGTTTCCTATAGTCGTGAGGAACGTCTTCGTCAATTTAGATGATATGAAGAATGTGTTTGAGCATTCGCTTAATGACTTATTGGACGAGGATACGATCCGTGTATGTCTCTTATATCTATTAGAGAGGGGCTTCAATGGGCGGTTGGATAAACAACCTGTTTTAGAGGAGTGTTTTGCTTTGGTATGTGACATTGATGAATTCAATATGTATTATGTCGTTAATTTATATAATTACAGATTATAATTAAGGGTAATTAATTATCATTATAATATTTTTTAGAAATTTAATTGGGAATTTTTTATGTCAAAAATATTCATGGGGGAGAATAACTTGGCATCAATTGTACTCCCAACTAATTATTGTATTCAGTAAGGTTGACATGCATATATATCCGGTCGAACTAAAAGAGAAACAACATCAAAAAATAACCTACACCCTAAATGGATTTTTATATGCTTTTAAGGTAAGTACATAATTAACAATTGATTATTTTTTTTGTTTGCTAACATTCTAATAAATGATTTTTTCAGATATGGATTCTTGAGACTTTTCTTTCCAGCAGTTTGTTTGGTACTCGACAAGAGAATGTGATCCCTCAGGTTGTTGCATGGTCGAAACTAAGGCCTTTACAAAAGACTCAATGCAACCAGTTTATAAAAATTAACGACGCATGGTTACTAATATATTTTAATATTTTCTTTTATATGTATAATTTTTGTTTATTTATAGTTTTATAATTTTGTTAGCAGCATTATAGACTTGTACAGAAGTTGGAGCCGACAGAAGTTGAGAGCCGTGATGAATGGTGGATAGTTAGCTCAGCGTGGATTGATCACCCTAGTTTTACCGATATAGAAGTTCACAAGACACCTTCCCCAAAATCATCACCCAAACGCTCCCCTACCCATGAGCCTCGACAAAAGAATGCACGTATAAATGTTCCATCTGACCTGCTACCACCACCACCGCCGGTCGCTAAACCATCAACTGATAATGACCAGATTATTACTAGCTTGCAAAACGAGGTCCGTAAATTGCAAAACGAGCTCAGTAAATGTCACAAGCATATGAGGTCACATGATAAGCGCTTAGCAGAGCATGACACTACTTTAGTCATGCTTCTAAAACTTATCAATAAGATTTCAGAAGACGATGTTGGTACCTCGAAGGGGGTGGAGGTACATTTTTAACACCCATAAAAATCATGCCAAATTTAAACTTTTTAAAACATTTCAAAACAGATAATTATAACAAAACTTGTTTTCAAAATGCTTTAGTGTCAGAGTATCCTAGAATCAAATCATAAAAATATGGGAAGTGATTCTTACACAACAATTTTTTGCTATACACAACAATTTATGCATTATAGTGTTGTACAATACAACACTTTAAAGCACAAATTGTTGTATACGGAGAAAAAATGTTGTGTACGGATCAGTTTCCTAAAAATATAAGGAGGTGCATGATCACGCCTTCGCCTTCCCGCTATCATCTGAAGTACCTGAAACAATAATCGATAAATGTAAGCTTGAAGGCTTAGTGAGTTACCCCCAAAATACCAACGCCATAAAACATAACAATAACATATAAGCAAACAACATGCATAATGAGCCTTCAACCTGACTGGACCGCCTCGTAGGCCTTCAGCCTATCTGGACCACTCTACGAGCCTTCGGCACGTCTGGACCGCCTAGCAGGGCCTACAGCCTATCCGGACCACTCGTCGGGCCTTCGGCCTAACTGAACCCCCTTGCAGGACCTTCAGTCTATTCGGACCGCCCTGGGTATGTTGGCCTTCAGCACAAAGCAGGACCGCCTCAGCCCAACCCCCAATCAAACAAACATGTGCACATAAATATCATATGCTAGCATATATAACAGTTAAACCGATCTAACAGATCACCAATCGTAGCAACATCCAATAACCAAGATACAGACCTAACCGGTCACTAACATAGCACCATCCTATATACCATGATATTGACCTAACCAGATCACTAAGCATGTCACCATCCTAACTACCAGGATGTAAATCAATAAGCATATCATGCAATAACCCGGATACAAATCCAAAAAGGGCCGGCATTGGTGCCTTAGAACCAGTTGATATAGCGAGGAGAACTCACCTGGCACTGCTGAATTCCCGCAAATAAAACTCTAGCTACTGGTTGACAGATTCTCGAACTGTCAACGTCAAAAAATACCCAATTAATAATTGGGTTCCAAGCCCAAGGTCTAACTCACACTCCAAAAGCCTAAAATTCAAGTAATGGGCCAAAGCCCAACATATGGCCCAATTTTCCAAATTGGGCCCAGACATCTACATGGTCTTACGTTAAGGCCCATCCATTTATTCTAATCGAAACTCTTGGTATTCTAATGGTCTAATATCTTATAATCATCAAGGCCCAATTATGGCCCACCTATGGCCCAATTTTCCAATGGGCCTTATCCTAAAGCCCATTTAAATATTTTAGTCCATTTACTTGTTCTTGGATAGCCCATCAATAGCCCAATCACCAAAGCGCAATAGAAAGGCCTAACTCAAGGCCCAAGTGAAATTAGGGTTTTCACATGAAATGACGATTAGGGTTAAATATTCCTACTTAACCCATTAAGGACTTAATCCATTAAGTCTAATATTTCCTTAGATTAATTTGCAAATGATTATTAATTAATATTTTAAGTTTATTAAATAATTCCAGTGCAGGTCCCGATCAAATCCCCAAAATTAGGCTTTCATGACATTAGGGTTTTCCAAACCCTAATTAGGGTTTCTAACCCAAATACTAGCCCATTAGTCACATGGATGGGCTTTTAGGTCAATTAGGGCTACATTGGGCCCATTAGGTTTAAACAAGTCGGGCACCACCCACTACTACCTTGGGTAGTGGTAGTCAACGGTGGCTCACGGCGGTGGCCACCACTTCATGGTGGTGGTTATGGCTCTAGTCCAATTATGTCCAAACATCCCAAAAGCAGTCTAACACAAGCAAAAGCACACCGCCACCCAACACGGTGGTTGGTGGCGGTAGCCACCACCTCACAGTGGTGGTTATGAGTTTTCTTTGATTATTTTGTCACTGATTACAACATACAATACAAAATCCCAAGTAAACATACACACACACACACACTAAGATAAAAACACATAGCCACCCTTGTGATGGTCGACAATGGTAGATGGTGGAAGCCACCACCTCACGGTGGTGGTGGTGGTGGTTGTTCTCGTGAATTCCAGCCAAACAAACACCACACACACACACAAAATAAGACACACACCACACGAAATTGAAGCAACAACACACTCGTACACACGTGAAACATGAACACGAAAGCCCTTCGGGGTGCTAAACGGTGACCGGAGCAGCAAGGGAATTGCACAGGCGGCAGCGGCAGCGGGTCGTGGCTGACGACGGGACAGAAGAAGAGGCGAAGAGCAACTACAGCTGGGAACGGAGGTTGCGCCTCCCCCGGAACACGAAAATGGCGGCTACGAACACCTCTCTTCCGATTCCTTGCTGCCATGAAGTTGGCTCGTCGACTTTAGCTCGCTTTTTGACAGCAGGGGCAGTGGTCCCGACTGAATGATGGCATGAAGTTGGTCCTTGTCCTCAGCCACGACAGAAACGGTGACAGCGACTCATCCCGATGGCTATCGGCGGTTTGGTGCAACTTCACTCCTAGATTCACTCCCATATAGTTTTTAGTTAACTTTATGGTCCTTATGTTTTTGCATCGTTTATTATTAAAGCACTATTGAACCGTACATGCACATATCATGTAAGATGCTAGTACCACAAAGTACAATGACATGTGGGAGCATGATTATGGATCAAGCACATACATACAACCGTTGAATCACGGCCTTGAGTAGTCGTCTCCATGTATTCAATCTTCATAAGTAAAAGAGATTTTTCAGGATGAATACAAAATACCGGCGGTAGCACATCTTAGGCGTTCTATGCGCCAAAAAGTTTTTTCACTATGATATAAGTCCCCATGGATACAAATGAAGAAGAAAGGTGTTGCATGCCAACAGCCAACACTGTTGGAAAATCTTTTAGAACATATCGTACACAATCTATATACACAAGGGGATGGTTTGTTGTTGTTTGCTCATCGTTTTTTGACCGGTATTGCGACGATGGAATTCTAGACGTGCTTATATGCGGATAGTCATGCAGGCTTATTGGAAGGTGATGTAAGTTATATAATTATATGCTTATTACGTACTATGCTTCTAATAACAATACTTTGATGCTTATATTTTGATTGTCAAGAAATCATGATGTGGATCTCATTGTTGATAGAGCGTAGATAAGACAACGCTCGGTGGGCGGTTGCTCCATCAACTTTCAATACTGATACATTTGACTGACGCGACATGGCTTACAAATCCGTTTACCTAGCTTGGATAGATTGTGTTACGATACAATTGTGTTTGGAATACATTACCTAAGTAATAGTAATTTATAATATAATGTTATTGATGATTAATTATTTTGTAACTTTTTGTATAGATTTACATCCCAATCAATATACCATGTGCTCACTGGTTTTTGGGTGTTTTGGATTTGAAGACATTCAAAATGACTATATATGATTGTCAATGGAATAGCGACTATTGTTTAGAAAATGAGGATTGATTTATAGGTATGAGAGCTCGCATCCACATACTGCTAGTGGATATCAACTACTATGTATCGAACCAACCGATGCAATCCCATTTGAGAGTTTCAACATGACCCTCAAAAAGGCCCCAGGCGTACCACAACAGACTGACAATAGAGGGGATTGTGGGGTGTTTTTGTGTTGGTTTCTGGAGATGTTGATCATCGGATAATCATATTTTATAAATGGTGAAAGCGGTCCATGGGCTATGTCATATTGTAAATGACTAGCAAAATTTTTTTAAGATATAAGGACAAAGACCATTTGAACATTGAATTATTACTTTAAACAAATCCTTTAAGTGTATGTATTTATTTGTTTTTTTTTTTTTTGATTTTTAAGGTTACATTTGCATTTTAAATTTTATAAAAACAAAACTTATATAAAAAGAACAACACACATTTTACACATTAAAAAAAAACTATTCCCAAACCACTGTCCGAAATCCTACTCCGGTGTTCCGGAGACCTCTCCGGAATGTTATATTCCGTACAAAGTGATTATTTTACGAAAAAAGAATAAAAAATAATAAATAAAATAAAAAATAAAAATGTCATTTATTTCTCAAATAGTTCATTTATAAGGATTAGTTTACCCTATTTCCATAAAATCGGTTACTTTTACAATCAATCTAATCCCTATTTAGTAAGAATAAAGCTTTCCCTTTACTTTAGGAAAGTAAGCAACAAGTTTATTTCAAGAGTAAATGAATTTGTAGGTGTTGTCACTATCCTCATGTAGACAATGTAAGTTGAACCAATTTCTTTGCACCTTTTCCAAGCACAATTTAAAGTCCAATGTAGTTCAAAGTTGGTCGATTGAGTCAATCACCACCATAATCGAAGTAACTTTTTTTTTTTTCTTTTTCTTTTCAAAATATATTGATGTAACCATTAACAAGATTACAAGAGCACAGGCTGTAAGTGAGTTGTACTTGGAAAGAATGTCTATCAATTTCAGATAAGAGATTTATAATGCTTCCCCACCATTTAAAAAATGGCATTCGACTCATAATGATGAATGTATCTACGTTGACAACCAAAAGTTCCTTACGTGGTTGTTTGAATAATTTTTCTTTAAATTTAACGATGTGATTGTCAGATTTTCAAAATACACTTGTTTGTTTTTAGGGTCATGGACAAAATTATAGGATGACATTATATCATAAGAAATAAGTTAACTATCTTTTGAACATTTATTATAAAATTATCATATATTAGATTATAGTTTATGTGTTTTTAAATCAAACCAAATAGATACACAAGGAAACTAACAAATAATATGGAAAATTATATGTCGATTAGCTACGAATAATAAATCCAATCATTATTAATAATAACCAAATTTCGTCCAAAAACCAGATCGATCATTCACGATCAGATCTTATTATAAGAAAGGTAGAATGAAGATTGTCTCGTTGTCGAATGAATTAAAATTGTTAGGAAAATATAACAGGTAATTGCAAGAAAGAACAGAGAATACAAGTGTTGTTGCGTCTTGTGTTTAACACGGTGTACTTAAAACAAATTCACCCTATATGGGTATTTTCTCCTAGGATACAACTACAGAAAATTATGGTTTAAGATCGTCTGAACCCTCACAATGCCCGAAAAGTACCTTGGTTGTAGAAGTAGGAAGAAGCAGAAGTAGAATCAAAGAGAGAAAGAGACAATTTGATCATCTGGTGTAACCCAATCAATGAAAGAGATGCAACATATACTGCAAAACGTAACTGATATGATTAATTCAAAATCGTAACTGTCAAGAATTAAATGCCCCAATTAATAAGGAAATCTATCATTCATGGCTTTTAATTTCGGGTTTATAATTGATAGTCAGGAAAAGAAAATAGTTGCAAAAAAGGTCCTTGAACTTTTCTGATATAACCCAATCAATGAAAGAGGTGCAATATTTATACTGCAAAACTTAACTTATATGATATTATGATACAGTTTCAGTCTGGAAAAGAAAATAGTTGCAAAAAATGTCCTTGAACGTTTCTGGTCGACTGGTGGTGAATTTGTACCCGCATGATGCACGCTCGCAGACAAGATTAGTGAACTCAAGTCAAACTGGCTCGTATTTGCACCCCCTCTCCCCTTAGTGTGCGCGCAAGAGATAGTATTGGTTCTATGAGTCTTATAAAGGTAGTGAGTATTTATAGTTATAAACCCATTTTCTTTTCTTCTTCACACCTATGTGGGATAAATCAAAAAACCCAATTAATCCACTTCCAAATACTTCACTTTAACAGAGCATATCTCATTTAATTGTAATCCATTTTGGACGTGTGATATATCAAAATAAAGGTATCACAGAAGAGAACATGAACATATAATCATTTGTACATTTTGATTATATTTATAGCCCGAAATTCATGCTTAAAAATGAAAAAAGCCCATTCTTGGAAGATAGTAAAACTAGTTTTCCAACAAAAATAACATAACAAAAAATTAAAACCAATATCGAGTTGTTGATCTTCGATAGGTAAAGACTCCACGGAAGAAGCTCATGCCCTTAAATGTTTTAACGTCACTCTAAGGTTGTAAGTTTCAACATAAATACACAGTATTTGATGTAGAGTACTTCGTTCCAACAACTATGGAAGAAGAGATAAATGTCAAGTGATTACTCAGAAAAACAGAAGAAACTGGATTTTGCAGTTTGCAGAAACTGCAGAGGCTGAGAGCGAAGAGAGGGACAATTTTTTGTGTGTGGAATATGGCTCTAGAAAGTTGTATTTATAATGGCAAAAACCCTAAAAGGCAACAAAAAATCTGGATATGTGACAATGACGACCCTATCACGGCTCGCCATGTGTCACCTAAATTCGATCCTTATCTGCAGTTGTTTGCTCTCAAGCAACTCAGTTTTGAAGGCTTCTAGAACGTTCCACGACTTTATCCATGAAATCAAAGCGTGGTCAATGTTGATTAGGTCGATCTAACCGACTTGGCCATAACTCGCTAAAAATAAAAGCTCCTCAACTCCTAGTGACCAATGCGTCGTGTGCCTAAATCGCGTCATTTCACGCACTCATGTCAACGACTAGGCTAGGCTAGGCGGGTGTATGTGGGCTTGTCCCATCTCTTGATCCACTTAAAGCCTTTGAAGACCTATCACAAGAAAAGCCTTATAAACCCATAGTAGTTTCTTCCTCTCACCAACTTGTGATACATGGAAACTTGCAAACTTGCAGTTTACCACTGTAATTTTCAATATTATGTGGATACATTAACTTTTTAAGTGGAAGTATCACTTCCCATTTATAAAAGTCCACGTGGTGATAATTTAACTCCTAATATATATTTGATTGAAAAAAAAGTAATATCACGAGAGATTCAAGATGTTGTAATGTAAGATTGTAAGATTCTCTGATATGTTTAGAAACCACCTTACATAAGAAGTTTTATTTTAATAGAGAAATCACAACCGGAGGAAGATATTGGTATTCTATATCAACGACACTTGGGTTTAGGGGTGTAAATGAGATGAAACAGGTCACGATAAACTCGAGCTCGACTTGGAAAATACTTGAAATCTACTCAACTTTAAGAGAGTCAAGCTCGAGCTCGAGCTACTCGAGTTCCTTATCGAGTCAAGCTCGAATAGTAAAATACCCTGCTCATAAAGCTCGCGAGCTTAATGGAGTGTTTATAAAATCACATTTGTCACACCCCAAAATCGGAACGGCGGAAACGTTCTAGGGTGGTTGACGTCATGTCAAGTATCACAACACATGCATTATAGTAATCAAAGTACAACAAAACATTGCATTAATAGAATAATTTTACATGGTTACTTTACAAGGTATAAATGTAATACAAGTAATAGAATAAATACAGCATGGTACTAAGCTATCTTCATCAACAGCTCCGGGGATGTACCTGTCTAATGCTAACCTGAGAATACAAGTTATTTGAAAAGCGAGTATCAGAATTTTTACAAATGCTGGTGAGTTCATAAGCATTTAGTGACATTTCATTCAAATTACTTAATAAAGTAATAGTTTAAGAGATTTCTGTGTATTAGAGTCCTTTCCAGAAAATCCTATATTTTCTTTAAATAAAGCAGCCTTCTACCAAGACTGGCAGTGATGTGTGGTAAAAAGTAGTTTTCCCTAAGTTGCTATCATTATCAAAATACTGAATTTGATTATTGAGGAAAGCAAACGACATCAGGGAATATCATATGCCTCAGCAGTGAGGACTGCTGACTAAGGCAAGGAACCATAGACTCCAGGAAAGTATCAAACGAACGACACGCCTGGTTCAGTCTAACAAGTGAAGACACAGACCCCAGAAGGTACCAAATGCAAGGTACAACTAGTAAGGTCCAATACAATGAATACGAACCACAGACAATATCAAATGAAAGATACGTCTGGCGAGGTCTAAAACAGTGAACACAGTGAATACAGTGGATATAGACCCCAGACAGCATCAGATGAAGGATACGTCTTGTAGGGTCAAAACAGAGGAGACAGACCCCAGACAGTATCAAATGAAAGATACGTCTTGTAAGGTCAAAACAGTGTGACTCTGAAAATGAATTACCAACATACAGTGTAAAATAGCTGGCGAAATACCGTTACCTTAAGGCCAAAGAATTATAAGGTAACCCGGGATACTCGTAACCATACTAACTGACACTAGAGTACCCGACGCCCTACAAGCGTCTATATAATGTGACATTTGTCACCCCTTGGCTTGGTGAGCCGTGGACTGTAGCTAGCAGTCAGGGTGCGGGGGTGTCAATCTCATATAGATCTATACACACAATGTCCGCTCTCCCTACAGGAGACTCTGGTTACCAACTAGACGACGGAGAAGGCCGTGTCCCAAAGATGCATCCCAAATAGTGGGTAATGACTTCCAAACAATGGGTAGTGGGTTTCTAATGTAAGTGCTGACCTAGAGGTAGAGACTCTTAACCGAATTGACTGAAGAAAACTCGTATGTCTATGCTCGTGTACATAATATATAATACTAATGAATTGAACGACTTTCAGATGGACATCCGATCCCACCAGACCACATCTCAACGAAGAAAAGGAAATAGGGCGGACAAGCCTTCCTAAGTCCTTCAATCATTATTTATATACATCTATACAAGCATAAACATACATCTAACTACTCTTGAGTGTTTTTTAAGTGGAATCATACAGTGAAGTATAAGTGTACAGTGAAATATCCGAGTCGTGAAATATAAGCGTACAGTGAAATATCTGAGTCGTGAAGTATAATTGTACAGTGGATCATCCGAGACGTGAAGTATAAGCGTACAGTGGATCATCCGAGACGCGAAGTATAAGCGTACAGGGTGGGATAATCGAATCGTGAAGTATAAGTGTACTACGAAGCAGAGACGACAATAAGTGAAGTAAGAACATCTATCAAGTATAAGAGGCTACAAGTATAAGCGATATAGAGACAAAATACGGTATAAGCGTATCGCGAAGTGAAAGCATTATCGAGTAGGAATTTAAAATAAATAAAAGTGAAGCAGCAGTAACTAACAAGCGAAAGCATTCAGGAAAACCTTGGAAAACCTTATTATTCAAGAAAATCGCATTTGTATCCTTTGATAAAATAAGTGTGAAAGCCTTTAGAAATCTTTGGGAATCTTTTATAAATCAGTTTGAAAATGGATCTTTGATAAGCAATAAAAGTAAGAACTTGAACAAGTGAAAAACCATTTTGAAAGCCATTTATAGTGTCCTACTCGATAAAACAGTGTACAGTGGTAAAGTCTTGTGCATGCGGGTTATCAATCACATGTGATTGATATGATAACTGGCATGTTTAACTTGTATTCCCCCCCCCCTATAAAACATGTAAAAACATTTAAAAGGTTCATTCAGGGGTATGAACTCACCTGGTGTAAGTAGGTCCGACGAAAGTATCGTTTGGGCGTTCGGTGTCACGCAAGGACTCGAACGCACATAATGACCTATTTAACATATGATAACATATGTTCACATACAATTAGCATATATAATACTAATTAAACACATATACGCGCTCACAGGAGCGGAAAACACTTTGGCTAAGTGTTTGGGGTGTCCCGGGTAGCGTTTAAGGGTGTCAATGGCTAAGGAATGGAGCTTACTATCCAAGAGTACACTCCCAATGTTGAGTTTACGGCCCAGGGACATCTCACCATGAGTTTACGGCCGTAAACTCATGGTGATGGGTTCTAGGGTGTTTAAAGCTTTTACTAGCATCATAGAATTATTCCAAGCACTTTTCCTAAAAGGCATGAATGGGTTTAAGGCTTCTAAGGGCACTTTATAGGAGTTTACGGCCTAGAGACACTCCTATGGGAGTTTACGGCCGTAAACTCTCAATCTTTGAGTTAAGTGAAGTTTTAAGCCCCTATTACCTTTCTAGCAATTTCTAATGAAGTGTGATGCTATTTTGGGGGATTAAATCTAACATTTGGATGTGTTTTGGGGAGTTTACGGCCTAGACTCTTGCTTGGGTCGTAAACTCCTTTTTACCCCTCCATTTCATGTGATTAAGTCCTTAAATCCTTCCTAGCATTTTATAGAAATAGTCTAGGGTCGTTTGGGGGGGCAAAAACCACATTTTGGGCATGTTTTGGGGAGTTTACGGCCTTGGTATAGACCTGGGCCGTAAACTCATTTTTATCCTTCATTTTGATGTGTTTAAGTGATCAAAACCCAAAGGAATAAGCCCTTAATTTATGTGTTATGCCCTAGTGTGGTTTGGGAGTGTTTTGGAGGCATTTTAACAAGGATTTGAGGGGTTTACAACCTAAGCTTGTGCTTGGGCCGTAAACTCTCTTTTACCCCCTAATGCCATGAGTTTTAATGTTTAAACACTCCTAGGCTAATACCTCAATTTATTTCCTAGCCAATAGGGACAAGTTTGGGTCATTTTGGCCTCATTTTAGGTGTTTACGGCCTAAGGAGGAGCTTAGGCCGTAAACTCCTTTTCCATTGCTTCTAAGTCCGAATTTTGGGCTATAAACACCAATCAATATGTTTAGAATAAGCTAGGGTAAGCAGACTTACAATTTGGAAGCGTTTGGTTACGGATTCGGGGCGAAAACGAGTCTAGAGAGAGAATATAGATAGAGAGTGTAAAAAGTCTCCAATGGGCTCCACTCACCCTTATATAGGGTTCCGGGTCGGGGCTCAGTGGAATTCTACCCAATACTGCCGTTAAACGAGGCTTTTGGTCGCACCCGATTTAGTGGTCGTAATAATAAAACTTAACATTTTCCAAATAAATGGAAATGTGTGTCCCGTGTTATTATTTCCTTTTATCACGACTTAACGGCATGTTAAAGGTAACCAAATGGAATGTTTATTAAATTGACGCCCTCTAATTAACGGAACTTTTATATAGTGGACTATTCCGTTAACTGTAACGGGGAAACTTGGGTTGTCACAACATTTTTACTCTTTATATATTTTTAAAATAGTAAAACATTTCAACACTTTTAGCTTTTTGGCGTCCATTAAGGATTAATGACTTAAGTTGTTTTTCAAAACTTTTGAGAATGTTTCTTTTTGGTATTTTGGATTTATGTAAAATGCAATGAAATAGATGACTAATGTTATGTTGACATTAAATTGTTTATTTTGAAATTTTTGTTATTTTGAACAATGTAAAAACATAGTGGAATGTTTTTAAATTTTTATGCTTTTAATTATTAATTTTTTAATTTTAGTCGAGTCGAACCGAGATCGCGAGCCAGCTCGATAGTATCGAGTATTTCACGAGTAAAGTCTGAGCTTCAAATTTAAGACCGAGGCGAGTTCGAGTCGAGCTTCGAGCTCAAGTATTTTAGGCTAGTCGAACTTTGAGCTTTGTAATACTCGGCTCGACTCGACTCGTTTACACCCCTATTGGGTTCCATATGATGGTTGGGTTCCTCCTAATATTCATTTTAAGAGAGGGGGATGTCAGATTAGATTAAAGATTATATTTAAAATTTTAAAGCACACAATTGAACAGGCGTCCAAGAGTGTGTAGATACAATTGGGCACATAGACTGTATCGTAGAGGAAATCCAAGAAAACAAATAATAGAAGAAGACAAAACAAAATTAAAACAAATGAAATTTTGATTAGACACCAGAAAGCTCCTAACTTTTTGAATTATATATTCAGGATATACTAGATTAATCGATAAAGATAAAATATTACATCGGAATGAATATTCATAGTGTAAGATAAAAGTAGTTAAATAATATAGTTATTATGTACTAGTTTATAATCTGTGTAAACTGTAGTTATAAAATTAATTAAACTTTAATAGTAAAAAATTCAAAATTATTAATCATTTATTCTAAATAAATTATTAATTAAGAGATTTTTTTAGTTATATAAAATTATAATCATTGATTTAAATAAATATATAAAATTATAACTTTTAATTTTAATTTTTATTCTAATGTACTAATTTAATGTAATTAGAGTTGAAAATTTAAAATTTGAAATTTAAAATAAATAATCAATAAGTTGACAAATGACATGTATTAATTAGGAGACATAATAGGTGACACATGATAAAAGAAAAATAAAATATGCATTAATTATGAAGACCTAATATAGTGATACATGTCAAAAGGAGAATAAAACTATTCTTTTATTACTGCATGGTTACGTGTTTAAAACTATTCTTTTATTAGAATAGAGTTGGATACAAAATTCAAATGCGTTTTATATTTTACGATTAAATTACACGAATCGTCCCTTGTGTAAGAGCCAAATTGCACGTTCAGTCCATATTTTTAAAAATTAACTCGGACCGTGGCTCGCTAGTTTAAAAGTTGCATGTTTCATCCCTACCAACATGAAATGTCCATATTGCCCTTATTAATTTCTTTTTGTATTTATAAATCATTTATATTAATTCATTTATATAATTTTTAATTATTAAAATAGTAGGTCCCACCCTCTTTTCTCACTCTAATTTTCCTCTCTCTATTGAAGTGGTCCACCAATAGCTGTCACTACTTCAACACCACTAGCCACCTCCGAAAACCGCCACCACTAGTGAAAAAAATACCTAATATCAAGATCGATATTAAGATCCCCAAATCGACCCTAAAAACACACCGATTTTTCGGTCAGCTTCTAAGTTTTTAGGCGGATCAGGAAACTTTCCCTAGCAATGTTGACCAAGTTAACGTCTCTCCGATTTGCTCTATCTAAACTCAAATTTGAAAATCATTTGAACAAATCTCGAAAAACCTTTTAAAGATCTTGAATTCTAGATTCAATAATTTTGGCATAGTGTTTGAAAAAATCTCAAAAATCATTTGGGAGAATCAAACCTCCAAAAAAACGCTACAAATCTATGATCAAGATGGTAGTGTATGTGTATGTTTTTAAACAAGAACCCAAAAATTAAACTCGAATCGAGAACATGAACATAAAAATTGTTTTCAAATCTGAAATCGCTTATAGAAGTCTGATTTTGATCCTGATTTTTAGAAACCCTATATCGAACCCAAATCAAGTTCATCCATCGCAGAAGTGGAACACAAAGTTTTGATTTTGATTGACCTTTTTAAATCTAGTTCATCCATGGCAGATCAAACATAAATCGAGGTGATGGGTGAGGGTTGTTTTGAGATCAAAGATAATATTTTTAAGGTCAAATCTTTGACTTTTAAGGGATTTCATGATAGTTTTCAGAGTATGATGACACAGGTGAGACTATGGTCACCTAAAGTGATGGTCACCAGAGGTTGATGCGATAAGGTGTGAGAGATGCAAATAGAAAGAGAATGTAGTTGATTTATCTGGTTTAGAAGTGACGTAAGTGGGTAAAGTTTCTAACTTTATCCTTTTCAAGGCTCTAAACAACCAAGATTTAAAACCCTGGATCATAAAATGTCCAAAAACTCACTTCTTTTCATACATGGAGTAAAGACAGCTCTTGCATGCACTCTTTACTCCAAATCCAAAGAATAAGCGATAAATGGGCCAAAACCTTATAATAATGGACCAAAACATCAAATACTCTTATATCTAAGGATGGAACACCAAAAATCAAGGATATGAGGGTTGAACACTTTAGTTGCAAAGCTTTATTGACCAATATTTCTTGTCTTCTTCACTCTAGAGCATAAAAAATCACCAAAAGAAAATCAAAATTGATTTAGGAGAGATGTTGAGCTCACAACACTAAAAAAAGGCTCAAGTTTCTCATAAATGATGTTGTGGAGGTTATGGAGGCCGAAAATGACGAACCCTAGGGTTTAATGTGTAATGTCCTATTTCCAGTGATGTTTTTTCCACTCTTTAATTGGGGGTTTTAAGTTCCAAACGAAAGTAGAAGGTTGGGACGAAGCAGGAAGTCATTAGTCGCAATTGCAAAAAACTAAAAATCTAGAGATTTTTTGCAGGGCGCGACACACTCTTTAGAGGCATGGCGTGCTTTCGACCTAATAGGGTGATCAATTTATTAGGGTTTTGGGAGAATTAGAATTACATTAACCCCTAAGGTTGGATCATTCTCAGCCTCCAATGCCCTTTGATTAATCCTTGAAAAACCCTAACTCCATTCCTCTTATTCTTGGTGATTTTGGAGCTTTGATGCATTATTCTTCCATGTTTGGTGTTCATGAGTGGTGAAAACAAGAAAGCATAGCCTTGGGAGTTTGGTTTCCAAAGTGTTCAACCTTCTTTTAGCTCTAGACTTTGGTAAGTCATAAAGATCTTAGTTTATGCTCTTTTCTCTTATGATCTATGAGTTGTTTGGGAAAATGGTCATTTTTAGCAAGTTTTGGTTCTTTTGTGACTTGTTCCTTGGAGTTTGAAGCAACTCCAGAGTTGTTTGATGATGATAGAATATGGATCTTGCATTGGGTTGCAGATTTGGTGCATGATACGACTCTTCAATCCCCATGCATGTTGATAAGTGCATTTTCAGACATTTTGGTGAATTAGGGTTTGAGATCTTGGTTAGTTGGAAACTTGATCCATTAAGACATTTTAGAGATTCAAATCTGAGAGTTGTGGCCCTTGTCTTTATGGTTTAAGACTTTAAACTTGTTTGGGAATTTGTCTGTTCGTGGAGCGCAATGCGCTTCTGTAGGGCGCAGTGTACTTTTGGTAAAATTGTCCTGAATTCAACTATTTTGTGTTGTAGTGAAGCGTGCACCGTTTGGGGTGTAGTGGCATGATTTTGTAGGACCCGATGCGCCTGGTCAAAGTCAAAGTTTAACCGTTGACCGTTGACTTTTGATATGAGTTGAACTTAGGTCAAACTCTAGTGTAACATCCCGAGATTTGCAGGTATTTCTGAATCCTCTCTATTTATTTTGTCATTTATAGTCCCTGGTGCTGGATGAGTCGAGCCATGAGAAGCCTAAGGACTAAAGTTGAAACTTTGAGAGCAAGACGAGTACGATAAGCGTACTAGGCGCGCCCTAGTACGCTGAGCGTGCACTTGTGTATGCTAGGCGTACTCACGACAAATGGACACCCTAATATTAAGGTTTTGGGTGCTATATATGCTCAAAACCCTCCATCATCTCAGCCTCCATAGTTTTGAGCCGTTTTCCCCAAACCTTAACCCCTTTCTTGAGTGTGTGAGCTAAAAGTGTGTGTTTTGAGTACTTGGCTAAGAAGGTGATGCATCAAGAAGTTGGAGAATGAAGACAAGCTTGTAGATTTGAGGTTTCTTTATATTCTAGAAGCTCCAGGAGGTAAAAAGCTCCAACCTTTATGCTTGTATGATGTAGATCTTGACATTCTAGCTTGTCCCAAAAGTCCCAAGTTGGTGCATGTTATGTTTTGAATGAGATAAGTTGTCCTTTCAGACCCTAGAAAGGGTCCTAAGTGATAAAAATGATGTCCCAATGGCTAAAAGTGCCCTATGCACATAGTAGAAAGGTCTAAATGGATTCAGACCATGTATTTAGAACTTTATGGACGTCCAAAGTCTTAAAGTTCAAGACTTTATGGTCCTAAGGCACATTTGGTCGATGGATCTGGAGTTTGGGCTTGAGTGCTTAAGCCATTAAGCATTTATTAGGGTTTTGGTGAAACCTTGCGTACTCCCGCATAATTTTTATATGCCCAGTGTACCAGAGGAGTACGCCCCGCGTATGCCCTCTGTTGGGATTTTGACAATTTGGGCTTCAGGATTAGGCTCCTTTTTGGGCCAGTTTGACATGGGCCTTGCTGGGCTTTCTGAATAAATGTGTTTTGGGCTAGTAGTGGTAATAAATCTTAAAATAAGGCCCGATTTGGGAGTTAGGGCCCAATTGGGAAAATTAGGCCAATAATGGGACTGATGTATATGGACTTTTAGATAGTGAATTTGATATTAGGCCTTGGCCCAAATTAGAGAAAAGGCAAAATGGACTATGTGGACCCTTAGTCAAGATTGATATCCCATGTGTTGACTTAGTATTTGTCATTTTGTATAGTTTGGGATTTTCGGTGAGACAGCGGTCAAAGACTTTCATAACAGTTCAACACTACTTGTGAGGTGAGTTGTCCTCACTATACTAACAGTGCCGAAGGCACCAATGTAGCCCCTTTTTGAATTTGTATCCTGGTTTATTGCATAATGATATGCTTAGTGACATGTTAGGTCGGTATCCTGGTATATAGGTTGATGCTATATTAGTGACCTGTTAGGTCGGTATCCTAGTATATAGGATGATGCAATGATTACTGATCAGTTAGAGCAGTTTGACTGTTTGTATATGCTAGCATTGTTATCTATGTGTTGATTATGTTTGGAGGTGGGTTGAGGTGGACCTGCTTTGTGTTGTAGACCAACACACCTAGGGTGACCTGGATAGACTGCATGCCTGGTAGGGCATATCAGTTAGGCCGAAGGCCCTTAGAATAGTCCAAACAGGCTGAAGGCTCAGGTGGGCGGACCAGACATGCTGATGGTTCTTAGAGTGGGCCAGATAAACTGCAGGCCCGGTGAGGGAAATCCATTCATTTTGTAGACTCTATATGCATGTTGTTTATTTTCTATGATATGATTATGATTCTATGGCATTGGTATTTTGGGGTAACTTACTAAGCTTCGGGCTTATAGTTGTTGATTTTGTTTCGGGTACTTCCAATGATCGTGGGAAGACGAAGGCGTGATCATGTACCTCCTTATATTTTTATGATATGATTCTTGGATACCCTGACATGAAACCATTTTGAAAACAAATTTGTAATAGTTATTGGTTTTTGAATGATTTAATAAGTTTTAAATTGGCATGATTTTTATCGGTGTTACAAGTTGATATCAAAGCCTTGGTTTGAGTGAATTGGAGGAAAAACTCATGTGTATCCAGTCACAAACACTAACGACATTTGTTAGAATTCTTAAAGAATTGAAGTTTAAGCAACAAATAGAAATGAAATATTCGTTTAGAATTGATGTTAATATGTATAGTTATGTTATTTTGGTGTTTTTATTTTATAAAAAAAGATGTTATAAATTCTATTAGAATATAAGTCAAAACTTGTGTGTATTCTGTCAGAATTTATTTATATAAATGCATTCTGTCAAAATGTCTTTAAGAATGTTTTGTTAACAACAAATATATTTGTTTAACTGGTAATGCATTGTAGCAGAATTACGATTAATGCATGTTATTATAATAACGAAAGTATATTCTAGCAGAATAACTAGTAATGCATGTTAATAGAATAAATTACAATTGTTTAATGTCTACTACATTCTATCAGAATTTATAGTTTTTATTCTTATAGAATGCTATGAATTTTTTAATATCTGAAAGTTGATTAAGGTTATTTTTTTTTTGTGGATTTAGGTTTTGAAGAGACTGCCATTGAAGTAGAAAGGGAGAAAAAACATGGAGAACTAGAGTGTATTCTTGCAAAATATATTATGCTAAAATGTATAAAGTGTTTCTTAACAATAATATTCTTTCGGAATGGATTAGTGTTTTTGTAAAATTTGATTTCTTTTTCCCTTTTTAACCATTTTTAGTTTTAATCTTTAAGAATAAATGTATTCCTTAAACCGTTATTAGTCATAATTTTTTTAGAATGAATGTAATAATTGTTTATAGTCTTATTCTTTACGGATGAATGTAAATAGTGATTCTTAAAGAATAAAATTCGTACTCTTTAGAAAATGTTATTCTTGATAATATGTTGTATAATTCTTTAAGCATGTTTAATATAAAAAGTATCTTGAATGAAACCATATTCCGCAAGAATAAAACCACAAATATATTTACTAGTTTATTGTTGAGTTTTTGTCATTATGACAGAATAAAATCGGTTATTATTAAAAATAATATTAAAATTTAATTAGACCATCAGATCATGACTGTTGATTCTAGTCATCCGGTGGTCCAGATCTGTGCATTCTGACACAAAATAGTTAGTAAAAACAAAATAACCTAAGCATATATATATATATATATATATATATATATATATATATATATATATATATATATATATATATATATGTATATATATATATATATATATATATATATATATATATATATATATATATATATATATAGGGAATGGTTATTTTGAAAACAAAAAAACCCTAAAAATACTCTAAAAATCATAAAAATACATAAAAAAAAAATACTTAGAGATCACAAAATTTTTTTTTTTATTTTTTTGAAAAAATCGTAGCTTTTTATACAAAATCGGTGAAAAAAAATTTGAAATTTTTTTTACAAAAAAATAATAATAAAATAAAAATTGATTTTTTTATATTTTTTTTTCAAATTTTTTTTTTGTGATCTCTATGTATTTTTTTTTATGCATTTTTATGATTTTTAAGGTTTTTTTGTTTTCCATAGAACCTAATAAGTAGGTTCAATGGAAAATGAACAATTAGGGCAACATATACTGGAACCAATGATCAAGTGATACGTGTCATGCTTTCATTGGTTCCAACATGTGTTGCCTAATTGTTTATTTTTCATATAACCTATATATATATATATATATATATATATATATATATATATATATATATATATATATATATATATATATATATATATATATATATATATATATATATATAACAAAAGGCATAAAAGAGAGTGGATTTACTTTTTTAAAAAACAAAAGTAAGTAGGTTGGTTGGCATTTTAAAACTCTTCTAATTTGTCGTATTTTCGCATGAAGTCAAACTATCACATTTTCGATATAACTTTTCACAAAGTATAAAAAAAGATATCACTTAGATGAATTTTTAACTTTAATAATCTGGTCGATCTATATTATTAATTAAAACTATTAGAATGTTATTTTCTACTAACCGGAGACATTAATTAAAAATTTTCTTCAAAACTTATTTTTCATCACCATCTATCTCACATGTTTTATAAAACTCTCTCATCTAATTTGTCTATTTTTTACACACATCACATGTTAGTATAATATATTTTAATAAGAAAATTACAAGATATTAAATTTTAAATACATTTTTGGTGGGTATTCACTGGACAAACCACAAATACACGTTCTAATATATATATCACCGCAGTGTGAACCGGAAGTTAAGAGTGAACACTCAAACTGAACTTGAAGTCTTTAAATTAAGATGTAAGGATCACTTTTGGTGAAGATGTGTAACGGCTAGTTTCTGGGTTTGTCATTAATAGCAATGTAATAGTCTAGGTTAACCTTTGTAATTCATTTTGAAATAATAAAGGTGTATTATTTGAGTATTATGTGTTTTGTGTTTAGTTGTGTGACTTAATTAAATTAAGAATGAAAATTAGTGTCAAAATAAAATGTTAGATAAAGCTGATATCTATGGATAATGTTGTAGTAGTTGAAACGAGGTTTCCGAATATATAAAAAATGCCGAAATCCGAGTTATAACGAAGAAATTATGACATGTCGATGTTTCGCGGCAGAACCGGCAACGCTGAATGATGTAAAAAGTGAAATTTATGTTAGAGCGATATTTAGTCTTAGCGATCTAAACGAAATTCGTAGAATCCGTTAAACCGTGAGCGTGCATAAAAAGATCGTCCAAATCTAACTTCGTATGAGTAAGTTATGATTTTCTGAAGTTTCGACTTAGCAGTATGCAGCCCGAATACTCGATTTGAGATCGAGCGGTTTTTAGCTGACACAATCTAAACGAGAATCAAAGATCTCGTCAATGGTAATGCAACGGTAAAAAGACAGACGAAAACGGACGTCAAATGAAGAAGTTATGAATTTATAACGGAGTTTTCCTGTCCCGGCCTACTAAAAATAAATAATAAAAATAAATTCAAAATTAGCCGACGAAGTCTAAACGAAAGTTGTAGAGCATAGTCTCACTTACGCGTGAATATAAAGGACGTCAAAAACGGAGTTCGTATGACGAAGATATGAATTTCTGAAGTTTTTAAATAATTAATATTTACTTATTTAATCTTTAATTCGGATAATATCCGAAGGAGTCATTGATCTGATCCGAACTACACCCAGAGTAGTTGAGTACGCCCAGCGTACCCCGGTGCATGAACCGCCTCGGACTTAAATGTCTCGCATACGTAAGCAGTGACGTTTTTGGTCGCGTATGCCCCACGTAGCTGAGTACACCCAGCGTACGTGCGAGGCTCAGCCTCTATAAAAGGCATGCGAGGGCAGCCGAGATCTTTTGCTCCATTCTTTCTTTCTCTCGCATTTTCGCCTCGTTTTACATGCTAGAAATATCTTGAAGCCCCGATATTAATCCCGAGCCCCGAAGCAAGTCTCGAAGCCCCAAGGATCCCGAGAAGTAAGATTCCCGAGCCGAAGCTCTGCCCACGAGAAGCCAATTTTTGTGAAGATCTTCCAGATCTACCGAATAATACTACTTCTGCAAGTCGTAGTGCTGTCCGATCATCTTCTGATCAAGTGACTGTAGTTACCTTCTTCTAACGCATAATTATGAAGTATTTTATACGAAATACGTGTTATGTGTATATTTTGTTGTTATATGTGTGAATGTATATTCAATTTCTTCTATCTCATAGATCTGACTTATTCTCTATGAAATACGTGTTATGTGTGTGTGTCTCATCTGTTGTTTGGAATATGTATTGAATGAGAATGTTATACAGGTTTTAAACTATGTATATAAATATATATATTTTTATCTACTAATATGTTGGGTAGAACATGGGTAGATAGTTTATGTGTGATAAACAGATGAGAGGCCTTGATGTTGTTGTTGTTGATCTAGTTATTCAGCGGAGTATGGATAACGATCACATACTCTATCTAGACAGTCATGTGGAACGCTAGCAGGCTCATAACATGTAGGTGTTGTGAACGATGTGTTCACCGGTGTACTATATCCCCCTCATGGTTGCCTTTAGGACATCTACTGGTGAGGAAACCCCTTAGCAATAATGTCCGTCCCGATGAAAATCCTAGATTAGGTCCCTTGAGATAGATGTTGTTTTAGGGACGTAAAGTGAGGATAACGGGAATGGGTAATCGGGTTATTGTTGGTTGGTAAAAGTAAATATAATTATTTATTGCGGGTTGAAAACCCTATATGTTCACCAGGCTCCCAAGCCTGACCCACTCAGTTTTATTTGTATTACAGGAAGTGGCCCAAGGGCATAAGATGCATGAATCATCAAGTTGTTTTGTTTACAAGTCTATATATGTATATATTTGTTGAACGATTTGTAATGTTATCGTTTATGCTTTATGGTCTGTATCGGAACATGACATCCCGAGTTTTGATTATATAATGAAAATACATTTCTTTATGAAATGCTTTGGTAAATATTATTTTATCATACTTTGTTTTTGGGAACAAATTCCGTAAATCTTTCAAATCAAAAGGATTTACTCTGAAATTATTTTAAAAGCATAAATGAAAATCGGTCTTTTCCGGCCGTGATTTTGAGGATGTCACAAGATGTTCGCATATTGAAGAGACAAGGGCGCGTGGATGACATGATCATGATCGGTTGCAGCTTTGTCACAAACGAAATGAATATCAATATTTATGTAATTTGTCCATTTGTGTTGAATCGAGTTGTTATAGAGGTACACAATACACATTATTAGATAGTAGCTTTCCATATAGGTAAGTGAAGTTCATGCAAGATATTTCGCATCCAACATGTTTCAGTGACAACATTTGTAACCCCTTATGTATTCAGCTTCGTCGTTGGATCATGAGACCATCAAATGTCATTTGGAAGACCATGATATAAGATTTTTTCCATGAAAAATGCAAAAACTGCTTGTAGAGCGCTGCAAAGAGGGATATCCAGCCCCAGTTTGCATCATAATAGGCTATGAGCCCATAATAAATGGTTGGTGCAATTGTAGGTTGTAGTTGAGAGTCCCACAAACATAGCAAAGAATTCGTTTGAGAGCTAGAAGGTGATGCTCTCATGGGTCATTCATATATAATCATATCTTTTGAAAGACAAAAGACATATTCGAGCGTGTAAACATGATATAACGAGGGTCGATAGCAAGGGTGTGATACATATTCAAGTCACAGATAGGAGACCTAGTGTCATCAAGCTTTGACTTTGTATATGTTTTGTATATGCAGGTGTGTGGCAAGGGCTGAAGTTCATCATACTAGCGCGATGAAGGTGTTTCAACGAATATTCACGATAGGATAGGAAAAGACCTTCCAGGGTGTGAGAAGTAACAACGTCGAGGAAGAAAGAAAGGTCATCGAGGTTCGTGACAAATTCGATGGCTAGAAGAGAGATGGTGTTGCATAGAAGGTCTGATGATGAGGTGTCGAGGTTGCACGTATGATTAGGTTTTATTCAAGTATTTATTTTAAAAACAAACTAACAATAAGTAATTCATGTGTTTAGAGAAATATTGTTCTGTTATATAAGTAAAAAATAATTTATAACAATAGTTCGAACCAAGTCATTGTAAAAGTACTTCTTAAATGTCATTTGTATACAAGAAATACACTATACAATATTCCTTAATAAATGAAGGTTTTTTTTGTCATATGTCAATCTCTCATTAGTTTTGACACTTGTTATTTTGTAGTATTTTTTAAATAAATATTATTCACTTGTCAATTTTTATTTGTTTTAATTTTTAAAATTAAAGTTATATACTTATATATGTAAAGTATTATATATATATATATATATATATATATATATATATATATATATATATATATATATATATATATATACATACAATAAATATGTTTCTTCCTTATTTTACAATTTTACATTAAAAAATACTATCTATTTATACTTTAATGTTTAATTTTTTTAAATCAATTCGTATAATACACGGGTTTCACATCTAATACAATATAATATTAACTTATTAACATCAAATATAATCAGTATTGGGAATAATATGAGGTTGTACGTATGATTAGGTTTTATTCAAGTATTTGTTTTAAAAACAAAGTAATAATAAGTAACTCATATGTTTAGAGAAATATTGTTCTGTTGTAATTTGTTACAACAATTCGAACCAAGTCATTGTAAAAATACTTTTTAAAAATATCCTTTTGTATACAAGAAATACACTATACAAATACAATATACTATTATTAAGTTATTAGAATCCAATATAAACGCATACACATCATTGAACCGACTCCAGACCTAACTTTTATTTGAAATAATATGAGTCTCGTTAAGTTCCTAAGTCTGCGGACTTCTACGCCAATAGGAGCCTGCCAAGAAAGCATGTCACTTTCTAGTATACCTGTTGGGAGATAGCAAATGGGACCCACAAATCCTGGTCAAACCTTTGGTAGATTAATAGGAACAGAAGTAGCCATTGATTCCAAGTGGCAAGTATGCATCATCCCTTACGTCTTAATTCGTTGCTAAGATAAGAGACTAAGCATTTCGTTTTTTTGTCAAACTGAAGTATATGAAGAACAAATAACTTATGTTTTATATATTATAAAAGATATATGAAATCTTCGTACGGAATGTAAATACATACATACAATTAATAGACTTTTGTTGCACTTGTGTTTGCGTAAAATATTTGATTTTTAAAATGCTACGAATAATATAGTTTATATATTTATGGATGTATAGACATAATAAAAAGACTACATGATGCATATAAATATGTGGATACAATGATATGATTTTTTTAAAGTCCATGCTTAAAAGTGCGATGAAGAAAATTCTTTGAAATTCAACCAACTACGCTTAAATGTGTGGTGTTTAAGATAGTTTGTCAACGTTTTAAAGTATGAAAATTTTATTTGCGTTTTCATCTTTTACGTGTGATGATTTTAAATATTATCATGACACATTTCTTTATGCAGGTTGAACCACAATTATCATGTGTAGATTTAGTTAGCGCTTATTTAAAACAAAACAGACACGGATCATACGCACACAAAAAATAAACTAGTAAACATGTCTAGCTATGAGCTTTCCTAAGTATTGATCTAACGATTAACATGTAAAAAAGTAAATAACAATGCCTACATAATAAGGCATACCATAAACCCATAAAAAATATAATTCTTTTTTGACTTTCATCGATCACTATAATCCCAAATGTCACTATATGGTGGTCTATTTTTGCAAAGACCAATGAGTATAAAGCCAATTAAAGCTCCTTGGGAAGATGAAGTTTGGTATGTGTTCATGCAATTATTCTAGGTGATTTTAGAGCTTTTTTTCTTAATTAATCACAAACATAAAGTTTATCATCAGTTACACCAATAATATATTTATGTTTTTAGAAATATAATTCATTATCATATCGATAGCTACTTTGTAATTTTAATATATACATATATATATATATATATATATATATATATATATATATATATATATATATATATATATATATATATATATATATATATATTGTTAGAAAAATGGGAAAATAATAGCCTTGGAAATTCTGAGAATTGTGATTTCACTATCAAATCAAAGTATTGGGTGGTACTCCGTAATTTTTGATTGGATAAGACTTAGAAGAGAAAAGAACAGAGAATGAGATATATGAATTTCGTGAGTACCAGAAAAAACTGATCAAAATTGGTTAAATACCTTCTTTGTCTGAAAACTGTCAAAACTGCCATAAAACAGTTTGGCAACAGTCAAAAAACTATCATAAATCTGGGTTTTCTATAATGATTAATATCAAGCCAAAAAATGGGTCAAATATTCTAATTTTGGATTTCTGATGCATTTTCAATACAACAATATAACCCAAATATAAAAATTCCCAGCCAGGGGTTGCCGCCCCTTGGACCCCGCTCCCAGGGGCGCCGCCCCCGGACCCCCGTTCGTTAAGGGGCTTCGCCACTAAATGACAGTCTACTTTTAATCTTGAATAAATTTAAACAAGTATGCACTCCACACCTTCCTTACTTGTTTAATATTTATCAATATCACTTTTTGTCACACAAAGTAATCTCATTAAACTTAAATCACATTAGTGAAACAAATCACCAACATATATATGATAATCATTTATAATAAATAAGTTACAATATTGGTTGCAGCAAAGGCGTCCATTTCTCTGTTTCCATAAAACCTTAATTAATCGACGCGGCAAGTTGGTGCTTGGAAAGGAACGATAACCCAAAATTTGACAATGTCATATACGATGAAATGTGCTCTAAATCTAGACCATGAATGTATGTTATTTGCTATCTTTATTCTAAAGATTGAAAAATCAAAAATATATAATCTTTTTATGAGAAAAACATTTTCCATTGTTAAATGATGAATTGTAAAACATTTAGTGGTAATGTCGACTTGTAGATCCTGGAGCTACAATTAAAAGGCATGTGTTGATACGGATGTAAGTTTGGGAATGTATTTTATTTTTTGCGCATAATAACAACGCACTTATAGTATTTTACCTATAATAACAACATACTTGTTGGAAATTATGAAGGATAAGTGCAAGTTGGTAATTTTCTTCTATCCACTTGGTGGGAGGAAGAAACTTTTGTGGGTTTATAAGTTTATTCTCTTGATAGGCTCCCAAAGGTTTTAAATGGATCAGAGCTCATACGTGCACCTAGCTTAGTTGATGTTGCAAATGCACGATTTAGGTGTCACCGTTTTTGCATCGCAATTCTCACCGGATTCCACTTGAAGTTCAAATGACGTGTTGCTTAGAGAGCAAGAACAGCCATTAACGAATCGACATCATCAACTACGAGGTTGGTTTTACTTTACTGTTTCGTCTCTACAAAATCTAGTTTGCTTCTGTTTTCTGAGTAATCACTTTTCATTTTATTCCTCTTCCATAGTTGTTGGAACGAAAAATAAATTGCATCAAATCTTGGGTGTTTATGTTGAAGCTCACAACTTTAGAGCGACATAAAAACCTTTAAGGACAGGAACGTCTCCTTCTTTGTGCAGTCATTCACGAATAGACATCATCAACTACGAGGTTGGTTTTACTTTACTATTTTGTCTTTCAATTTCGTCCGGTTACGGTACAATCTATTTCTACCCCTTCTTATAACCATATCTAATCACGAAGGATCAATCTGATTTCTGCACAAAACTTGGTAATCATATTGAAATTAATTGGATTTATTATTTGTAACTAATCGACATACAATTCTCAATATTATTTGTCGGTTTCCTTATGTGTCTATTGGATATGATATTCATCAATTTTAAAGGTTTTTAGTGATTAAAATTTTCATAACTAATGGATACTAAGATCTCTTCTACTAATTTTCGACTAATGAACCAAGAGTATTTCTAAGTGGATCGTTTCGACGGTCAACACTATACTCATTGGACTAACAAAGTCAAGTTTTTGCTCTTTGTGTTAAAGCTTAACTGTGTTCTAAATCTGGAATTACCCATTATTCTAACATATATGATCCTTGCAAAGGGACAACAACTAGATCAGAATGCAATTTCTGAAATGGAGAAGTCGATGGCTCTTTGTAGAGAGTCTGAAAACTTGTGTCTTAGTCACATCAAGAACTCCTTATTTGACATCCTCTATGATATGTATGTGTTGTACACAGATCCTAAAGAGTTTTGGAAAGACTTATCAAAGATAAACAAATCTAAGGACTACTCCTTGGATGATATGTTGAAGCATCTCTGAATTAAGGAGGAAACGTGCAACATGGACAAGAAGGCTAAAGTTGGATTGAGTGTGCATCATGTATATGGTGAGGGTTCTGGCCAAAAGGGTAAGAGTGGGTTTAAGAACAAAATAGGTTTGGCACCTAAGAAGAAGGAGTTCAAGAAGCCCAACTATCAACAAAACAACAACCAACAAAAGAAAATTGGAAAGTGCATTGTCTACTGATAGATTGGTCACAATGCAAGGGAATTCCCTAAATGGAATTTTGGTCCTTCAAATGGAGCCGTAAATGTTGTTGATGACCTCACTTACTTAGTAGCGCATGTGGGTCTTAGAGGAGTCAACATGATCTCTTCTCTTACTCGAGTAGTGACGGGTCGAGGTTGGTTTGTGGATTTTGGAGCTACAGTTTATGTCTGCGGAAGCAAGTCATATTTTCTTACTTATGGTCATATAACGGAAGGAACTGTAATGGTGTGCTCTGATGGTCATAGAGTGAATGTTCACAGAATAGGCATGGTGGTCTTGAAATTTCGAAATTATCGTACAGTTACTCTTCGAGATGTGTTGCATGTTCCAGGGATCTCGAAGGGACTCGTTGTTGGAATAATGTCCAAGGTCGTTAACTATTCCTAATAATTCTAATAATAGCAGGGTCTTTTTGGGTTGCCCTCAAGACCCAAATTGAGTAGAATAAATAAAGGAGAAATTAGTTTATTAATTATTATAGTTAATAATTTATTAGAAACTAATTGGAAATATATTTTGGGAATTAATTAACAATTTAATTAATTAAAGGTTTGAATGTTCATTAATCGTTAGTTGGTTAATCAGGAATGCTCCAGAACCTTATGGAATTAGGGTTGGATGAAAATCACTCCATCCCACATGGGAAAGGAGTGAAATTCCGTGGTTAGGCCTCCATCCCACATGGGAAAGAGTACTAAACCCTAAGAGGTATCCAAGGCTATAAATAATGCCTTAGGGATTTCATTCCTCCTTGCACCTTGGCTTGAAGTATTCGCCAACCCTTCTTCCTCCTCCCATAGGGACGATTTATAACCCCTTTGGGTTTGTGAAATTGACCATTCTCCTAGTTATTTTATTCCACTCTTTGGTGTCATTGGGTGTGATGCTATTAGAAGGATTCTGGTTTGGATCCTTTCATCCAAGCAACTTCATGGAGGTTCAAGATCTCAAGCATGGAGATCAAGGGCTACATAAGAGGTATGTTTTCTTACTTATGTTTTATTTTTATAGGGTTGATGTAATTAGCATGAAGCCATATATCCATAAGATGCATGTACACTTAGGTATATCGTTATTTCGATTTTTCCGCTGCCTAGTTTTAGAGTGTATTTGATGCAATGAAAACCCAGCAGTGGTATCAGAGCCATTGGTTCATGGTTACCTTCACCCTAGATCCATGTTTTCTGAAAATACTTGTTTGGAATTAAATGGTAGAAAGATTATTGAAAAATTCGTAATTGATAATACCTTAGTCGCAGCTCATTATGTGAGAGTTAGGAGCTCACGACGTGAGCTCAGCAAAATTTAGGGTTTTAGATTTTTTGCCATTTTTCGAATATGTAGCTTTGATAAACATGGATAAATACCTAATTTAAATTTTTTTTGAATCTGGAAAATTGTTAAATATTATTTAAATGTGTTTATTTGAATTTGAATATTTATTTGATAATGGATAAATGTTATTTAAATATGTTTATTTGAATTTGAATATTTATTTGATAATTGATATATATTATTTAAATGTGTTTATCTGAATTTGAATATATATATATATATATATATATATTTGTTATTTAAATTGTGAATTTAAATATTTAATATTATTTATAATATGGATTTATAAATATGAATATTAACCCCTCATGTTTATTAATTGTGATATTGCATCCTCGCAATTAATTAGAATTAATAATAGACAACTAAATTTAAAGAGTTTTAAATTTACCCTTGTATTTAAATATATTAGAATTGTGACTATTATATGTGTAAGAAAGTTACAACATGCGCCCTCGTGTGTTTAAACATTGACATTGTCAGTCTTACCTCTACTAGGCTCACCCATTCTAATGTAAAGGTTTAAGGAGATCTATTTGATTCCTAATGAGGTCGGTTTTTAATATGTTTCGTGCTTACCACCTCACCGCCCTATTGCATTTTGAGAATGGAGTTACCAAAAGGGTTTGATAGTGATAATGATCAATCTAAAAGTATTCTAAATACAAGTATAAAACAAAATCCCGTTTTATTAATAGAATGTGAGTTTATATTATCCATGAAAATTGCACATTCTCTTTATATTCTGTTGGTGGAGCTCGTGTGGTTAACCGGCACATCAATCTAGAATATAGTCGAGAATGATATGGAACTCGCGAATCTCAAGCGTAACTTGAGCCGGGGACCATGCGATTTTGCAAGGTTAATACTCAATCTATTTAATGTGAATCTTATGTTATCCATAAAAATTGCACATTCTCTTTATAACTTGTTGATGGAGCTCGCGTGGTTAGCCGGCACGTCAATTTGAGAGTATAGGTAGAGAATGATGTGGAACTCACGAATCTCAAGCGTAACTTGAGCCGGGGACCACGCGATTTACCATCTGTTCAGTGATCCGCGCCAACCCCGTCATTGAATTTGAGATGAACATAATATGAGATTAACATGCCATTGATAGTCAATGAATCTCAAAGATCTAGGAGTTTCGTAGTGATCGAAATTGGCAAAGGGCTTTGCCTACCTAAATAACTTTATGGTGTGTTTACGACATCCCTTTACACATCATGGAGCCAAATATGGATCCTAGCCTTCTAAAATAATTTAGGGAGGTTATTTTCTAAGGATAAGTAAAACAAACTATAATGGAATTTTATTGAATAATGTCGAAAACCTTATCCAGTAAAATCTACTACTATAAAAACCTTTGAAAGGAATAGCTATGAGGATGATCAATCTTGTCAATATCGTAGTTTGGGAATAGTTCTCATATACGAGAGGAAAGATCACACCTTTGTTAAAGCTCTTCCTAGGTTACTTCAAACATTGCATTCTAAGTTGTTACCAAGAGCAATTATCAAATGTACGTTGAAAATTGACATATTGAAGTAAAATGGAATTTCCTTGAGTTAGGAGTTGACTATGGTTAGTCGACTAGCTAACATGTACATATGATCAATTCATTCTTATTTTGATATGAACAACATGGCATATCCATTAAGGAGTTGTGTAACATGTTAAGGTTTCCTTTTGGAACTAGCATGACCAATCATAGAAACTCATACTTCAAAACACTCCCATATTTTACTATCATGAATAGAAGTGTCAAGAAGAAGAAAGCCAATTGCCCATGGTTTGAAAGGCGATTAGTATACCTAATCTAGGCCCTAATACCTAGGACAAAAGAAGGTTTATTCTAAGACATGTTCTGATAGCTGCTCGTTTCCATAACAAGAAAAGGACTAAGAAAGCAAACTTTCCCGAATGTATATTTGAGGTGAAAGGACTGAAACATGAAGAAGTTAAATTTGATCATGGATCATGAGCCCATGCTACTTTCCATAGGATCAAAAGATAATTTGTTCTTCCATGTTTAGTATTCAATAAAATATATGGATTTATAATGCCATCATAACATTACTGCTAAACCTTGAGCATTTTGCTAAGGATTAGTACTGACATTTGCAAGAATGTACAGTGACTAAAATGAAGTAAGAAGACTAAAACATGGAGAAGGTAATTTGATCATAAATGTCAAGCCCATGCTACATTCATAGGATCAAAAGACAAATCTTTTTGAATGGTTAGTCTATGGTATTATAATTGAAATTGTTTATACTATGATTCATGAGATAGTTTTGACTTATTTAAATGTAGAGCATTCTAACATGTTAAAAGAAAGTCATGAAATATATGAAACTAGTATAGTTGCAATATTTCAAAGTTGATTCGAATATTTGAATAAGGTGTATTATTGTGAATATATGTTGAAATTAGCTTACCTAATTGATCGTTCAGAATGACCACAATATGTACTGATTCAAATACATCCAATGTTTTGGGTGAAATTTATTTGTGGCATCACAGTCTTGGATACATAACTGAGAAATGCATTACCAAGTATCTTGTTGGATTGGATTTTGGATATCATTTGACCTCGAGTCTTATGATAAATCCAAATCGTGTTTATCAAGATAGATGATGAATACATCACTGGGTGATGTCAATATCTGTTGGAATTAGTTTGCACTAATTAACCATTCAGATCAACCACAATACATGGTAAGACCAACTTCGTATGAATGTGAGTCTGGAACCTTTCAGGTGTTTAGAGCTCTCATAAAGTGAAGCTAAGAATCAACTGGGCAATAGGATGAGACACTCGTAGTGAGAATCTCAGTCCAAACTTTATCGATCATCTAAGTGATCGTGAAAGAGTTTCATGATCTATCTCTGCCCAAAACAATACCACTAGGAAATGTTAGTTGGATAGAGAAACACATCGTTCATTGATTTTGTACTAGATGAGCCGCATTGTGTTTGCTAACAATTCGTGGATTGTACCATGAATAGTGTTACAAGAAGTCCTTTGGTCTTGTGCCAACTAATTAGGTTCCTAAAACACTCTATGATATGTGAAGTGGGATTCTATCCTCACTGCCATATATGTAAGTCTACGATTATGAGGCTTACGCTTGTCGTGAAGCGCTCGACAATCTAGGACTTTGATTAAAGACGTGTTTTCTCGTTGGAGAGTCCATCAAGCATTTTGGATAATTGTTTAACAACCTTTTGAGAACAAAGTGTATGTTGCTCAAAGGCCAGTTTTCTAAGAGAGGGAGCTGATTTCCAAAAGGGCTAGTGGGAGCTACATTGATCTTGATAAGATTCAAGAGTCAACCAACGAAAAGCCTAAAGTTGGACATAGTATTCAATTTGAAATTGAAAGAGCTATTAAGGAAACTGACATATTTCCATTTTTCCTTACAGATCTGATAGAAGACGTCATGGACCTAGTTATATAAGAGTTTATATTACTAAGGTATTTGAGTCACTGGTAGATAGCAATAAGAGTGTACCAGCTATCCGAAGCTATGGTAGGCCCTAAAGGCAACAACATAGAAAGAGGAATTGGAAAGCGTGATTCAATCCATGTATTTTTGTTATTTGGTAGACCTGGCACTTGACTTTAACCCTTAGGTGCAAGTGGATCTTCAAGTAGAGACAATCATGGATAGGAACAAACACATAATTAAACCAAGATAGGTTTTGAAGGATGACTAAGCTTAATAAGTTCATTTATGGACCGAAATAAGCATCTCGCAAGTGGGATCATTATTTCAATGAGAAAGTTCAAGGAGTTTGAATTTCGATAAATAAAGATAAGCCATATATATTTCAAAGCTAGTGGGAGTAATTGGAATCTTTGTTTCAATGAGAAAAGTTCAAGGAGTTTGAATTTCAAGAAACACATATAAGCCACACACACATATATATATATATATATATATATATATATATATATATATATATATATATATCAGTGCTTGTGGGAGCACTGTAGTCACCCTTGTATTGTACATAGACAATGTACGATTTATAGGAAACTATATTCTAACTTAGCAGGTGTAAAATCTTGGCTTGGTATGAGAACTGTTTCGCTATGATATAAATGGGAGATACAAGACACGTGCATAATAATGATCTATGGAGATAGATCAAAGTGATTAATTGGATTAAGACAAAGTACATGGAATGTTGAGGAAACCCGAAAAGGGGTTTAGGCTTATTACAATATGGCATGACATTGTGCAATGCTAATGTCCTAGTTCTACTATTGAGCTAAAGCAAATTATTCGTGTCCCACATGCTTTTGCTATGGGATCGATCATACATGTCATGACATGTACCACATCTAATGACTTGTATGCCTCGTGCAACACAAGTTGGATTAGTTCAATTTTGGCGAGAATCAATGAATCAAGATCAAGAACATTCTTAAGTGTTCTTGGAGGACAGAATAGATGATCTTGACAGTATGGGAGAGATCATTGTAAGAGTTACACCGATGCTAAATTCCATACTGATAAAGATGATTCCAGTTGCAGTCAAATTTCGTGCTTCTCTAAATGGTGAAGTTTTATCTTGGAAGAGTACCGAGTATTACACCATAGTGGATTTTTGCAAACTTAGAGTATGTTGCGGTTGTTTAAATTGCAAAGAAGACAATGTGACTAAAAGATATTCATTAGTGAAATCTTTGTTGAAATTCAATCATTGATGGTCCTTATGAAGTTTCTTGTGACTTTGGGTGAATTTACCTCTAGTATGGATCCCAAGTCATATAAGCTCACATTACACATACTCAGTAAGTACCAACACATTTGATAGTGAGTCAAATGTGAATACTTCTTATTCAATATGTCATATCGAAAGATAATCTTGTCGATCCATTCCTAAGCCGATGTCATTGACCAAGTCTAATAGTCAGAAAAAGTCTAGGGGCATTAAATTTGCAAATGAATTGGCTTAAACACTCTTAGTTTGGTTTGTTTTAAAACCCGAGAACTTTAAGCAGTATAAGTTTTAATTTGATTTGGCGATTATTAAGTGGTGATCTTAATATATGATGGATTTCGGTCATTTCAATTAGCTTATCATTGTGTTCTCACTTTTGCATGGTTGGAACCCACTTCCCAAGTATTATTTTACTCAAACGTCCACAGTCGGCCATACTCTTGGAAGTAAGTAGTGATTCAAGACTGTCGTGAGTATTAGTGGATTGTTGATATTGATTGGACATAGCAAAGAGAGTGCGCTAACACTCATGAGTGCTTAATAGAGATTTAAGTATTGGACCAACCCACACTTAGAGATTACTTCATGGATTCAGTCACGAGTAATTCTAAGATGATAATACCTTCTATTCTTGAAACCTAGATACATGTGGGGTTTTGTTCTATGATTCTGTTATGTATTGGTCTACTCAAACGATAACCGTAACTGGTAGTTATAAAGGGTATGTCCATGTGTGACATGATGAAATAGACAAAAGCTATGTAGTCGAAGCTTATTCGTTCCTCCTGCCTTAATAGGAGAAGCGATATCTATGGGCCCCTTGATGATTTGGTGCTGACATCTAAAGTGCTTGGTCGAGCCCTGACTGGAATTGTTGTGTTCAATTTAGTAGTCAGATGCAGTCGTCACAAATCCATATCGGGAAACATAATCTTCAATTCTTGAGATTGACCATTATCCATGTCTCGAATTCATACAGATATCATAGAACGAAGAGATAATTGATCAGTTATCTAAGGGATGAGTCTTGATTAGATCAAGAGTTTGGTAGTTGCATTGGATGGCTAACTCTCTGTTGATTATTGGAGAAATATTAGTCATTGTATAGTTGATGATTTGTCCAAGTGGGAGACTGTTGGAATAGTGTCCAAGGTCATTAATTATTGGTAACATTTCTAATAATAGCAAGGTCCTTTTGGGTTGCCCTTAAGACCCAAAGTGAGTAGAATAAATAAAGGAGAAATTAGTTTATTAATTATTATAGTTAATAATTAATTAGAAACTAATTGGAAATATATTTTGGGAATTAATTAACTAAAGGGTTGAATGTTCATTAATCGATAGTCGGTTAATCAGGAATGTTTTAGAACCTTCTGAAATTAGGTTTGGGTGAAAATCATTCCATCCCACATGGAAAAGGAGTAAAATTTCGTGGTTAGGCCTCCATCCCACAGGGGAAGGAGTATTAAATCCTAGGAGGCATCCAAGGCTATAAATAGGGCCTTAGGGATTTCATTCCTTCTTGCACCTTGGCTTGAAGTATTCGCCAACCCTTCTTCCTCCTCCCATAGGGACGATTTCTAACCCCTTTGGGTTTGTGAAATTGATCATTCTCCTAGTTATTTTATTCCACTCTTTAGTGTCATTGGGTGTGATGCCATTAGAGGGATTCTGGGCTGGATCCTTTCATCCAAGCAACTTCATGGAGGTTCAAGATCTCAAGCACGGAGATCAAGGGATACATAAGAGGTATGTTTTCTTACTTATGTTTTAGTTTTCTAGGGTTGATGTAATTAGCATGAAGCCATAGATTCATAGGATGCATGTACACTTAGGTATATCGTTGTTTTGATTTTTCCGCTGCCTAGTTTTAGAGTGTATTTGATGCATAGAAAACCCAACACTCGTCTCTGCTGACAAGTTTGAAAAGAATGGTTACTAGTTGGTAATAGAGAATAGTCAAGTGGAGTTTACCCGATGTGGGTTTTTCGTTGGTCAAACCATAAACACGCGTGGTTGAAGTTGTTCTAAGGCAGTGATTTTATAGTAGCAGTTTTTAATCGAGCTCTTCTAAGTTAGTGATTTTAATCATTTGGCACAACTTTGTTCTTAATTCTTGGTGTTTGATTTCTCTACCTGTTTGAATCTTTCGATCTTATAAGTTTTATTCTTATCACTGACCAACCTCAGGAGTTTACTTCGCGCATTCGATGGATTGAGAAGGAAAAAGCAAAGTAATAGGCTAGTAGAGAATATGGTGATAAGTGCGTGAAGTAGTTGAAGCTGGTAACAAAGTAGGTATTGGAGTAAGAAAAGGTGGTAACAAAGTAGAAGTATCAAGAGGGGTTGTTTTGATAGTAGATGAAAGAATAATGGAAACAGGAACAGATGAAGTTATAATATTCGAAGTACCTTGAGCTTCATGAGTCGAGACCCCATCACCCATGTTGACATTTGCGTCTATATCAGATATGTTCATAGGGATGGCTGAAGTTCGAACCTCCTCCGAAACGGATTCAGCAATCGAGACTTCGGGTGGTATGACACTTTTCTGCTTAGGAATAGATGGAGGTGAATCGAAGCCAACATTATTATTGCGAAGTGGAGATTAAGAACCATCATCTTTGAAATTAGTTTCCACTGCAACCTCATCAAGAGGATCTTGTAACTTCTTTTGCTTCTTCTTGATCTTCAGTACCATATCGTGAGCTCTTCGTTTCTTTGAAGCCGGATAAACTGGAGCTGGGATTTCGCGAATAACCACACCTTTACGAGTTAGTTGTGGTTTAAGAATCCTCGTCGATTTAAAAACAAAATCCCCTTTAGGTGAGGAAATAGACTTCTCAGGAATATATTTAGGTGTTTCAACCTTGGAATATTTCTTGGAACCTTCTCTTCGTTTTGAAGTGCATGCAACACCTTTCGGGAACAACACCCCAGTTTTGACAGTAGGGTTTATTGTTTGAAGGTTAGCAACAAGAATAGGGTTTGTGGGATCAACCTTGCGAAGCGTAACATCTAGAACCTTGCAACATTGGGAAAAACCTCTGAGTCATCCTTAACAGTCTTCGGATGTTGATAAATCCCAAACTCAGGTTTGTGAACATCAGCAGGTAGGGGTGAGCAAAAAACACACCGCAAGTAAAATTAACCGCAAAAACCACGTAAACCGCAACCGCAATAATAACCGATGGTGAGGTTTTCTGTTTTTCAAAAACCGCAAATTTGCGGTGCGGTGCGGTTATTAGTTTTCAAAAATCGCAAAAAAAACCGCACCACACTGCATATATTATATACAAATTTTTTTATTAATTATTAATATATTAAATATTAAAAATAAGACAAGTTTCATGAATGAAAGATGAATAAAATAATAGAAGACAAAAGTGTTAGTTTTTTGTTATGTTTAACTTTGATAAATGGTGAAATTAGACAATTTTAAGAAATTTATTGTTAATTACTATTGATTTGACGTTTTTAAGATATTAATTGTTTGTGATTTAAGTTAATTGTCTTATACCTTATGTTTTTTTATTACACGTAATATGTTTGAACTCTTAAAACCGTTTGAGCTCTAACTGTGGTTAAAAATCACACAAAATAACCGCACCTAATCCATGCGGTTAATAACCGCAACACAGAAAAAACAAAACCGCACTGCAAAAATAACTGTCTAACCGCACTGCAAAAATAATCGCACCAAGCAGTTTTGAAAATGGTTTAACCACATTTGCGGTTAGTGGTGAGGTTTTGGCTAATAACTGCACCGAACCGCACTACTCTCACCCCTATCAGTAGGAACCATAATTCCTTCATTCTCATAAACATGTTGCAAATTCAGACTCCAATAGCACACGACATCCCGTTTGCAACAATGGTATGTGAAATACTAGTACCAAATTCCACCCATAATTGAGTAGCATAATCGACTGTCAGATCATAATAGAGTCCAATAATCATCACATATACTTCAGGTTTTGCTTTATCCAAACCAAGACTTCGACCTGTCATGCATCGAAGAAATATTCTATATAGAAAGTTCCAGACACACAATAAAGACGACTTTTTAAATTGATTGAGTTTGTTGAGTGGGGGTTGATGACCCATCTCAACCAATATGAGAATCACTTGTTGATTGGTAACCTCATAGATAGCTCCAACAATGGGAATATTTAGGATTTGAGTGAACTATTTCTTCATGAGCTTATATATCTTGTCGCTGGTTAACTGGAAAGTGACCACCTTTGATGTTTTGTTGAACACAACTGTAGAACCAGCCAGAGATAGCCAAGTCATTGGAATGGAGAATGAAGCCATCATCACAATGGAAAGAACAGAGTGATTGAGAGAAACAATCAACATTTGCGGTTCTTCGGGATATTTCGAAACATCCAGTTGAACCCTGTAATTGGAACCTTGGATCTTCAACAAAGGTTGAGATGAAGCATCATCAATGGTTTGAGAAGGATTAACTTGAACATTTGTGGCCGCCATTGTTAGGGTTTGAAGGTTTGCGAGAAAAGATGATTATAAGGAAATTTAATTTGGGGAAAATATTCAACCAGAATATGGAAAGTTCGAATTTTTGACCCCCCAAATCCTTATATACTTGGTAAACAGTTTGAATTTGAAGTGGTTATCAATAGAATCAAGCCATGTGTATCCTAGAAAAATGGACTTGTAGCCGTAACAAGTGTCACGTCAGAAAAGTAATGAGAACTTTTCCTGGAAAACCGTGAAGTAACCAAACCGTCAAATCAATCAATCATTTCGCTTTCCCCAAGAGGATAAGAACCCTCACATGACCCTTCGTTTCGAGGCAGAGTTCATTTGCTTTTGGGATGAGAAACGAAATCATAGCCAGACTTTCAAAATCTAGGTTTGAGTTGGTATCACTCAAGACCTCAAGGATTTCTTGTGCAATTATATGCCAAAGAATGAGATGAGAACAAAATAAAAAAAAATTGGTCATTGTGATGTCAATTATAGAATTGACATAAATTTGGTAAGACCCCAGGCAAAGATTACTTCGTCCTACATCAAGAGAGATGTCGAACGTCTTGTGTAGATTCCCGTGAATTACAATCGAATATTGATCAAGGAATATTGAAGGGCATCTTATAAACCGAATTCGAAAGGTACGCTCAACTTTGTTCATGATCACGACTTATCATAAGTGTGAATACAACGATCAAAATGTATTGTATGACCAGTGTAGTCAGTGACAATCAAAGGTGAGATAAACTTGTAAAGTAACAAGAGGTCGAACTGATATTCATATAGAAATCTTATTCCAAAAAAATGGAAAAGTTGGATCTTCTAGGGCAAAAATGTCTTGGGAAAAGAACATTTTATCAAGACCACGCATAACGAAGAAATATGATTTTGAATATCGAAGTGTGGTACTGAAACAAGTGTTTCGTTACAATCTTGAATATAAAGTTCAACGTTAGTTCCTTCAAAAGTTGGAAATTATGGGTTTCACTATCATCACAGACTCATGAATCAAGATCATTAACACAGACTTGTGCAATATCCACATTATGATTGGTTTGTACCAGAGATGTCGAGGATACGCAAGTGAAGTGTGTGAACTGTGAATAATTAAGTTGATGAAAAAGGTTGGTTAAGAAACGAAGTGTACCTCTGCAAATGATAGCACCATGCAAAATTCTCTTAACTCATCACGAGAACAGAAAAGGTAGCTCTTCGACTAATGTGAATATAGCCTAATTGGGAAGGATCACTCATAATGAGGTATCCATTAAGGCTTCGAAAAACATTGAACCTATGAGCCTTTGGTTGACATACAACAACATGCTTCTAAAGACACCTAACTAGTGCATAGATTCGAAATGATACCCCCCCCCCCCCCCCTTTTGTCGCGAAGCAAAATCCACCAAAGTATGTCGATTGAACACTAGACAAACGAATAGTAAACATAAAAAAGAACAAAAAATATTTTTGAATTTTTTGTTTTTGAAATGTAAAAACACAAAAATAAGAAAATCTTTTTGGAATTTTTGTTTTTGAAAAGTAAAAAAAACAAAAATAAGAAAATCTTTTTGTAATTTTTGTTTTTGAAAAGTAAAAACACAAAAATGAGAAAATATTTTTGTAACTTTTGTTTTTATAAAAATTCAATTAAAAACAAGAAACTATTACCAGATAAACTAAATGAAGATCATCGATATTGAGACATGGTCTTCGAAACATCAAGTCTGCTCAGTCAAGAAAGTATGTGTTGAATCATTCATAGGAGATTCGAAAATGAAGTATGTCGAACGTTGAATAGTGAACAGTAACTTCTGGATCATTCAGCGAAGTTTCAAATTTTCTTTATTTCATGACGAAGATAAATTGGGAACTACATTTTCATCAAGCATTCCTAATCCAAACAAAATTTTGAGAGAAGACTTTTCATCCAAAGGTTTGGTAAAGATGTCAACAAGTTGATATGTTGTTTTCACAAATGAACCTCAATATTTCCATCCTCGACATGATCCTTGATGAAATGATATCGAAGTGCGATATGCTTGGTCTTTGCACCTGATTATGGTAGATACGTATTGCACTTTGTGAATCACAATACAAAGGTATCCTTTTCATGGTGATTGCACAATCACGAAGTTTGCTTTGTATCTAAATGACTTGAGAAGTGCAAGCTATATCAGCAACATATTCTGCTTTTGTTGTGGAAATCGAAACACAATTTTGTTTCTTCGATAGCCAGCTAACTAACTTCCCGTCCAAAAGTTGGCATCCACCACTAGTGCTTTTTCGGTCAAGTTGTCATCCATTAAGATCTGCATCGGAAAATGATTGAATAAAGAACCGTGTTTTTGAAGGGTACAATAAGCGCAACGAAATTGTCCCTTTTAGATAGAAAAAAAAATATTCTTTACAGCAGTTAGATGGGGTTCTCGGGGATTCGACTGAAACCCGGCACAATTACAAATAGCTAACATAATGTCAGGTCGACTAGCAGTTAATTATAGTAATGAACCAATCATGCTCCTGTATAAAGTGATGTCTACAACTAGCTTGTCCAACGAAGGCCCTAAGCGTGTGCCGACTGCCATTGGTACTTGCAACTTCGAACTATTTGTCATGCCAAAATTCTCAAGCAGATTTCACGAATATTTCTCTTGATTAATGAAAATTCCATCTCTGCTTTGACAAATACTTAATCCTAGAATATTATTAATTTAACCCATCATGCTCATCTCGAATTGAATTTTCATCATATTCTCAAATTCACGAGACAATAAAGGGTCATTAATCCGAAAATAATATCATATACATAAATTTGAACTAGCATCAAATGATCCTCCACTTTCTTTTGAAATAGAGTAGGATCAACAGATCCTTATTTATATTTCCAGAGTTTTAAAAAATTGGTAAGAGTTGCACACCAGGATCATGGTTCTTGTTTTAAACCATAAACAGCTTTATCGAGAATATAGCAATGATCAAGAAATTTATCATTTACGAAACCTGGTGGTTGCTCAACATAAACCGTCTCTTCTAACACTCCATTGAGAAAAGCACACTTGAAATCCGTCTAATAAACATCAAAGTCTTTGTGTGTTGCATACGCAAGAAATATTCGAACAGCCTCGAGTCTCGCGACATGGGCGAAGGTTTCATTATAGTCAATACCTTCTTGTTACGAATATCCCATAACAACCAACCTTGCTTTGCTTTGAATAACATTACCTTCTTTCTCAGTTTTACTTTTAAAAATCCATTTTAAGCCTATAACTGAGACATCATCTGCTTTTGGAACAAGTCTCCAAACCTTGTTTCTTTCGAATTTAGCAAGTTCGGATTGCATGGAAACAATCCAATCAGAATCTTCCAAAGTAACCTTTACTGACTTTGGTTGAATTTTCGAAATAAAAACATTAAACATACAAAATGCTTGATGCACATTTAGTACCTTATTTTTAGCACGAAGTTGAGCTCTTTTCAACACTTCAGCTTTTGGATTACCAAGAACTTGTTCTTTTGGATGAGTTCGTGTCCGTCTATCCGTTGGAGGTTATGCAGGATCGAAATCCAAAGGTGCATCTTCGAACATTTGATCCGTTTTTGAACCTTCACCTCCATTAGACGAAAGTGGAAAGCTGTTCCCAAAACAAATGTTGAAGAAAAATGAAATGTTGATGGAAAAGGAAAAGTCAATATTGACTAAAAACCATTTAATGATTTCATTTCTATACCTAAGTCTATGGAAGTTGACTTAATTGATACTTTGAAATCCAAACTTCGTAATTGGGTATTAGGATCTTCATTTCATAATGCATTTCAGTCTAATCACCAAGGACCCAAAAAGCCTTGGGGACCTAAAATTTTCCATTAATTGCAGGTTTTATGTGATGAGCAATATAAAGAACATAGGTACATCGATAGTGGTTGCTCACGTCACATGACTCGTAGGAAGGAAAACTTGCGAGATTACCAAAGCTTGTAAAATGTTGGTGTGGTAAAATTCGAAAACAATAAAAAATGCAAGGTTAAAGTATATGGCAAAGTTACAAATGGGAAGTTCACAGTTAATTGGGTGGCATATGTCGAAGGTCTTCAACATAACTTGGTTAGGTTTTGCAACTTGTTGTGGGCACTGGTAATCAAGTAGTCTTCGATGAGGAAGGAAGTGTCATTTCAAACAAAGAAACCAAGGAAGTTTTGCTCAAGTCTAAGAGGAAAAGATATATGTTTACTCTTGACATCAAGTCAATTGTTTGTGTTCCCTCTGTTTGTCTACTTTCAAAGGCATCATCTTATTTGAGTTGGTTGTGGCATCGATATCTATCTCATTTGAATTTCAAAAATCTCAACAAATTGGTGGTAATTATCTTATTCAAGGCTTACATGTTTTAAACTTTGGTAACAATTCATTATGTGTAGCATGTGAACAAGGGAAGCAACGTCGTCAAGATCATCCAATAATCATCGACTTGAAGATCATTGAACCTTTGGAACTTCTTCACATTGATCTTTGTGGACCTTCGATTGTTGAAACTCTCAACAAGAAGAGGTACATCTTGGTAATTGTCAATGATTTTTCAAGGCTTACTTGGGTTTTATTTCTTTGTCAGAAGTTTGAAACTGCACAAGTAATGATCGATTTCATCAAGCACATTGAACTCGGTTTATGGAAGATAGTTAGAAAAATCAAAAGTCATAATGGCTTAGAATTCAAGAATTAGGTTCTTGATTCGTTTTTGGTTGATTGTGGGATTACACATAATTTTTCAACTCCTTATACACCACAACAAAATGGTGTTGTCGAAATGAGAAATAGGTCTTTGTGCGAAGCATCCAAGAAAATGCTCACTTATGCGAATCTTCCACAGTATCTCTGGGCAGAAGCAGTTTCGACAACATGTTTTACTCAGAACAAATCATTTATTCATCATCGTTTTAGTATCACCCCATATGAAATCATTAACAATTGAAAGCCAAATGTGAAATTTTTCCATGTTTTTGGATACAGGTGTTTCATAATGAATTTCAAAGATAACCTTTTGAAATTTCAGTCTAAAGCTGATGTGGGGATATTCTTGGGATATTCGATTAACTCAGTCGTATATACGGTGTTGAACAAACGAACAAGGAAAATTGAAGAACTTTTAATCTAACATTTGATGATTACTATGTTAAGTGTGTTGAAAAGACCTTTTCACAACAACCAATCATCACTGAAACAAATGATGAGTCACAAGTTGCAAAATCTTTGGATTTTGATCATGACTTAATCTTTGGTGTTCCTAACAAGGCAATAGATGCAAAAATTAATGCTGATGATAATCAAATCCCTAAGTCATTGAAACATTCTTATGATTCGACAATAACTCAGGACAATGCCGATTTACATTCTACAACAAACTCTCCAATACATGGTGACAGTCCATCGACGTTACAAGGTGATCAAGTGGAGGGGGAGCAATTGAATTCAAATAGTGATTTTGAGGGGGAGCATCCAAATTCGAATGTTGATGGCAAGGGGGGTATAGAAGTTTGACTACAAACGACGAGGGGGAACATTTAAATGTCAATCCAATTGTCAAGGGGGAGCAAACTGGATTTAATCCATCAAAATCAAATTATCAAACTGATGTTTTTCATGATATGATTGATAATGTGAATAAAGGGATTCAATTCTTTCGATGAACAACTCTCTGTTGTTGACTCATTCAAGTAGCTGTCATAAGCATTCTTGATTTCTTCCTGAGAAAACTTTCAAGATTGATAAGGATTTCCTTTGCCTTTGAGCCAGTGATTAATATTCTTCACATCAGATTTCCCTATGACAAACGAAGCTTTAACTTGCTGTTTCGAAACGGGATTGGGAAAGTGAGGTTGTTTGGGTTTGAATGGTTCATTTCTCTTCCCATTGACTTCCATCTTTTCCAAATTTTGATTTGGAAACATCGGTTTTGCATGTGGTTGGTAACGGTTTTGAAAAATTTTATTATAACCAACACTTGTTCGAGTAAAAACTTGTTGTTCATTTGAAAACCATCTTTGACTTTGAAACTGATAAAATTCCTTTGTTCATTTGATTGAAAACAATTTCTATGAAAATGATTTTGATAAAACATTTTGTTTTGATGATTAGGAGCAAAATTCCATGATTGTTGGTTGATATGTGCATAATTAGTTAATTATTTAGCATACATTTTTATTCATTTTTAACTAATTATGTGAATAATATGGACAAAAGGTACTTAATATTGTTTAAATTTTATTTTCAGTCCAAAAGACATGCTTGGGAGTGAAAGGGAACAAGGGAAAGCAATTAGAGACCAAAGAAAGAAGATTGAGGGACAAAAACTTACCTACTCGGCGAGTCCAACTAAATATTCCAGAAGATAGCCACGACTCCTGATTTAAGACGGATAACAACGAGTCTACTCGGCGAGTTGGGTCTGCTACTCGCCGAGTACACCCTGTTTTGAGATATCTATAAAAACCGAGCCTTTATCCGATGGGACTACTTTTCTTGCGTTTTTTGAAGATCCAACTGCGATTGAGAACCCTTGAAGACGCTGAGGAATTCTAATCTTCAACCTTTTGAAGAATTGAAGCGACTAGGTTATTCATTCCACTTAGCTTTAGGAATTAAGTATGTTTAATCTAGCTAGACTTGTTTTTGTGTTTGTTTTTACTGCAACTATGAGCTAAATACGTTTTTGTTTCTGTTTGGGGAATACCAAGGAACTCCTATGGTTTAATTCTTAGCTTTTGGTTAATTGTTTAATGGTGATCTATTAAATTAAGTTTGTTAAAGAACCTTATGCATTAATCACAATTATTTTCTGTTAATTGGAAGACATGGCTAAAGTCAAGAGAAGAAGGAGCTAAAGAAGAGAGTATCAACCTATCGACTGCTACCCCAGGGGAGTTTGTTCCAATTCCCTCTATATATTTGCATTTTTATTTTTTTGCATAGTATGCAATGAGGGCATTACATAAAATAAGTGTGGCGTCGGGGGTTGGTTAATTGTTTAATGGTGATCTATTAAATTAAGTTTGTTAAAGAACCTTATGCATTAATCACAATTATTTTCTGTTAATTGGAAGACAATTAAGCTGCACGAACATCTCTTAGTTGTTAACCTCATATGTCTATGTGAATACTAACTCATATGCTTAGGAATAATGATTATGAAACTAAGATTAATGAGACAATAATTAGATTAATGTGTAAGCTTGTTTGAGAAACCATCAAACAAGAGGTTAATTGAACCACTAAATTGATTAACCACCACAAATCTTATTTAATCCAAATTGTTAATCTAGGGAATTAATTATTTTAAACACTTGATCACTGCTTGAATTAATTGATTGTCTAAGGGTTAGGAGTAATGAAAATGAACCTAACCACTATAATTGGTAGCCAATAACAATTAATCTATCATAATTACAAAATAACCATAGGAGTGAACTGGTTGAACCTAAATAGAAACATCTTTATCAAATTTGGTGAATTAGTTGTTTGTTTAAGTTACTTAGTTAATTAAGTGTTTTACGGTGTGCTTTAGTTTCTAGTCTTGCAAAACTAGAAGAAAAACCTTTTACTTTCATTAATTGTTTTAGTTAAAATTAGTTATTAGTTTAATTTTCCGTTCCCTGAGTTCGATACCTTACTTACTAAACTATACCACTAAAAGACAGGTTCACTGCCTTTGTGTGCTAAATTTATTAATAAAAAGTAGGGATAAAACAAGTGCATTTTACACACATCATTGGTTTTTAACAAAATTCTCATTTCTTGGTTTTTGAACATTTAGTTTTTGACTTGGATTTGAAACTTTAGAATGATTTTGAGAAGAATCATTTTGTTTTTGAATCGATTTCTTCTGAGCAATAGACTTATTTTGGGAAGAAGTCTTAGTTTGTTCAGTCTTTTCCTATTCAGGTGATTTTGTTATCAAACCTTTTTGTTGTTTACGAGACTCAACCATTTTACAATAAACCTTTTTCCTTGCTTTCGACAATGAAATTCCTTATTCTTTTGAAATCTTTTGAATTTGTTTATAGAAAATTTTTGCATTTGTGTTTTGATTTTGTGAAACTAGTTCTTTTGATGGTTCAACCACATCTACTTTTTCTTTCTTAACTTCCAAATTTCGTTTTGGTATTTGCCTTTGAAAAGTGAATGAGTTTTTATTAAGAGTATTTTTTACTGTGCTTTGATTTGAGAAAAATCATTCTTTTGAAGCTCCTTTGTTATCCTCAACAACAATTTTGTTGAAATCAGGATTCATTTTGTCTCCATTTCCAGTCGTAACAAACACTTGATTTGGAAACACCACAACATCAATGCATTTGAAATTTGGATGAACAATAGAGTTCAAGATAATGAGCGCCTTTCTCTTCATCGCTTTCTCAAAATTTTCAGTTTCTTCATAGACTTGATCAACAACCCTAGGAATAGTTGTTTCGATTGGAAATCTTCGACAATCACACGGTCATAATCACAGACTTTTGAAGTTGAGGGTTGGTCAGGGTCAACTTTGACTGAAGAATCATTATAAAATTCTTTACCCTTGTTTATCGAAGTGACATTAATGATAGATAATTGAGATCAATTAACAACTTCCTCAGCCTCAATTTCACTGATATTGTCAGAATCATCTTCTCTATCAGCAAAATTGTTTTGAGAGTTAGATATCAAATTCTCAGGCTTTTTCAAAATTTTCATTTGTTTGTTTTTGGTCAAGGTCTCACTCACAATATTGACTAGATCATTTTCATCTCAACATTCATCAATATTAACAATACCATATGCATATGAGTCATTTGGGACCTTGTCAATCTCATAAATCTTTTTCTCACACTCATAGGAAGCTGAATCAATCTTTTCCCTATCGAATGTCAAGAAAGGTAAAAATTTCTTATGCTGTTCTTTACTTATGTCCGATGAATGATGTAAATCAGTCAACCTAGCATAAAGTTTCTTTGCAGAATTAAAATAAATGTTTCTTTGTTTTAACGAAATACAATTATCTAATCTCATTGTATCCCTATCGCAAGTAACATTCTTAATCTGCAATTCTAAATGATATATTCTACTTCGCTTCGACGCCAATCTTTTATGAGATTCTAGTAGTAAAGATTTTGTTTTTTCAGCGTCACTACTAACATAAATAAGCATGTCATTAACATTAGATAGAGTATCATCAAAGTCAGATGAAATAGCATTATATGGACTAAAAGGAATTTCAAAAGATTCGAGAAGAGTACGTATCTTCGAAGTCATTGGAGACTAGTCAACACCAGTAGAAAAGAAGCATCTGCCTGTCACCTTCTCCATCTCCTCGCTTCCCTCCTCATACTAAGCATACATGGATCCATGCGTGGGGTTTCGCATTTCCTCATCTATTGATCCAGATGACCATATTTGATAAGTTCCATCCCCTTCGCCACTTCCTCTTGCAACCAAATACATCCCTTTCGTCATATCCCTCATCTCTTCTAGCCTATCAACATAATAGGCTTCGTCTTTCACCCTCTCTTTCTTCTCTTCTTTCTTCCTTAACATACAGTCGATTGCTATATGGTTTTCCCCATTGCAATAATGACAATCGAAACCAGAATCACCCTTCAATTTCTTTTATGGCTTCTCCACCTCTGACTTGTTTTCTTTCTTCTCCACCTTCTTTTCCTCTCTCACACTCTTCCCAGATGAGTTTCCCATGGAATCACTTGCTTTAAACTTCGGATTGAATGGCTTTTTGTAACACTTCTGCACTTTATTATTCGAATAAAACGCCACAAATTCGTCATCCGAGTTCATGATAAAACCTTCATTATCAGAATCTTCATTCTCAACAGACTCAACCTCAGTTTCTTTCCCAGACACCTTCGACACTAAAGCAAGAGGACCTCCTAAGATAAATTTCGATTCTTCAACTATTTAATTGATCTCACTTTCATGAGCTTTCAGAACATTATAGAGATTGCCCAGAGAGTAATTATCAAAGCTTTGTTGAGTCTTACTCATAAGACTGATATTTCGCCACTGTTTGCAAAGTCCCATCAGAAAGTTCAAGTTGAATTCGAGAGTTGAACGATTGACTGCACTTGAAGATTAATTCATTATTACAATCATAGTAGAGTTCAATATTTTCACCTTCTTTTTTTTTTTGAATTCTCCTAACTCAAGCATACATTACTTAACAAAGATCTCCTTCATCTTCTCACTCCCTTGATACTTGTCTTTCAAAGTATCCCAAATTTCTTTAGTTGGTGTTCATCCACGGACATAGTTGTAAACCACCAGTGGAAAAGCATCGCGTATTTCATGCATACATCTCTTGTCATTAGCTTTCTTTTTTTAGCTTGAGCACTTACATCTTCATATGAACCAGTATTTACGATTTCTGCAAGCATTGATGATCGAAAGTTTCCACTCTTGACACACCGCCATAGATCTTCATCTATCCCAGTCAGATAATCCTCCATCCTATCAGCCCATTGTTCATAGTATTCGGGGATTAGCATCGGAATTTTGGTCGACGATCCAAGAAGATGAGAAAATCCAGTCATTGTGTTCATATTGAAGTTTGCCATTGTTGTACGGACTTGAAGAATGAAAAGCTTCAAAAATTGGAATCCGATGAATTAATCTTTATGAAAAAGATCAAATAATCCTCCATCCTATCAGCCCATTGTTCATAGTATTCAGGGATTAGCATCAGAATTTTGGTCGACGATCCAAGAAGATGAGAAAATCTAGTCATTGTGTTCATATTGAAGTTCGCCATTCTTGTACGGACTTGAAGAATGAAAAGCATCAAAAATTGGAATCTGATGAACAAATCTTTATGTAAAATTGGAATCTGATGAACAAATCTTTATCAAAATGTGGAAAACTTTTGAACTAGATATCGCGATTCAAAAACTTTTGATAGTGAGAGAAAAACCAGAAATCACTAGACATAATCTTGCTCTGATACCAAATGTAGTTCGTATGAATCAAGTAAATGAAAATGTAATCAGAGTATGAGTCAATCAAGAATACATGTTGTAAATATAATATGTTTAGCTCAATTATACTTTTGAAAGATACAAGAGGGTTTTTAGAGTAATGAATACGAAGGACTCAAAAAGTTACTCTATCTCTAGTACTTAACCCTATTTATAGGAATAACAGAAGTAAGAAAAAAGTACATGAGGGTGTAAACGTGACAGATTCGAATCTAAACAACCCTTACAAAATACATACATTCGAATCTAACATACATACTTCGAATCTAAACAAACTATAATAGACTTTGACACCTCACAACTAAATTCAAACTCAACAAGGCACGACAATACAATAGTACTTGGGTTTAGCACAACAATATGATAGTACTTTGGTTTAGCACGATAGTCACAGTAGTATAATAGTACTTGGGATAGACACGACAGATACAACTTATTATTTTGCATAGTTCTCATTAACCTATCACTGTCACACGGCCCATTACTACCCAATCATATTATTAAGTTTCATAATATATATTTAGTTTAACCCAGTAATAACTATATCAAGTTACATATATATATATATATATATATATATATATATATATATATATATATATATGTATATATGTATATACACACACACACATACATTTAAGAGTACGTGGTAAGAGCAGATTTCAAGGGTGAAATCTAATTTAAGTGGGGGAGAGATGTAACACCCATGTTCCAGATTTGTTAAGCCTTTTTTCGTTAAGGACTAAATATTGAATTTTGAAGAAAACTCTATGCCACGACGTGGTGTAGGATGCCCACGACGTGGCCATGATGGAAATGAACATGAGTTTTATGGAGCCACCATAGCGTGGCAGTTGTTCAGGCCCAAGACCACAGTAAGACGAAGCACATTGAACTCATATATCACTTCATTACGGATCATATTCCCAAAGGTAACATTGAATTGATTTTTGTTCCTACACATGAAGAAATAGCTGAAGTTTTCACCAAATCACTTGATTCTACAAAGCTAAATGGTTTTCTTGAAATGTTAGGAAAGATGAATCCTAACCCTTAGTTCTTCTTGAATGGATAATCTTCACATACTTTAAAAAGGCTTTGTAATTAACAAATAGGTATGCCTCACTCATCTTGTTATCCCAAAATCTTTAAAGCACATTTATTTGCCTATGTTATAAATTTTATCTATTTAAGCTTAACTATTGACCACAGACTTCATAAATTGCACCTCGGTAAACATTTTTCACCGAAGTTTATATATTATCTATGTACTCTTTGGGTCTTTTTATTGTTTTTATGTCTAACCTTGCAATCAAGTTGTCTTTCAGTGCAAGTCCATCATGCGCAATCGATGACTCATACCGCATTTCTTCCTTCAAAAACACCAATGTTTTTCGGTTGGCAATAAATAAAGTTTCAAAAGGATGTGCTATTTAATGAATTGGATCAAATAACTGTGATTTCAAAATGAATGTTTTTTTTCCAATTAATTCAAGGTACTTTGTGCTTTAGTGTCTTTTCAAAAACTTTCATAAACACTTATGTGTCCTTTTTAAATAAAATAAGGAGATTTTGTTTTTCAACAAAAGTACTTTTTTACCAATTTTTCAATTCTATGAAGGTTTGCATATCAACCATCAATCGATTTTTGCCCTAATCCCCCACGTTTACCAACTTCATCATCACGATCATTCAATACTTCCATGCTTAGCATTAAATGACCGTCAAATCTGTATTTCTTTTTAATTTAAAATCTTTCAAATGGAAAAACATTTCATTTTTATAGCTGTCAAAAGCTAAAATCAATTTAAATTACATTTTCAAATCCGGAGCTATAAAAAACCCCTTTTCCTTCTCCAAAATCTTTATGCTTCTAAAGCTTACTTGATGATATTCATCTTCCTCATCTTGCAAAAACCCTTTCCTGCAAGTTCTTCAAACAAGTTGTTCTGCAATAATGGCGAAATCTAGAGTTTCCAAGTAACAATTCAAGCTTGTTGCTTCAACCTCAACCATCAAGAACACTGGTCCTTGGATTGCTTCAAGAAACTATCAAGCAATCATCAAGGATCATGAAATTTATGATGAAGTTATCAAGTTGATGCTATGCTTTCTGCCAAAACACCCACTATCAGGCCCCTTTGATGCATTCACAGAAATCATTTCACTCAAGGTGATGTTCAAATGCGTCTTTTCTGCCTTCTGACCAGAAGAAGATCCATAACAAATTAGGTTTCAGCATTCAGATGATTCAACTGTTTTTCTCACTAAGACAAAGTTCATTAATTCCATTAATCTTAGAATGCCTACAAGCACAGCCTTTAAAAGTTCGTTAAATGATGAAGTGTTTAGGGTTCTATACAAAATGGCATATCAATCAAAGCTAAAGGGTGTAGTAGGTTTAAAAAGGGAAACTGAAGGGTTTTATATGTTACAAAACTAATTTTTTGCAGAAAAATATAAACCCTAAGTTTACACGAACCCTAAAGGATCTATGTTCTCACTATGATTTGCAAAAAACTATTGAATATCATGATTCCTTCTTGATCTAGTTTTAGAAAGCAATCATAATGACTCACAACCAAAATCTAGCAAATTGGAGGCTAAAGGGGAGAGAGGAGAGGGAATGAGAATTTCCATTTCTCACTCTTGTAGAAGGTTAGGATGAAATTATGAACCATTGGAAGGGTTTTAATAGTTGACTAAGGGAACTAGGATAAGGCAGGTTTCCTTAGATAAGTCTTATCCCCTTTCCTTGATCCCTAAGGTCTCATAGGCTTTCTTATTGCCCAAGAAAACCGCTAAAGACCACCTAGAATCCCCCCCCCCACCCCCACCACCTAGGGAGGTTATAGAATTGGTCAATGTTCAACTTTGAACATTTTCACCTTTAGTCCTTCCACTTTTAATTAATCCAATTAATTCTAGTTAATTTCTGATTAATTCTTAATTAAATAATATCATTTCTAATTAATATATTATTCTCATAATATATTAATAAATCATTTATTTTGATTTCTAATTAATTCATTATTTATACAATAAATTAATAAACCAATCTCTCTCTCCAAAAAGCATTCTAGTCAATTACTATGTTTGAGGGCAACCCAAAAGGAATTTGCTAATAATTCAAGATTATACTAATTTAGTTATTGGCTAAGAAACTTAATCCAATAGTCTCCCACTTGGATAAGTCTAAAACTAAATTACAGGTCACTACTAGAAAACCGCCCTTTAATGACGAGCAAACAATGACACTCACTGATAGAGGACGCACATTTGTGCATGCCCTAAAAAATAATGTCAGTTTTGCAAAATTTGAAGGATAGAGGACACGCCTTTGTGCGTGCCCTAAAATTAGTGTCAGAAAAAAAAATGTGGAGGACGCCTTTCATAAAATGTGTGTCGTCTAAATGTGTCGCTTTATAACATTTAATGAAACATGCGTTTTTAAGGCGGGATTTCACCCACCTGTTGAATCCCAAAAATTAAACCCCCCGTCTCTTCCAATTAGCAAGAAAAAGCCCTAGGCCTTCGTCTTCATAGCCGCATCGCACCACCACCCAACCTCTGATCTCACACCTCCAAGTGTCTCCGACCATTCTTTCCTGTAGCACTACACCGATAACAAAACCCCCATCACTATTTTAGGTCACCATTCACCAACAGCCTCACTATTCTGAGGCTTTAAAATCGAGTGTTCATTTGACCATAAAGTCAAAATTGAATCGCATGTTCATTCGGCACAAAGTTATTGATACGGCCAACGACGCCTCCGCCTCCAGTCACTAGTCGACGACACTGACGAAGCCTCCTCCTCCGGCCGCTTCCGTCTCCTCCTTCTTTCACATTGTTTACAGGTACGATCCATCAGCCATGAGATCATAAAGCCTTGTTCTCATCTTCTACATCCGAAAACCCCCTTCTCTTTTCCATAACCTAATTAACTCTTTTCATTTCCTTCATCAACCATGAAAAAATCGACAGAAAGCTAGGGTTCCATAAAAATCGGCGGTAGGTATAGAAAACACCAAACCACCAAAAAAGCAATTGAAGGTTTAGGGTTGTGTAAAATATATCGGTAACAAGATTATGTTCAAGATAAACAGATAAAGGACCTCTCGAGAGCCATGAAAGAGCTACTCAATGATATGCCTCAATCTATTGAGAAGTTGATACAACGATCCCAGGAATCTTAAGGAAAGCTACACCAATGGGAGGTTAAATCGGAGTTTTGCCATTGGTCTACTACAGACGTCGATGTTTCCTCTGGTGATCAACCCCAACAATATACTCTATTCCTCACTAAACCAAGGGCATTGGCAGATCTAAGGGAGACAAATACAAAGTTCTCTAATCATATTGATAAAATTGTCATAGGGATCCCTAAGGCACCATTATCGTTGTTGGACTTCAAGGGGGAAGAACACGATGCTGTGGAGATCGTCACCCAACGATCACAAGTCGCGCTTTCCTATTACGTAGCCACCCTCATCACCGCTCCAGAAGAAAATCCATCCATGAAAGGTAAGGCATCACCTCTTTTTCTACACCATTATCATTGTCTAACAAGGATGCTAGGCATAACTTTAGTTTCTCGTGAAGTCAAGTATGTAATCCTTCATTTCAAACTATCTTTCTGGACATTAAGCATTCTTTAAACAGTTTATGAGTTTTACTAATAGAGCAACAAGTTTTACTAATATATAAAGGATGACATGTTTAGATTTCTTATGAATTTTATGAATCCATTTTATTAGGTTACAATATGATCTATCTAGCAGCAGATAGGAAAAAAGAAGAAAAGTTTTGGTAAGATAGTGTCCATATCAATCCATTGTATGTCATGGGTAGCAAGAGACATGTGAGTCTCATGACCGAATAGGAAGTCTCCATGACAGTGTTTATGGCTCTACATCCCATCTTTAGGGATAATTTGGGAACCTGCAGATTAAATTAGTATACCTAATGGATCTACAAACTTGTATTGCTAGTATCTACCTCTTGTTTTATTGATATTATCTTCTTTCACTGTTTTGTATCCATATTGTATTTACATGCTTATCCAACTGTGTTGCGGTTTTACCAAATTGGTCATTGAAAATATGGAGAATCTTGCAGATTTAATCACTCAAAATCTGAGCCTGAAAACTCTCACCCATGAATTAAGGGTAGTTGAACCCTATGAGGTACCTAGAGCTTAAGGGCTTGTTGTGAGGGTAGTTGTGTCTGTCGAGAAATAGCTGGAAGTGAGAAAGAAGTTTAAAGACATACTTTTGAATGTGTTCCTGTTTAGAATGTATGTTCAGGAGTTTGGATCAGAGTGTGAGGGCCCAAATCAACGTTGTGTGTATATCTCCTACCTTGATTCTGTAAAGTACTTTAGACCTGAGAGAAAGAGTGTGAGTGGTGAATCTCTTAGGACCTTCATTTATCATGAAATATCGGTACTTCAACTTCTTTCACTTCTCTTTTCTTTACTTTATGAACAGTTGTGTTGGTGTGTTGATGAACTTGATTAAAAGTATCTCTTTTGTTTTTTTGCCTATGTTATGATGATCATCATATTGGATACCTCGAGTATTGCAAGACATGGGGTTTCACCACCTGTTATATATGGGCATGTCCTCTTATAAAAGTGGAAGATTACATTTTTTACTGCCATCTAGAGACTCAGAGAACACCAAAGCAGGATAAGCTACGACAGTGGTACCTCTCTCTGTCTCTGCACATAAGGTGTTTGGTAAAATGCCTCAAAGAGTATATTTTTTTTATTACAAGTTTTTTTTATGTTTAGGTACAATTCAATGCTAAAGAAAGGGTCGGAAGATGGTGTTGTTATGGACTACACAAATTTATACAATCAGTTTTTTGTTGCTAGTGGAGAGGGGAATACAAAGATAATTGCAGCTCGTTTGCCCTTTTTTGATAGTGATTATTGGTCAGGGGCAGCTAAAAATATAGTTAGGAAACTTGAATTGGAAGAAACTAGTGATGGTGGATTGCAAAGCAAGCTGCCTAACAAGAGAATCTTGAAAGCCATGGGACAGGATAAACCTGATGTTGCAGTCAAGAATGTGTTAGTGATGCAAAAGTTAATCTTTTTGCTTGCTGTATATGATGGCTCACTTAGACTAATATTCTTCTTTCTTGATTTTACTTGTAGTTGGGCCAAACTATTCTACTTGTGATGGAAAACTTTATGATTGTCCATTTACAACATGTCTGCACTCAGTTCCATGAAGTGATATTATCTGGCAGCACATGGTTTTGCAGCCACTGCAAAAAGATTCAACTATGTTCAAGGTAAATGAGCTCTTTGTTTTTTTCATCTCTTTCTCTTAAATAAAAACATACGTGTTTACTGATGATTATAGTGTGCTTCACTGTAGATGTTTTAATGCTGAGAAGAATCTTTCTAGGAGTGAAATGCACACATGCCATTCTGGTGAAAAGAATATACTCTCTGAGGTGAGAAACTCCATAAAAACACCTTAAAGATCTTCCTTTTTATTTTTTTTCTTTTTTCTTTTTTCTTGTTAGTGTTGATGTAGTTGAGTTTACAAGTTATGGTGAAGAATGTGACTGTTGACACCAAAGATAAAGATGATGTGTTTGTGAACAGTTTCTTTGAGACTCGTGATGCCTTCTTAAACAAATGCCAAAAATCCCATTTTTAGTTTGATACATTATCACATGCCAAATATTCATCTATGATGATCTTGTATCATCTAATCCACAATTCGCCTCCTATTAAACCAACTTGCACTGCTTACAACAAAGATGTATGGCTTGTATCTGAAGCCAAGGATTCACCAAACTAGCAAAAAGTCTTGGGAGAAGAACTTGAAAAACATTTGACAACTTGTGGATTTAAGTCTAACCTTAGAGGTCAGTATCTTCTTCACTGTAACTTTTAAATTCATTGTGGTATATGTTCTCTTGCTCTACATTCAGATGGTTCTTCAGCAATTATCGTTCATTTTCTTCTTCAAGATTTGTCTTTCATTTTTTTTTTCATCAAAAAATGAACCTCTCTTCCTTATATTATATTTATATTTATGTTAGTGCTGGGAAGGATGAAATTCAACATATTACCCCTGAAGATGAGAAAAGAACGTCTAAAGGCATGTCTTGGCTGGTCAAGACACAATATATATCTCCTCTTAGCACCGACGCCACAAGACTGGTTGGTTTTAAGTTATAACTTATAACATTTATATTTTCTCTCAAAATTGTTTTCAAATATTTTTTTCTTTGCAGTCTGTAACTGAACAACAAGCAAAAGAACTACGGGAAAGACGTGGTAACACCTTATTAGACAGCCATAATAGTAGGTATATAATTTTCAATTTTCCATTTCTAATCTTATATCTATATATAAATATGTATTTTATATTTTTATTTTCATCTGCTCCTAATTTTTTTTGTAGGAAAAGGAAAATTAAGGACATTAAGGCTTCATTTGAGGCTTGTAAGTCCCATCCTCTTCATGAAACCAACAAAAAACTACACCCGGTTGAAATTTTGCCATTCTTTCCCGATTTCGAACGATACAATCAATAAACTTATTTCTTCATATTTACCCTTTTACCCTTTTAAATTGATATAATTTTGATTTTTTTTTAAACTTTCCATATGAATCTGTCAGGAGAGTAAAAAGTTTAAGCGACTAAAGAAAGCATCAATAAATTTAATTCTTCATATTTACCCTTTTAAACTGATATAATTTTGAATTTTTTTAAAACTTTCCATATGAATCTGTCAGGAGAGTAAAAACTTTAAGCGACTAAAGAAAGCAAGTTCTAATGTTGATGAAGGGCAATTAGGATTTTCTTGACTTTCTTAAAACACGTTTTAGTAATCATTATCGTGTATAATCATGATTAACATTTTGCCCATAACTTTGATTAAAATTTGAGATTAGTTTTATTAGATCGATATCAAATCCTTTTCCTTGACCTGAAAATCAAATAATATAAAAAAAATAGAAAAATATGTTGTGTTTTGTTTGATTATTGAATAATTAGTTACCATCACAGTCAATACAGTTGAGCAAAATTTCACCAGCTCCTAATTGTTCAACAGCTTTGGCAAGCTCATATGCTCCAATTGGACGACCCTCTCTTCCACCATTCACCAGTTAATTTACATTTACATAATAAACAAAAAATTATTTTTTTTTGGTAAAAGTAATGAGTTAATGCAGCAACAAACACTTACAGGAAGCTCATGATATATTTGGTGATGTGGATGAGTTGTTGAGGCAACGCAAGTTAGGACTAGAACGAATCAGTAGATATGATGATAGTGGTGAAGGGAAGGAAAGGAGGCTTGAAGATGAATTTGAACCCACCATTCTTTAAAATAAATACAAAACTGAAAAAGATGAGTACATTTGGGAGATAGATATTCCAGAAAGAATGCAGGTTAGAATATTCACATTTACATACTATGTATTAATTGTTGTTCAACTTTTGTCTTTGTAGATATCTGTGGAAAGAATTGGTCCTCCACCAACAGATGAAATGAGTATAGAAGAGGAGAGTACTTGGATTCCTCATCAACTTCAAATGGGTGTGGTATTGTTTGGCAGATGAGGGGATAGAACAACCGAAGAAGGGCACGACCTGGTAATAGTTAAGGATGCCATCATGCGGTTTTTAGAATTTATGCATGTCCAGAAATTAGATGTAAGTGTTCAATCTGATCCCTATTTTAAAAGGACCAAATCTTCTTGGGATCCGTGTAACTTGTAACATCTTTGTTATCAAGTACCGTTTATGCCTTTGTATATGAAAGAGGGGTGCATGAGCCTTTTTAAGGATCCAGAGCCACAAGATGACAAGGAAAGTGAAAACAAATATGAGAAAGAACCCATGCTGAGGTGGCACAAGGTTCATTGGGCTATACGTTTTTTGATAGTCGTCAATTAAAAGGAGCCATTTTCTCCATATTTGTTATAGCTATTGCAGCTGCTGAAGCTGCTATTGGACTCGCTATTGTTTCATCAATTTATCGTAACAGAAAATCAACTCGTATAAATCAATAGAATTTGTTGAATAAGTAATATTATCATAGAAATTAGAATTTTCAGAAATTAATAATTAATTCAAATTAGCATGTCTGCCACGTAAGGTATCCTCATGTTATCACAAATATACGAAATCAAAGTATTTTGGCGCTGTCAATCCAGAAGTAGATTAATAAAAAAAACTCGGGGAACTCATCGATTCATCTAGTATTTAAATATATAATTCATTTATCAATTTACTAGATTGAAACCTTCTCACGTTCAAAAATGGATAGATCCAATGTCACATTCAGTAAAGATTTATGATACATGTATCGGGTGTACGCAATGTGTCCGAGCCTGTCCCACGGATGTATTAGAAATGATACCTTGGGATGGATGTAAAGCCAAACAAATAGCTTCCGCTCCAAGAATAGAGGATTGTGTCGGTTGTAAGAGATGTGAATCCGCCTGTCCAACAGATTTCTTGAGTGTTCGAGTTTATTTATGGCATGAAACAACCCGCAGCATGGGTATAGCTTATTAATACGTTACATAAAACCCTACTTGAGCCCATTTTTTTTTACCGCCAAAACCTGTGCTCAAAAATATCTTATTTTTGGGCATAGGTTTTTCTGGTCCAAGTGTATCTTGTCTTTACCACGAACAAATTTCCTTGGTTAACAATAATTGTAGTTTTACCAATATTTGCGGGTTCCTTTATTTTATTTCTTCCACATAAAGGAAATAGGGTCATTAGGTGGTATACTATATGTATATGCATGTTAGAACTTCTTCTAACAACCTATGCATTCTGTTATCATTTTCAATTGGACGATCCATTAATCCAACTAGTAGAGGATTATAAATGGATCAATTTTTTTGATTTCCGTTGGAAATTAGGAATAGATGGACTATCTATAGGACCCATTTTATTAACAGGATTTATCACTACTTTAGCTACTTTAGCAGCCTGGCCTGTTACTCGGGATTCTCGATTATTCCATTTCTTGATGTTAGCAATGTACAGTGGTCAAATAGGATCATTTTCTTCTCGGGACCTTTTACTTTTTTTCATCATGTGGGAATTAGAATTAATTCCGGTTTATCTACTTCTATCCATGTGGGGAGGAAAGAAACGTCTCAACTCAGCCACAAAATTTATTTTATACACGGTGGGAGGTTCCATTTTTCTCTTAATGGGAGTTCTGGGTGTCGGTTTATCTGGTTCTAATGAACCAACATTAAATTTTGAAACATCAGTGAATCAATCGTATCCTGTGGCTTTGGAAATAGTATTCTATATTGGATTTTTTATTGCTTTTGCTGTCAAATTACCGATTCTACCCCTACATACATGGTTACCAGATACCCACGGAGAGGCACATTACAGTACTTTTATGCTTCTAGCCGGAATTTTATTAAAAATGGGAGCGTATGGATTGATTCGGATTAATATGGAATTATTACCACACGCTCATTCTATATTTTCTCCTTGGTTGATGATAGTAGGTACAATACAAATAATCTATGCAGCTTCAACATCTCCCGGCCAACGCAATTTAAAAAAAAGAATAGCCTATTCCTCCGTATCTCATATGGGTTTCATACTTATAGGAATTGCTTCTATAACCGATACGAGACTCAATGGAGCTATTTTACAAATAATCTCTCATGGGTTTATTGGTGCTGCACTTTTTTTCTTGGCAGGAATGAGTTATGATAGAATACGTCTTGTTTATCTCGACCAAATGGGCGGAGTAGCTATCCCCATGCCAAAAATATTTACGATGTTTAGTAGTTTTTCCATGGCTTCGCTTGCATTACCGGGTATGAGTGGTTTTGTTGCAGAAGTTATATTCTTTTTAGGAATAATTACCAGCCAAAAATATCATTTAATGCCTAAAATTGCCATCACTTTTGTAATGGCAATTGGAATGATATTAACTCCTATTTATTCATTATCTATGTTAAGCCAGATGTTCTATGGATATAAGTTATTTAATACTCCAAACGCTTATGTTTTTGATTCTGGACCGCGCGAGTTATTTGTTTCGATCTCCATTTTTCTACCTGTAATAGGTATTGGTATGTATCCGGATTTTGTTCTTTCACTATCAATTGAAAAGGTTGAAGGTATTCTATCTAATTATTTTTATAGATAGTTTTCTTAAAGAAAAAAACTCCTATGATTTTTAAAAGTTGGTTGACTAACGAAAAGAAAAAAGAAGAAGGATTTTTATTCTCTTAAATCTTAAATTTTTATTCTCTTAAATCTTAAATAAAGTAAAAACAAAATATGAATTTGAATTTTCACCCAATATACTTGGTCTTTGCGAGAACCGTGTGAATCACTACACTACTTGACTTGATTCACACGGTTGTCGCCGGTTGACACAAGGTGTTTTATATACACCGTATTCCGTTTGTATTCGTAAAAACTTTTCTGGAATTTAACTAGAGGTTAACGTAAATGAACCATAACTATGTAGCCCTATTCCTAATAGATTTACCCCAAAATAGCATATCCAAATTATAAGAAAGCCTAGAGTCGCCACAATTGCGGAATTTGCCCCCTGAAAATTTTTATTTGTTCGAATATGCAAATAAATTGCGAATACGATCCAAGTAATAAAGGCCCAAGTTTCCTTTGGATCCCAACTCCAATATGATCCCCATGCTTCATTAGCCCATACTGCTCCTTAAAGAATACCTATGGTTAAAAATATAAATCCTAGGCTAATCACGCAATAACTCCTATAATCTAATTGTTGAATCAATTGGGCCTTGTAATAATTCTTAGCAGACAAAAAGTAATTTTTTTTAAAAATATTGTTTCTTTCATTCTTGTATTGGATTTCACCAAATGAAAAAGACTCATTTAATTTTAAGAAATTATTACTTTTATAACTATAAAAAATCTTTCTAAATGTAATGACTAGAAGTGCTACTGATAATAAGGATCCACAAAGAAGAGCCGCATAGCTCAATATCATCATACTTACATGCATTATTAACCACTCCGATTGTAGAGCAGGTACTAATATTGTGGGTTTACGTATTTCAGTTAAAAGACCCGAAGTAGCAAAGCCCTGGGTAAAAATAGTACTTGAGGCAGTTATTTCGGTTAAATAATTTTTTCTTATTTTGAAATAAGGGACTATATGAATAAGGGAGAAACTCCATGAAAGAAAAATTAATGATTCATATAAATCACTTAGTGGGAAATGGCCCGAATAAATCCAACGAGTGATTAATAATCCTGTTAGACATAAAAAAGTAACTATCATCCCCTTTTCTGACGAATCATATGGTTTTATGATTTCATTGCCCAATAAGGTTATCAAATGAATTATAATTACAATTGAAACAATTGAAAAGGAAATATGAGTGAATATATGCTCTAAAGTTGAAAATATCATAAAAATGAAAAAAAAAGGGAGGGAATCCCCTAAATTAATATTAATTAAGAATTAGAAATCGGGAATTTAATTTATTTTTATTATAGGATCTATTGGATATCTTTTAGAATATGTCATGCCGCTACTCGGACTCGAACCGAGATGCTCTAGCACTGCTTCCTAAGAGCAGCGTGTCTACCGATTTCACCATAGCGGCTTACTCGAACTAATAATAGTCTATTTATATTCAATCGTCGATATTGAACAAGTCAATTCAATCAAATAAGTTTTTTAGTCAACACTCAAATTGATAAAAAAAAAATGAGTTCAAAAGTCAATTTGAAGGTTCATTAGTTTCATTTATTAGGGTGTCCATTTATTTATCTTATCTTAGGGCTTTGACATAGTTTATCCTATTCTAAAATCCAACTTTTGTAAGTAGATTATTCTCTCGATAGAATAAAAAAATTGTTTTCATTTTTTACTTTTATTGATACTTCATTATTTCTTGTTTATCTGATTTCATAAATTTCAAACAAAAAATAAATTTTCTCAATGAATCCAAAATAGGTTATTTTGGATTACTTCAAATTGACACATTATTTGTACATTGACAGATTAGTTATACATAATATCTCAACAATGGAGTTCTTTTATTAATTGGGCTCAAAATTGGAGATATATGGTAAATCCGTTTTATATAGTAATTACTAAAAATTATAAAAAATTATAAATTAAGAAGTCATAAAGTTATCCAAAATTTTTTACCATGTAATCTATTAGTTTCAACAATTCATTAATTTGAACTTCTTGTGTTTTTCTGGTTTCATCATGTACAGGTTTGTAATTTTATTTTATGAAAATTACACTATTTCGTATTATTCAGATGTCTTGTGAATATTACATGATTTTCAGATATACACATCACATCTCTTTATCATTATTATTATATTCTCTTAAAATAAAAGGTAAGTGTATGTATGTATGTACCTTGCCAGTGGCAAAAGCTATAGTGTTCCCACATTCAACATTTGTTATTACTGACCTTGTTGTTCACCAGTTGGAATTAATAACCGATTTTCTTGGGACACCATTAACAGATACCATTTCTGGATTATGACTCTTCACTTTTTTTCCATTTTATAAAAACTTAAGTAGTGTTTGCTGTGGTGGAATCGGAAAAGGAATGGACAAAAAGCTCAAAAATTGAATCAACTGGATTGAGGAGAAAGGAAAGATCTTACATTAACAAAAGTCTTCTAACCCTTGGAACTGTAAGTATTTTTATTTACGCTTTTGTAATTAACCAATTTATTTATTTTTTTTTGGGAAATTTATTTCAGCTGGATTTGCAGGTAATTCGGAAGCATAGTGAGGGGAAAGCTTTTCATTGAGTGGCCATGGACATGTTTCAGTAAGTATAAACTATAAATAAATCAGAATTAGTAACAGGCTTGATCAACCCAAGTGGATTCACGAAAGGAACCGATATGTGCTCCTGAAAAAGGCGGAGTCACTCCATCTGTTTATTCACGAAAGGAATCGGTGGCAAACCGATGATATGGAAGATTTTTTTTGACATGATATCTGAAACAAGAAGGTGCCTTTAATAGAAATGTAGTATTATGTTATATAGTTAGGAAAAACCTCTTAATCACAATCTGCAATTAGATCCCTTAATACCGATGTATTATAATTTTTGACATGATGTTATTGGATGAAATTGATTGTTTTGATATATATATATTTGTTTAGATATTTTTGTATTATGTGTAAATGAGTATATTAAAGGCACGTCGTATATGCATATCTTAAATGGTTGTTGAAGTTTATGACATGCAAATGCATGTCATCTTCATTTATGAAAGGGGCTTTAATGATACGCAATGCGTGTCCTAAAAGCGCGTCATAAGATTATGACACGCAAATGCGTGTCGTCTTCCTTTATGACAGGGCCTTCCTTGATACGCATTGTGTGTCGTAACCGCGTGTCGTAAATGTGTGTCATAAATGCGCGTCGTAAATAGACGACGCGCAAAAGCGTGTCGTCTCTCGTTATGAAAGGCCTTTCTTGACACGCATTTGCGCGTCATCTGAGCGTTTTACGACATGCATTGTGCGTCGTAAAAGGTTGTTTTTCTAGTAGTGGGTATAACTTGTAAATTAAACAGCAAAGGGTGCTTTCCAAAGCAATTGTCGAACTCTAAACCAATCAGATGTTTTTCGTTTAGATAAGTGATCAAATATTCCTTCGTTCTACAAGGTATCATATGGATATGAGACATAGATTGAAATCAATATCATTGTCCAAAATTATGTTTCTCGATTTCTTGATTTATGGCGACTGAATTCAGACTACTAACAGATCATATCAAGTCAATCCGGGCTCGTCCAAGCACTTCAGATGCCGAAATCAAATCATCAAGGGGCCTAAAGATATCTCTTTTTCTATTAAGGAAAAAAGGAAAGAATAAATTTCGACTCATATGTTTGTATCTTTTACTCACCAAATCATACATGACACTACGTTTTATGACATTGTGTTACTGATGCGTTTACGCAACTCTAATGCACAATCGGCTTGTAAATTATAACTCGTATATCTCCATTTCAAGAATATAAGATATTATTGTCTCATAATTACTCATGATAAATCCATGAAGTAATTCTTTGAGCGTGGGTTTCTCCAATACTCAAAATCTCCATTTTTAAAGTACTCATGAATATTGTAGCAACCATTGCATAGTTTAATCTCCATAGACAATCTACAATTTAATTCATGGCAGTATTAATTCACTACTTAATTCCAAAAGTGTGAGCAATTGTGGAATTTCGAATAATAAAATCATTCAGGAAGTAAAACATGCAAAATGAAACACAATAATAAATTAATTAACTATGGTCTCAAATCTATTGAATATAAATAATCTCTATTATTTAATCACCATAATAATTACGAGTTTATTCATTGTATAATATTTTGAGTAATCAACTAATCACTTGAATTAAATATCAGTCATCCTATGTTATGAACATGCATACTATGTCTCTCTATGGTCCTTCCTTTGTGAACTGATCGACCGGACACAATTCCAATGATGCTCAATTCAGAATTCCAAATTCTTGTCACTGTCTAAAATGTATTGCAATTCCAACCTTACATGCATTCACCTTTTGTAATTTCGAGACTTCAAAGGCACAGAGACTGAGCCAATGATATAACATAATGTTCCATTGGAATTTTTTTACTAGAAACAATTCCATAATAATGAAGGTTCAAATTCAAGGTATACTCCTTGAACACTTCTCTTGTATTAAAGTTTCCAAATCACATGTAGAGTTAATAATCAACCCCCATTATGGCAAAATTTCCATATTTCCATATGACCATCAATTGTGATCAAGAATCATGCCACTATGGACTGTCCAAATTAATACCATATTTGCAACTGTCCACAAGCAACTAATCTTTAGTAAACCACAGAATGTTCTTGATAGTTTTTTATCAACTCTAGTCACACAAAAATTCCAATCCTTTTCCTCTTCATGCTCAAGGAACTTGGAAAAATCAAAATATGTGAATATTACAACATATGTAATCAATCCCATATCCAAAGCATATGGGACTCCATTCATTATATATGATATTTGTTCAATCTCTTGCTATAATATTTTTATATATGGAATTTCCTATGTTGAACCATTTCAACATGATATTCACATATGTCTATAAATAAGTTCATTAAACTATACGATCTAATCCTTTAGATTCGAAACAACGTATGTGTGACAACCCGAAATTTCCATTCTGAACAAACCATATCAAGCCAATAGAAGTTAGAACAGTTTCAGCAAAATTCCAAACTTTGGGTATAAGTTTGAGTTTTTCACGATTTACACTTAAAGAGATATCAGGAGAGTGGATGCACTAGGGTTTTCTGCAACACTGTTATTCCAATACTCGGGGATATTAGAGTTCATTCCGAGAATAAAATATTTTCTGCCCAAAAATCTCAGGACTATATATAGAAATCTGAACCAAATAATTCATTAGTTACATTTCCAATTAGAGAAAAGCCAAATTCTCTCTCACGGATCTTCGGGTTTTTATCCCAAATCGTGATTACTTCAAACTATTTGTATTATATACCTTATATTGTACTTAATAACATCAAAATAACGACAAAACAGCAAGATCTGTGAGTTTACTCCCCAAGAACACCTTGGAGAGTAAACTCCTTTTCAAAAGCCAAATGATGCCTAGTCCTTCCTTAAGCCATGAAACTAGTTTGGACTTGCACACTAACGAGTTTAGGGACAGAAAACAAACTCAAAGCAACAAGATTTGAGAGTTTACTCCCCAAGAACATCTTGGAGAGTAAACTCCTTTTGGAGAGTAAACTCCATTTTAAGGGCCAAAAGTGTCCCAATGTCCCTCAAAGCCTTGGAAATGAACCTTGAGACTACCCATGACATGTTTAGACATCCAAAACAAATAGAATCAAGGGTTGAAAGTGAGTTCACGGCCAAGGAAGTTCTTGGGCCGTGAACTCCATGTTAGGGTGTCAAAAGCCCTAAATGCCACCCTTAAGCCAAGAGACTAGCATAGCTTTTTACCTTGATGTGTCTAAGACCCAAAACAACCAAAATACCAACACCCACAAGTGTTTACGACCGCAAACACATGACCAAATGGTCTATGGGCCGAAAACTCAAGTTAGGGGCGTTTTGGTGCCACAAACACTTCCTAAGGCTTAGGCATGAATTTAGAATGTTTCCTTATGACCTTTAAGACCCTCATAAACATATTTGGACATGAGTTTACGGTTGTAAACTCATTTGGGCCGTGAACACACCAAAAGTGCCAAAAGAAGTGGTCTTTCTCATCCTCGGCTAAAGCTAATGTCCCTAAATCATTCCCTAGCTTTCATACTTGCACTAACCCATGAGTAACCATCAGTTTACGGCCATAAACTCCCTTGGGCCGTGAACTCATGGTAGTAAACTCATATGTGTGCCTTATACCTTCCTATGTTGAATCACATGTGATTCCAACACTTGGTCAAGGTGTTTCCTAGTCCCGGAAGGTGTTATCTTTCATATAGTTGTTTATAAACACTATATTCATGTCATTATGTGTCCTTAAATATCATTTAGGACTTATTGTGTCTCGGGACTTCATTCGTGGAACTTCTCATCCATACACGTGTACCCGCTAGAACCAGTCACAACAGGTGAGTTCATACCCCTAAATCAATGTTTTAAATGATTTTAAGTGCTTTAATGGGGGGGGATACAAGTAGACAACAACATGTTATTAAAACATTTATATGTATTTTATAACTGTGTTTTAAATCAGCAGATTTCACATACTATAAAATGTGATGCATGAAATGGTTTTAAATCTTAAAAATACTTTGTTATCAAATGTATTACTTTTGAAATGCTTATTAGAGTGACATCAAGTCATTGTTAATTATGTTTCAAAACTCTTAGATGTCGTACAAAACCATTTTTACCTTCTTGAACCAAACTATACTTATACGCATATGTTCATATATAGGTTAGAGATTATAGTTTTCACCCTTCAGTTAGTTTCCAATACTCTTGGGTAGCAAGGGTGTATAAACCTACTTGAACAACCAATTCCCTTTCAGTTGACTATCATAGGGATAGTTAGAAGATATCAAACATTATTCCTATTACAAGGAATCACACAAGAGTCAGTTTATTCATGAGTCTATACCAATACCTTACATGATACATGAGTACACTTACTTAGGATTACATGATACATGAGTACGTTTACATAGATACGTTTATCTGAACACGCCTACATGAATACCATACATGAGTACTGTTACATAGATATATTATCCTGTATTCACTTACCTGGATACTTGTATCTCAACTTGTGAGGATTATTTATTAGTATTTTCTGTATAAATTATCTTTCCTATCCCGATTCAACGGGTATCTAGGTGGGACTAACCATTTCGAATCCTACTGATTAGCACCAGTGGTCGATGACCATCTACGGAGGTCTAAGGTTACTATTTATATTAGGTAGATCGATATCGAGACTAACCCTTCCACCCACCTGCTGCTGCTACAGAGGACAAGTGGACAATCTTCGGATGTTCATTAGGTTATACTTTTCGCTTATTGCGATGTTGTGTTACTCCTAGTACCTAGTGATAACACTTACATTAATACTTTTTTTGGACAATCTTCAATTGTTCATTAGGTTATACTTTTTGCTTATTGAGATGTTGTGTTACTCCTAGTACCCAGTGATAACACTTACATTAATACTTTTTCTGGACAATCTTCGGATGTTCATTAGGTTATACTTTTCGCTTATTGCAATGTTGTGTTACTCCTAGTACCCAGTGATAACACTTACATTAATACTTTTTCTGGACAATCTTCGGATGTTGATTAGGTTATATATTTCGCTTATTGCGATGTTGTGTTGGTCCTAGTACCCAGTGATAACACTTACATTAGTACTTTTTCCTATTTACTTTATTTTGTGATACTTTCACATAAACGATGAGTTAGACTAAGTACTTTAGTACTAGTCAATAGAAGGAAAAACTATCATTTTACCTACAGAACATTTAAGTCTTGGTAGAAGACTATCATATACTTTTCCTGTTTACTTTATTTTGTGATACTTTCACATAAACGATGAGTTAGACTAAGTACTTTAGTACTAGTCAATAGAAGGAAAAACTATCATTTTACTTACAGAACCTTTAAGTCTTGGTAGAAGACTATCAAATACTCTTTCCGTTTACTTTATTTTGTGATACTTTCACATAAACGATGAGTTAGACTAAGTACTTTAGTACTAGTCAATAGAAGGAAAAACTATCATTTTACTTACAAAACATCCGGGTCTTGTTCGAAGACTACATTTCATAATAATAGAAAATAAGGGATTTTCTAGGGCTTTTCATACTTACATCAACATTTTCAATTAGAGGTTTACATGACTTTTAAAACAGGTTTTCAAAGCAAGACAATGACACTTAAATACTTATGAATTCACCAGCTTTAAAGCTGATACTCGCTTTCAAACTAACTTGTATTCTCAGGTCATCAGTTAGACAGGTGCGATGGCCAGGTTTTTGAGAAGATAGAGCACAGACAAGACTCACCTTATTTTGATTATTCATTTTATTGTTGTACATTATGAAAGAACACACATTTATTAAAACTTTACTTTTAATGCAATGGATGATGTTGTTGTTTGTTTACTACTTTACACTGTTATGATACTTCACATGACGTCCTCCACCCCGGAATGTTTCCGTCGTTCTTGGTTTTGGGGTGTGACAGTATGAGTGTCCTCTCCCTTAAGTCTATTATAGCAAAAAAAATCCCAAACTTTGAAGTTTACAAAATGAGAACTTTGTTCCCTACGAACAGTATCGTCAACATGCAATACTAGCATAGTTGTTATGTTCCCACTAGCTCTTACATGTACCCATAAATCAACTAGACTTCTAGAAATCAATACCCTTTACTTTCTTACTAAAGTACAAATTTTTGTTACGGGATGTTTCGATAAGTCTCCAAATAGACTTCTTAAGCTCATACACCTTTATTAGATAGTATATGTGTGAGTTTAAACCCTTTCAGATATATCTCTTGAAAGTTCAAACAATCCATTGTCATTCCGCACAATTCAAAATATGAAGAAGGATGTTGTAATCATATTATGAATTTGAGAATGCAATAGAAAATATCCATATTGATCTTTATTAGATCTTTAAAGTCTACTAGCGAAAGTGATTCCTCATAATCATTTATGAATTAGAGTGTTTCTTTACCACATAGATTTCAAGGTGCATTCATTCACATCTATGTAATCATAAGATAAGGTTAAGGACAACCCAAATTCAAAATTAGCTTTCCTTCATGGACTAAACTTCCCAATTCTAAATTCTTTTCCCTCTAGTAGCTCAAGGGCCTAACAATGCTTCCATGTAGTTAGCAGCTCAACCATATTGATCAATATACTTTCACTGACCAACATGCTTTTTACTTTTGTAGTTAAATGAAAAACACAGAACTTATAAGAATTTCCAACTCAACTAGAACTGCACATAAATAAGAATGCGTCAACCAAACATGATAGGTTATCAACCTCAGGTCGCGTGCCAATGATAACTAAAAGGTTTATTGTCGGTTGATTCTTGAAACTCTCAAGATCAATATGACTTCCACTAACTTCTTGACATATGAGTTTTCTCTCAAGTAACATTCCTTGATAAGCTAAAATAAATATTCAAAAGTTCGTGTGGAGTCCCGACAAGAAAACACTACATAATAGGTCTCATTTTATCATTTGTTTCTTGATTAACGAAAAACCTCACAACTCCAATTCCATATGCGCTAGAGTAAGAAAAACATTTTTACTCTACATATTTCGAGGTGTTTTCAACCTTCTTAGTTTGAAATAAGTTCCAAGATACGATTTGTAGTTACTAGAGCATGACTCTACAACTTGATTTGGAATGAAGTATGACTTATCTCTTGATTGAACTATTTTTCAACAAAATCTAATTCCTCTTATTAGTCATACAATTATACTAAGATGTTTTTTTGAGGATCAATTGTGATGTAAATCCACAATGACTAACATGATCATAAAAAATGAAACTAAAGTATTCTCCTTTTTTCTCAGATTAGAGAATTTTTTTATCTTATTGCCTAATAAATTCTTGTTATTCATTCTGCTACTCTTTGAATCTTTTCAAAGTATCAGAACAACCATATTTACTAAAAAAAATCATTAAATCATGACGAATAGAGTTATCTTCCTTTGTGGTAAATCTTAATAGTTCATATCAACATGTACTATATCCATTAGTCCTTCAATTCACTCACATAAACATTTGATCAATGAATTAGTCATAATTTTCCAATGAACAAGATTCTCATATACTATACAATACGACTTGTACAACATCAGGTATCTATCTAGTTGGTGATGATATTTCTTTTCACTTGGTAAATTATGACAATACCACAAGCGATATCATATTCAAATCCACAATTAATATTGCTAATATTAGAAATGTAACCAACACTTTTATAAATGTCATTGCAATGAAATATATAAAACGAGGCAACCAGATAAAACAAAATTTCACTTTTATTTAAGATAAATGATAAATTGGAACTTGTCCTTACAACGTATAAAATGAAAAACTATGTTTCTAGACACCTCTTAAGAGTAATAGCAATCTATTAAATTATCCCAACTCCTTAGTAGTAGCTCCAAATTTTGATCTTTGAACCATGCGAACAAAGTCCATTTCTCATGATCATATTTAGCTCACCTTGCTCAAGCTTCCTTCTTTCTCCAAGCTCCTTTAATACTATCACAATGTGATCATCACGTCATGTATTAAGAGTCTACGAATAGGAATATATAAAACAATGGAGTCAGATAATGGATGTACCTGAAGTAGAGTCACGCGACTTGATTTTACTATCTCTAAGATCTTTTAGGTATTTTGGGGATCTTTGTTTCCAATTTTCTTTCAATTGGTAGTAAAACAAATGGTCTTTGGGGTCCACACATGGAACGATCCAAGAACTATCCATTTCTCTTTACCATATGATCAAACAGTTTAATCTTGGACAACCCTTTTCCATTGGGAAGAGAAATCTTTTCTGGACCACCATTTTCACCAGCGCACACCCAGTGTACCTAATTCCTTAGTCCTTCAATTGACTCACATATACATGTGATCAAAGAATTAGTCTTAATTTTCAAAGATGAAAATTCTCATTCATCATACAGTACAACTTGTATGATTCCACGTTTCTGTCCAATTGAAACTTGGGTAATGAAAATCTTTCCTCATTTGGTAAATTCAGACACTACCACAAATGAAAGAATCAAATCCACTTTCCAATATTGCTATTACTGGAAACATATAAGCAACAATTTTCCACAGATGCCATTGTAAGGATATTTTTAAAATAAATAAAATTAAAACCCTTTTTTTTCTTTTATTTTAAAACTTTGCGGAAAAACTTATCCTTACAATCCACATGAAAACCTTGTTGTTATCTATTCATAAGCAATATATTATAACTCTTAAGCAACAGCTCAAAATTCTGATCACCGAACCATGTGATCGAAACCCATTTTCACAATCAGAATCCACATATACTTACTTTAAGCTTCCTATCTTTTCTTTGATTCTTAAAACCATCAACATGTGACCCATTCACATTATGTAATAAGAATCTCCAAATAGAAACTTAATAAAGTTAGACGGTGGACTTTACCCGAAGTAGAGTCAAACCTCTTGACTTGATCAACCTTATGATCTTTCAGGTGAATAGGGCAGCTTCGCAACCAATGCCCCTTCCTTTGGCAACTAAACACATGGACCCTTTGGTAGTGGCACATGAGACTATCTCAGACTTAGCCTTTCTCTTTACCATTTGGTCAACCGAGTTGACTATGGCCGATCCCTTTCCATTGGGAAGAGAAATGCTTTTCTAGATATCCAATGCTACCATTGTCAATGTCCATTTAAGACTTGGGAAGTTGTTCTTTTAATCAAATTTGCTTTACTGGTGTTCCAAATCATTGCTAATTCCACAACACCAAGCAAATAGATAACATCATTAAGGGTCATGTCATAGTCTGTCTCATAGTAGTCCCAAAGAGACTCACTATGTTACTAAGAAAGTGATTGAACATCCAACTTTCACGAGACTTTGACACCCAACTCTCCCGGCTTGTCAATATGTGACTTTATCTCCAAGATGTGAGCACACATAGACTATGCTTGCCAATAGGGATTGAGTGACTTTAAACTTTTCAAGAACTTGTGGGTGAGGGAAAATAATTAGAGGAGGTGGAGGAAGTGAAGCATGATGTTGAGGGACACCATCTTCAAGAGATTTGGGAAGATCATAGTTGTCTGAACCAGACATCTATAATGGGAGAAAATCAAGTTAGTTGATTCAAAGTCCTTAATATAACACCCAATATGAAATATTAAGGTTGGGACCCAACACAATATTTTATAATTTGGAAGAGGGATGCCGTAATCCAAGCTATAAAATATTTGAAGGTAGGCGAATGACGATTCACCAATTTCCACCATGAAAAACGAAATAAATTATTAGGTTTTAATTGGATTTGAAATTCCTAGATCTTTTGAGATTCATTGAACTTTTCAATGGCATGTTTCAATCTCGAGTGTGCCCTCTCAAATTTTGTGACTGGGATGCCGAGGATCACAAAACAAGGTGTGAATAACCATACCAATTCACTTGGTACCCTTAATATTATCACCTAATCAATGTGTCGGTTAACCACACACGCTCCATTGATCTATGACAAACATTAAGTCACCCTTCGTGATCCTTACTAGTCCAAGTTAGTGTGCCGGTTAACCACACACGCTCCACCAACGACTTGGTAAGGTACAAAGTGTGAATTCCATGGGCTAGCACCAAATTCACATTTTTCCTAAAGTAACTAAGATTGGGAATTAAATAAAAAAAAATTAGTTACTTTATACTATTCATTATACTTTTAATGAGAATTTTAACGACCCTCCACCGATCAAGCAAGCGGTGGGTGAGAGTGGACACCTATTAAGTCGCCATTTTATAGGCAACAACCTTATACCCACCTTATAGACCGGCTTCGTGAATGAGGCCTACTAACGGTAAAACGACTTGTTCTTATACATATATATATATATATATATGTATATATATAATAATTAACCATTAATCTTATAATAGTATAAGGGTAGAATTTTAACTTTTAAAACTTCTAGGGTGTGGAATTAAAGTTTGTGTGAGACTTTACAAATTCCAAAACTTGAGGGCAAGTTTTGAATAATTCATAAACTTTTGGATATTCATAACTTATGATAAGTGTTTTAAAGCTTTTAATGAAGAGTCTCTTGGAAATCCATAACTTGAGGACAAGTTATGGAGTCCATAAAACATTTATGGGAAAAACTCTTCAAAAAAATGTAACCTACAACTTCTTAAAAAAACATTTAAAAGAAAACCTCTTGGAATTCCATAACTTGAGGACAAATTAAGAATTCCATTAAAACACATTAAGATCAAGAATTAACTAACAAACAATTTGCAAATAATTCCTATGATCTAACAAAACTCATATGAACATGAACATCCACATCAACAATTTCAAGAATCATATGAACACATATAAAATTGAAATTTTTGATTATAACTTTGAAATTGGTCCACCATCATCATTACCACATCAAAAACAGGTTTTATGAGTCAAAAACAGTTTAAGGTAATGATTCAGCCTCCATAGCCTCATTTCTCCCTTTTACCCTAGATTTCCTTGTGAGAGTGTTCTTGAGCTTAAAAAGTGTAGTTGTGGCCATTTAAGAGATTATTTAAGAAGAAGAAGTTAGTGATCAAGCTTGGTGTGGCATTGAGCTTCAAGATCCTGCACCTAGTTCATATTAAGGAGCTTCTGGAGGTATAAAGTCTTAATCTTGTCATCTTATTCATTAGATTGATCTAGGGTTTGCTATATTGTCCTCTTTTGGGTTCATAAGTCACCTCTTGGGAGTTTGAGCAACTCCAGAGCTTAGGAAGAGTAGATATGAGGTCCCTTAGTTCATTCATACCATAAAAATGCAGTCTTGATGGGTGTTTTGATCTCATGGATGAGTGAAGACCCTTGGAAAGTTCTTAATTGGTTGTAAAGGATTGTGGGGAGCATATGGAGCATGCAAAGGCATAAAGTTGACAACTTTATGCCTTAAGACATATTAATGGACTTAGATCTAAATTTACACGTTAAAATCCCAAGCATTAAGAGCTTAATGGTCGTTTGTGCATGTCTGACTTGTACGTCGCGCGTAGTAGCATGTACGTAGTGCGTACTGCTTAAGGAACTAGTACGCTGAGCGTAACAAAGTGGTACGCAAGGCATACACACTCAAATGGGTTTGGGGCTTTGTTTTGGACCCGTAAGCCATTGGGCCTTATTTACCGTTGGGTTTGGACTGCTTTTTGAGTTTTGGGCCATAGTTGTTTTTGTTGGGCCTTACTGGGCCATGTGGCCCATTAATTGTTTTGGATATGGACTTTGGGCCCATAAGCAACGGAAGACTCTTGGACCATTTATGAAAAGACTTGGGACTGGTTAATTGGGTTTTTTCTTGATGATTGACAGTTCGGGGATCGGTCAACCAGTAGCTAGAGATTTATTCGTGAGACTTCAGCAGTGCGAGGTGAGTCTCCTCACCATACCAATGGGTCGAAGGGACCAAGACTGACCCATTTATCTAGTTGTGATGATTATTGAGGATGTGCTATCGATATATTATGTATTTATATGAAGACCATGCGGGGGCTCCCGTGGCAATTAGTTATATATGGTATGCTAGTTGATTGTGTGGTATTTGGTATGCTAGTTATCTTTGTGATGCTTGAATGGAAGACCCCAGGGGGTCTCGAGGCAGTTGGATATAACACCATTTGGGGATTCCCATCGCATTCCAAGCTAAGACCATGTGAGGGTTCCTATGGCACCCGATGTAAGACCTTGGAGGGTTTCCAAGGCATCCTTATATGTTTGCATGCATGGCTTATGTGGTTGATGTGGCTTATGTAGCTTATATGGCTGATATGGTTATGTGATTATGTGGATTGTGTGGGGTATTTTATGGGGAACTCACTAAGCTTCGTGCTTACAGTTTTGTTTATGGTTTCAGGTATCCTTGGTTTTGAAAGGAAGGGTCCGGCTTGATCACAACACACACACCTGTGTTTCCGCAACATGTGATTTTGGGATGAACTATGATAAATGTTTTTAATTAGCAATGTTTTTGGAATACTTGGATTTAAAATATATCTGTGTTTTGACTATAATAAAAATGAAATTTTTTCCCTTGATTTTTGGGTCGTTACAAGTTGGTATCAGAGCCTTGGTTTGAGGTATTCAGACATACTCTCGGGTGTGTCTAAGCTCAAACTGAGGATTTGTAAGGTTTTCAAAAGAAAAATGTTTTCAAGGAAAGAGTTTTCTAAGACAAGAAAGGGTGTGGTGCATGCAATCGGCTGAGCTAAAGTAAGTTTTCCACAGAATACCCATATATGTTGTCTACTATGACTTAATTTATGAATCTATGAATCGCATGCTAGTTAGGGCTAGTTGAGATTCCTATGTATGTATGTTGTATGAGCTGGTAGACTTACATGCTAGTGCTGATTAGTCAGTAATAGATCGGCCTGATATGTGATGCTTGTAGCGTTAGGGATATTGGATGCTATGTTGGAATGGGAATGACTATTGGTATTAGTAACTGCTAAGTGTATGCTTTAAAAATTATATACGGCTAGGATCTTATAGCCTTAGAATAATTGATTTGGCCTTATTTCCTGTTCCTTGTCTAGTTGTGGTCCTAGGGTAGAGTCTATCATTCGACAGTCTATTAGATCCTATTTTGTGTATAATTTGTATGCATAAGGCAGCACGCAGTGAGGGTGGATGTGGATAGCAAGAGTTGTGGTATATTGGTTGAATGTTCTATGATAGTTCATGGGTTGGAGAGTTACTACATGAATGCTGCTTGCTTTGTGCTTTGTGGAACTCTTGAATGATGGGAGTTAGCTACTAAGTGAATGTAACGATATTCAGGAGGTGGATGGCTGGCATCATGGGGAGTTCATCAACAGCTGATGGCAGGGTGAGTTTGGGAACCTAGGAAAGTCTAGGATATGCTCCAGGGAGTTAGTGGGGTGGTTCGGTGAGGTTGGGAGCCTAGGAGTTACTTCGGTGGGTATCGTGCTGTTTTTTAGCAGATATTTGGTGCATCAGTGGAGTAGGTGACTTAGAGGATTCAGGAGGATTATTGAGGAAAGTATGGATAGGTGTGGACGGTAGTATTGGGCCCGTACTAGTGAAAGCACAGGATCCATACTCGAATCGGTGAGAGTCTTGGAGAAACTAAGAAGCTTATGGGAAGGAGAATTCTTGGTTATGCTCTGATAGTAGGAATAGCTGCTTTGCAAAATGAGGATGAGCACGCATGGGGAAAGACCAAGGCTTGGTCCCATCTCTGACGGTGAGCCAATTAGAGGAAGGACTGCCAGGATTTGATTTCGCATTGAACTAAGGAGATGGAAAGTGTTTTCTGCACTAGTCCCTACCCCTTAGGAGCTAAGGTTCAGTTCGCCTTAGATCTCTTGTATTGGGCGGAAAGGAGTTGTTGGGGATTGATTGTGCGATCTATTGCGCTTTCGGGATTGGATACTATGTTTTGGGAGTAGTTTGTAGCCCGAATTAGGGCAGAGTTTACTCCAGCTATTGCAGTTTAACTGTTGACGATTGAGCTGGTGAAGGTGCCAGGGTGCCAGACCCTAAATCATATGAAATCAAGAGTCTGAGGGTGGGAGATATATTTCAGGTACCTCGGGGATAGAGGACCCGGTCAGGTGCATTTAGTGGAGGGACTCGGGAAGAGACCCAAGATTTCTGAACACGGGTGGATAGGCCAGCAGGGTCGGAGTTGGTGTAGCGCATGCGAGAAAGGCACCATGGAGCTTTTCAATCCATAAGTATGGGTTGCTACGAGCGTATCAGGTTGATCATGTCAGTAGAGATTATTCCCTGGGGAGGCAAGGGAAGCCAGTGCTCCAACAGGTGGTTCAGTGGGTGTGTTATCGTTTACGAATCTTTCTCATGCTATTGGTTTCTTATTGCCTGGAATCTTATAGTATTTTGGTTTTGCGTTATCTTTGAGTTGTGATTATGTCATCGTTGGGTTGTATCTTTGGGGAGTATCTTACATCTTTTGCATGCTATGAATCATTAGTGGGTTATCGAAGGGTCATTTCTCGTATAGCGAGCTCCAAGTGTTCAGTTGCATGTTGGGTGGTAGTCAAGATAGGTTCAGGGGCGTTGTGTGGAGGGTTTATGGTCAGGATTCAACAGGTTAACTCTTCCGTATCATTAAGATTCAATAGTCTTTCTAGACATGTTGATTGGCGTTTAGGGGCGACTAGGGAGGTGGTCCATTATTGAGGTTTTAGGGGATGTTTGGTAGCATCTGAACTTTTAACATCTGAATGTTTAAGAGGTCTGCATTTCTAAGAGGGTCTGAATTTTTAAGATCTGAATTTTTAAGATCTGAATTTTTAAGATCTGAATTGTTGTGCTGAAAAATAAAAGTGACCATTTTACCCTTTTGTTTAAAAGTTATAATAAATATTAATAAAACCATAAATTTTTTTTAAGGAAATCACATTTAAATATAAACATTTACCCTTAAAAATTAACCATTTTACCCCTTTTCACCTAAAATTCCAAGTTTTGGTACATTCCATACAAACACATATACAAACCTCCCAATTATATTATTATTTTACATACAAAATTGACTTATGACAAACAATTTGTACTTGTTTAATATTCACAAATGGTCCTAAAATGCATTTTTTTAGCTTAAACCAAAGTATAGGTAAATATAATAATAGCAACCAACTTACGTTATAATATAGATATAGAAAATTTCCAATAAAAAAACATGCAAAATGGCTCCATTCGAACCAAGCCGATCAGGTTAAGCTGATCGAGTTAAGCTACTGTTGCAACAATACAATAACCTAAACCAACATCCATTGTACCCCATGTTCCTGTATCTAGCCGGTTCAATGGCTCCATTTGAACTAAAATGAATCGACCCACATCCATGGTGTTAGCTCATTCTAAAACCAATATAAGAGAGCATTGATTTCATTACCAATTTAGTAAGAAAGCATTGATTTCAGCTAGAAATCGAATAATTTCATCTTATCTCGGGAGAGAATAAAGGAAAAACTGAAGATTTTACATACCTGAAGGCACCTCTGCTGTGTGAGGGTGGCATAGAAGGTGTTAAAGACTAGCACCGGAGGTATGGGAAGATGTCGTCGGAGATACGAACGGCAGTGATGGCAGTGGCTATGGTGGCGCCTGATGGAGGCGAAATGTCTAGCGAAGGATTTCAGGTAGTCAGATTATATTGGGAGGGAAAGGGATCGGATGAAAATCCAAGTTCAGAGAGGGTAGAGACATCGAAGGAAGGATGAGGGAAGCAAGGTCAGCGTCTATGGAAGGTCTGTGTGTATATGTTTGATGGAAAGAATAAAGAAAAGGGTAAAGAGGGAACACATGTTTTAATTTTGTTTTTCAGACACAGATGTATGTCTTACCGAATCAGATCAAATATTCAAATTTAGATGCCAAAATAAGTAGTAAACAAATGATCTAAATGGGACAGATTCAGATTTGCCTCTTATTAAGACGCAATAAGAGGTTAACAAACAACCCCTTAGTTTGGGCATCAACTCTGAGGATTGCAAGTGTTGGGTGTAGTATCATCTAAAGTATTTGGATCAATAGTGTTGTTGGGCTTCACAAAGTGTTCAGCAGATCTTCAGGGATTGTGCAGTCTTTTTGGGATGGTTAGTGATGGAACAATAGCATTTGTAGGCACGGGTTGTCAGCATATCGTTAGGGGGTAAGAAGGATTGGGTAAATCCTTAAATTCTAGTGTGCTGCGAGTACTTGTCGGATCGAAGTGGGGGAGAATCATTCAGGTATTCAGGAGCAAGAGCGATTATGAAACTAGGATGAGTTTCACATCCCCTTCAGGGAGGAAGGTGGCCTAAGCGACTATTTGGTTTGGGGGTTGTATGATTTGGGAGTTCGGTAAAACTCCCTAGCATATGAATCACATCTTCTTGGTGCTTGATAGCAGAATTTAGGGAATCAGGTGGGGGTTCCGGTCATGAATTGAGTTCAGTTTGGGTGTTTGATTGAGTGCGTGCTCGACTCTGTGTGCGATTCGAATTGATAGATTAGGGGTAAGGCATTGGGCTACGGTTGTGTTAAGGAAAAAGTGTTGTAAGATTGTGGGGGAGCCGTAGCATTCAAACTGGTACGTTAGGGCGAAAGTGTTGTAAGACTGATGGGGGCGTAACGTTCAATAATGGTCAGTTGGGGTGAAAGTGTTGTAAGACTACGGGGGAGTCATAGCATTCAATAGTAGTCAGATAGTGTGGGAAGTGCTGTAAGACTGCGGGGTAGCCGTAACATTCACAAGCGGTCAGATACTATGGAAAGTGTTGTAAGACTACAGGGGTAGCCATAGCATTCACAGGCAATCAGATAGTGTGGAAGGTGTTGTAAGACTGTGGGGGAGTCGTAGCATTCACAAGCGTCCAGCAAGTGGGGAAAGTGCAGAAAGACTGCGGGGTAGCCATGACATTCATGGATTTGTTCAGATGACTTAGACCAGGGTGGGCCACTTCGCAAGGTTGTGAGTAGGTCACACGCATGGAAGGGGGATCAGCTTGTGCTTTGGGGCACGCCGACCAGGGTTGTCAAGGAATTATTCTCCGTTCTAGGATGAGGGTCTTTGGGATCCGTGGGCGAGCTTGGGTGATTATGGAAATTCAGGTTGGAACTGGTAGAGACTATTGAGTCAAGGGTTGGATCTTGAGTTGCAGGACATGCAGGTAACCAGTGTGTGACGCAGAGGGGTTCAGGCTGGGTAGCCTAGTTGTTAACTCTTGGGAACTTGGTGGTTGGACCATGTGCGAGATTGGAAGTCTCGAAGATAGTTTGGGTATACCAATCAATCGGTTAGGTAAAGGGATTGGTAAATAGGAGGACGTGGTGTGAGATACATGTGCAGATTCGTAGATGTTGGGTTATGAGTGTTTATCGAATCAGTTTTGGGTAAGATCTCGAGTTGGGTATCGCGCATGTATTGTGCATGATTTTTCATTCCAGCGGAATATGGATGGAGATATTTATACGTTGAGCTCATCAATCGCAGGGTTCAAGAGTAATGGATGGATTTAGTTGATGGCAGTTCGAGTTACTATGATGTGCCTTGAGTTGCTTTTATCCGTGAAGGAGCCATAGCATGTTTGAAGTGAGGAAAATATGGGTTGTTAAAGACCGGGTAGGAGATGAGACTGCAGTGGTTCATGTAGCATTCATACAGTTAGCAGAAGTTTGATGGCTAGGTATGTAATCAAGTCCTTTTAGTCGGTTTTCTTTTCAGGAGACGCGTAGGACTGTTCTGTGTGTGTCTTTTGGCTCAGCAATCGGTTAGGTGTCCGGTGTTTCAGGTAGTGGGCAAACAAGTTGGGACCACGGAGGTCTCGGCTACTTCTAAAAAGCAACAGGTGCTAGCAGGAAGAGTTGAAGTGGGTTTAGTGATTGAGATTCATGTGTAGAATTGCTTGTTATTCGGGGTACATGCGGAGTTGTTTACATTTGGATTAAATAATCTCAGAGTGGCTGATTAGACCCTGTTGCGCAGCTCTCGTTTGAGTCTAACCGTTACAGGGATGAATCTTTTACTCGAAGGATTATTTGAGCCGCCTGACAAGTGAGCGTTCTGTAGCCGCATTTGACTGGTGATTTTGTTCTTTTGGAAGCCTCAAGGTATTACGGGTGGAAAGTATTCTGTTTAGGTTGGTTTTCTTATGGAATACGTTCGATGATGGTTTAGTGTGGGCAGTTGTCGGGAAGCTAGGTCAATTTGAAGTTTTGAGTTTCAGAAGGGTAGAGGTAGTTTTATGCAATAGGGTTTAAGGTTCGTTCCTTTTCAGGTTGGTAAGTCCTTTTAGGATTGGTATCGGTTACCTTGGGAAGATTGTATTTATTCCGGATTGTGGAGGTATTGACCAGATTGTTGGATGTGCTGGGGAAGGTAAGGACAGATTTCGGGGAGATTTGTAACACTCCAAATCAGGTAAAGTGTTCTAACCCATTGAAATGATTTAATTTGGCAAAAATGGTCCCTTTTGTACGTTGGGCGTACCTAAGTGTATGCTTAGCGTACTATGGAGGAAGGATCGCAAATGAATATTGAGTATGATGGGCGTACATGTAGGTACACGAGGCATACACGACAAAAGAACAAAACCCTAAAACCCGAACTTGAGACCTATTTATTCATCCTTAAGCCTCTTGGACCAAACCCTAATCAGCCTACATAGCCTCATTTCGCCCGTTTACCCCATATTTCCTTATGAGAGTGTTCTTGAGCTTAAAAAGTGTAGTTGTGGCCATTTTAGAGATTATTCAAGACGAAGAAGTTAGTGAGCAAGCTTGGTGTGGCATTGAGCTTCAAGATCCTGCACCTAGTTCATCTTGAGGAGCTTCTGGAGGTATAATGTCTTACTATTGCCATCTTATTCATTAGAATGAGCTAGGGTTTGCTATATTTTCCTCTTTTGGGTTCATAAGTCACCTCTTGGGAGTTTGAGCAACTCCAGAGCTTAGGAAAAGTAGATATGAGGTCCCTTAGTTCATTCATACCATAAAAATGCAATCTTGATGGGTGTTTTGACCTCATGCATGAGTTAAGACCCTTGGAAATGTCTTAATGGGTTGTAAAGGGTTGTGGGGAGCATATAGAGCATGCAAAGGCATAAAGTTGCCAACTTTATACCTTAAGACATCTTAATGGACTCAGATCTAAAGTTGGACGTTAAACTCCCAAGCATTAAGAGCTTAATGGTCATTTGGGCATGTTTGACTTGTACGTCGTGTGTAATAGAATGTACGCAGTGCATTGCTTAAGGAATTAGTGCACTGAGTGTCTTGGAGTAGTACGTAAGGCGTATGCACTCAAATGGGTTTTGGACTTTTTTTTGGGCCCGTAAGCCATTGGGCCGTATTTAACGTTGGGTTTGGACTCCTTTTATAGTTTTGGGCTGATTTTGGTGTTTTGGGGCCATAGTTGTTTTGGTTGGGCCTTACTGGGCCATGTGGCCCATTAATAGTTTTGGATATGGACATTAGGCCCACTAGTAAGGGAAGACTCTTTAGCTATTATGAAAGGACTTGGGTTTGTTTTATTGGGTATTGTCTTGGTGATTGGCAGTTTGGGGATTGGTCAGCCAGTAGCCAGAGATTTATTCGTGGGACTTTAGCAGTGTGAGGTGAGTCTCCTCACCATACCAATGGGTCGAAGGCACCAAGGCCGGCCCATTTATCTAGTTGTGATGATTATTGTGGATGTGCTATCGATACATTATGTATTTATGTGAAGACCATGTGGGGGTTCCCATGAAAATTAGTTATATGTGGTATGCTAGTTGATTATGTGGTATTTGGTATGCTAGTTGTCTTTGTGATACTTGCATGGAAGACCCCGGGGGGGTTCCCGAGGCAATTATACTTATATATAAGACCATGTGGGGGTTCCCATGGCAGCAGGCTAATACCATGTGGGGGTTCCAATGGCACCCGGTGTAAGACCTTGGAGGGTTTCCAGGGCATCCTTATATGTTTCTATGTATGGTTTATATGGCAGTTAGTTAAGACCATGTGGGGGTTCCCATGGCAGTGGGCTAAGACCATGTGGGGGTTCCAATGGCACCCGGTGTAAGACCTTAGAGGGTTTCCATGGCATCCTTATATGTTTACATGCATGCTTATGTGGTCGATGTGTCTTATGTAGCTTATATGACTAACATGGTTATGTGATTCTGTGGATTGTGTGGAGTATGTTATGGGGAACTCACTAAGCTTTGTGCTTACAGTTTTGTTTATGGTCTCAGGTATCGTTGGTTTTGAAAGGAAGGGTCATGCTTGATCGCAACGCACACAACCGTGTTTCCGCAACATGTGATTTTGGGATGAACTCTGATAAATGTTTTTAATTAGCAATGTTTTTTGAATAATTGGATTTAAAAGATATATATGTTTTGACTATAATAAAAATGAAATTTTTACCCTTGATTTTTGGGTCGTTACAAGGAGATTTGAAGGGAGATGACGTCTAGTTCCATCATTTCCTAAGGAAAGGAAAACAATTTCACCTTGACTTAAAAATGAAGATCATCTATAGAAGATTGAGGAAAACTATTTCCTTTAGAATAAGGAAGACCATTTCTATCTTCATAAGATATTTTAAAATAGGGGAAAAGGAGAATTCAAGTTAGTTGATTTTAATCCTTAATTATTAACCCATAAATTTAAACGAAGGTTAGGATCCATAATTTCGATTCGAACTTTGAATAGGGATGTCATAATCAAATTCGAATCTATTTTTGGTAGGTAAGCCTTTTACCAATTCCAATCTTATGAAAGTCCTAGATCTTTTGAGATTCATTTATTCTCATCAACGGCATGTTTAATCGAATTATGCTCTCAGTTTTGTGACTGGCATGCCGAGGATCACAAATGAGATGTGAATAACCATGCAAACCCGCTTGACAACCTTGATGTGATTTATCTGTTGGGTTTTGAGCAATCTAACACTTCCTAAGTGTGCATGCAACCCTAATAAACCTTGGATCTATGTTTGTCTAAATACATACAAAATAATAATTTTCCAAGGTTCATAACCTATCTAACATGGCATGGGGTACTTTTAAACATAAAAGAATTAGATGAGATTACATACCTTTTTGATGATGAGTTTGAATCCTAAGGAGTTTGAGGGCCAAGCACCAATAGTGTGAATGCCTCAAATGGAATCACAAATCACCACAAACTCTTGGAAAACTTTGAGAGAGTGTATACACACTATAAAATCGGCCACACACAAAGTCTCACACAACTAGTGCCACTAGTGGCTATTTCATGCAACATACGCATGCTTATATAGTGTACATGATTAGGGTGAAACCCTAATAACCCATGACCTTTCCTTTCCCAAGGATCCATGGGTTAAAAGCTCCATGGATCATCCATGGACTTCCATACAAGCCTAACCCATTAACAAATGAGTGTTAGCCCACAACATATAAAACCCATAGCCCACAATTTAATTAGTCTTCTTTTTAATCTCTAAATTAATTCATAATTAATTTAAGACTAAAACTAATTAAATAACATGACTTCATATTAATATATTATAACTTATAATATATTAATAAACATATGTGTATAACTCTCATAAAATTATCCATAAATAGTTTGGATGAAATGCAACCCAAATGGACCATGCCGGGTCGGGTCAAGTATATACCAAATAAGTTATGGACTTAGACACCTTATCCAACATTATCATCTCACATTGATGTGTCGGTAAACCACACACGCTCCATCAACAATGATAATTTTCAAGATGTCCATCATATCTCTTTATAGTCCCTATTAATGTGTCGGTTAACCACACACTCTCCACTAACGACATATAAAGCATGATGTGCGTTTTCATTGATTAGCATACTTTTCACATTTTTCTAACGTAACTATAGTGGGATTTTATAAAAGAGTTCTAGTACTTTAATTGCATTCTATTTTTAATGAAGTTAATGTCCTATCAGATCTGTTCTGCTAATGAGCCTCCACCAAAAAAAGGAAGTGGTGAGTGAGAGTGGACACCCATTCAACTACCATATTATAGGCAGTTTCCTTATACCCCTCTTAGAGTTTGGCTTCGTGAATGAGGTATACTAGCGATCTGATTGACTTGTCTTATACATATATTATATTAATCTTTTAATTATATATAGTATAATTTGTATTTTAAAACTTTTCTAAAATACTAGGTTTAAGTTTAAATTTTTGAAATTAATATAAAATTAATTTAATTTAAAAATAAACCAATTTTGATTTAATCTTTATCTTTTACTTAAAAAATTAATTAATTTAATTTAATCAATTTGGACCAAATAATTATTTACGATTGAACAATTAATAATTCAAATTTAATCATCATCCAAAACCCCCAAATTTTTTAAAATAGGGTTTAGGTTTATCAAATTTTCATTCTATTTTAAGGCTTTTGAAACAACAATTAAGGAAACTAGATAAACCCTAAAAGGGTTCCCTAATTTTCGAAAATGGGCTAAGGAGGCTAGGGTTTCTAAAACCTAACAAATTTCGAAAATTCTAAGCGTGGAGGCTAGGGTTTCAAGAACCCTAGGGAATTTTCAAAAATACCTCCTTACGGTTTAGTTTTTATAAACCCTAATTTTGATCTATTCAACTGTAACACCCTGTTTTGAGTCTTATACGCGGGGCGCACTCGTAAGGTTCTATTTTTGGGTCGTTTGGGCCTTGGGTCTTTTGGAAGTTGGGCCATGAGTTGTTGGGTCAGATATGAGAAGGATAAAATGGTCTTTTACCCATTATAATGATAGAGATTGAATTGGACCTTGCAGTATGGGGAATTATCTTAACTATTGACTAGGGATAATTTGGTTGTGTTTAGTGTGAGGAACCCGGTAGCAGCAGTGCGTGTGTTTCGGTTATCTCGGTTTGAGGGGAGTCTCCTCCCAGTGTTTGGAGGGTCGAAGGCACCAATTCCAGCCCATGGGTTATTATTATTTGTATGCTAATTGTTTGTGTGACTCTTGCATGTGTTGTATGTGTTGTGTGTATGCCATGTAGGGCCCGATGCTAGGCGAGGCCTAATGAGTGTATTGGGCGGGGCCCATCGCATGATAACGACAGATCTATATCGGGCGGGGCCCGATATATACCGGGCGAGGTCCGATGATGGGCGGGTCCCGATAGATGTATGTATGTATGGTATGTGGTATTTTGGGGAACTCACTAAGCTTTATGCTTATAGTTTTATGGTTATGGTTTCAGGTACTTCTGGTTCAAAAGGAAAAGGCCCGACTTGATAACAACGCATCCACCCATGTTTCCGCACTTTGTGATTTTGGGATTGTACTCTAATAACTATTTTTACTTTGATATGCTTTTGAATGATTGAAAATGATAAATGGTGTTTAAGGTTGAATTAAAAATGAAAATTTTACGTTAAATTTTTGGGATGCTACATCAACTTTGTGCAAGATCAATAAAAACAATGGCTCTAATACCACCGAAGGGTTTTGTATGTTACAAAAACTAATTTTTGGCGGAAAAAAATAAACCCCAATTTCACATGCACCCTAAAGGATCTATGTTCTCACTATGATTTGCAAACAACTATCGAATATCAAGAATCATAGAAGTACATTGCTATTTTCGAAAATACTAAAGGGTTATTAGAAAAATACATACTTTTTGTTTATTGTAGTAAATAAATAATGATTCCTTCTTGATCTAGTTTTAGAAAGTAATCAACAGAACTCTCGTGCCTCTAATGGCTTACACCCAAACCCTAACATATTGGAGGCTAAAGAGGAGAGAGGAAAGGGAATGAGAATTTATAGTTCTCACTCTTATAGAAGGGTTGGACAAAATTATGAACCCTTAGGAGGATTTATATAGGTGACTAAGGGTATTAGGATAAGGTAGGTTTCCTTAGATAAGATTTATCCCCTTTCCTTGCTCCCTAATAACTCTTAGGCTTTCTTATTGCCTAAGAAAAACCCTAAAGACCTTCTAGAATCCATCCCCCCTCATATGGAGGTTCTAGAATTGGTCAATGTTTAACTTTTGAACATTGTCACCTTTAGTTCTTCCACTTTTAATTAATCTAATTAATTTCTGATTAAATTTTTAATTAAATGATACTATTTCTAATTAATATATTATTCATATAATATATTAATAAATTGTTTATTTTGATTTCTAATTAATTTATTATATATATAATAAATTAATAAACCAGTTTCTCTCTCCAAAAAGCATTCCACTCAATTACTAGGTTTGGGGGCAACCCAAAAGGAACTTTGCTAATAATTCAAGATTATACTAATTTAGTTATTGGCTTAGACACCTAATACAACAAAAACTTCCAGCTGTTTGGCAGTTTCTATGTCATTATCTCATCCATTGTTTATCAAGAAGAACTGGAGGAACATATGCCATGAGCAACCAGTTCTTGGACATTCTTTGGAGCATTTTTACTGGGGGTACATGTTGATTATGGAACCATGCTATAGGGTGATTTCATTCAATACATTGGGAGAAAGACACCTCGAGAAAGCCTCACCAAATTCACTTCGACAAGATTTTGGTTACTCTGCATCAGAGATTTACACAATGAGGTTGCAGTTAGCTTAGGCCATGATACAAATTTCTTTGCATCCGGAGATTTAAAAAGGCATTCTCTTACCAAAGATCAATCTATTTTTGGACCCACTATAAAACTTCCACATCACATCTTGACTGAGACATGCCTTACTGACACTAAGGTCACTGACCACATTGAGGCCATGAAGTATATTCAACCTTATAGTTCTACCCCGCCTAGCCCCTTAGCACAATCTGAAAGGTATGTCCCCGAACCTAAGTCCAAGAAAATCAAAACGTTTACAAAGAAGAAGTCTACACGCAAAATGATTATGAAGAAAAGCATCAGAGAACCCAAGGGAACCGAAGAAACTCAACATATTGAAGAACCCATCATTAATGAGGAACCACTCCATACCGCAAAACTAATTCTTACCGAAGAACATAGAGACACCGCAGAACAAATTCCATCTGAATCACTAAACATCTTCAGAAAAAGAAAGATGAAACTCCCACCCCACCTTTCCCAAAAGCAAGCCAAACTAGACACAGAAATCTCTCAAAAGACTCTGATTGATGTTTGATTCAACGTTGAATCACCCAAAAAAAACTCTATCAATCCACTCTGTTACAAAAAGTGTATCGGTTTTAACTGAAAGTGGAGACAACGCCCAATCAGGATTCCAAAGGAATTCTGATGTCGGAAAATCTCCTAAGGTCTCCAGGAGAAGGAACTTGCATGTTTTTACCCCCGATGAGTTGAACTCCACTTTTCTTTCTCTTGCACATACACAAAAAATAAAAAATTCACTGCAAGGTACTTTTTTAGATACTTTTTCCAGAACAAGACCGAGGCCGAACTTGGTTTTAGACCAATGTGACCGAGGATGTCCTGGAAATCCTTCATCATCAACATTGTGACCAAGGAATATAGGCATGAGGAGCACCATTATGTGAGGATCCATGAACCCAGGGGACACCCTGAAGGTTACTAGTTTGAATATTGAATTTAAAAATAATGATGATGATGATTCGCCCAACTTCGTGCCTATAACCAATGAGGAGAACAGAAAGTTTGAGCATTTTTAGATAGTCGTGCGTGAATGAAAATCCAAATCTATGTTGGCCATTCAAAGAAAAGAATTAGAACATCATGTCTCGATTTACTTTGCAACATGGTTTAACAACCTAAAAATTGCACATAATCTTAAGAAGGTACAAGACTGGATGACTATGATGGAAGACACTCCGAGAAGAGAAAATGAGGGCACCGAAGCTCATGCTGAGGGAAAAAAACCACCAAATAACCGGAGAACAAACAAAAGAATGTTGAAGGATCCAACAGCACTAAAGTTTAGCTAATTCAGGAACCACTCTTTGGTTATGACTTTAGTAAAGATGAAGTATATAAATACGTTGATGGCGAAAACTTCCAGATGTTACTATCTGACGAAGAATCCAGTGCCCCAACAACTAAATCCAAGCCAAAGAAAAAGGTTGTAGTGTCAATAAAAGAATTTCTCACTTTGAATGATCAAGTCGATCAAATTCTCAGTGATGTCACCAACCTACAAAGAGAACAAGAACCTCTAGAAATTCCTCCCGATGAAAAATCAATTGTGAAAAGGCTGACAAACATTGAAGAACATGAGAAAATATTAGATCAGCATATACTTCTACACATTAAGTTTGGGATGCAAGCCATTAATGAACATATGAAGAAATAGCATGAAACTTTTTTGAAGAGGGAAGAAGATTTTGTACAATATATCAATGGACTGAAAGAGAAACTTGATTCGGACTCCCATGAATACGAGAAGAAGCTGAGAAGTTTGATTAATGAAACCCACAATGCTTATGAAGCGGGTTATGTTGAACTCCAATCCACAATCAAATGTCTTCGCAAAAACAACCAAGCAACTCTACAGTTACTCTCTACTGCGATTGCTGAAGCGACCAAGGAAATGAATGCCCCAAGGAAGATTCTTGATGAGATTCTTTAAATCTCTAAAGATATTCTAGAATATCTCAAGAATCCCCTTATGATGACAAATAATAATGACAATGCGAAGACCCAACTCCACTTAGGGTGTGTGTGTGTGTGTGTGTGTGTGTATATATATATATATATATATATATATATATATATATAAAGAGAGAATCACAATAAAATAAAGCGTCTTGGAAGTCAAACCTTTCTTTACTCCATTTAACTCAATAACAATGAACCTCAAGAAGTTACTCTATAACAACATAATAAACTGAGAAATAACCATAGATAGGATCAAGACGAGAGAGAAGTTCGAGTTTAAAGAGGGGGAAGAGGAGATGGAGGAGGAGGAGGATTATTGTTGTCATTTGTCATCTACAAAGAAGTTTAGTTAGTTTGAATTTATCCTTAAAATGATTTTTAACCCTAAATGAACTATTAGCAAGGCTAAGACCCAAATTTTAATTCAAGTTTAAATTATATTCAAATTTAATTAATTAAATATTCAAATTTAAATTCCTATTAAATAATATATCAAATTAAATACAAAATTTGAATATTCATATTTAAACACTTAAAATAATATTTTAAAATTGAAACTTATCCCTATATTTTCGAAATCTATCAAAATCCTAAAATCTGAAAAATACGTCAGCCGCGCCGCGGCCAGCAGGCGACCGCGTCGCGGCTGCGTTTAACAGGTTTCTTTTGTTTTTTGATTTTTTACAAAGTTTGTGCTATTAACTAAAACTAATTAGGCTTTGATACAATTGTTGGGGATTTTTAGCATCAACTACACCATCCAAAGGTAGCAGAAATAATCAAGAGATTTACCTAAATGCACATGCATCCTAGAATCAAGGTTTTATTGGTTATGGCAACTTATTTTAAAATTTTACAAAAGGAAAGAACTACTAACCTCTTTATTGCTTGATTGTGATCTCGTAACTGCTAGCTCGTTGATATGGATGAAGGACCCAAATTAGCACCCTATAATGCAGTCATACCTGCAACACCAAAAGCAAAAGGATGAAACTGTCCTCCCTAGGACTCTAGGATAAATTCTTATCTGATTCAAACATGTCATATTCGTATCCAGGAAGCCTATCAAAACCGTCCACCCTTATGAATCCAAGAGCTTCTGAAGTATTCCAATATCTATTAGATTAATTAATATTCGAGCCCTTTAACTAATTAAAACCTTTTAATTAATTACCAAAATAATTTCTAATTAATTTATTAATTCCCTATTAAATTAACAACTTATTTATCTCCATTTCCTTATGCTATTTGGGTCATGAGGCCAACTCAATAGTATCCCGCTATTATTAAAAATATTACCAAAATAGTTAATGACATTGGATACTATTTTCAACATGATTAATCCATAACAAGTCGTATAATGGCCACTAAGTCTACCACCGTAATCTGATAATGTTCACATGTGATATTATGTCCATGAAGATTATGATTGTGATTTAACATTTCCCCAAACCATAATATTACGACCACTAAGGCTACTAGGTTTAATCGTTCCTAATTTGTTGATGTTCACCCTACAACTCCAATAACTCTCGATTAACCACATAACTCTTGAGTATTATAACTCAAACATGTTTCACTTACTTCCATTAAGCTCATGAACTAGATTATATGCAAATTAATCATATCCCATAAACTAGTGGCTCGTATGTCTTAATCCATTAAGACATAAACTAAATACCATTTAATTAAAAATTCATCTACTTGCGTACCATAGTTAATTTTTAAGTCATTTTGTACATGCTTAACCTCATGGGCTATATTCCCGCATCAAAACTAATATGTTTCACATATAACTTATTTATATGCCTTAATTTATCCAAATATTAACATAATTTCAATGATTTAACAATTCACCAAATTAGGGTTCATGATCACCCTTATTAATGTACATAAATTTAACTATGAATTTGACATAGAATACTTTAGAAACATGATCACTAAGCTTCTACAACATCATTACTATAAATTTCTTCCATTTCAAGGTTTCACCCCTTCAACAAATTCACCATTTGAGCTTAAACGTGCTTTCAAGAACAAAATGTTACCTTAAACTCAAATATGAGTAATCCTTTTGATCCTCTTGATACTTCTTGACTCCTAGCTCCAATTTCTTGAAAACTTGTGTTATGATAACGTTTGGGGGTGTCAGGCAGTTCTAAGCGACTAATTGAACCCAAAATTTTAAAAAAAAAAATGATGTGATGTATCATGGTCGTGTTATAGATAATTGTTCATAAGTTGGAACAAGAAGATAGATTATATATAAAATTCATATGGAATCAAGTTTCATATTTCTTCCTCGACAAATACTTAGTTTGATAGTTTTATGTTTTGATTGCTACTAGTCAACATTTTGATTTATTGAACCTTTTTTTAATACATTTGTGTTTTTAATATTGGAAATATTGCTGTTAAACAAGTTAACTATTATTTCATTATATTATGTTTGTCATTTATTATCTTCATTATTTTATATTCCAATAAAAAATCTAGACCTGATTTCTGAATATTGTTTTTTGTGGTAAAAAAGGTGTCGCTAATGCAGGTAAATAATTTTAATATTAGTAAGTATATAGTGACATAAAAAGTGACACAAAACCTCAATTATTATATAAAAGAATGTCACTAAAAACCATAATGTTGAAGCTGTATAACCAAAAATATCACTAAATACTTTTACTGACAACGCTTTTAGTGACATTTTTGTGTCGCTAATTACCAAAGGGCATTAGTGACACTTTCTTGGGTTTTAAACATTTATTCTATGAAACTAAATAATGTCATTTTATTTGTAGTCCAAATCTTTATCAAATACCCAACATCTCTTCTCGTGGAGTAATATGGTACATGATTTTTCGTGTGTGATGTTTCAAGGTCAAATTTATTTCAATCTTAAGTAGAGCACCGCATTGTTCGCATTAGGACGTTCTGCTATCATTCTTCATTCTAACTTGACATATTCTCAAATAGGGGTTGTCCGGTCATGCGACGTGAACACTTTGACAATGTTGTTGGATGTTAAGGAGTTAAGGACCTCCTACGGAAGCTTTAGAACCGCAACACCGATTGACAATATTGTTATTTTACCAACAAAAACCCTTTGTCCTAACGAAAACCACAAATACATGCAATTTTTCTTATCTCGAATTTATTTAGGCGTGCATAATGTGCGTGTATCTTACAAATAACTAATTTATAAGAGATTAAATCAAAATCGTTCTATGTATTTATAAGATTGGTTGTATTTAGTCAAAATATACATATATACATTCGTCTCAGGAGATTTATTGCAATAAAGTTACAAGTTATGGACAAATAAACAACCTCCCCCTTTAAGCTTTCTTAGGAACCACGTCTCTCTCACACACACACATATATATACACATACACAGAGAGAGAAAGATGGACCAGTATTTATGGGCTTGGATTCCGCCATTTTCTTCTTTTTCTTAAAACCTCCCAGTCTTTCAGCTTACACTACCATAACTTTCATTACTATTTTCAACACCAATCTACTCCTATATATATACTCTCTTTCATTTAAAACTTTACCGGATTTAGCTCCCTTTCTCTCTCTCAAAGCCTTAATTAAAGAACCCTTTTGCTATTTTCAGGTGTTTACCGATTAAAGTTGCAGGTTTTTGTTCAAAAGTTGGAAAGTTGCAGGTTTTTGCTCAAAAGTTGTAAGCTTTTTTTAGTTTAAAAGGAAAGGTTTCACATGATGGAGGACAACAATCTGTTTGGGCTTGTTAAGGAGGATGATCAGATGGATTTGCCTCCTGGGTTTCGATTTCATCCGACTGATGAAGAATTAATCACTCATTATTTGTCGATCAAAGTGGTTGACGCCAATTTCTGTGCTAAAGCAATCGGAGAGGTTGATATGAACAGAATTGAACCATGGGAGTTGCCAAGTGAGTTCTTTTTCTTCCCCAAAATCAACTTTTTGTTTTTATGATGTTTTGTTTGATGAATTCCTCTAATCTGTTTTGGATTTTTTGTGACGTTGAAGGGTTGGCGAAAATGGGGGAAAAAGAATGGTATTTTTTCTGTGTGAGAGATAAGAAGTATCCCACCGGAATGAGGACTAACAGAGCAACTGCAGGTGGGTACTGGAAAGCTACCGGAAAAGATAAGGAGATTTTCCGGCGAAAAGTGCTCGTCGGAATGAAAAAAACCTTGGTGTTCTACAAAGGGAGAGCTCCAAAAGGTGAAAAAACGAACTGGGTTATTCACGAATATAGATTAGAAGGCAAATCCTGCCAAAAACTACGCAAATCGGCCAAGGTAATCTATCTGTTCTTCATTAATCCCCTGTTTTTGCTAAAAAAAAAACTTTTTTGAATAATCATGGTACTGATTCATTGTCACTTGATTAACAGAATGAGTGGGTGATTTGTCGTGTGTTTCATAAGACTTCCGGCGGAAATAAAGTCCAAGATACAGGGCTGACGAAGATGAATTCTGGTGGTAACGAACGGCTTCCATCTTCTCTGCCTCCATTGATGGATTCTCCCGTGGCGACGTGTGGTGACAAGATACCTAAACAAATCATATCCCAGCCACTCCATGTGCCCTGCTTCTCCAGTCCGATCAACATCCAACAGAAAGACATGTTCAACGGTTTTCTAAACAATCCTGATTTCAATCTCTCTTCAAATTTTGATCACCAGAGGATTGGAAACGCCATTTCCATCGGTCAATCTGTTCATCAAATTCAATACCCACAGAATTCTGCATTTGCAGTCAACGATCAAGCAATGCTGAGGGGTTTAATCGAGAAGTATGGTCAAAACATGAAACTGGAAAGAGATATAATTACTGGTTCACAAGACACGGGGCTGAGCACTGAGATGAACACCGAAATCTCGTCCCATATGTCTAATCTTGAAATGGGTAAGAGGAGATTTGAAGATCAAGAAACCCCATCAACTTCAATTGCAGCAATTGATATGGATTGCTTCTGGAATTACTAAAATTTGGATGAGAAACACTTGCAAGAATCACCATGAAGAAGCTGTTTATGAAGATGATGACAGAAACTGTTGATCTTTCTGAAATAGATTAATTGTGGAAAGAATAGTCTGATGTTTGAGATATGAATATTAAAGATTTTTTTTTAAAAAAAATATTTTGGTATCATCATAATTAATTAATGGGGTTTTAATTATAGTATATGAAATTCTTCAAATGTGATGACAACTAGAGATTGAGTTGGTGGCTTAACTCATCTATGGAATGTAGTGATCTATTTTCAACATTTTTTTAATGCTATAGTTCCTTAGGGTTTAAGGCTTTAAGCATATAGATGAACTAAATATATCGTATCGTATTTTTATAAACAAATATATCTGATCCTAATCCTAATACTAATATTGTACTCGATGAAGGGCATGTTTTGATTAGTGTAACTAACACATCATTACTATAAATCTATAATCTTATGATATTTGATTGCAAGAGTCACATTCTTATTGACCATCGATGAGAATATGTAAAAAGTATAATAAGATCCTTATTGTAACTTTCACGTGCTCATCGTCAACACAAAACTAATAGTTGATGTATTGAGTCGTCTTCCGTGTGGACTAATGAAAGCTTTAATAGTCTCTACTGACTCTACATGTTTAGCATAGCTATTAGGCATTAGCTATAAAATATGACAATTTATAAATATAATAATTATATAAATTTATCTCTTTCGTTTGTGACTTGATGAATAATCCTTTATCTTTTATACAAATTTTTTGTATATGGTCACCAAGGTGTATGTATGTGTTTCCATTTGTGTGTGTGTGTTTAGTTTTCCAGAGAGTGTATTTATGTGTTTTTTTAGTTTAGAGAGAGATGATAGAAAAGGTATTATATAGTGATTATAGTCCGTGGTTTTTTATACCGAAACCAAGTTGAAACCAAAAACATTTTTGGCACAAATAAAAAACTGCAAAATGCTTTCATTGAGAGTCGAACTCAAGACCTCCCGCTTACTAAACGGGTGCTCTAACCAACTGAGCTATGAAAGCTTGATGTTCAACAATCTCTTTCATTCTTAATTTTCATTAGAAACGTTTGGTTTTGTATTTTCACCACTTAGCTTAAAATATCAGCTTTGGGCGAACGAGGACGCAACAGAGTGCTGAGGGGGTAATCGGCGGCTGCGGTAGATATATTACTCAAAACCCCTTTGATCGAACTCGAAGGTGAAATTCCTAAAATCAAATTGAAGTATAATTGCATAAAGTTCATTTTGATCTTTCTGTTACATGGTTCATCAATCTTATTGTTGGGTTTCGCTTTCTTGGAATTTGTCTAATTTATTCGATTATTTAAAGTTTTCGTATTTCGATTTATCTTATTGTGAAGTCCTTGATTATATGTGGATATGGATATCTCTGAGAATTAAACAATATCTCTTTGAACCACCCGTAAAGAAAGGTTTTACTTTCTCTATGAATATGCTGATGGATTTGATTTTTGTGTTTGGATCAATAAACAATATGTTGTTTCTGGAGTTAAAACTGCTGAACTATCAGTTACTCTTATACGGTGTTCACTGTAAATCTGTAATGGATAAGATATTATCTATTTTATCTATTTACTCATATACAAGCACTCTTGTGGATGTTTCCAGACAAGAACCCTAAATTTGATCTTTGAAATCCACACATAATAATTTTCGAACTCTAAAGTTTGAGTCTTTTTGTCTGTTATATGATAATATGATATGATCTTCCTTTTTATTGCTAATTGTTATGTTCTTTATTAGTGTTTTGCAATTCAAACTGGTTTTTAGCTTCTTGGAGTGCAATGCTATGCACCATTCTCTATAGCTTTCCTTTATTGGAAATCGATAACCCAAAGTTATACACTAGCTAACTTAAAACCATGGTAGAAGTTATTGGTAGCTAACTACTGAAGAAATTATAAATGTCTCACAATTCTCACTTTCTATCAATATTGAACATGTTATTACATGTTTACATGCATCTTTAATCTTTATGTTTTTATCAATTTTATGTCACAGGCTTGAAACATAATGGGAAAGGATGCAAAGGGAGGTGGAAAGGGAAAAGCAAAACAGGCGGGTGGCAGTGAGGATGGTGGTGCAAAAGGCAAAGCAAAAGGTGGAAAGGCTAGTGATGGCCTTGGAACCTGCACATATGTAAAAGGTTTTCTTCTTCATCTAATCTTCTTTTGAAACCATATGTCTCTTATTGTTTCAGATATATGTAACATATAAAGTGCTTAATTTGGTTCTGAATATGATTCAGCAAGGCACATTTTGTGTGAAAAGCAAGGTAAAATCAACGAAGCATACAAAAAGCTGCAAGATGGATGGCTTAGCAATGGAGATAAGGTTCCTCCAGCTGAGTTTGCAAAGGTAAGTTGTTCACTCGATCAGTGTCATTCCTTTTATGTGTGTTTATCCATTAAGTTGATTAAGTAGAAAAGAAGTCTTTGTGTAATTATGTTTTTGCAGATAGCAGCTGAATATTCAGAATGCCCATCAGGGAAGAAAGGTGGAGACCTTGGATGGTTTCCACGTGGGAAGATGGCTGGACCATTTCAAGAGGTTGCTTTTAACACTGTTGTTGGGGCTACTAGTCCACCCTTTAAGTCAACGTGAGCATTCTTATATATTTCCTTATTAATAAGACATTATACTTTGAAAAATCTACCCAAGTATAGTAGTGAAATTTGCTTTTTAGATTTTTTAATGTAGAATGTTGTAAGAGGAGGAAATGAAAGTAGGATGGTATAAATAACAAATAAATAAAAGTACATTACTTTTTTTTTTTTCATTTGGTCGTTATTTTGAATATAATCAACTTGATTTGCTTCTTGACAATGCAGACATGGGTATCACATTATCTTGGCTGAAGGGCGAAAGAATTAGGAGATCATAAGCAGTTCCATTATAAATCAAATAAAGCTGAAATGGTGTATGAACTTTAATGTATTCTCTCTTAAACATATGAAACACTTTTGAGATTTGCAATTTTTCTGCAAGAACGTGTCTTTATTTGGTGTATGTTCTCATAAAAGTGATTTTTTTTCTAATGTAGGCAGCAAAGTGTTTTTTAGACAAAATCATGTTTACACGGTTGCATATTTTTGTTTAGGTTCTGTTTAGTTGGATGATTGAAACAAAAACGGAACGTGGTTGTAAATATATAATCAACTTCAACTTTAATCGAGTAAAGATTAAGGCCAATTACTTATACTTTATTAAAGGTACTTGTATGTGGAAAAAAAATATGTTTTTCTACTGCAGAAAATAAGCTTTTATCTTTAATCCTATGAGATCTTAATTGATTAGGATAAGATTCATAATTAATTATCTAAATTAAAGCTAAAAAATAAAGTTTCTGACAATTAAAAAAATAGAAACGGTCGTTACCCCTAGATAGTCTCGAACAACCGAAAAACGCCATGCAACATGGCAAAGCTGTGTGATTTGTGAATGGAATTGGCCTACTCAGGCCCTAAACTTTTTTTTATGGCATAGGGGAAATGACAATATAGCCTACGTTGTTTTCGGAATTGGTCTAATTGGTCCTTAAACTTTTTTTTATGGTTTTATGGGGGCATAAAGTGGATGTCAGCCTACTTTTTTGATCACTGCTACCTAATATAACAAGTTTCATAAGCCACATAAGCACTTTGAGTTTATGTGGCTTCCTTCATATCTTTCTATCAATATATTTGGTCTAAATAGCCCCTTAAACATTTTTTTGTTGTTTTAATTGTTGGATTAGGTGTTTAAGTCAACAACCGAATTAATATATACTTAAATTATTAGCAAAGTCTTTTTGGGTTGCCTTCAAACCTAGTAATTGAATAAGGTGATTTTAAAGAGAGACTAATTTATTGATTTATTATATGATTAATAAATAGCAATAAATAAATTTATTAATATGTTATAAAAATAATATATTAATTAGAAATAGTGTTATTTAACTAATAATTAATTAGAATTAATTTTGTGATTAATAGGATTAATTAAAAGTGCATGGATCTTATTCTAATTGTTCAATAATTGAACAAGAGGTTCCAAAACCTTCCTCCATAAGAGGTGGACGGTTCTGGGAGGATAATTCTAGGGTTTCTAGAATATCCCTTATAAAAAATTGGAAATAGATAATTACCAAATTTGAGATATTAATATAATATTCAAGTTAGGATTATCTAGGGTTTCCTAATTCAACTATAAAAGGACCCTCTTCGATCCAATTTTCGGCGACTCCTCCTTTCCAAGGCATAGTCGAAATTTCCATCTCCCATATCATTTCTCTTTAAGTCTCCTTGTTGTTAGGGTTGGATGTGAACCATCAGAGGCACAAGATGCACGAGATTTCTGGTGCTAGCTTTCAAGCGACTACAAGAAGGATTGTGTTTTGATTATCTACTAGTATAATCAAGAGGTATGTTTTTCTAAACCCTTTTGTTATTTTCAAAAATGCTAAGGTTCTTGTAGGGTTCTTGATGTTCAATTGGTTATTGCATTCAATAGTGAAAACATAGATCCTTTATGTTGTATGTGAACTTAGGGTTTAAGTTTTTCCGGCAAAATATGATTTTTGTAACCAATAAATCTCATCATTAATCTCGATCACATATAAAAAAAACATATCAACAAGATATATGATAATTTTGGAATTAGGTCTAATTAACAAACAAACTAATGAACAATTATTCTCGATCACATATAAAAAAAATATCAACAAGATTTAATTGTGAAAAAACTCCAAATCAAACAAATTGATTGTTATTGGATCGAAATAAAATTAGAGTTAGATTTGGTGAAACTGATTGGAGCACAAGTGATACAATTTTGAATCCAACATAAATTTTGTTTTCTCAAATCAAAGAAGTATGGAGTGAGAAAACCGACAAGAAGAAAGTCTATGTTATTCACAAGCGGAGCATATGAGCTTCATGTAAGACTTGATGATGACGAGTAGTAGAAGTTGTAATTTGAGCAAAAAATGTTGTACTCTTGATCTGATTCCACAGATTTCTCTCTCTTTAATGATTATTTGTTAAATCGGAGTTTTTGATTGTTGAATTCATATTGATTTCTACTTAAAGAGATGGTGTCGTCTAGAAAACCCACAATTCATGGGATTTGGTAAGATGAACAAATAATGTTTATCCGGGGATGAAAAGATAACGATTTGAGTGGTATATGGAAAATGAAAAGAACGATAAAACCCTAATAATCACAAAACGCCTTTCTGGTGGAGGAATTAATAAAAAATCTAAGCTTAGTTATGAGGTCGAGTTTAGGAAATGTGGTTTTGAAGTTGTTTCAAGCCTAGGTGGTGAGCTTTCGAGTGTTCAGAATGTTGCATCCATGGATTCCAACTTGCTTTCGAAGGAAGTAGAAATATTAGTGACGGGGTTAACCAAGGTTGGTGAAGTGGTGAATTTAAACGAAAGAGACTGGATCGAATGAAAGATTCACAGACTCCATGAACATGTTCTTGAAGAAAACGAAGGGTGACCCGGTACGTTAAGATTGATGATCAAGAGCGGCTATCGATTTCAGTGTGAAAAAAATAATTCTATACTTTCATGGGGAGTATTATGTCATGGAAGAAGGTGAAGGATATGAAGGAAGCCACATCATTTTTAAATGGTTATGTGGCTTATGAAACATGTTATATTATATTAGATAGTAGTGACCAAAAAAAGCATGTGAACATCCACTTTATTCCCTCATAAAGCCATAAATAAAATTAAGAAATGATTAAACCAATTTTGGAAACATTATAAGGCTACAAATATCATTTCCCCTTTCACATAAAATGAATTTCATCCAATTTCAAGACTAACACATCATTTTGGCATATATGATGACATCATCATGCCGTGCACTAACATATATACATCATGCATCATAGTCTTATTTGGGTGAACAAGGTTTGAAAATAAGTTTTTTTTTTCAAAAAATGATTGATTTCTAGCGCGAAACAACTCAAAAAATAGCTTTATCGTGACTTTAGCATTTGTTTTCGAAATTTCGAACTCACTAAGATTTTCAAGAATTTATTTTTAAAAAGTTATAAAGAAAAGTAAGTGAAATGCTATAAGAATTGCATATGAAGTGAATTATAAAGACAATAAGTGCAATGCCATATATTCATGGATGCTTTAATTTTGTTATTCTTCCTTCCAACTGAAGGACATATGGTCAAGTGTCAATTGTTTCTCTTCTTCTTTTGACAATACATCATAATCATCACAAACATCCTTATTTCTTCCAACATTGTTAAAATGGGCATCACAACACTTATCCTCTTCAAAATAAGCCTTACACCATGTTTTTGGCTATTTTTTGACAAATGATCATAAGCAGTTGCCTCTATCAACCTAATTTGCTTCATTGTAGCTTCAAATCCTTGTGTAGTTGTCCTAAAAACTTCCTATATTAAGCATTTGGAAACCTTTTCTTGAAATTGGCATAGATATGCATATCACAATGTATATGCTCACATCCCGATTCTCTTTCTGTAATTGCCTTAACTAGACCATTCACACAATTAGTAGATTAAAAAAAGTTAGTATATTGTAACAAATAGCAGTTAGTAGATTTGGGTTAGAACACACTTTATGTTGGTATGAAGTTAGGGTTAGCTCCTTTCCATTTCCCATTGGTGGTTGTCGAGGCCAACAAAATTAATAACCTTAAATCTTACACATTAAAATAGTGTATAATGGTAAAGGGATCGAATCCACAGGGAATGGTTCAATTTATAACTCTATGAAAAATCTCATTGTAAAAATAATTGTAAAATGACAATGAATTAAAAATGGGGGGTTTGGTGTTTTGAAATACTTGAAATAAACTAGGATTTAAATAGATAATTTCAAAAAAAAAAAAAAAACAAGAGTTTGATGTAAAATCAATAAGAGAAAGATGGTTGACTTTAGGTTTCCTCACTTTGACTTTTTGATGAACTTATCATTAGAATCCAATGGTGCAATACATGTTTTAAATGCTTAATTTGGCTATAGTAATCCAAGAAGCTTGAGATTACCTAGACTTTTCTTAGTTGTTGAAATGGTTAGAGAAGCTCATAACAATTTCCTTAGGCAAAGTCACCAATTCCATTAAGCATGTAACTAGTGAAAGTCAACTAGCATTAAGAATTAAAAAGTCATTAATTCCAAGAGGAGTCGATCGCTTCCACTACCATTTTGGAGAAAATGTTTTTATGATTGTGTGAAGTAAAACTAACACAAAAATCACTTGTTGCTTGCTAATTTGAAAATCCTTTACTTAATCAAGAAATTAGCCAACTAATCACCACAAACACATTTAAACTCATGAATAAAAACATATAAGTAATGATAAGATGTTAAAACACAAAACAGTTTCATAAAGATTCAAACACAAGTTCATGGAGTCTTCAACATTCAACAATTAGTCAAAGGATTTCACCAAAGTCAACCACAATTTATCTAGCCAAGCATGGATAAACCTAAGAAAACAAAGTTAGTAAAGTTGTACCCAACATTTAACAAGAATCAAGAGGTGAAATGATGAAGTTCTTGAGGGTTCTTGGCCTTCAAAGTGCTCCAAAACTCCAGAGAGAATGTGTCAAAATCGGATGTTCAAGATAAGGCTAAAGAGGCACACCAACCTTCCCAATATAGATCTCCAAACAAAATCCTGAAAATGCCCTTGCAGGAATCCACGCGGGTTGCGTGAGGATGACGGGGTTTTGGCATTCTTCAAGTCTTGGGACTTCACAGCTTAGCCTATTTGCCCAGTTTGAGCCCGATCAGTTCTTAGCCCATCTTTCTTCAAGATTTCTTCAATTTGAGCTCAATTTGCCTTCCCCAAATCACTCATAGCTTCCGCAAACGCCCGATCATCGATCTCCGCACACTCGAAAATTCTCCCGCACCTTGCAAATTTAAAGTTTAATTCTTCCAAGCCTTCAAGCAATTGACAAACCCACTCCATGAATCACCTCTATAGCCATCAAGCCCAAAGTCCGCGTTATCCTCCAAGTCCAATCGCCTCCCGTAGATTCCGCTCCGCTAGTCTCCAAAAAATCTACAATTATGCTCAGGAAACTAGAAAGTACCTGAAATGGTCACAAAATAACAAAAAGGAAAATATGCATGAAAATTAACTAAAATGCAAATAAAATGTGCTAAAATAAACTATAAAAATAAGTAAATAAAATGGGACTATCACCCATCTAAATGTATTCAAGTAAGAGGTCTAAAATCCGCTTCGAAGTTTGCTTATTTTCAACTGCTACTATATCCCAAGCAAGAGGGTACACTTGGTTGTGTTAGAGTCCCTTCCTTAGAAGTTCATATCTACAAACGTCCTTCCAAAAAAAACATTTATACCAATAACTCAACTTAACTTTCAATCCAATTAATGATGAACTTCTTTGCAGCTTTAGATTATATTTTTCTATAACTCATATTTTTTGTGGTTTTCAAAATGTCACTAATAAATTAATCCTCATCCTCATCCCTAATAAATACAAATAATTTTGTCACATGTGACTTTCTCATTAACTTGGACATATGTCATTTTTTGATATTTTTGAATAAATATTTTTTTATTTGTCATTTTTTTTTCTTTTTTTTAATTAACACATTATATTTACAATTCAATTAATAATTGTCTTAATTGAAAATTACTAATAAATTACAATATTACTACTCATATAGTATTTATTATGTTTCCTTTTAAATTTAAATTTAAAATTTTAAAATTTAAATTTAAATAAATTTTGTTTAAACCTCCATATCTAAATTTTTGTTTTATATAACCCGTATAATATACAGGTCTCACAATTAGTATCACTAATAAATTGTTTTTATTCATGAATATGCGACAACTGTCCCAAAATTGAAGGTTCTAGTAAATTATGTTCTTCAATTGAAGACTTTGGATTTTTCCTTACTCAGCCACGTTGCCTACAATCTAAAAATACATGAAGCATTTTCTAATTAACAATCTAGTTGAATATTTTTTATATAAAATAAAATAAAGTATTGTTTATATGTAATACGTACAAAAAATTAAATTTAATGACATTCTTTTCATAATAAAATAAAATTTGTTATCATCTTAAATTCTTTTTCGGTTTTTTTATGGTCAGTAGGGTCAATATGGCAGTGTTTTATACATGAAATCGTGAAATTGAGTCAACGAAATTTAAATAAAATGAAATTTGATTCGTTACCATTTCCGAATGTTCGATTTTTTCGAGGTTTGATTCTTTGGGGGATATTTTGTCCGTGGCTTCAATTTAAATTCTGGTTGCAGATCATTTAAAGAGGTCCGCACCGAAGAGGCGCGAGTTGGCGTGTTGGTCCCACGCTCACAACTCATTTTCGGTATACCCGCAGCCCAAGGCCAACCATTGCAGATAAGCAATCACCTTCCTATCCGACACTTGTCAATCAGATACTATTTCAATATCATTTCATCCCATGGTAGCATTCCTATAGCAAGTTTTGTGATTTTGAGAATCGAAGAATTGGTGCCGATTCTATAGAGATCGTACCTTTTAAATCAAACCCACCAACTGTTTGATCAAAAGATCCACTCAAGCCGCCAAATTTTAAAAAGAATGACAACTGCTTCCTTGAGTTCCACAACCCTGGTTCAATCACAGATTAATGGGTTTGGCAAGCTTCTAAAACCCTCCGTCTTTCAACCCACTTACACAAGGTAAAAACCCCTTTTCTTGATTTTGAATTTTGATGGACTTTTTGGGACTTTCTCACCGAATTATCAAGAGTTGACCATGTATTTTTCTTGGATTTCGAAGAAGGCTCTTGGGTTTACTTAGATAGCCCTTTTTCCATCTTGTTATGACTATGTGCAACAAAATAGTGTGCTGAATTTCCAAATTTGTGAATCTAGGAGAGCGATTAGAACTGTTGTGAAGGCTTCTCGAGTTGATAAATTTTCAAAGAGCGATATCATTGTTTCTCCATCGATTCTCTCTGCAAACTTCGCCAAGTTGGGAGAACAGGTATTACTCTTCCTGTATCGATCTTGTTAGCCCCACATAAGTTCATGCATCTATTTCAGACCTAAATATAAACGATTATTTATGGTGTCTTTGTGTGTATAGGTGAAAGCCATAGATGCGGCAGGTTGTGATTGGATTCATGTTGATGTAATGGATGGCCGATTTGTTCCTAATATAACAATTGGACCTCTTGTTGTGGACGCATTAAGGCCAGTAACAGATCTCCCATTGGACGTTCATCTGGTATTTCTCATCTATATTCTCGAACCTTTTATTTCTAGCCTCGTATATTTACAGAAATGGTGAATAGAAAGAAAAGTTTAGGGTTTCTTTTAGGGTTTTAGGCCAATATGTTATTTGTACCTAATTTACATCTAAGATCATGTTCCTAGGTAGTGTGGGCCAACTCAAAGGTTGGTGGAAGAATAACTTTTTTGCAGAAATTTTTTAGTTTTAGTAACTTATGTTAGATGGGATTTTATGATAATGAGAAATTGAAGTATGGCAGATGATTGTTGAACCTGAGCAACGAGTGCCCGATTTTATAAAAGCTGGAGCAGATATTGTCAGTGTCCATTGCGAGCAATCTTCTACTATCCATTTACACCGAACAGTTAATCAAGTAAGATTTCCCATGTGCAATATTTAACAAGTTTTTTTCTTGTGAACTGATTACTTTTTTATTTATTTATAAATATTCTTTTTCATTCAGATCAAGAGTCTAGGAGCCAAAGCTGGAGTCGTTCTGAACCCCGGGACACCATTATCCACCATAGAATATGTTCTTGATGGTAAGTTGTTCGTTTCTCTTGTGAAGGGTATTTTAGACATTTGGTTAATAGTCAAACATTGCAATTTTCATGTGTTGGAATGTTGTGATTCAACAGTGGTGGATTTGGTTTTGATCATGTCTGTAAATCCTGGGTTTGGTGGTCAAAGCTTCATTGAGAGCCAAGTGAAGAAGATCTCAGACCTGAGGAGAATGTGTGTGGAGAAGGTATGGAGTTCTTGTTATTATGTTAAAAGACCTTTTATTTGTTACATAATTACAACAATGCCATTGTTTGTTTTGCCTAACAGGGTGTGAACCCATGGATCGAAGTAGATGGTGGAGTTACTCCCCTCAATGCATACAAGGTATATCACATTAATGACCACATTGCCCTTTCACTTTCATTAAGGCCCATGTATTGTTTGTACATGATGATAGAACATAACATGTTTTATTTGTACTTACAGGTTATTGAGGCTGGGGCCAATGCTTTGGTTGCTGGTTCTGCTGTTTTTGGAGCTAAAGATTACGCCGCAGGTAACTGGAAACTTATAGGGGTATTTTGGTCTTTTAACAAAAATTGTAGATCTTACCATTTTTCTTAATGTGATCCGATATCTGTACAACAGCAATCAAAGGTATCAAAACCAGCACAAGACCTGTAGCAGTTCCTGCATAAAAAACTTGTCAACTTCAGATGTGATTTCAGCACTCGTTATCTCTGTAAGAAGTTCCTTTACTTAATAGACTTAATTAGGACATGATTTAATTGAATAAGTTATACATAAGTATTTTTTTTTTTTTTTTGACTTAATGCAGAAAGAAGAAGTATCTATTTTACACATATGTCTCAATAATGAATTCTCTTTGCATCTGCAGAGATGAGGAATTCCATGGCAAATATTGTGTTGGATCTTGGTGTTGTAACATTCATCATTTGCTGAAGGATGTACAAATAGGGCCCATCCATAAGCACACAGAAGGTGCCTTTGTAGCATTGTCTTGATATAGAAGCGTAAATAAGTTTTGTTTCATTGTAATGAATAATAATAATACAGTATTGTTGGAAATTTATCATTTCGAAATGGCACAAAATATAGGGCCCTAAAATATAATGAATAATACAATATTATTGGGTTGATTTCTCAAAGTAAATTGGAATAAGAAAAGTAGAGTAGTATAATAAACAAAGAAATAAAAAGTACATTTGTTATATCTTTACATGTATCACTTTAAAGATCAAAAGTGCATCCATAAGAAGAAGCTCTCATATTCCCAAACAAACTCTGAATAACCTCATAAATCTTGCAACCAAATGGATGATCAGAATCTGCAGCCACAAACTCATAAATTTCACTCCCCACCTCAATCAAACTACACCCTGGAATTCTCTTATCAACACAATTCCTACTCATCTCCTTCTTCTCCCATATCCCTCTTGAAGCATACATATTCCCCATTAAAACATCATCACCACCCCAATTCTCCTCAAACTCACCCAATCGCCACCTCACCTCTTCACCAAGATCAACATCCCCATGAACACTACATGCACCAAGCAAAGTCCGCCACATCACCGCATTCGGTCTCACTCTCTCAGGCATCTCCAAAATGAAATCTTTAGCTTCTTGTAAGCATCCTGCTCTACATAAAAGATCAATCATACAACCGAAATGCGAAACTTTAGGTTTTAATCCGTATTCCTCACTCATAATCTTGAAATAGTGCTTTCCTTCATCCACCATGGCTACATGACTACATGCCATTAGAACCCCAATGAAGGTCACATCATTAGGCACGATTTTGGAATCTGTCATGGCTGTGAAAAGGGCAAGAGCTTCCTTGGCTTGACCATGGATTGCGTGTCCTGTAATCATGGAAGTCCAGGTTGTGACATTTTTGTTTTTGATGGTGTTAAATAACATCTTAGCACTTTTGATGTCTCCACATTTCGTGTACATGTTCAAGAGAGCATTGTATAAAGGTAAGTCTTTGTTGAGATTTTTGCTTCTTCGGATGAAGTTATGAATCCATTTACCAATGTCCAATGCACCAAGATCAGCACATGCAGAGAGAGCAACCACGAGGGTGACTTCATCAGGCTCAAAATTGTTCATCTGTATCTCCCTGAACAGTTTGAGAGCAGTGTTTGGTTTTTGGTTGTCAACATAGGCGGAAATCAACGCTGTCCAACAAACAAGATTCTTTGTGGGTATTTCGTCGAACACCTGGCGTGCATCCGCTAGATTAGCGACTGCGGAATAGTAATTGATCAGTGATGTCTGTACGAAGATGATGGAATTGTAACTGAGTTTCACGACAAGGGTATGGAATTGTCGGGCTTCGTATGGTGAAGACTTTCGTGTGCAGACCTTGATGATGTACAATAGAGAGTAGCTATCAATGGATGAAATGCTTTTTCTGATCAAATCACGAAGGAAACGTATGGCTTTAGTTGTAGCGTTGGCCTTTAGATACTCTTTAAGCACTTCATTGGGTCTTGACCTGGTTTGGCCATGGCTATGGATTTGAGAAGGTTTGGTGAGTGAAAATTTGGGAAAAACTCTATGGAAATGGATTAGGGATGAAGATTTTAAGAATCTCATTAGTGGTGAAAATTATAAAAGAAAAACATAGTTCTTGCGATGATTTGACTCGATCAGTATCTGTCTGTTGTACGCAGAATTTATAGTTTTAACAGAGATTTAAATTGTCACGTAGATTGAGGTTCAACTTAAGTTCTTTGTTTCCGCAAATGGTTTTTGAGGTTTCTTTATCAAGGCATCAACTCAAACCCAGGTTCTTTGTTTCCAAAAATGGTTTCAGCTAGGTTAAAGATTGTATATTTATGAATTTTGAGTATTGAGAGGGTGTTTAGCTTTTCTTTTAATATGATTTTTGAGAATTTTGGGCTTTTCAAAAAAAATTTGGGCTTTTTAAAAAAGTAAGAAGTTTAAAAAGTTGTTTGGTTCTTGAGAAGAAGAAAAAGAAGGCTTTCGATTCATATATGTGTGATTTTTGGCAACTTTTACAATTTTTTCCATTTTCCTTTTTAAAAATTTAAACAAACACATTTTAAAAAAATATGAATAAAAAAGTTCTTTTTCAAAAAGGAGTTTTTGGTTTGAAAAGTTATTCCAAACAACCCTGAGTATGAGTAAAGTATGCTACAAATCTATGAGATATGTGAAGAAAAATTATTTTATTTTCGAATCATTTATAAATGCTTAAAAAAATATGATTCATAAAGTTAATTAACGCCAAATTCCAAAAAAATCATTTTAGTGTAGATTTCCTTTTTTTTCGTTTAACTATCAACGAGAAAGTTTTTTATTTAACTACTAGGATTTTATTTTATTTTTTTTTTAAAAAAACATACACCAAACTTTGAATATTACAAAAATTATTAGATGGGTTTTGTTTAGTTTAGTCATCTGAAAATATTTTTTTTCATGATTTAATCATAGTTTGAAATTTTAGAAAAAAAAATCAGCTCCAATAAAGAAATAGATTCAACCGTCTTTTGCTATATTTTTGTGTAATTTATTACCGAGGCATATTTACAGAATTTAAAAGTAAAAAACTTTCAATCATTAAATCTAAAAAAAATAAATAAATAAATAAATAAATAATAAACTATGGTGGTTTTTATGAAATTTGATATTTTTTATAAAAGATTTAAACTATATAATTAAGAATATTTCAATGTCTTAAGAAATAATAATTATCAGTTAAAATTCAACTTTTTATTCATTTGCAGTCGTTTAATAAAATAATTGAATTGGTGCTTAAATACCAATTTCAGTTAACCGATTTTTCGAAATAAATTTCTAAAAAACTTAGACAATTAAACTTATTGTAGATTTAGTAATGAATTTATATATCAATTTAATAATAACGTTAGATATCGATTTTTTAAATTTAATAAGCTTAAGTGTGAGGTTTTATAATAAGGGTGCAACTGATGAAAGGTATGACATAAGATGTCAATTAAATAATACAACTTGATAGTTAGCAGTGTGCTCCTTGTTAGCATAAATTCAAACAAGGTGTTTAAGTTTTAATACATTGGATTAAAGTTAATCATCAATTTGGTCTCAATTGAATTGTTCAACGGAAGGTTTAGTCTAATAGTTTTAATTTGATAAAATTCTAAATTTGGTCCTTGTGGTTTGTAAAATACTTTGGATGAGGTCCAAAATCTTTTCGATTTGTATGGATGGTTCAAAATCAAAAAATTTCTGTGATTTTAGTCCTAAAAAGATTAAAATGACTATTTTGCCTTTATTATTTCTATTTTACATTTTTATAATTTGTTTTAGTATTTAAATAATCATAAAAAATAAAAAAAATAAATTATCACCCTCTTTAATAATTATGAAAAAATAATCAACTACTCCCCCCCAACTCTCTCTCTCTCTCTCTCTCTCTCTCAGTTCATCTTCTTCCTCTGTATGCATCTTCTTCTTCCTCTATCTGTAAATCCGATGACCTCCTTATCAGAGATGCATCTCTAAGTAGAACAGGTTCAACTACCTTCTTATCATCGTCCACCCTAGCAATTCCAACATCTAATTTGGGGGTTTTATGCACAATCAAGAACAAACATGGCTGCAGGTATGTCTATTGGAGAATACGAGATTTTACAGAATTTAGATTGATTAAATGGAGCAAGAAGAAGCAGTGATGCTATTGGTTCTGATTTAGGGTATCGAAAACGGTGTTGGTCAATTTCTTGCTAACCTCCATTCATCCACACCGATGTTCAGACATGAATCTCCTCCAGATGAGTTTTGTTGATGCTAGTATTCTTATCAGTGAAGATGGTTGAGTCTTGATTTTAGCCTTATTTCAAAACAATACGACACCCTTTGTAAGGAATCACCAAGAGGGCTAGTGGAATACCAATTCTGGAAGAGAGTTAAGTTGACTTTCTCTTTGTCCCTCTCTTTCTCTCTCTCATACAAAACTTGCAACTCAAGAAAAAATTCAGAACAAAAAATTATATGTGTGTGTCCTTCGTTAGAAACCAAGATTTTCAATATCCATAGATACACACGCACACACGCACAAACACTCTACAATCAATTTGCAGGTTTGAATCTTAACTTTACAAGCCCTAGATTTGCAATATCTATGGAAGTCAAGCCTTTAATTTACAAGACCCATGTTGAATCGATTCAAATCGATTCATCTAGGTTCAGTTGGACCTTGAACCTGTAATTGAAGCATAAGGCTTCCATGTCTCTCCTATCTTCTTCTTGACCAAGACACCCATCTGGATTAATCAGATGAAAAAATTCAGAATATGGTTTATCCATAATGCATTCATAGATTGAATCGATTTGAGCATGAGATGAATAGATTTATCTGGGTTCAGAATCGTCGCCACATTCAAATCGAAAAAATGGAATAACACCAAAACCCACAATCATAGATTGAATCGATTCTGGGGAGTTATGGCATTCGAGGGCTAATCGGGACAAATTGCGAACCAAATGTGGTTGCGGCGATGGCCGACAATGGTGTCGATGACCATGGGTTTAGAGGATCACGGTGGTGTCATTGGGTTTAGGGAGGAGTATATGAAGGGAGAGGAAGAGTCTGAGTCGTGGTCTTCTTAGTCATTAGAGAGAGAGAGAGAGAGAAAGAGAGAGAGAGAGAGAGAGAGAAAGAGAGAAGTGGGCCATTCTTTTCTTTTCTATTTTTAATTGATAAAATATTAAAATAAAAATACAAAAAATACAAAAAGGAAATTAGAAGGGTAAAATCGTCCTTTCAAGTTTCCCTAGGACCAAAAACACAGAAAATTCTTAATTTTAGGACTAAAACCACATAAAGTATTCGATTTTGGACGTTCCATGCAAGTCGGAAACTTTTTGGACCCTATCCAAAGTTTTTTACAAACCACAAGGACCAAATATGTAGTTTGTGATAATAAAGAGAAAATGTTTTCTTTTGAAGGATATGTTAAGACATCGAAGTACATTACATACATTTTTAATCTCCTAATTGAAACTCTTGATATTAAAACTTTGAACCTCTCATATAGGGAGATCAAATGTCATATTGATGGTTTTTTTTTCAATCTCATTCTAAAGATTCTATAATAATTTTGTGAGAATCAAACCCCTTAAACTTTAAATATAAAGGGTTTTCATTTTGTTAACATGACAACTTTAAAATTAAAACAAACATCAAAATGAAAATCTTACTTTAAATAAAAAAAATAAACAAGAAAACTGTTATGATAAATAAATATGTTGTACTTTTAAGCCTTTATAACCCATCTTGTATAGCTTGATAGTTAGCTCATTATATTTGGTGTATATATTTTCCTACTTCATAACAGTAAACCTAATATTACCCTAGCTTAAGGCGTCAATTCCTCACCCTCTTCCTTTCCCGATCATCGTTGCTTCTTAACCTCTGTCGCTTCAATGGCCAGAGATACATATATGCCTTACTCTCTTGAAAAACTGTACAGCATAAAAGCATTCATTCATCTATAGTTGGATCTCGAATACCTAAACTACGATGCATGCCGAGAGTTATTCGAGACACGATGCATCGGGTTTGGACTCATTGATCACATCGAGGGCTCCATTGACGACAAAACCGAGCCCGAATGGAGCAAGATGGGTTCCATTGTCAAGCTTTGGATCTATGGTACGATCTTTGAAGGCCTCGTCCAGATGATTCTCAAGCAAAACTCTATGGTTCGTCGGATATGGGCAAGCGTCAAAAGACTCTTTCGATATAGCAAAGATGTGAAGTCTATCCAACTCAATAATGAGTTGCACAACATCACCATTAGATATTCCACTCTTACTATATATTGTATCAAGATTGAAGCCATTGTTGATCTCCTAGACAATATTGATGCAATAATTCCTAAAAAGAACCTTGTGACGTACATGATCAATAGGTTAACACCCAAATTCGACTACATTGTAAGTCTGATTCATCACATAAATTCTCTTCTCAAGTTTTCGAGGCATAATTTATGTTTCTACGTGAAGAACAACGGATGTCACAAGTATCTCACCAGTTGTCGTACCTCAGCTGTAACATTCGTAAAAATTCATAAAATTTTAAACTTTTTCAACCAACCAAAAATCATAATTGTTTACATTGTAGTTTTCAAAATAGTTTAAACATCATAGTTTTTGCCAAAATCACAAACACAACATGAGGAGGTGCACGATCAAGCATTTGCCTTCCCATGATCATCTAAGGTGCCTAAAACATAATCCAAAACTGTAAGCCCAAAGCCTAGTGAGTTCTCCCCAAATACCAACAAAACAAATAACACATACACAATAGCAGCATACTATGGGTCCAATCAACCATCAGGTTGGAATACCCCAAGCCTCTCAACCATCGGATCGGAATGCCAACGTACTATGGGTCCAATCAACCATCGGGTTGGAATACCCCAGGCCCCTCAACCATCAAGTTGGAATGCCAACATACTATGGGTCCAATCATCCTCGGGATGGAATACCCTAGGCCCTCAACCATCAGGTTGGAATGCCCCTGCATGTTGGCTTATGTACAAAGCAGTGAAGCCTCAACCACCAACCAAACATGTACACATAATACAGATAACCATACTATTAACCAACTAACAAACGAATAAATGTATCTTACAAATCACTAAGCATGGCATCATCCTATCTACCATGATACTTATCTAACAGGTCATTATAGCATAACATGCACAACAGGATATCAATCCAAGGGTCGGCATTGGTGCCTTCGACCCATAACAACAATAAGGAAAACTCACCTCACACGGCTGAATCACATTGAAAGTCTCCGACTACTAGCTCTCTAAAATCCCCGCACTAATATAACAAAATAAACATCCAATTAATAATTGGATTACAATCCTTGACTAACAAACCACACTTAGGGTAAATGGCCACTGTTACCCTTTCCCTAGATAGGATAAGACCCAGGCCGAAAAACATGATCCAAAAGGCCCGACAAAATAATCACACAAAACCAATAATTGGCCCAGTTTTCCAAATTGAGCCCAACTCTTATTTGGGCCTGACTCCTAGGTTTAACACTTTAGTTGGCCCAAAATACTCACAAACAGATGGACCAATAAGGGCCCAAACACCCAAGCCCAAAAGGTGGCCCAAACATTGAAACCTAACTCGAAAGCCCAACAGGCTTAGTACTCGGGGTGTACTCAGTTGTACGCTGAGCGTACACTGCATTGACCAAAAACATGCCCTTGACCGCCTACGCCTAGTGTAGCCTTGGTACGCCCAACGTATGTGGTGGCCATGCAAACGTGATTAAGGACTTATTTCATTCAGTCCAACGTCCAAATTTCAGATCTAGGTCCAAAGAGGTGTTCCAAACCATAAAGTTTCCAACTTTATGGTCATGTTAATAAAGCCCAACATAAGGATTCTAGCTTGTCTTAAACACTAAATAGCTCAGAGTGGTGGTCAGAAATTTCGTGATGGCAACAGACGTTGACAACCGCCGAATAAAATCCATGCGCCACCGCCCACATACATCACAGTTTTGTCGACTAGTAGCCTTAGGTTACGCATACTGTCACCCTACAACAAGCTTAGGACATAGAATTATCTTAGGTCGTCTCCTCTTGGCATGCATCCTTTTTTCAACAACATCAGACTAGTCCCAACAACAAAATCAACCACTTCTATCGTCTTATCAACAACCTATTTTCTACAGTCCAAAGCAACAACAAATGCTAGAAACCTTAGTTGACTACTCAGGACCATCTTGCACCTTCCATTCCTATGTGGACTTGATTTCAACATGCCCAATCTAATTAGCCTACTACTATAACATTCAAACCTTTGAGGTATGAATTTTAAAGTAAATTATGAGTTTATGGATGGCCACGACGTGGTGGAAGTATCACCACGATGTGGCATGATCCGTATGAGATGCCTATCTCATTTAAGATGTCACGACGTGACACTATAGCTGTCACGACATTGTATCTGGATTTGAGCCAAACCCTAAGTTTTTAGGCTTAGGCCTACTTAAAAGAAGTGATAACTAGGGTTTCCTTCACCCTCATTCTCCATCACCTCTCAAATACACCTTTAAGCAAACCTTAGCCTCTTTTAAGCTTTTATAGCTCATTTTGCAAGTTTTAGTAATCTTGAAGGAAGAAGAAAGAAGTTTAGTGCATAGATCCAACAAGCAATCCATCTCTACCCTTGTGTGCATCTTTTGGATCATTTGCGAGTTCTCAAGTTCCCTTCTTGGTGATATCCTCTTGTTATATATAGGTTATTTGGTATGTTTTGGTCCATACTTGATTTGTGGATGGATGAAAATGATAAATTTTGCAACTTTATGGCTTACCTTGGTCCCTTGCTCATTATATCTTTTGGATCTAGGATTTGGTATAGTCTTGGTAAGCATGTATGAGCTTTAGGTCTCTTTTTCTCATATTTTTGACCTAGTTTGGGGAAGGACATGCATGGGGAATGCATGTCCCTAAATTTTGAATTTTTATGAGCCCTTTGAGTCCCTAGAAGCCTTCTGGAGAGTATGGGTTAGTGACTTAACTGATTAAGAGCTTGAGCAAATAAGTTGTTTTCAGCATGTTGCCACGACGTGGCAAGTTGGGTGCCATGACATGGTGAAATTGGAAATCATGATTGTTTTGTCGAGGAGGTCCCACGATCTGACCAAAGGATAACCACGATGTGGGGTCAACTGATGTTGACTTCGACTGTTGACTTTTGATCGAGTTTGACTTTTAATCAAATTGCTAGTTTCAGAAGGTAGACTAAGAGTTTACCTTGTGTGATTCAGTTGGTGGCATGTAGTACCCATTTATTGGTTGTGTGAGTTGTTTAGTTGTTGACTATGATGTGAGGTGAGTTTTCTCACTATATTATGTAGGATGCTAGTCGTCTTTGTGACATTTGCGTGAAATACCAGGGTTTGGCCCCTAGCATTTGTATGAAGACTAAGGTTTGACCCCTGACATTATATACATATATTAAAACCCATCCTGCTTATTAACAGTAAATTTTACCAATTGTATATTTTAACCACAATAATTTGTACCAATTGACTACTTTCGTCCTTTAAATTTCAACATCCGACTTCCCGATCGTATAATCCCACCGCCAACAGTTTTCATATGTTTCTCCTTGAACTCCGTCCATCTTCCTTTCTGACTGCCTGCGTTTGACGCTTACGACTTCTCTTTCTACAGGAATTTAGGGCTTGAGTTCCATCTCTTCTGATTCATAAGGTATTTCAAATGCAATCAATATATTTGATTCTTGGAATTTGATATGAGCATATTTAGTTATAAAATTCATGCATTATCTTAATATTTTATGTTGTTTTTGTCTCATTTAATGAACAAAAGGTGCTTAATTAGTTTAGAATTTCATTTTTCAGCAACAATGACTTGCTCGGAAGGAAAAGGAAGTGGAACTAGCGATTGGAGGCTTGGATACTGGATTTTGAAGAAAGAAGGATGTTGCTGGACAGCTTGACCCATCGTCAGTCTTTTGGCCATATCTCATGAACCGTAACTCCGAATAACGAGATTCAAAATGTTATGAAAACTAGACACAATTTCGGACGACTTTCATGTTTTGAGAAAATGTTGATTCCAAATGGACTCGACGAGTAGGCCATAAACTCGACGAGTTGGTCAGAAGTTTCACGATTCTCTACTTTGCCTTGTCGTAAACGGGATTTTAAGTGATGGACTCGTCGAGTAGGTCACTGGACTCGCCAAGTAGCCCCTGTTTTCAGAAAATATATGTAGAAACCCCCTTTCTATTACTTGTTTTATTTAGATAAGATTATCATTTATTTTAATTGTTACCGTTCCCTGTGTTCGATACCCTACTTGCTTGAACTATATTACTAACCAATAGGTACATTGCCTTTCGTGTGTTTATTTTGTGTCTAAGTTATTAGGATTAAAACTAGTTGAGTTTACACACATTAGAATTACTACTTATTTCCTTTTCATCTGTCTTTTAATTTATGAGAGTAATTCACCTTTTTTTGTGAAGAACACGAAGATGCATCGAATTTACTTCCGTCGGAAATGCAGTCGTCTACCGTTTGGAGTTTTATTGTCGACGGTGGAAATTTGCTTGGGCATGGATGTTGTGACATCCCCAAAATCACGGCCAGAAAAGACCGGTTTGTTTATGCTTTGTTTAAAAATCAGAGTTACATTTTAAATGAAAGTGTTGCGGAATTTGTCCCAAAACAAAAATATGATAAAGATTTATCAAAAGCATTTCCATAGAAATGTATTTCATTAAAAGACTCGGGATGTCATGTTCGTACAGATCAAAAGCATAAACAGTACAATATAAGCCTTACTACATTATTTCATATCTACAGGCCTATATCCGTAATCCCTCGTCCAAAACATCACACCTATGCTCATGCGCCACTACCTGTAATACATAAAACTGAGTGGGTCAGGCTTGGGAGCCTGGTGAGCACATAGTATTTTCAACCCACAATAAATAAGTTTATTAATTTCATCGATCAACAATAACCCGATTACCCATTCCCGTTATCCTCACTTTACGTCCCTAAACACCTATCATAAGGGACCTAGCCTAAGGATCATCATCGGGACGGACACTACTGCTAAGGGGATTCCTCAGCAATAAATGTCCTAAAGGCAACCATGTGGGGGATGGAGTACATCGGTGAACATATCGTTCACAAACACTTACAGGTTGCGAGCCTGCTAGTGTTCCACTGGACTGTCTAGAAGAGTCCGTGGTCGTCATCCATACTCCGCTAGATGACAGAATCAACAACATCAACATCGATGCCTCTCATCATTTTATCACACATCACCTATTGCATCTACCCATGTTTTGCCCCAACATTTTCGTAGATATAAAATACATATACAATTTAAATCATTGAAAACATGTATAACAACGTTCATCTAGCATAGATAGCAAGTATTCAGATAATATGCACACATAGCACGTAATTTATATAAAATACTTCATATCTATGTGTAAGTTGAAAGTAACTATGCATTCACTTGTTAAGGTGATGATTCCAAAATCGGGCAGCGCTTGCTTCTAACGATTCTATTTTCCTTCGACGAAACCTAGCATTATTATCGCTAAATTTTAGTATAATATTTACCGTGACCAACTATTAGTCTTAGTATTATTATTATTATATAAGCGTTAAACAATATTTTCCAACCACTATGTACAGACAGAGGCCAGACATAAAACACCGGAGGGCAGGACCATTTTGGCATATAGCACTTCTGAAATCCAACAACCCTATGCGGCCCTTTAAACCAGATTCCCCGTACCGCGAGTAGTTAAAAAAATATTATAACGACACTTATATAAGTTATAATAATAACTCAAATATTTATTATAAGTTCATAATAACAATACTAATTTTAAATATAAGCTATATTAAAATAAGGTAAGCATAACTTACTTACAAGGGGGTTTTAGCTAGGAGTCGGGCTCTGCAGGGGCAGAACTTCGTCGCTGAATCTTTCTAAGAAAGATTCGTGCAGCGCTTCAGCGCTCACCTTACTATACTAAGCTACAGAAAGAGAAGTCGAATCACGAGGGACCGAAATGCTCGGGGGATAAGGAGAGAAAGACTCTTGAATCAAGAGAATGGTGCAAGAAATATGAGAGCCCAAGGCTCTTATTTATACTAATTGAATTTTCAAAAACTACCCTCCATAATTACTTAATGACCTTTTAGTTATATAAACAACTAAACACCCCTCTATAATACTATTATAAATGGATTTAATGATATTTGTACTAAACTAATGTCGAAAGAACTCAACATTAGTCTTATAATGACCGCATCGTCGATACCTTTCTAATGATATATACATATGTATATATATATATATATATATATATATATATATATATATGTGTGTGTGTGTGTGTGTACGTATACATGATTTATACTTTATTTTAATACGTAAATATGCTATTATAATTTGTAACTCGTTCATACAAACTCCGTTTTTGACGTTCTTTATATCCACGCGTAGGTGAAGACGTACTCTACAACTTTCGTTTAGACTCCGTCGGCTAATTTTGACTTTATTTTTAAAGTTATATTTTTAACAAGCCGGGACAGGATTGGTCTGTTTAAAATCTCATAACTTCTTCATACGAAGTCAGATTTGGGCGTTCTTTTTATCGATGTTCTTAGTTTAACATATTCTACGACTTTTGTTTAGATCGCTAAGGCTAAATCTCGCTCTATCGTAAATTCACTATTCACGCTTCCCGGTATCGTGCCGGTTCTGTCGTGAAACTTCGACGGGTCATAACTTCTTCGTTATAACTCGGATTTCGGCGTTCCTTATATGCACGGAAACCTTGAGACATATTCTACAACTTTATGTAGAGATATTGGGATTATCTCACACTTTAATTTTGACGCTCATTTTTATTCTCTATTAATTATACATTTATAATTAAATAATAAACACATATAATTCACATAATACTCAAATATTTCATCTTTATTACTTCAAAAAGAGTTACAAGAGTTGACCTAGACTATTATATTGACAAAAATGCTTATCCCTGAAACCCGGGCGTTACAGATGTGTTGGGCAATTTTAATTCCTCTGAAGCAAAATCGGGGAACCAACATAACAACGACTGCGATTGAGGCAAGGAATTGTTCAATAGAGGCAAAATTGATGGTCTATTATAACCCTAGAACACTGATGCACAACAATTTTCAACATAAATCATATACTGGTTTTTGGTGTTGAATACTTCGGTTCTTCATGTGAGCCCTAATATTTTACAATTTCTTGCTTTGTTGTTCTTGATTTTGGGATTAGGCAGATAATTTGCTATGTTGGTGTTCTTAATTTCGAAGCTCCTCTACCGCCATCGGATTTTCTTTTGGTTGTTATCAACGAAATCAGAAATTGAAGATTTGTTTTGGTTGTTATCGAAGAAACCAGAAATTGAAGATGTGGTGAAGGTGCTCAATATCTGAATCCAAATCCACGCCCAACTTGTGTAACATCCAGAATTTCAGGTATTATATTTATTCATTTTATTTTTGAGTTTTGTGGAAGAACTCGGCGAGTTGGTGCGTAGACTCGCCGAGTAGAGACGCGATTTCTCACCCGGATTAATGACCGGACTCGACGAGTCGCATTGGTGGACTCGACGAGTCCGTGCTGTTTAATGAAACCCTAATTTCTCGGGTTTGGGACCTATTTAAAGGGCCTTATGGCCGTCATTTGTGCTCACCAGCCCCCAGAGCGAAACCCTAGTGAGCTTGAGCGTTTGGAGTGAGAGAAGGAGCCATTGTCGACCTTGGAGGTGTTGTCTAGCAGGGGAAAGGAAGCTATAGCCAAGACGAAGCAAGAGGGTTAACTTCCTGAAGATCTGAGGTCCAGAACATCACGTTTGAGGTACTATTTTCGAACCATTTTCTGTTGTGGTGATGTTCATGTTGATTTAGGGCTTATTGAGCCCTTTTGTGACTAGATCTAGTGCTCCCATGGTCCCTTAAGCGAGTTAGGTTCTGGATCTGGACCCATGGAGGTCCAGAGTGCCTCTTTGTCCAAGCTTTATATGAGTTTATGGAGGTTTTGGTTTGGGATCATTGTGTTTGAGGTTAAAACACCATTTATGAGTCAATAGGTGTGATATGAGCGCCAAGACATAAACTTTACGTGATAAATAAGCTTGGAAAGACTGGATCTATGAGTTAGTGGAACAGATCTGACCTCAGAAGTTCGTTTGGGGTTATGCATGGAATGCAATCGTCGAGTCCATTGGCAGACTCGACGAGTTGGAGCGAGTTGTTCCATGTTTTCGAACCAGGGGTTGAGTAACCGAGTTGGGTGAGTGACTCGGTGAGTCGGAAGGGATTCAGAGGAATCGGGTCCCCGTAGGGACTCGGCGAGTTGGGTTGACCATTGACCATTGACCAGAGTTTACCGGTGTTGACTTGATAGAGTTAGTCAACCCTAGTTGGGAAAGTGTTAATTAGAGATGTATTGTGTTATAGGAGGACTATAGCTCGGGAGATCGAGCACTAGTGATTTCAGGGATTTACGAGTTACCGAGATACGCGAGGTGAGTCTTCTCACTATACTTTACCTTGAGTTGGTAATTAGAGTTATGTGATACAGTGTTGTATGCTATATATGTGTTATGTGTTGCATTGCATTATTCTATGTGATTTATGTTGTGCATGCTACAGAGTTAGAACCGGAAGGTTCACAGAGCTAGAGCCTGAGGGTTCATAGAGTTGGGTACACGGACCCAAAGAGTTATAGCCTCGAGTGGCTAATATGTGTTATATATATGGTATTTTGGGGAACTCACTAAGCTTTGTGCTTACAGTGTTTGGTGTTATTTGTTTCAGGTACTAGTGAGGATCGCGGGAAGGCGCCGACCTAATCAGTACACACACGGGATTTTTACGTTATGAGATCTTGGGATTGTTATATGCTATGAATTTGAGTTTCAAACAATGATGTTTTTATGAATAATAAATGAATTATGTTTTTATAAAATGCGAAAAATTGTTTTGAAGTTTATGGTGTTACAAGTTGGTATCAGAGCCTTGGTTTGAGGGATTTGAGTACACCTTCGGGCGTATTTGAACTCAAACCGAGGATTTGAGAAATATTTTCAAAAAGAGTAAAAGATTTTTGGAAAACGCAGAGTAGATTCGTGTGTACGATCAGTCAGCGCCCGAACGGTGACTTCCCAAGATACCTTTATGTTATATGCTTACGATATTGATATGATGTATTCTCGTGCTAGAGTGGGCTAGGTACTCCTATTAGGACTAGAGTGGCCTGATTTGTGATGCCTTAGCCTAGGGAGAGGTGAGCTGCTATGAGATGCTTGAGAGTGAGTAGGTAGCAGCGAGGAGCTTATGAGAGATCTGTTAGAGAAAGGATTTTGCATAATAGCGTACTTGGGACTTGGGATCCTAGGAGGAGGACTTGGGTTGTATACTGACGCGGTGTGGAAGGTAGTATTGGGCCCGTACTACTGAAAATACCGGGACGGTGTACAGTTCAAGTAAGAATCTTCGGGATGCCGGGGATCAAGGAGGGACGAGTTATTGAGTGCGAGTATGCTCGAGTGAGTTTCTAATATATCGTATGTTGTTTTTCAGAGGTAGATCATGGTGAGGACACGTCATGAACCAGAGAGCAGCGAGACCAGTGATGAGGAGATCCGCCGGATCATCCATGAGGAGGTGGTTGCGGCCATCAGAGCAGAGATACCAGAGATGTTCGGGTCTATCAAGACCACGCTGATAGAGACTTTTGACGAGCGTTATGCCGCTCTTTTTGAGGCTGCTGTTGCAGCGGCCACCGCAACCATTGCTGCTGCTAGGCCGCAAGGGGGTGACTCGTTGTTGTTCAGGGAGTTCAGCAACACGAAGCCACCAGAGTTTGATGGAACGCAGGATTCGATTGCAGCGATGAGATGGGTATATGACATTGATGGGTGTTTCTATGCATGCTCGTGCCCGGAGCACTTGAGGGTTCGGTTTGCGCTGAACTAGCTTCGCCTGGGGGCGAAGGATTGGTGGAAGTTCACGACAACACGCTATTCTCCAGCAGAGCTTGCTGCGGTGATCTGGGAGAGGTTCACCACCATGTTTCGTGATGAGTAAGTTCCCCCGGTGGAACGGGATCGGTTGGCACAAGAGTTTTTGACCCTCAAGCAGGGTACGGAGAGTCCGTTACGGTTATTACCAGGATGTTTCATGAGAGGGCGATGTTCTGCTCTGAGCACGTGTCTACTGAGCAGGCACGTATGAGCCGTTATTTTAGTATTTTGAGGAGAGATATTCGGGAGTTCGTGGCGAACTCCTCGTACTGGACATTTGCCGAGCTTCAGGTAAATACCCGGAAGAGGGAGATTGAGCTAGAGACTCAGGCTAGGGAGGAGGCGGAGTCTCAAGGGAGGGATCGGCGACCGGCACAGTCCCAGCCGGCAGCCAAGCGGGCCAAGCCCACTGATCCCAAAGTAGGGAGTCAAAAGGGCCGCACTTGTGGAAAGTGCGACAAGGGTCATGATGGAGTTTGTAGAGCTGGATCTTGCTACAAGTGTGGCAAGGAGGGGCATATGGCCAAGGACTGCCCCAAGGGGTTTGCAGTGTGTTTCCACTGCAACCAGACGGACACCGGAAGGCCGAGTGTTCGTTGTTGCGGGGGTCAGCACAGGGAGCTTCTCAAGGGACTGCCCCTGCTGCGATTAGAGCTTCGGATAGTCGGCCGGTGAAGACCGAGACGCCGAAGGCTCGGGGGAGAGCCTTCCAGTTGACTGCGGAGGAGGTCCACGCAGCGCCCGATGTCGTGGCTGGTATAATTCTTTCATGTATTTATTTTAATGTTTGAGATTTTGTGCTTATTTTATGTCATGCGTAGGTACTTTTCTTGTGAGTTCTATACCTGCTTTGGTGTTATTTGACTCGGGTGCGAGTCGATCTTTTGTATCATTGACTTTTAGTCAGCACATCAGTATTAGTCGGGAGGCGTTGAGTCGACCTCTGAGAGTCTCCATCGCCGATGAGAGAGCAGTGTCTGCCACGGAGGTGATTCGAGGGTGTGTACTCGAGATCTTCGGTGTAGAGTTTCCTATTGATTTGGTCCCGATTACGATGGGGGACGTCTGTGTCATCGTAGGCATGGATTGGTTGAGCAGATTTGGAGCCGTTATCGATTGCGAGCGGCAGTTGGTGACTATACGAGACTCAAGTGGGGGAGTTCTTACGGTTTACGGCGAGGGTACCCGTCCCGATTCAGCATTTTGTTTGGCTGCTAGAGCGAGACAGAGCCTACAGCAGGGCTGTAGTGGTTTTGTAGCATATGTGGTGGATACGAGAGTTGGTGCAGAGAGACCGAGTACGGTTGAGGAGATTCCGATAGTGCGGGAATTCCCGGATGTCTTCCCCGAGGAGTTACCGGGTGTGCCTCCCGAGAGGCAGGTTGAGTTTCACATTGATTTGATTCCGGGGGCAGCTCCTATTGCCAAGGCGCCCTATCGCCTTGCACCTGCAGAGATGCATGAGTTATCCTCGCAGCTTCAGGAGCTGCTGGGGAAGGGGTTTATTCGGCCGAGTAGCTCGTCGTGGGGAGCACCGATCCTTTTTGTGAAGAAAAAGGATGGTTCGCACCGAATGTGCATAGATTATCGAGAGCTGAACAAGTTAACGGTCAAGAACTGTTATCCTTTGCCGAGGATCGATGATTTGTTCGATCAGCTGCAAGGAGCATCTTGGTTTCCCAAGATTGATCTGAGATCTGGATATCATCAGATGAGGGTGCGCGAGGAGGATGTCCAGAAGACTGCGTTCAGGACTCGTTATGGGCATTACGAGTTCGTGGTGATGCCATTCGGGCTCACCAATGCGCCTGCAGCATTCATGGATCTCATGAACAGGGTATGCAGATCGATGCTGGATCGATCAGTGATTGTGTTCATTGACGACATTTTGGTATATTTGAGATCCAGGGAGCAGCATGAGGAGCATTTGCGAGAAATCCTCAGTGTGCTGAGATCGGAGAGGCTTTATGCCAAATTCTCCAAGTGTGATTTTTGGTTACGAGAGGTGCAATTCCTTGGTCACCTCGTTAACCAAAAGGGGATTTTGGTCGATCCGACCAAGATCGAGGCGGTGTTGAGTTGGGAGGTGCCGAAATCTCCTTCCGAGATCAGGAGTTTTCTAGGGTTGGCTGGCTATTATCGGAGGTTCATAAGGGATTTCTCCAAGATTGCTGTTCCTCTCACCAGGTTGACCCGGAAGGGTGTGGTGTTCAGCTGGGGCCTAGAGCAGCAGGCCTCATTTGAGAATCTTCGCTAGAGATTGTGCGAAGCCCCGGTGTTGGCTCTTCCAAAGGGAATGGAGGACTTCGTGGTGTATTGTGACGCATCGATATCTGGGTTGGGCGCGGTGTTGATGCACAGGGGGCATGTGATCGCGTACGCATCGAGGCAGCTGAAGCCTCAAGAGGCAAGGTATCCCACCCACGATCTAGAGTTGGGGGCTGTGGTGTTCGCCCTCAAGATTTGGCGCCATTACCTGTATGCGGTTCGGTGTACGATATACACGGACCACAAGAGTTTGAAGTATTTGATGGATCAGCCAAACTTGAACATGCGTCAGAGAATATGGTTGGATGTAGTAAAGGATTATGATTGTGAGATCCTTTACCACCCGGGCAAGGCTAATGTGGTAGCCGACGCCCTGAGTCGTAGGCCAGAGAACGCCCCGATTCGGGATATTTGTATGAGATTGACGGTGATGACTCCGGTGTTGGACACCATTAGAGGGGCTCAGGCTGAGGCAGTAAGACCGGAGAACCGTAAGAGAGAACGAGTTATCGGTCAGGTATCAGAGTTCGTAACAGATAGCAGAGGGCTTATGACCTTCCAGGGTCGGATTTGGGTGTCGTTTGTTGGAGGAACGCGTACCATCTTGATGGAGGAGGCGCATAGATCGAGATTCTCGATCCATCCCAGGGCCACTAAGATGTTTCTGGATCTTAAAAGGGAGTATTGGTGGCCTTGTATGAAGAGAGATGTGGCGTGGTTTGTTGAGAGGTGCCTAACCTGTCATAGGGTTAAGGCCGAACATCAGAGACTGCATGGTAAGTTGCAGCCAATGGAAGTCCCATAATGGAAATGGGAGCAGATATCCATGGATTTTATCACCAAATTGTCGAGAACGGCGAGGGGTGTCGATGCGATTTGGGTGATAGTAGACCGTTTGACAAAGAGCTCTCATTTTCTCGCCATTAGTGAGAGTTCTTCTGCGGAAAAGTTAGCAGAGGTATATGTGAGAGAGGTGGTATCGCGACATGGGGTGCCGATCTCGATTGTGTCAGATCGAGATGTGCGTTTCACTTCCAGATTTTGGAAGAAATTCCATGAGGAGTTGGGTACGAGGCTGCATTTTAGTACCGCATACCACCGACAGACTGACGGTCAGAGCGAGCGGACAATTCAGATGCTCGAGGACATGCTCCGAGCATGCGTGTTGGATTTTGGCGGAAGTTCGGACACGTATTTTCCCTTAGCAGAGTTCTCCTACAATAACAGCCATCATTCGAGCATTGGTATGCCGCCTTTTGAGCTGTTGTATGGGAGGAGGTGTCGAACTCCCATTTGTTGGGGAGAGGTAAGGCAACGAGTGATGGGTAGCACAGAGATTGTGCTTCAGACGACAGAGCAAATACAGCGGGTCAGGCAGAGATTGTTGACCGCTCAGAGCCTCCAGAAGAGTTATGCGGATAGACGACGATCCGAGCTTGAGTTCCAGGTCGGTGATTATGTTCTCCTGAAGGTATCTCCTTGGAAAGGAGTGATTCGATTCAGGAAGAGGGGCAATCTAGGGCCTCGGTATATTGGGCCGTTCATAGTGATCGCGAGGGTGGGCAGGGTAGCGTATCGCTTGGAGCTACCTGCGGAGTTGGAGCAGATTCATAATACCTTCCACGTGTCTCAGTTGAGGAAGTGTATAGCCGACGAGTCGGCGGTAGTGCCACTAGAGGACATTCAGGTGGATGCGAGCCTGAACTACGCGGAGAGACCAGTTCCGATTGTGGATCGGAAGATCAAGGTTCTGAGGAACAAGGAGGTGCCTCTGGTACAGGTTCAGTGGCAACATCGGTAAGGATCCGAGTTGACTTGGGAGCCAGAGCGTGAGATGCGGGAGCAGCATCTGGAGCTATTTCAGGGATGAGACTTCGAGGGCGAAGTCAGATTCAAGTGGGGGAGAATTGTAACATCCGGAATTTCAGGTATTATATTTATTCATTTTATTTTTGAGTTTTGTGGAAGAACTCGGCGAGTTGGTGCGTAGACTCGCCGAGTAGAGACGCGATTTCTCACCCGGATTAATGACCGGACTCGACGAGTCGCATTGGTGGACTCGGCGAGTCCGTGCTGTTTAATAAAACCCTAATTTCTCGGGTTTGGGACCTATTTAAAGGGCCTTATGGCCGTCATTTGTGCTCACCAACCCCCAGATCGAAACCCTAGTGAGCTTGAGCGTTTGGAGTGAGAGAAGGAGCCATTGTCGACCTTGGAGGTGTTGTCTAGCAGGGGAAAGGAAGCTATAGCCAAGAGGAAGCAAGAGGGTTAACTTCCTGAAGATCCGAGGTCCAGAACATCACGTTTGAGGTACTATTTTCGAACCATTTTCTGTTGTGGTGATGTTCATGTTGATTTAAGGCTTATCGAGTCCTTTTGTGACTAGATCTAGTGCTCCCATGGTCCCTTAAGCGAGTTAGGTTCTGGATCTGGACCAATGGAGGTCCAGAGTGCCTCTTTGTCCAAGCTTTATATGAGTCTATGGAGGTTTTGGTTTGGTATCATTGTGTTTGAGGTTAAAACACCATTTATGAGTCAATAGGTGTGATATGAGCGCCGAGACATAAACTTTACATGATAAATAAGCTTGGTAAGACTGGATCTATGAGTTAGTGGAACATATCTGACCTCAGAAGGTCGTTTGGGGTTGTGCATGGAATGCACTCATCGAGTCCATTGGCAGACTCGACGAGTTGGAGCGATTTGTTCTGTGTTTTCAAACCAGGGGTTAAGTAACCGAGTTGGGTGAGTGACTCGGTGAGTCAGAAGGGATTCAGAGGAATCGGGTCCCCGTAGGGACTCGACGAGTCCACGCCAGACTCGGCGAGTTGGGTTGACCGTTGACCATTGACCACAGTTTACCGGTGTTGACTTGATAGAGTTAGTCAACCCTAGTTGGGAAAGTGTTAATTAGAGATGTATTGTGTTATAGGAGGACTATAGCTCGGGAGACAGAGCACTAGTGATTTCAGGGATTTACGAGTTACCGAGATACGCGAGGTGAGTCTTCTCACTATACTTTACCTTGAGTAAGTAATTAGATTTATGTGATACAGTGTTGTATGCTATATATGTGTTATGTGTTGCACTGCATTATTCTATGTGATTTATGCTGTGCATGCTACAGAGTTAGAACTGGAAGGTTCACAGAGATAGAGCCTGAGGGTTCATAGAGTTGGGTGCACAGACCCAAAGAGTTATAGCCTCGAGTGGCTAATATGTGTTATATATATGGTATTTTGGGGAACTCATTAAGCTTTGTGCTTACAGTGTTTGGTGTTATTTGTTTCAGGTACTAGTGAGGATCGCGGGAAGGCGCCGGCCTGATCAGTACACACACAGGATTTTTATGTTATGAGATCTTGGGATTGTTATATGGTATGAATTTGAGTTTCAAACAATGATGTTTTTATGAATAATAAATGAATTATGTTTTTATAAAATGCTGAAAATTGTTTTGAAATTTACGATGTTACAACTTGAAGTTTTAATATCAAGTTTGTGAAAGTTTGGCAGTTGGGTGGATGTTGGACGCTTTGGGATCGACAAGAACGAAATTGAGAGTGACAGATTTGATCAGTTTGTGAGATTTCTTGCAAATTATTGATATTGTTAAAATATTCTTGTGATCTTACTCTCCAAAACCGACATTGGGTAGTGTTTTTGGTGGTGACAGTGGATGTACAAGTTTGATGGGTTGTGGTGGTAGAAGGTGGGAATGTTGGAGATGGTGAAGGTGGATAAATATGTTGAATTGGAATGGAAATAGAATTAGAGACAAATGAACTTATTTGGTAAAACTCTAAAGAAGAATAAATTGACAGTGAATGCAAAATTGAGAGTGCACTCTACTTTCTCAAGCTAATATGTTGTGAATTTATTCCCTGTTTTCAACAATTAACATATGGTGTGAAGATCTTTGACATCAAGAAATGCAAAGGAATGTCCTTTTCATACTTGTACATAATCTGATCCAGAGACTGTGGAGGTAATGAGTAGTGAAACATATTAGTGATATGGAATCGAGGCTATTTGATGTTAAGGACGAAAGAAACACTTATACTGTTGTTAATTTATATCTTTGTCCATTCTATTTCTGTTTCTATTCTGATCAATGATGGATGATAAAGGCTCAAGTTCAAAATGGGTAAAACATGTTAGCCATTTGGGTTCAGTTACATTTTTACTTTGAAGTTTAACCTATATTATTGACAAAATCATAATCTGGAACGTAGGTGCAATATCCAACATACACTGATTTAGATACCAACGACAATTTGGGTTAGCCACTTTATTCAGCATGAAACCATAGTTGTACGTGGTATCTGCTATATCATTTTTGTAATCATTTGTTTCAAGTGGTAAATAAAATTTTTATGAGTATTTGAAATACATATGGCATACACTTCAACCGACCCATATATGTACTTCATTTAGCGATATGTCTTATTCGATTAAAGTTTACTTGCAAACCATTGAATGATGAAAATGAATCCAACAATCAATTAGATCACAAAGGATAACGAAGAGGAAGTTTTGGAATCATTAGTGTTGACTGAGGTAGGTTCTTAACTTTTCTTGACCCCTCAACATGGAAAACACGAAGACCAACCAAATTACATAATATGATCCGTAGACTATTGATTAATACGCAATATTAGTCCTCTCATTTAACATGTTAACCTTTGTAGCCCCTAAATGAATTTGTCTATGTTAACTTCGTCAATCATCACTAACATAAACACATATGAATCAAAAACTCATCGCACATTATACATGAGCAAAAGTGATTTGTTTAACTATATTTATCTTGATCATAGGAGGCGTTGTACACCGGATAGACCAAAGGCCCAACGAGCGGTCAAGATAGGCTGAAGGCCCCAAGAGGGTGGTCCAGACGTGTCGAGACTCGGAGAGTGGACCAGGCCGACTGAAGGCACGGTGCGGGCGGACCAGTCATACTGTAGACTCGGAGAGTGGACCAGGTGGATTGAAGGCCCGGTGTGGGCGGACCAATCACACTATAGACTCGATATACATGGCTAGACTTGGAGAGTGGACTAGGTGGACTGAAGGCCCGGTGCGGGCGGACCAGTCACACTGTAGACTCGATATGCATGATTGTTCTGTATTGAGATATGATATGTGTATGGTTCTATGTGGTTGGTATTTTGGGGGTAACTCACTAAGCTTTTGGTCTTACAATTGTGGTGTTTTGGTTTCAGGTACTTCAGGAGATCGTGGCAAGGCGAAGGCGTGATCGTATTGCTCCTCATACTTCATGATTTTGTGGTTTGCTTCTGGGGATACTCTGATGTTTAAACTCTTTTGAAAACAAGTTGTAATAACTTAATGGCTTTGAATGAATTAAAATGTTTTAAATTGGTGCAATTTTTATGAGTGTTACAAATTGGTATCAGAGCCTTGGTTTGAGTGAATTGGAGGAACATTCGTGTGAATCCAGTCTCAAATCAAGGAGGGATTTAAAAAAATGGTTTTCAAAAGGTTTTTAGAAATAAATAAAGGAGGATGCAGAGGGTACGATCAACCAGAGCCAGTAAGTAGAACCCAAAATACCATACAAGTTATTTGATTATGTGATACGTTAGAACAACATGCTAGTACTAGGCTAGGGATCTTCAGGAATTGCACGATAGAATTGCCTGATTATGGGATGCCTACTAGCCTGGGGTTTCCTTTATATGAGATATTCAGCTTTCCTCTAGGAGTGAGGATTGAGCGTTCGCTGTGTGTATATGGTTAGGGTGTTGTGATGATACTTGAGACAAATATGGGTAGGTGTGGAAGGTAGTATGGGCCCGTACTACTGAAAGCACAGGACCCATCCGCGTATCAAGGAAGTCACAACTCTCTAGGGTGTCGGTTATGATATAGTTCCCCGGGTGGGTATGTGATGTATCTAAGGGTCTTGTTTGTGTATTGCAGTATGGAGATTACAAGACATTTCGGGGCAGGATCCGGTTCGAGATCAGGATCAGGAGAGGGTGGTCGGGATGGACCAGTACCACCCAAGGCCATTGGTCAAATGAGTACGGATGAGTTGGATGCCAGGATTCGTGAGATCCTGCATGATGAGGATACTGCTATGTTCCGGGCTGAGTTGTCGGAGATGTTTGGGTCGATCAATACCGCCATGGTTGAGTACTTTGATGAGCGCTATGCAACTCTTGCGGAGACGGCTGCCGCGGCAGCTACAGCGGCTGTAGCAGCGGCAGTGGGAGGAACCGGTCGAGGTTTTCAGTATCGGGACTTCGATAATACGAAACCCCCTACCTTTGATGGAGTTCAGGATCCTATCATTGCTATGAGATGGTTGTCATACATGGAGGGTTGTTCTTCACGTGTTCATGCCCTGCGGATCAGAGGGTGAGGTGTGCTCTGAACCTTTTGAGGCTCAGAGCGAAGGATTGGAGGAGGTTGACTACAAGATCTTATTCTGATGCGCAGCGAGCTGCGGTTACGTGGGATCAGTTCTGGGAAATGTTCAATACTCGTTATGTTCCACGGGTTGAGAGAGATAGAGGTTGGCTCAGGAGTTCTTGGAGCTAAAGCAGGATTCAGAGTCAGTGATGGAGATCACCAGGATGTTCACTGAGAGGGCGATGTTTTGCCCGGAGTTTGCTTCGGAGCAGGCTCAGATGTCCCGGTATCTGAGTATGCTCAAGAGGGATATCCGACAGTCTGTGTCCACGCAGAGATGTGATACCTTGTTAGAGTTGCAGGAGGCCGCCAGGCGGCGTGAGTTGGAGATTGAGGTGCAGTTGTGAAAGCAGAGGCAAGCCCCGGTGCAGTCGCAGCCGGCGCCGAAACGGTCCAAAACCGTTAACTCTAGGATTGGGGGTCAGAGCAGCCAAACTTGTGAGAAGTGTGGGAAGGGCCATGTCGGAGTTTGCAGATCCGGTGGTGTGTGTCGCAAGTGCGGGAGAGATGGGCATTATGCGAGGGATTGTCGTCAGTCAGCCCCGGTTCAAGATATGAGGAATTGTTATCATTGCCATCAGGTTAGACACTTGAGGGTCAACTATCCACAACTTATTGCAAGACCAGTGCATGCTCCAGCACTGGCCAATTTGAGGATTATGGGCGGGGGTCAGGGTGGAGCGGAGCCTCCGAGGGCTCAGGTACGCGTTTTCCAACTTATAGCAGAGGAGGTAAGGGCAGAGCCAGATGCAACTGCGGGTATGTTTCCATCCTATTATCTTGTTATTTTTGTGGTATTGTAAACCTGTCTGCCTTTCCCCGCATGATTTGTAGTATGATTGAGGATCTTAGTAGTTAGGAGTGGTAGTCGGTTAGTGTCCAGGAGGATTGATGATAGAAAGATAAGATATATGATCTCGCTGCTAGGAATAACAGCTGTGATGTGAGAAATGTTCAATTGAGATTCGAACTTCCTCAGAGTTTGGGATGTGCGATGGTGGAAGAGTTGTTATGTGGAGGTTCCTCACTCCGAAGGGAATCAGTTCATGGCGAAGGGGGACTATATCAAGTTGGTTCGATCGAGCCATGCCAGTTTTGTCATCGATAGTTAGTAGTTGGGGCACTAAGTGGGGAGAATTGGAAAAATTCTCAATTGAAACAGCAAGCATCCAAGGTGGGTTAGCTGTTTGGATTCAGCAGTGTCATTAGCCGAGAGTGTGGTATGGTTAGAGCAGGTGATAGACATATGGGGCAGGGAACAAACCATGGTTTCAGGTAAGGTAGTTGATCGACGTGAGGCCTGGGATTAGGCCGGGGTAAAAACTCATAGGACAGATCTAGAGTCCGGAACCCTTAGAGGGCTAGAACAGACTACATGGGAGAGATTCCCGGGAAGAATGGTTCAGGGTGATGTACGACAATTTTGAGCGGTCCGGATAGACTGAAGGCAGGTGAGCGTACCAGTCAGGCCGAAGGCTCGAAGAACGGTCCAGAAAGGCTGAAGGCCCAGAAGTGAGGTCCAGACATGTTGAAGGTTCCGAGAGTGGTCCAGATAGGCTGAAGGTCTGGTAAGGCGGTCCAGTCATGTTGAAGACTCTGTATGTGTTAGTAGACCTGTATGCGAGGAATGAGTGAGTATGTCATCATGAAATAGCAATCGTTAAGGTCTGGCCCCAAGTATTGATCATGATGATGGAGTTAGCTAAAGGCCATGTATGGGCTTCGTTAGCTGTGTGATCAGATTCAGAGTATATGGGAGTTAGGGAGTAGTAGTTGCTCCACATGGGTGGTGTAAAGTGGAGTTTTAGCACCATGACACTTGTTGATGTGATAAAGGTCGTTGAGTAGACTTCCTTGAAGAATGGAAGGGAAAGGTATGTAGCTTCGGGAAGGAGTGTTGGTCATCTGAAGGGAAAGCAGTAGTGTAAATGGATGATCTAAAGTATTTCAGTTATTGATAGTGAGCACTGAGATTGTACCAGTTGTATGGAAGCACATCCGGGTTGGGTGTCCGTTGAGGTTGTGAAATGATTAGTGTTGATGTCGAATCATAGGAGTTCGGAAGTGATGCAAGGATAGATCCTTGGGTTCCCAGTATGGTTGTAGTCATGGGTTATGTACGTGGTGGTGTTCCATCCGAGGGATGGCTGGACCCGTCGTAGATGTACCTGGAATTCCATCCCGAGGTTGTTTGGGCCAGGTATGAGTGTTTATGTAATTTAGTTGGTTGTCCATGAGAGTTGTTTGGATGCTAAAGGATGTGTTATCTTAACACATGAAAGGGATTAGTTTCGGGAGGAGAACTGGTTGAGTTCCAATATTGCGCGCACCCGGGTTGTCATCAGTTTTGACAAAAGGATGATAGCTTAGAGCTATGGTAGAGTCCGGTGGTTTATTATGGTATCCGGTTTTCGCAAGCTGCGGAAGTGGGTGCAAGTCGGGAATATGATAGTACCATCAGGAGATGCTTAGTTGATGTGTGTAGTCATTGGGGGAAAGAAGTTGGTGGCCGGCTTAGATCAGTTGGCAAATTTGGCATGAGAAGAAGTGCTTTCATAAGGAATGTGATAAGTAATGTCTGTAGAGACCAGGGTTCGGTTTAAGGAGGAAGGTTGCATTGTAGAAATGATTTCTTTGAATTATGTGTCGTAGCCGGCTTCGAGGACGAAGCCTAATTTAAGTGGGGGAGAATTGTAACACCCCAAGTTCAGAAGCAATAGTTCAGGGGTGTAAAGTGTTATTAGAAGGATGGACTCGGCGAGTTGGAGCTATGACTCGTCGAGTCGGAGCGTGTGAAGAGCACGTGATAAGTGACCTGACTCGCCGAGTCGGCGGTTGGACTCGACGAGTCAGTGCTGGAAGAGGAAAAACTCTAATCTTAGGGTTTGCACCCTATTTAAAGGACTTAATGTCCTCTCCTCAGCCCCCTTACTACCCTTTGAAATCCAGAAACCCTAAAATCGTAAGTGAGAGTCCTTGGAAGCAATTTGGAGCTTAGATAAGTGATTTTGTGAAGAGATCTTGAGGATTAAGGAGCTTGGATCAAGGAGATTTATGGAGATTCGGCTTATTCTTCAGTGGGAGGTCGTTTTGGAGTTAATGAATCGTTATCAATGGCCATCTCCTTTCTAGATCCATCTTTCATGGAGTTTTACGGTTTGTTTGGAGATAATATGATGAGATCTTGGTGCATGAGTTAGATTTGGAGCTGAAACTCCAGATCTAAGTTCTATTTGGATCAAATATGCAGAAAGCCCTTCCAATTGCTATGCAAAACCCATTCCCCATGAGTTAAGTTCCTTTCTAGCTTGGTTTTTGGAATTATGGGACATGAAGCACGTAAAGGTAGCAACTTTATGTTGCTAATGCACTCTAGGGACCCAGATCTATTTTTTGGAGCAAAGGAGTAGATCTATTTCTTTCGATTATGGGAATACCCATATCAACTCGGCGAGTCTGGGAGATGACTCGGTGAGTGGGGCTAAGGCTTCAGGCATTGAGTCGCGTAGGCGAGTCGCATGGGTGAACTCGACGAGTAATATGCTGATGAGATTGAACTCGACGAGTGGAAGAACAACTCGGAGAGTCTGATGAAGATTGTCGTGGACCCGGCGAGTCTGTTATTGGACTCGGCGAGTCAGAGTGCAAAACCCCCAAACTCTTATGGTTAGACTTAAATCAGTGAGTTGAGTGGTGAATCAATGAGTTGGACAGGATAGGACTTGGAGATTGTTAAACTCGACGAGTCATGGGGTGACTCGGAGAGTTGAGTCGTGTTATGAGAGTTTCCTGAGTTTAGGAACTCGGTGAGTCAATGGGTTAACTCGGCGAGTATGGTCAATCAGGAAGGTGGACTTTGACTAGTTCGACCTTCAGGGGTATTATGGTAATTTTTGGATATTTATGTCATGGGATCATTGATGATTATCGGTGTTGGAGTTGGAGACAGTGCTTCGGGTTGGTGCTTTCGTGATTCGATTCGGCAGTTGCAAGGTGAGTTATCATCACTATATCAACAGGGTCTAAGGCACCAAGGCCGACCCTTTATCGGATGGGAATCCGGGTATTTGTTTGATATGTTTTTGAGTTGCTAGATCTGCATCCTGGTTTTATGATGGTGTTATGTTAGTGACCTGGTTAAGGTCGGTATCCTGGTATGTAGGGTAATGTTATGTTAGTGACCGATTAGGTCGGTGTCCTGGTTAGGATGTTGCTATGCTGCATGATCTGATAGATTCGTTTGTTTGGCTGAGGATTGTTATGTGATTAACTATTTTATGTGCACATGGTTGTTTGACTGGGGTTGGGTTGAGGCGGGTCCTGCTTTGTGTTGTAGGACAACATACCCAGGGCGGACCAGATAGACCGAAGGCCCAACAAACGGTCCGGATAGGCTGAAGGCCCTAAGAGGGAGATCCAGACGTGCCGAGGCTCGGAGAGTGGACCAGGCCGACTGAAGGCCCGGTACGGGCGAACCAGTCATATTGTAGACTCGGAGAGTGGACCAGGTGGATTGAAGGCCCGGTGCGGGCGGACCAATCACACTGTAGACTCGATATACATGGTTGGACTCGGAGAGTTGACCAAGTGGACTGAAGGCCCGGTGCGGGCGGACCAGTCACACTGTAGACTCGATATGCATGACTGTTCTGTATTGAGATATAATATGAGTATGGTTCTATGTGGTTGGTATTTTGGGGGTAACTCACCAAGCTTTCGGGCTTACAGTTGTAGTGTTTTGGTTTCAGGTACTTCAGGAGATTGTGGCAAGGCGAAGGCGTGATCGTACTGCTCCTCATACTTCATGATTTTGTGGTTTGGTTCTAGGGATACTCTGATGTTTAAACTCTTTGAAAACAAGTTGTAATAACTTAATGGCTTTGAATGAATTAAAATGTTTTAAATTTGTGCAATTTTTATGAGTGTTACATTGAAGGCTTCAAAAGCAAAAATTTTCTCTCAAAAGGTCTCACAAGCTCACACAAGGCTCTAGGGTTTTGCGGCTAGGTTTTGGGACTTGGAGGCTGTAAATGAGGCCAGCCTTTGGAGGTTAAGGTCTTTAAATAGGGTGAAAAACCCTGAAATTAGGTTTCACTCTGCCAGCCCTACTCGTCGAGTTGGGGCTCCCAACTCATCGAGTAGGTTTCTTAACCCGCATCCCAAAAATATTTCCTACTCGACGAGTTGGGGGCCTCCAACTCGTCGAGTTCTCATATAAAAGTGAATAAATCTTATTTAAAATACATACCAGGAACCGGGCGTTACACCCGGTCTAAGACTTTTCCATTTTCAACCCTTCGGCCCAAAACACAATTCAAAGGTTCAAATCTCACAAACATCATTGTCTCCTTCCAAAAAGGTCTAAACCTTACTTACTTAAGGTCCAAAGCCCTCACACAATTGAATTTCGGACCACAACCTTGAATTAAGAAATGACCAGCAACAGGATGTGACAGGTAGAGTACATGACAACTTCTGTAGCATGTAAAAAAGCTATTTAGTTTAGATGTTTGTTTATCGAGCTATGTAGAGATATATCATGCACTATTATATCTCGTGATAGTCAAAATGTTATATGTATTACTAATGATTATATGTTATGTGAGAGAATAAACCATATTATTGATATGTGATAGTTGTAACATCCATAAAATTCATGAAATATTTAAACTTTTAAAACAACCCCTAAATTATTATTGTTTAAAAATAGTTTTCAAAACATGTTTAATATCAGAGTTTTCCTAAAATCATAAAATCAAAACTTGAGGAGGTGCACGATCACGCCTTCGCCTTCCCGCGATCCTCTGAGGTACCCGAAACATAATCCAAAACTGTAAGCTCAAAGCTTAGTAGATTCCCCTAAAATACCAATACACATACAAGTAGCACATATACAATAACAACATGCAATGGGTCCACAACTAACAGACTGGATTACCCATGAGCCCATAGCATAAGTCTGGCTTGCCCCTTGGGCCCATAACTTATGTATGATTTGCTCCCCGACTTGATCATTACTTGGAATGAAAACCACTAAGCCATTAGTACGAGTCTGGAATGCCCTTCCGGGCCCTCAACTCGTATCTGGAATGGTCATGAGCCCACAATATGAGTCTGACATGCCCTCCTTGGTTTACTCCAGGGTTTGTTGGCTACAACACGGAGCAGTACAACCTCAACCCAACCCACACAATATATCGACATATAACAGATAATATCATATATAAATAAACAAATAATATCACAAGTAGTTCTACAGATCTACCAGACTAGCATATACAAACTAGCATGCATATCTATTCCATACTCAATATATCAACAATATTAGGTTATCAAATCAATGGGCCGACCTTGTTTCCTTCGACCCAAAAGTATATTGATGAAAACTCACCTCACAAGTTGAACATAATAGATAAGGCCCGCCTCCGAATCTCAGCTCTCTACTCAATGCCTACATCTACCAAGTGACCAATTCCATCAAAATCCCAACAATACCCAAAATACCCTCAAAAGTCAAACTTGGTCAAACATGGTCAAACTCAAAGTCAATTGGTCAAAGTCAATAAACCCACCGAGTCAACCCAGCCGAGTCAACCCACCCGTGTTAACTCAACATGGGTTGATCCATGCAAGTACGCGGGGCGTACTCTGGAGTTACGCTCAGCGTACATAATACTTCGCAGAGAACCACCATCGGGGTGGCTGACTGGGTACGCGGGGTGTACATTAGGTTACGCGGGGTGTACCCTCGCGGATCAAACTTCTTCATTAAGTGCTTAATGGCTTTAGCACTTGAGCCTATACTTCAGATCCAAGGTCCAGAGGCATATTAGGGTCATAAAGTTCCCAAATTTATGACTTTACACATACAAAAGTCCTTAATGCAAGGTCTCAATCCATTAAGACCATTTACAAGAAGCATGGAGCCAAACTAGCTAAAGAGACCTCATTTTTATGGCTTAGAACCCTTCCTAGGGTCTAGAAGGACAACTCAAAACGTCCAACACCAAACATGCATAAAAATGGGACTTTGGGGCAAGAAGAACAACATAAAGCTACCAAAAATGAGATACATGCAAACAAAGCATCAAAGTGAATACTTTTTACCTTCTGGAGCTTCCCACAAAGGTGATGATCCAAGATCCACAAGCTTGCTTCAACTTCTTAGCTCCTTGATGCAACTCTTTCTTCCTTAAGAACACAAAGGACGCACTTTTAGCTCAAAATACACTCTTATAGGGTTAGGGTTTTCCAAAAATGACTCAAGGGCTTGGAGGCTGAAAAGATGGGGGTAAATGGTCCATAAAGATGCTTAAATACTCCACAAACCCTAAAAATTAGGGTTTTCCTTCGAACATGAGTACGCCCAACGTACATATGTGTACGCCAAGTGTACTAGGGCGCACCCTAGTGCGCTTAACATACCCACATGGATGCTTAGCGTACACTTCTTGCCCCAAAATTAAAATCTTGCCCCCAGGGCTTCCCAAGGCTACTTCCTTTCAATCCAAATACCAAAATGACATAAATTAAAACCAAAGGAGGGTTTTGAAAATACCTGAAAATCGGGGTGTTGCAATAGCTCTACATTAAAAGTTGTATTGCTAAAGGTGACACCAAGATATCGAAGATAAGTACTCGTGATAATCATGTTGATATAATGACAAAGCTAATTCGTATTTCAAAATTAAAACTTTAATCAATCTTGGTTGGTGTCAACTTGTAGTTATGAGAGACTATGACATGTGACATATATTTTAGTTATTATGAAGGAGTTGTATTTTTTGTTGTTTACACAAAAGGGATTTTGTTTCATAATGGATATTGTTATTTTGTGGCACATATTCCTCCATAGTTGTTCATATTATTTCATTTTTTCTCCAAGTTATGTTAATTAATTACTTTTGGTAGTTATAGGTTTAACTTTAAGTTGTGAGTTTATTTATTGCTCTATTAATAGACTTTTAGATTACTACCAAAAATTCATTTGGAGAACGATTCTAATCTTCTTCATTTTCTCATCAAGCAATAAAAGTTCAATCGACTGCCTTGTGATTTTTTTACCATAAGGATTCTCACAAAAACTTTGTGTTATTACATAATATTTCAAGGGAAATTGAGTAATGTTAACCAATATAAATGAATAATTTGAAAATAATAACCAAGTTTTCATAAAAATGGTAAAATGACTATTTACTGTGGAATATGGTATTTTGGAGTTGTTATGTTCATTCAAAATTTGGTGGTGGTTGGTACATACTAGGTCCAGAATTTGACATCCGTACGTTTCAGACTAGAAAAGCATATTTTGGAATGTACGAGCATTCCGTAATGGTGTTTCAGAGTGTTAGATTAGTCTATTTGTGTGTTATTTGTTCTTCCACAAACACTATATTTCTTTTATCTTTGTTCGTCCATTGTTGAAACCCCATTTTGATAGTTTTTGTATACTAAAAAACGAGTATATATAAGGAAATTTTTTCGAGTACCAGTTTCTAGTGGGGGGCAATGACAACCTATCAAGGGATTTATGCAATATATTACTCCATGCTACACACAATTTAGTGTAGATATAAACAGTGATATCAACTACACATGCCGAGTCCATCAATGTGTTATCAAAAGATACATAGAAACTACCAATAACAATGTTGATTGACTTCTTTCGAGCAACAATGCCACAATGATGGTGTCAAGAATGTAATGTTGGAGGTACCTTATTTAAATTATAGTAATTTCAAACTATTTTACCATAATTTACTGTGCATGACAATAAGTTTGTATTTTTTAGAGCTCAAAGTGAAAAACATGTTACTAGGTAAGCTAAGAAGGTTATCAAAAGAAGGATCAACAAATCCTCTAGTTTTTTGGTATACCAAACTGATCAAAGCAGATATGAAGTAAGAGAACAAATGAAAAATGGTATAGTGAACTTGGAATCTTGGTTCTAGACATGTGGGAAATGACAATTATCTGGTACACCCTATTCTCATGCTATGATTATATTCAAGGAATTGGCATATCAACATTGCAATAGATGGGTGTCACCGTACTTCACCATGGAAACATATCGAACAATATATATAAAGGTTGTGTTTCCTGTGTCAGTTCCAACTGAATATGAACAATTAGATGAAGTCATGGTTGTATTACCACCATTAGTGGAGAAACGACAAGTCAGACGTCTATGAAACCATAACCATATCCCATCCCAATGTGAAGGCCTGATTTAGAAAAAATGCACTCATTGTCAAAGGATCGGTCACGCAAGCATAAAATGTGATGCTAAGTTTTTCTACAGATTCAACAAAAACTAAATCTTCAACTAGGACAAAGTCAAGTGTCAAAACTAAGGGTAAGTATAAGATTATTGTTGGATTAGTGTCTAAGTCCATAACTGTTTTGGTATGTACTTGACCCGATTATGAGCATGGTCCTTTTGGGTTGCCTTCACCATAGCAATATGAAGGATGAATTGAGGAGAGAAAGGTTTAAATATGATTTATTAATATATTATGAGAATAATATATTAAAGGAGAAATCATATTGTTTAATTAATATTAGTCAAGAATTAATTGTTAATTAATTTTGTGGCTAAAAGAGATTAATTAAACTTAGGGGACTGAAGTTGTAATTATAAGATAATTATAATTGGGCTATGGATCACCTAATAATATATAGGTTGGACGAATTCTATGGGAAGCCCATTAGAAATCGTCCAAGGGATATGTTTAAGGAGTCCATGGGCTGCTTAGGGACTAAGCAGTCAAATTAGGGTTTCCTAGTTGTAAACCCTAATAGCCTACATGTATATAAAGGGCCCCTATGCCCCAAAAACGTGGACAAGTCTTCCATTAGGGTTTCCAGCCGTTTTTGGTGCCTCCCCTTTCTTCTCCTCTTCATCCAAGTTGTATATGGTGTTTGTGACTCCATTAGAGGTGCAGCACTTGAGGCACTAAGCTTTCTAAGGCCAATCCAAGCAAGGAATTGATTGTTATTGCTATATAACAATCAAAGGTAATTCTATAAACCCTAATTCAGTTTATAATATGTTAGATCTAAGTTTGTTAGTCTTGGATTCAAAGCATGTACAATAGAGAAACTTAGATCCAAGCATTAGGGTTTGTATGAGCACATAGGATTGTTCTTATGCCTAAAACCCATCAGTGGTATCAGAGCCTTGATTGGTTTCAGTTGTATGTGATGCTTAACTGCTTTATTTGCTGGAAAATCGATTTTTGGCCTCTGCCCGACCTGACTCGGCGAGTCAGTGGAGAACTCGGCGAGTCTGTCCCTGACTCGGCGAGCTCAGGGGTCAGACAGAGGGAATTCTGGGTTTTTGCTGCTGTTTTGACTTGGATTTGATACCTAATTCGTTTTTTGAAGTTAAAATGCGATTTTTATCTTAAATTAGTGATTATCCTTGCCAAAACAATAGATAATTTCAAATCTTTTAAATATTGGTTGTTTATATGATAAATATGGATTATTTCAAATTATTTGGTAATTATCTAATGACTAAAATAAGATTAGGTCAAATATAGATAATGAATAAATTAATTGTTTAACTTATATTATTTGTTATTTGATCCTTGTGATGTGAAAAAATCCCAATTGCACCCTTTAGGTTTTATAGTTTAAATTTGAACTTAAAAGTTTCGTTTATGAAATTTAAATAAGTTAAACCCTAATGTTTTGAAATGTTTCAAAATTTGCCCTCAAGTTTTGGAATTTTAAATTTGATTAAAAGTTTAATTTTGAAATGCTAAATTCTAAAACCCTAGTAATTTGAAAAGTTCAAATCATACCCTTATGGTTTTTATTAATTAATTAAAGTGTATAGTTAAAAGTGATTTAATAAACCCATAAAGTTTTTGGTTTACATTTAATTAAATTAAAAGTATAATTTACTAAATTAAACCACCTAGTATTTTAAAAGTGTAAAATACACCCTATACTATATATAACATTAAAAGTCTAATATTATATATATGTATGAGTAAACAGTCAGTCTTACCGTTAGTAGGCCTCATTCACGAAGCTGGTCTATAAGGGGTGTTTAAGGAAATTGCCTATAAAATGGCGATTGAATGGGTATCCACTCTTACCCACCGCACTCTTGACTAGTGGAGGGTCGTTAGCCGAACGGGTAGGATAGGACAGAAACCTTCCATTATAAGTATAATGAAGTACAAAGTAACTAAATGCTTTTACAAATTCCCAAATCATAGTTACTTTAGAAAAAATGTGAAATTGTATGCTAACCCATGGAATTACACTTCGTACCCTTGTCAAACGTTAGTGGAGCGTGTGTGGTTAACCGGCACACTAATTTGGGGATGACATTGGTGGCGAAGGGTGGCTCGATGCTTATCATAGATCAATGGAGCGTGTGTGGCTAACCGGCACATTGATTAGGTGATTGTAACATTGGGTGCACCACGTGATTCGTATGGTTATTCACACCTTATTTGTGATCCTCGGCATCCCAGTCACAAATAGTAGGGCATAATCGAGATTAAACATGCCATTGAAAAGTTCAATGAATCTCAAAAGATCTAGGAGTTTCAATTCATTTAAAACTTAATCTTACTTTTCGTTTTTCATGGTGGAAATTGGTAAATCGTCATTTACCTACCTTCAAATATTCTGCAACTAGATTACGGCATCCCTCTTCTAGGTTGTAGAGTACTGTGTTGGATCCTAGCTTGATGTTTCATTTGGGTGTTACATCAAGAATTCTAATCAACATAACTTGAATTTTCTCCCGTTTTGTAGATGACTACATCTTACAATGGTCTTCCCAAATCCTTTGGAACAAGCTTTCCAAATGAAGATGACGTTCCGAGATACGATCAAGGAAATGAGAGTCGTGCTTCACTTCCTCCACCTCCTCCAATTGTTCTCCCTGAACCACAAGTTCAAAGGCTTGAAAATTTCAAGCTCACTCAAGCCCTTTTGGCAAGTAAACACGAAGATGGGAAACCTGTGTGTGCACACGTCTTAGAGATGAAGTCACACATTGATAGGTTAAGCATGTTGGGTGTCGAGATTTCAAGCGAGTTGGCTGTTGACTGGGTTCTTCAGTCACTTCCTGAATCATATAGTGAGTTCGTTAGAAAGTACTATATGATGGACCACGACGTGACCCTCATTGATCTCACCTATTTGCTTATAGCTGCTGAATCAGCAATGATTTGGCGTGCTAGTCAAGCAAACTTGTCTGGTGAATCAAACTCCCAAACTTCAATGGACACTGGCAACATTGGAAGTCCAGAAAGAACTAAGTCTGTGATTGTCCGATGTGCTGTGCCAAAGGAGTCCATTTGCTTTTATTGCCAAGAGAAAGGGCATTGGAGACGAAGTTGCCCTAACTACCTGAAAGATCTAAGAGATGGGAGAGTCAAGATGTATGGCTCTACTCCAGGTAAAATCCATTACCTAACTCTTTTGAGTTCCTATTCTAGATTCTTAATACATGATGTGATAAGATTACATTTTGATGTTTTGTAGGATCGAAGAAAAGAGAGGAAGCTTTAGAAAAGAAGTGAGCTGAATCTAATCATGAAGAAATGGATTTCGATCGCATTACTTGAAGAATGGATTCTTGAGCTACTACTTGGAGTTAGAATAGATTGTTAAGAAATATGTAATAACATAGTTTTCAATTGAATTGCATTGTAAGGACAAAATTTTTTCCGCAATAAAATGAATTTTGATTTTATCTTATTTATCCTTGCGATGGCATGTATGAAAAATTGATGTTTGAATGTTTCTATTATTAGCAATAATGGATTTGATTCTTAATTGTATTATTTGTGTAAATATTAAAAGTTTACCAAATAGGGAGAGTTTCTCATCGCCCAAGTTTCAATTGGACAGAAACTTGGAATCATGCAATGTGTATTGTATGATGAATGAAAAACTTTCACATTTGGGAAACTTAGACTAATTCTTTGACAAAGTGTCAATTAAAGAACTAGGAGATCGAGTACACTAGGTCGTACGTTAATCAAGTCTACCACAAGAGTGACAAAGATATTAGTCATGATTTACTAAAGTTTAGTAAATATGGTTATACTTATAAGATTGAGTATAATTCTGAGTTAACTGAAATAGTTTCAATCAATAGCAGAACGAATAAGAAGAATCAAGAAGGCAGAAAGATAAAAGTTTCTCCATTCTAAGAAGAAGGGAGAGTACCTTTTGTTGTGTTTTATGATGAAGTCTTAATGATTAAGAACCATATCTCAATTGATCCTCTAAGTGAGTCTTAGTGCATTTGCATGTCTAAGAAGAGGAATCAAGTATTGTAGAAATGGTTAAATCAATAAGTCAATCATACTTCGTTCCAATATCAAGTCTTAGAGTCAAGATTGTGACATTAAGTGAAAAGTCTTAAGTAGGTTTATAACACTCATTAAATGTGGAATTTGGAAAAAGTTTTCTTATTCTTGCACATTTGAAATTGGTAAGTTGTGCTGTCTTGGATAAGACAAAGACCAACTAGGACCAATTGTGTGAAGTGTTTTGTCTTGATAAGAACTACACTAACTCTTGAATATTTGGTTTGTCAAGAAATGTTTCTTGACAAGAGAATCTTATATGTCAAGGAGTCAGTGGGAGTCTTAATGGTCTTGAAAAGTTTCAAGAACAAATCAAGAATAAACCTTATCGATCATCACTAGCACACGACTTGAGGTTTACAACCTATCGTGCTGACATTATTTTGTTTTTATGCCATTCCAATTGAGTTAATTGTGTATGTGAGTTCTATGAGTTCTCATTTGAATGCATACTAGAGCCTTAGTCGATGGAAAGTACATTGATATGTAAGGACAAATTACTAAACTACTTGGAAGACATGGTGGGCACTCGTGTTACCATAAGGCAAGAAATCAAGATTAAAAAAAAAGTTCAGTCCATATGAGCTTGGATTTGTCACAAACTTTGGTTTTGGCAAATTCACATGGATAGGAACTCATACACCATAAAATCTAAGTGTCATAAGATTCCCTCCTTCATGAAAATGACTGTGAGGAAATACTTCCACTAAGAGAGGTTTTAAGAAGATAGCGATTGTGAAAATTGTATTCTCACATTCGATTATGGTTACGACATCCCTTTCCATAGTTCGAATTGTGAGATCTGGCAATTAGTTTGAACATTTGGAACTTAGTAACATAAGTTCTAGATTGTTTAAACACACATATGAGCTATCTAAGGCAAAGGTGTATAAGTTTAAGAAGCTTAGATAAAGGCTTATCGAAGCATCTGGTATTAGAAATATGAATTTCAGAAATTCAATAGGCATTGTTTTCTGGAAGTTCATTTGTTTTCTGAATACATGTCAAGGCTAGTGGGAGCATAAGTGTTGTGCTTATATGATAATCATCATGATAGTGGGAGCATAAGTGTTATGATTGTATGATTATTATGGCGAGTATTGCAAGTTAGCAATATTAATTATAGAAAAACAAAGATTCAAATTTGCAAAGTTGCATGGGTTAAAAAGTTGTTTTGCTATAATTAAGGGAGAGAATATTATACTTCGTTTCAAAATCTAAAGCTTAGATTGAGAAATTTTAATATTTTCAGTCAAAGGATACATTGTGTGTTCTTAAAATTCGATTATGATTACGGCATCCCTCTTCATAGTTCGAATTGTGAGAACATGACACATAGAATATTATGACAAAAGATTGGTAAAGTATCATATCTTTATGTAAGACATTATGCATCGTGTCCCATACTCTTCGGGTATAGGATCGATTGCAAATGCTATAATATTTTACCATTCTAAAATTTTCCAAATGTCTAGTGCATTAAGAAGGAAAAAGGACTAGAATTGGTTTTGACTAAAATAATTAAACAACTATCAAAGGGCGATCCAAAGTTTGCTGAGGATTGGTCGCTTGTGAGTAGTTGGAAGTATGGTATTGGATGGACCATATCGACATTATTATGAATAGATAAGATTCTATTAAGAATGAGTTGTCATATGGCAAATGTGGAAATGTTTCCATATTGGGAGTTGGATATTGAGAATCTATGTCTAGATTAGAAACTTTTATGCAAGAAGGATGTTCAAAGGAATGTACTTTGAATGTGAGACTTCACGTCTATAGAATTGTCTTGTAACAATTCCCGATAGAGTACTTTGTAATTTCATTGGTCAAGTCTTGGTGACTTTTGTGCTATGACTTTACGAAAGGATCGTCGCGTAAAATGTTAGAATCTAGCATATTCTAGTAGTGGCAAGAACCTTGTGTTCTTACACTAATGATAAGGATTGGGAATTGTGAAATTAGCATCATTAAAAAGGTTTTTCAATTGATCTATTTCACAAAGTAAGGACCATAGGAAACATAGTGTGCATGCTTTATGCATGGGATAACTATTGTTGTAATTCGAGTAATAAGTTGATTTTCTGAAACAGTAAACGATAATAATGAGTAATCAATATGGTGGTTAAATAGAAGTGTTTTATTTACTCTCACAAGTTTGAGGCCATATAGGATTAAGTATTATTGTTATGTTTCAATTTGCATGTTTTGACTTCCAGAATAACTAGGTTATTCAAACATCCACAGTCGGTCATACGTTGGGAGTAGGTATGAATAAAGACTGTCATGAATCTGTCTGTAGATTGTCTGAAGTGTTTAGACATAGCACAAGTTTGCTGCAGAGTTCATGAGTGCTTTGATAAGATTAGAGTATTGGATTAAACCCACGCTCACTTGGATCACTTCATGGTTTTATCACGAGTGATTAGTGAGACGATAATATTGTATATTCTTGAAACCGAGACATGTGAGTTGTTGTTTGTTGGTCGGTTGCACATTGATAATAAGTAAACGCACCAGTAACTTGGTGTTATAAAACTTATTGTTGTGTGTGACTCGATCAATAAATGCAAGCGAGCATATGAGTCGAAGTTTATCCATTCCTTTTACCCAAAGTAGGATAAAAGCGATATCTATGGGCCTCTTGATGATTTAGTGATGACACCTAAGTGCTTGGCCAAGCCGGGACTAAGTTGATGTGTTCAATTGTAGTCTGTTGTCAGTCGTCATAAATCGGAAGTCGGGAAACAGTATAGAGAGAATGATTGAAACTCATGTCTTTTGTCTATACGATATCTTGAGAATGGAGGAATATATAATCCCTTATCTAGAGGACACGCTATCTGATAAGATCAGAGTTGACAGCGGCTTTTGAAAGCTACGATTGCTGATCAGGTTCTGAAGTCATACGGAAAATAGTTATTAGACTTATCCAAGTGGGAGACTGTTGGATTAGTGTCTAAGTCCATAACTGTTTTGGTATGTACTTGACCCGATTATGAGCATGGTCCTTTTGGGTTGCCTTCACCATAGCAATATGAAGGATGAATTGAGGAGAGAAAGGTTTAAATATGATTTATTAATATATTATGAGAATAATATATTAAAGGAGAAATCATATTGTTTAATTAATATTAGTCAAGAATTAATTGTTAATTAATTTTGTGGCTAAAAGAGATTAATTAAACTTAGGGGACTGAAGTTGTAATTATAAGATAATTATAATTGGGCTATGGATCACCTAATAATATATAGGTTGGACGAATTCTATGGGAAGCCCATTAGAAATCGTCCAAGGGATATGTTTAAGGAGTCCATGGGCTGCTTAGGGACTAAGCAGTCAAATTAGGGTTTCCTAGTTGTAAACCCTAATAGCCTACATGTATATAAAGGGCCCCTATGCCCCAAAAACGTGGACAAGTCTTCCATTAGGGTTTCCAGCCGTTTTTGGTGCCTCCCCTTTCTTCTCCTCTTCATCCAAGTTGTATATGGTGTTTGTGACTCCATTAGAGGTGCAGCACTTGAGGCACTAAGCTTTCTAAGGCCAATCCAAGCAAGGAATTGATTGTTATTGCTATATAACAATCAAAGGTAATTCTATAAACCCTAATTCAGTTTATAATATGTTAGATCTAAGTTTGTTAGTCTTGGATTCAAAGCATGTACAATAGAGAAACCTAGATCCAAGCATTAGGGTTTGTATGAGCACATAGGATTGTTCTTATGCCTAAAACCCATCAATTATATCTAATGTTAAATCTAGTCAAATAAGTACTCAAGAGTATGATATAGTCGATCTAAATTACTCGTAGTCATGTATGTACAAGTTTAGAAAATTCTATAAAATATTGTTGTTCATTCAACTAAACTTTTTTTTTTGCTACATCATTAGTTGGAAATTATTTAAAATAGATACAAACACTACAACTCAAATGTTAAGGTAATTTACAGTCTCTATCCATGGGAAACTCTCAAACCACCACAAAGCAGCACACTCATGTGGAGTAGGCTGCAACACCTCGTTAGGGGAAAGCTACATAAAATTATATATATATATATATATATATATATATATATATATATATATATATATATATATATAAGGTTAATGATATCTTATTCTCTCATACGCCCACAATCATCAACTAGTAAAAAACTCATCCTAGGGTATGCAAATGCCTAAGGGTATCCATGTCAACAATTTCATTTATCTATAAATTCAAAGAAGAGAATCATTTGATATAATATAAATAACTCTATATACACCTTAAACTCGTCCTAATCAGAGACGAGTACAAGATATTCATCCTAAACTGGCTTTCGAGGGAATTTTTCATAAAATCCACGCTCTTACATATACAACATGGAGACTCACAGAATGTATGTATCTGATAATAAATGAAGTGAATTTTTGAACCCTTGAATAGTGTCAATAACTTTCACCGACTCTGAAAGCAAGACAAACAAAAAGACACAATGTATAAATTATGTAGAATAAGAAGTAGCCCAGAAATACTCCTCAAACCTCAAGTCGGTAACATGACAAATATCTCTCTTGTCAAAGCAAACCTGGTAATCTTGTACCAGAAATAGAAATTCGTCTAGGTCAACCCGAGGATAAGTATGTAACATCCCAATCTTCATGTAATTTCAAATTTACCCCTTTGTTGTAATTATGTCATTTTTAGTCCTTGGATTGGAAAAGAGTGACCATGGGAAGCCCTAGTGACATATAGGTAACTTTGGAGCATAAGTTGTACGTTGGGCGTACATCTCAGTACGCTAAGTGTACTAGGTCATGCCCTAGTACGCTGGGCGTACACATATGTACGCTGGGCGTACTAGTGTCTGGGTGAAACCCTAACTTTTAGTGTTTGTGGAGTATTTAAGCATCATTATGGCCCTTTTCCTCCATCTTTTCAGCCTCCAAGTTCTAGGATCATTTTTGGAAAACCCTAAATCCTCTAGTGTGTGTGTGTGTGCATAAGTTAAGAGTATGTTTCTTGTATGGTTGAAGGAGAAGTTAGTGCATCAAAGGAGTCAAGGAAGGAAGCAAGCTTGTAGATATGGGATTATCATCTTCTTGGGAAGCTTCAGGAGGTATAAAGCTTCTACCTTTATGCTTGGATTGTTTAGATCTTGTTTTGGTAGCTTTTTGGTGTTCTTTTAGTCCTAAAAGTCTCATTGTTATGCAAGCTTTGTTTTGTACATTTTGAGTTGTCCTTTCAGACCCTAGGAAGGGAACGAGGTCCTTTTGGTTGGTTTGACTTCATGTTGCTAATAGGAGGTCTTAATGGATTAAGAGCATGCATTAAACATTTTTTGGACAACCAAAGTCTTAAGGTTTGAGACTTTATGGTTATTTAGTGCTTTTAAGCCATGGATCTGAAGTTGCTTAAGTGCTTAAGCCATTAAGCACATAATGGACTTTTGGATCTACGAGGGCACGCCCCGCGTAGAGAGGAGTACTCCCTGCGTACTTGGTTAGCCTTCCCATAACTTGGTCAATGCGAGGTCTCGTGTACGCTGCGCGTACCTCCGGCGTAAGCCCCATGTACGCTACTGTTTTTGGCTCCTTTGCTTTAGGCTTCGGGTATTGGGCCATCTGTTGGGCTTTGATACTTGGGCCCTAATGGACTATCTAGATAAGTGTGTTTTGGGCTAATTAGAGGGTCAAAACTTGGATAAGATCCAATAAGGAGTTGCGCTCAGTTTGGAAAATTAGGCCAAGTATGGGACTTGAAGTAATTTATGCCTTTTTGGATCAAGATTCAAGTTGGTTTGCATTGGGTTGTGTGGGGCCGTCTGGGATTTTATGGTTTAGGCTTTTGGCTTGCTGGATCTTCTTGAGTGAAGGCCATGAAAGGAATTAGGCCCAATTTGGAAATTTGGGCCATAATTGGACTTAAGGAGCTTATTTTGATATTGGGCCTTTTATCATCTAGTTTGGGCCTTAGCTTTGGGCCAATTTTGAGGAAGGGTAAAAAGGTCTTTTACCCTAAATAGGACTCGTAGTATGAGTCAATGACTAGATGCTGATGGACTATCATTTTAGTATCTATTAGCGCGTGGGTGATAACGAATCTGCAACTAAAGGTTATTCATGGAATGATGGAATCAACTATTAATGGGGTTCAGTTTTGACGTGGCGATTCAAAATCTGGCAGCCGGTAGCTAGGGATCGTCTAGGTATTCGGTAGTGCGAGGTGAGTTGTCCTCACTGTACTTTCAGGTCGAAGGCACCAATGTCGACCCTTTGGATTGTTATCCTGGTTTATCTTATGTTCCTATGTTGTTATGATCTGTTAGATCAGAATCCTGGTAGATAGGATGTTGCTATGCTTAGTGATCTGTAGATCTATTTTCCTGGCTATAGACTATCATATGATTATTTGTTATATGTGTACGTGTTTGGTCGATGGATGAGGCTTCACTGCTTTGTGGGAAAGCCAACAGGCTAGGGCATTCTAACACGATGGTTGAACGGGCCCAAGGGTATTCCATCCTGATGATGATTGGACCCATAGTTTGTTGGCATTCCAACCTGATGGTTGATTGGACCCATAGTATGTTGGCATTCCAACCCGATGGTTGAGGGTGTGGGGAATTCCAACCTGATGGTTTACTGGACCAATAGTATGTTGGCATTCCAACTTGATGGTTGAAAGCCTAGGGAATTCCAACTTGATGGTTGACTGGACCCATAGTATGTTGGCATTCCAACTCGACGGTTGAGGGCATGGGGTATTCCAACCCGATGGTTGACTGGATCCATAGTATGTTAGCATTCCAACCCGATAGTTGATTGGACCCATAGTATGCTGCTATTTTGTATATGTGTTATTGTTTGTGTGTTGGTACTTTGGGGGAAATCACTAAGCTTCATGCTTATAGTTTTGGTTTATGGTTTCAGGTACTTCAGTGGATTCACTACTAGAAAAATAGTCTTTTACGACGCTCATTGCGCGTCGTAAAACGCTCAGACGGCGCGCAAATGCGCGTCAAGGAAGGCCCTATCATAACGAGAGATGATGCGCTTTTGCGCGTCGTCTATAGACGACGCGCATTTACGACACGCATTTACGACGCGCAATGCGTATCAAGGAAGGCCCTATCATAAAGGAAGACGACACGCATTTGCGTGTCGTAACCTTACGACACGCGTTTAGGACATGCATTGCGTATCATTAAAGCCCCTGTCATAAATGAAGATGACATGTATTTGAGTGTCATAATTTTAAATGCTCTCTCTCTCTCTCTCTCTCTATATATATATATATATATATATATATATATATATATATATATATTTGATAGAATTACTAATTTTCAAATTGAACAACAGATTGAAATTATCATAATACTAAATAAAATACCATACATAAGAACGATAATTCATTTAAAAAAAATATCATATGTCAAACAAGTTACCTAAAATTACATGTCAACACTAATAACACTTTCTATTAACACAAGAAGCTCCATTTTCATAAGATGCTAGTGCTACAACTGTATTCTTTTTGTTAACACAAGAAGCTCCATTGATCTTGACTATACTCCTAACAAGAACACATGAAATTCCATTCCAGTCCTGTTCCACTTTCTCTTCAAGATCTTTCAAATATTCCAGGTAACTGAAAGTATAAAGAATATTATTATTAATATTAATCATTTTCTTTCTTTCTTTTTCTCCTACTTATTTTATTTAAAACAATGTGTTTAATCCAACCTGACACCACCCATTTGTTCACTAATCCACCCTGCACTATTTAACTTTACATCCATTCTTGCAGCTGCAACGCCATGCCCACTGCCCCGTAATCGATTCTATGTAAAAAATATATATATTAAAAACTTCAGACCATATTTTACTAATTGGTGTGAATTGTGATAATCAAATTGTATAATTTTTATATTATATGATTCTAGTTAATACCTCCATTCTAGCTTTACTTTGGGAGACAAACTGCTTGAAGCGCTTATGATATGCAAACTGAACATCTTGGAGAATACAGTTCACCTGAAATAACAGAGTTATAATAAGCTCACCAAAAAAAATGTATAATTTAATTTTAGTTAAATGAATATAATAAACGTACAAGGTTGAAAAGATCTTTAGTGCGTGCTGACATGGATTTGCCTCGAACAATAATATGACTAATAGGAGCTTCAAACCCTCTTTTCGATGAGGTGAAAGGGAATACAATATGCCACCTGTCTTTCTTCCAATTAACTGATTTAACTGCCCAAAGTCCAGATCTTTTGTACCCATCTCCAGTAATGATTGACTGTTTATCAATAAGTATAAACATAATGAATAATAATATTAATACATAATTAATTAATTACCCTCATGTGTCCAAAAGAATCTTACCAAAAGAGCGGAATTATAGAAAGAAGTTCTTGCTTCAGTGAACTCATGTCAAATACTATTTCAGTGTAAAGAACATCATTGGTGAAGAGATCATGCTGCAATACTTTCACCTGAAATATTCACAAGACATATGAATAAAATGAAATAGTGTAATTTTCATAAAATAAAATTACAAACCTGTACATGATGAAACCAGAAAAACACAAGGCGAAAAGAAGAAACAAAATTATCATACATCTCTTTTGACAGCTTAACCAACAGCAAGTCCTGAAGGTTGGATGACTTGGACAAATACAAGCACCCAAGGCTTATAGTAGCTGGAAACACCACATAAAATGGAGCCTGCTTCAGAAAACAAGAGAATGCTTTAGACGAGTTTGTTGAATCCCCTTTGTTTTGCATCTCCATGATTCTCTGCAAAACACAACTCGTTTAGGTTTGACTTTGACCCAAACCTTTTCAAGGGTATAATTGTAATTTCAACTTATGTAAAACGGTATGTAACATTCTCTACCGTGGACCGGGCCCACAGTGCACCAAGTATATCCATGCCATGGCTCCATGAACCACACTTTAAGCGAGAAGAGTGTTGTACACGTTATCTGATGTGTTACTTTGAATAGCTCGAATCATGTAGGTAGGATCTGTCATTTAAAAAAAAATGTTTACACACACAGAGGCAGTTTATGATTTAGTGTATGTTATGTTTCGAAAACAGTATTAGATTAGGTGAAGCACATAGCATTGATGGTATAAATGCGTAGGTGATCCTAGAATCATGCTCACACTCTGTTAAAGTGGCATTTTCACCAAGAAGATCGAGAAAAGAGTTATCATCAAGTTTCCTTTAATTGAGTTTCTGATGAATAAAAAAGATACTCAAAACCCGATATCATAATAAAAAGAAAAAGTAAATTCCAAATATATACAAAGAAACACACCTTCCACTCAAGAAAAATGTGACTTTATCATCAGTATTCCACTCAGCAAGACGAAGAGGCAGCACTCTTGTAGTAAACCTAAAACCAGCTTTCTCTTTCATCAAAACCATTCCAACTGGAATAGAGGCACTCAAAGGGGAAACAATCTTGCATATACCCGAGAAATGTTGTTGTGATAAGATTTTTGGGAAATGGATTTACACACCTTTCATGTTAAGAAACTTATAATGACAAGTTATTAAGTTAATTACCATATTTTGAAGCTTCAGGGGCAATTGAATATCTCCTTCAGTATAATAACTTGTAATGCGCATTATTTGTTTATATATATATATATATATATATATATATATATATATATATATATATATATATATATATATATTTGAATGAAATGCGGGTAAAAAAAGTTATATTATTTAGCATACATATCATATTATTATATTTTGATGAAATGGGAGAACAAAAAAAGTTATGTAATTTAGTCTATGGTTTATGTTATAAAACAATTGTGATACAAGCCAAAGAACCTATTTCCAATTGTGAATTTGTGATGGATTTTGTTCCAGCTCCCACATCGACCAGGTGAAAGAAACAAAAAAAAACTTTTGTTCCAATAAATAGATACAAAAGACTTGGAAGTTGGCAAAGATATCCCATATTTTTGCTTCATTTTCTTCAACACTTTTTAGAATAGCACAACATGATTCTATTCCTATTCCTACCACAACCCCATTATCAACTTCTATACCTACTTCCATTGTCTCTTTTACCTGCTGCAGTTGCACCACCTCAATTTTGGAAATGGCATACCTCAAATCAGATGGAAAACCTGCATTCATTGATGAAGGGACAAATTTATTTAGTTAAGAACAACATTTATATTCAAGGGGACATTTAACTAATAAGTAAAAAAGAAAGAAAGGTTACAAGGAATTATAGGTTCCATGATATAATCACAAGACCTGGTGCTAGTGTTTGGAACTTTCATTCTTTTGCCTACAAGATGATGATTAGGATTAGTGATCAATAGCAGTCTCAAACCTTAAACCTCTTACTAGTACCAGAACCGGAAACACACTTTCCTTGGGTGATGGGAATTGGCTTTGGCTTTCCGCTTGTGCTTGTTAATTGATTATGCTATCGAATTTGGTTTCATATTCTTTCTGTAGATTTAAAATGCTAGCAGATCCTGATGTTGGTGGTGGTTATGTTTGATTGATGTAGCTGCATATGCAATGTTCAAATCAATCAAAATCATAGTTCAATAACTATATCATCTCTAAGATTTGGAATTGGTGAAGAAACATAGAACAAGACCTTAGATAGGAAATTGATGACAATAACAACTTTCCTATACATCAAAACAAAGAAATAAACTGGAAGCCCAACACAATGAGGAAATGGCAAAGAAAAGAGAAGTTGATGATGCATGCAAGATACACAAATCTTTGAACTCCAACCCATATATCAAATTAACACTACGAGAGGTGTTGAATGAGAAATCAGAATATGAGAAATAGATTGCATACAGGTTAGATAAAAAAAATACCTACAAAAGGCCTCTGGTCTTCTCTTTTTAGAAAGCAGAAATACATGCATCTTATATCTTCAAAATCAGAATGACAGAATTAGATAGTATCTGTAAAAAATAGCACAAATCAGATTGTATGATTGTATATATCATCCACAGAGAAATAATTGATGCCTAAAACATTAGAACAATAACTTAACCGGTACATAATCACAGTCCACAAGACCAGAAGTCAATAATTAGAGAAACCAAAACTTCACATTACTGAAATTATACTATTTTGAAATTAGAAGTAGACTAATAAACACTTTGGGATCTATGTATTTGACTAGTAACTAAGAAATTTTATCAGAAATCGACAAATCAGTTCTTAATTCTTAATACTGAGATTTAAATCCATCCCAACAACATAAAAATCAAAAAGTTGTTACTAATCAATTTTCTTCCTTCCCGTGACTTATTTTTCTTATGATGTGGGCATTTCATCATTATATATATGCTTTACAAATGTTGATCTTCTAATTAGCACATGAAGTACGTATAATTAGTCTTCTTAAAATAACAAACAAGAAGGAAGAAGAAGTATATAATAAAAAGAAAGAGAATAGAGAGAAGGCAAAGACAAGAAGAAGAACATACCTTGGAGAAGTCATTTCTTTTCCTCCTGTAGAAAAAACTCTGAAGCGTGATTTCAAATTCAGAAAATTCCATGGAAAATTCTTGGAAGAGAGACTAATGATGGGATGCGTTGTTAGTGGTGTGGAGATGGAGGTTATGACCGGTGGTGAAAGTTTTTATAGAGGGATCGATTTTGATGCAGAAAGTGTTGGGGAAGCTGGGATATCAATTTTTTCTAGGGTCGTGTTAGATGGAGATGGTGACTCCAAGGACGACCAATGCTAGTATATCGATGATGGTAGGGAAGCCAACAAACGAAGGTGAATCGTCCACCCATGCTCTGGTTCGTTTTGCATTTTTGAGAACCTGAACAAAAAGCCCTAGAATTAGGGAGGATGTATTTGAAGAGGGAGATATGAGAGAACATAGATGAGCCGAGGTCAGAGGTGAGTTGAGGTAGATTTGATAGTGGTGGAGGCGGATTAGGGTTTACAGAGAAAAGAAGAAGGAGATAGTGAAGGTTGTCGGCTGGTGGCGTGCTTGCCTTGATCGACGTCGATAATTAGGGCAAGAGGAAAGGAAGAAAAAGGGAGGCAGGCTTTTTAATTTTTTTAGGATATCATTTCCCCCCAGCTATTAAAGGATGGAACACACATTTTATTATAGGCGCCCTCCGTGTTTTTTTCAGACACTAATTTAAGGGCGCCCAAAAATGCGCGTCCGAAATCCTTAAAATTTTTAGAGAGATGACGTTATTTTTAGGTCACACACTTTTGCATATCGTAAATCGATGCGTATCATAAATTGCACGTCGAAAAGACTGTTTTTCTAGTAGTGATCGTGGCAAGGTGAATGCGTGACTGTACACATCCTCGTGTTTTTGGAACTTATGGTTTTTGGGATACTCTGATAACGTTATTGTTTTGAAAACTATGTGTAAATGATTCTGGTTTTAAATAAAGGTTTTGGAAACAACGGTTTTGTAAACACCTCTTTAATAAATGGGTTGTTTTGAAAAGTTTAAATTTTGTTGTAACTTTATGGATGTTACAAAGTAGTAGCTTCCTTGCACATAAGGTAATGAGAAAGTAAAGGGTGACATTCTACACCCATTGACATGTTCACATAAGCACCAAAAACAGGACGCCCTAAACATGGCAACATGTGTGTAAACGGGCCATGATTTACTGACCAAATTCAGGTTCATAGGTTGTAGTGACAACCGCTTCGTATGTTTTGTCATGCTATAAGGAAATAATTTTAATTACGTATTTGATGGATGTTCCAGATTAAAATGACAACATGCCGAGCTATAATGGTTATGTTCCGAACAACATTCTGAAACACCATTCCAGAACAGTTCTATGTATTCCGGAAATGCTCTTCACATTTCAGAGATGTTCCTCGTATTTCGGAGTTGTTCCGGACAATTTAAAAGCTATATATATATATATATATATATATATATATATATATATATATATATATAAAGAGAGAGAGAGAGAGAGGTGGGTTCAATTGAGAAAATAAAAAGGTTGAGAATGGGGGAATCATTCTCAGTCACTCATTTAATCTAAACATAAAAGGCACAATGACAAACTTGTAAATATGTTAATAACCTTCAATCTCAAATACGTAACTATAGAGAATTCGATAACAGTTCATTCATCATCAAAATTTCTCTTCCAACCTTAAACAATCATCCAGATTTCTTCAACTAAACCATCATCAATGTCATCCAGTGTTAATCAATCATCGATATTCGTGGCTGGGAGGTTCGCCGTTCAAGACAGATTCTCAACCCAAATTCATCAATTTCATCGATTTCTTTGTTGAATAATCCGGATGTTCGTAGCTTGTAAGCATTTGTTAAAGTTCATAACGAATTTGGAACTGGAATTTCCCAGATTCGCAAACGAAATCAGTTGGAATCGGAATTTCTTCGCTATTCATGAAATTGGAATTGGAGTTTTGGACTCGCAGTCACAGTCGACATTGAAAGAATCAGAATCGGTACTCATAGGTTCCCAATCGGATTTTTGGTAATCAAAATCAAAATGAGAAATCGATCAGACATAGGATGTCGCATCTGAAGTCGAAATCGGAAGTATATGATGATTTGGAATTGATAACTTGATGTTTTTAACATTTATAAAATAGTTAACTTGTATGCACTCCAACTGTTTGATGAAATGCATAAACTAAATTACCATGCTACATTCACATATGAATATGTTTTTTCACCTGAATCAGTATATGATTATTAAAAACACAAAACAAATATGCAAGTCTGTATGTTATTCATATGTGAATAACATATAAAAATTATATATATTTGTCAAAATAGCTTCTAATATTCGTAAGTGAATATATTCACAAGTGAATATACTTTGTAATATTCATATTCATAAGTGAATATATCATCTAATATTCGCAAGTGAATATACTATTTAATATTCACATGTGATATATATACCATGTAATACTATGTACTATTCACATATGAAATATCATTTAATATTCATAAGTGAATATACCATCTAATATTCACAAGTGAATATATTATGTTAATATTCACAAGTGACTACATTGTCCAATATTTAAATATGAATATACTATGTTTATTATATATGAATGATACTTAAATTGTAAAAAAAAATCATACTTTTTATTCATAAGTGAATAACGAATATCTCTATTCTAATAAATGAATAGGTTTAATCTCCTATTGACAAGTGGCGTTATATTAAAACTCTCATTAAAATTATATGTCCCTTATCATGCCACTTGTCAATATATTAATTATTCATTTAAAATTTTAAAATTTAAATTTCCCACCCTAATTACATTAAATTTTAAATTTCGAATTTTAAATTTTTTCACTTTAATTATATTGAATTAATAACATTAGATTAAAAAATAAAATAAAATTAATACAGATTTTAATATGATATAACTTCACATATTTATTTAAATCAACAATTATAACTTTGTATAACTAAAAAAAATATATGTTAAGTAATAATTTATTTAAAATAATTGATTAATAATTTTGATTTTTAATATAAAAATTTAATTAATTTTATAACTGTGATTCTCACGGGTTATAAACTAATATATATATATATATATATATATATATATATATATATATATATATATATATATATATATATATATATATATATATGGGAGAGTTCAATTGAGAAAAAAAAAAGGTTGAGAATGGGAGAATCATTTTCAGATACTCATTTATTTTTGCCGCAAAAGCCTCCGTCGTACCAGCGGAAATGAGAAATGAATAGACATGTGTTTTTCAACAAAACATATTTCCTTAAACTATGTTAATCATTACCTTAATATATACAAAAACATAGTTTTTTTCGTTTTTTTTTTAATTTTTAGAAAGTAATTAATGCATATTACATGTTGAAGATATAATGAATATTAATTATTTTCTTAAAATAACTAAAATGATTGGTCCAGAATCAGTCATACATGCACACAATAGATAGTGAAAACATTTGAACCTAACTCTCTCTCTCTCTCTCTATATATATATATATATATATATATATATATATATATATATATATATATATATATATATATATATATATATATGGGAGAGTTCAATTGAGAAAAAAAAAGGTTGAGAATGGGAGAATCATTCTCAGCTACTCATTTACTTTTGCCGCAAAAGCCTCCGTCGTACCAGCAGAAATGGGAAATGAATAGACATGTGTTTTTCAACAAAACATATTTCCTTAAACTATGCTAATCATTACCTTAATATATACAAAAACATAGTTTTTTTCGTTTTTTAAAAAATTTTAGAATCTGATTGTAATAAATTTTAAAAAAACGAAAAAAACTATGTTTTTGTATATATTAAGGTAATGATTAGCATAGTTTAAGGAAATATGTTTTGTTGAAAAACACATATCTATTCATTTCCCATTTCTGTTGGTACGACGGAGGATTTTGCGGCAAAAGTAAATGAGTAGCTGAGAATGATTCTCCCATTCTCAACTTTTTTTTTCTCAATTGAACTCTCCCATATATATATATATATATATATATATATATATATATATATATATATATATATATATATATATATATATATATATATATATATATATATATATATATATATATATATATAGAGAGAGAGAGAGAGAGAGTTAGGTTCAAATGTTTTCACTATCTATTGTGTGCATGTATGACTGATTCTGGACCAATCATTTTAGTTATTTTAAGAAAGTAATTAATATTCATTATATCTTCAACATGTAATATGCATTAATTACTTTCTAAAAATTAAAAAAAAACGAAAAAACTATGTTTTGTATATATTAAGGTAATGATTAACATAGTTTAAGGAAATATGTTTTGTTGAAAAACACATGTCTATTCATTTCCCATTTCCGCTGGTACGACGGAGGCTTTTGCGGCAAAAATAAATGAGTAGCTGAGAATGATTCTCCCATTCTCAACCTTTTTTTCTCAATTGAACTCTCCCATCCATATATATATATATATATATATATATATATATATATATATATATATATATATATATATATATATATATATATATATAGTTAGGTTCAAATGTTTTCACTATCTATTGTGTGCATGTATGATTGATTCTGAACCAATCATTTTAGTTATTTTAAGAAAGTAATTAATATATATTAAATGCTGAAAATGTAATTAATATTAATTATATCTTCAACATGTAATATGCATTAATTACTTTATTAAAATAACTAAAATGATTGGTCTAGAATCAGTCATACATGCACACAATAGATAGTGAAAACAAAATAACCTAACCCTATATATATATATATATATATATATATATATATATATATATATATATATATATATATATATATATATATATATATATATATATATATATTAGTTGGTCTAATACACACATATACCCACATATAATCATACAAACTTAACAACAACTAAAATTCAAAGGAAAATGATTTATAACTATGTAATCGCATCAGTTCATAAAAAACAAAAATATATTATTTTTAACATATATTCATAAATAAAAACATATAATTACAAAAGGATTCGACACATACCTAAAAAAAATGAATATTTTCACTGCTAGAAGAAGACATTATTTGAATTTGATTTAATCCAGAAGAGTGGCTGTCCTTAAAATGAAGTCTGAAACAGTACGTTGAACTTGGGGTCCGACATGTTATTTATAGGGGACCATATTTCTAGGTTGGATCATTTTACCCGTTTATCAATTTCGAAATTTGGGTCCAAGATAGGCATTCTTGACCGAAAAGTCATTTTTGAAAAAATATTTTTAAAGTGGTTATTTCCTTAAAAAAATTACTAAAAAGTGGCTAGTTTTCCCATCTTTCAATTCTTCCTAGACACTTTCGATTTTATAATATCTTTATCATTAAATCATTAAAAGAACTTTAACAACAATGGTCTAATTATCTTGATTAATTTATTCTATAAAATTGTGGTTCTTATTATATATTCTTGGAAGACGGGACTATTTGAACTTTAGGAGTTTAGGTTGAGAAAGCACTTCAGAATTTGATTCACCATTTCTCCAATTGATGGGGTCGAAGAATGATTAAAGAAGATATTTTGTTGTTTTTTTCCATATGGGCCAAAGCGTGGGCCGCCCTCAGATACATATCTTATTCTCAAAATATCTACGGCCTTTCCTCTTTTCGGAGAGACCTTTTGGTGACGTGGCCTACTCTCTATCCCTAATTCTTTATCCTCTCAAAGTCTCACCCGCTCTTTTTGCACTTTTTCCTCCACGTCTGCCCTTCTTCTAACGTACGCTCCACACCCAACGGCCCAGATTAAACTTCCATTCCCCAGCGCATTTTAGTATCCGCGGCCACAAAACAAGCGACAGATTTTTACCAACACAACAAATGAAGCAGACGACTTCGTTTCCTCACACACTCGACCCTCGAATTACTGGCAGTGACGGAATATGTTCGATCGACGGGAGCCGAAGGTTCAAGTTGAGTAGATGAATTTGATTTGTTATGGATCGTATCGAACTTTCCGTTTTTGGTTCAGTTGAGTTTTCCGATCATCAAGTGTGATTGATTTCTCCGTTTCCGTTTGAAGTGTGTTGTGTTGTTATGATATTGAAACTGTAAGCCTTTGTGTTTGTTTTTCGTTTTTATGTTCCGAAAACTCTACTGATTTGTTCTGTATGGAGTCCGTAGAATCAGAAACCCTAATCCTAGATCCTTTGTATATAATTACTATCTAAAATCGTGCTTTGATGGAAGTTCTCTAATGTTGGCTCTGTGTTAGTAGTAGGATTGAGGGTGTTTTGGTGATTTTTTTTTGTGAAACGTAATTGTAAAATATAGAGTGAAGACGAGTTGATTTGATTGATGTGGAAGATGGATCCAAATGAAATTATGTTGAGCAGAGGTGGCGGTGGAGGAAATACTAATGGGACGACAGGGGAGGGTTTTATTGATCGAAGTAAAGTGAGAATTCTACTCTGTGACAATGATACGAAGAGCTCCGAAGAGGTTTTTAAACTTCTTTGTAAATGCTCCTATCAAGGTATAATAAGCATAATCTCTTCACCTTCTCATTACTCTTGATTAATAAGTGATTTGATTGATAATGATTGATGTGGTTACTCTATGATCACTTTGATCTAATTATCCGTCGAGGTTCTTGATTAATAAGTGTCTTGATTGATAACCGAATGATGTGATTATTCTATGTTAATCTTTATGATTTTAATATGATTGAGTTTGATCTAATTATCCAATGAGATTCTTGATTAATAAGTGCTTTGTTTGATAATGCAATGTTTTGATTATTCTTGGTAGATTTTTACGAGCTCGCTTTTGTCAGTTTGATCTGATTATACATACATTGAGATAATATTCAATGATCACCAACGAATAAAGTTTATGCAAATTTGTGGGTAGTCTGTTGGGGTACTGATGATTCTATATGTTTTTGGTTGTGATTAAAACTTCTTGATCAATTCTTTATGATCTTGAAAGAAAAGTATTGTATCTCTGTTTCAGCCGTCTTGCAGGACATGTCATTGATCTTTAGTGTGAGATGAAAAGTTAGCCTAAAAAATATTACAAGAAAAGTTGTCTTCGTATACTTTTTAGTTTTGGCAAAATACAGAAAAGCACATTATACTTTCTCCATTTTATTGATTTAGTCACTTAACTCTAACTTTTATATGGTCAAAAATGGAATTTGATTCCATTCCAAACCCCTCTTTGGTTGCAAAAGAGTACAGAATTAAATTCCATTGGAATTCACAAATACTTTGACAGATGGATTCTAACATTCCATCCTAAAACCCATGGAATTCATTTCCTCCCCGTTGAAAGTACTCAAATACCCTCTCAACCCTACATTTTCACAAGTAAATGCCTCCAGCATCTCCATCTTCTTTCCCTCAAACATACTTCAGAAATTCCATTTCATTCCCTACCAACCAAACGTTTGAGTTTGACAGACTTCAATTCCTCCGGATTCCAATCCTTTCAAATTCCAAGTCCATTGACAGGTTTTAATTCTTTGCAAAATATTCTGGGAACCAAATGCAAATGTCCCCATAGTATTGTCATATGTTTCATGTGGTGGTGGGGACTTGAAAAGGCTTTTACATCTTCCATTGTTGTACATTTCAGCAACTATAGAGATAAAAAAACCTCTGATTTTAAATAGATATAGGATGAATTACAATGATGTAACGAATATGAGTGACATAGGATACATAATCATGGCAAGTATGATTGGTGTTTTACAGTGACTTCAGTAAGATCACCCAGGCAAGTGATTGATGCCCTGAATGCCGAGGGACCCGACATTGATATTATTCTTTCTGAAGTTGATCTTCCCATGCCCAAAGGCTTCAAGATGTTAAAACACATCATGAGAGACAATGCTCTGCGACGAATTCCTGTCATCAGTAAGTCTGTTGACATTTTTTTTTTAATTATAAATTTTCATCTTTTTCTTGTTCTCAATTTGTCATTTTTTTTTTCTTGCAGTGATGTCTGCTCAGGATGAGGTTGCTCTTGTTGTGAAATGCTTGAGGCTTGGTGCAGCTGATTATCTTGTGAAGCCCTTGCGCACAAATGAGCTCTTGAATTTGTGGACCCACATGTGGAGGAGACGACGAATGGTATTTCCTTCAATCTAAGGACATGTTTGGTTTGTGGATTGGCATTTGAGATTCCATTCCATATCATGGCTTGTGTGGTTACCAAGTCCATTGAAATCCTTCAAATTCCTTATTTGATGGAGGTTGCAAGGAATTCAATTCTGTTCTTCCTTTTTTAGTTTAAAGACCAAAACACCCTCGTTATATATATAATATTGAGAAATAAATAAAAACAGAAATTCAGTTACATGCTATCTAGAATAAACAAAAAATATATTCAAACATCAATAAAGTTACATTTTCTTTTTTAGTTTTCGACCAAACATGTGACAGATTATAGGTGTTCAAAGATTCTTTTTGAAAAGAACAGAATCTATAAAAGGAATATGAATATGAAAAATCATAATCTGTTTTGCTTATTTTTCTCTTTAAATCTCTACTTATCTACAGCTTGGCCTGGCTGAGAAGAACATCATGAACTGTGAATTCGACATAGTGGCTTCAGATCCTAGTGATGCCAATACAAACAGCACCACTCTGTTTTCAGATGACACAGATGACAAGTCCAACAAGAGCCCCAATCCCGGGATCCCTCTTTCCATTCCTCCGGAATCCGAGGTCAGAATCTTGTTCACTGGAATTGGAATTACCCAGCTACTAAATAATTAACTATATACTCTTAATTCTTTTTCAGAATAACATGATAACACCTCCTCCTAGTTTTGTCAACACACAACCATTCAACTTATCAGACAACCCCCCTAATGTCCCGGAAATTAACGAACAACACCGAGGTTGTTAACATCAACATATCTCAATCCATATTCTATTTAATTTTAGTTTTTTAAATATTTCCATGATTTAACATATCTTATAAGCTTCATTTTCAGGGAAAGTTACATTCGGTCCAAAAAAGAGTGAACTCAGAATCGGTCAATCATCCGCCTTCTTTACATATGTCAAATCAAACACATGTAGAAGTTCCATAACAATCAACGAACCCATTCCTCCACAATTAGAAAACAAACTAACCCCGGTCAACCTTAGCGATACTCAAGGGCATCATGATTTAATCTCGGGTCCCTCCGACCCAATGAACTCAAAGACATTTGATCTGCCCGAGGCACAGATCCACCAACCGGGCAGCAACTATCAACATCCGGATGTTTCGGGTTATAACGCGTATTCCCCTTATCCTTATTACCTTCCGGGCCCGATGAATTTACAGAACCATTACAATCATGTTATGCATTGCCCGCCACTGCCGCCCCATCTGCCCGGAATGGGAATGGGATCATTCCCTTACTACCCGGTTAACCTTTGCCTGCCCGGGGCAAATGCAATGCAGCAGCCATGGATGGGATACGGGAGTCCATCGAATAATGTAAAGGTGCATAGTAATAATAGTAGACTTGACCGTAGAGAAGCGGCTTTGATGAAGTTTAGACAGAAGAGAAAAGAACGATGCTTTGATAAGAAAATCAGATATGTGAATAGGAAAAAGTTAGCAGAGAGGCGACCACGTGTCAGAGGACAGTTTGTGAGGAAGATTAATGGGATTAATGTGGATCTTAATGGCCAACCTACTTCTACTGATTTTGATGATGAAGATGATGATAATGACATTGATGATGAAGAAGATGAAGAGGGTAGAGATTCATCTCCTGAAAACAATTTTTCAGTTTTCCATAACTGAAAATTTGTTACCTATTTTGCCAGTATTTTCTAATCATATATATACTATATTCTTGGACGACTGTTTTGCCTTTTTTCAAGTATCTAAACTGAAAAATGACGGAGTCGTGTAATTTTTGTCAAGTATAAATGACAACTTTCTTGTACCTGTTTGTAAAGAATTTATCAAAGGAATGTGACATGATAGTTTTTGTTATTGAAAAAAAAAAATTTAAATGTTGCCTAAGATTGTGAGAGAGAGAAAGCTAACGGGTGAGCTTGAAGTAAAGGATGCAAATGACTGCAAGAAGTAGGATTGTAATAATGGAAGCCAGGATCCATTTGTTCCTGTTCATTCTCCTTGACATATTTGTCAGAAGTTTCTTGCTCCTTCCAATAGTATCATCCACCCCATGGAGCTGCAATTTGCAAAACAAGAATTTGAAGTTTTTAAATTTTTTTTTTTTTTTTTTTAAAGAATGAAAAAGAAAGTGAAAGAAACATACAGTGGTGTTTGCATGGAGGAGAGACTGGCGTTGCTGGTGTAAGTCATGGAGGATTGAAACACCGAGCTCTTCGGTGTCCATCATTGTTCTTCTACTTTCCTTGACTCTGTCGGTTGACTTGTTTAACCTCTCGGTGGACATCATCAGTCTTCCTCTCTGATCAGCTGACACCTGTCCATAATAAGCTCCATTCGTATCAACAGGAAGAAATCAACATATAAATCGTATACATACAGTACTGTGTCAGCTCAGAGGTTGTTGGAAGAATAGCTACCTGCATTGCATCTGCTCTTCCTGATTCAAGTAGCTCATCTCGAGCAGCATTAGCATTAGGGTTGCTGGGCTGGAGTCTTTTCAATTCAGTTTTGAGGCTGTTGAGGTCGTTTTCGTATTCACGAATCTTGGCAAGAAGCGATGCCTTGGTGCCAGCTGGTGTGCTCCTTGCTTCAAGGTCCATTTTGCGTAACTTTGAATGGATATTTTAACATTAGACTAGAAGTTGATGTTAAAAAAAAAAAAAAAAAAAAAGCTATAGAAGAAGAAGGTTGAATATGCAGGAAGGATACCAGAGTGTCGGCCTCGTCTATTCCTCCTGCTATTTCTGAAACCCTCTGTTTCTTCTGCTCTGGATGCAATAAATAATATATTAAGCATTTGAAAAACAGTTTCACAAAAGATTGACACATACAAGTCTACAACACATGCAAAAATGGTTACACAGAGATGAGAATTTTCACAATATCTATTGTAAAACATTTTTTTTGAGATGTTACAAAAAGATAAAGCGGACTATTTTACAGTTCAACCAAAACCACAAAAAAATATGTAAATATGAACCTTTGCATTTTCTTTGAGCTCGAATAATAACACTAGAAATATTTTGAATACCATTGACGAAATTTTCCACACCTCCTAACTTGTACTGTATCATAGTTTAAATCCTATTTAGCACTCGTGTTGATTCCAATTATACTAATTGCATGCATGTGACACTAAAACCATAAAACATTATTATAACTTAAAAGCATGAAAATCAACTTCCTACATGCTTTTGCCTATTCAACCTTCTACAACAGAACATATCAAACCCTAACCATATCATATCACCCAAATAAAACCACCCCTACCAATCTACCATGCTGCACAAACCTGCAACTATTCCAGAGTTTCCTTATACCCAAAAAGATCGATATCCAGTACATAAGAGAATCCATTTCCTTGCACCTATATATTGCCATAACTACAATACCCAACTTTTGGTACTCATAATCATATTTAAATCTTTCCAATCGATTTTCTAAATTCAATTTTACATTAACATTTTGGTTACAGAAAGAGTATCATTAATCATACATGGCTCGTTGCAAATAGTTGAAGAGTTCAATTATGTAATCATGAACAATAAATATCAGCAGATATGTACTTACGGAAAAAGGCCATTAATTAACTCACTCACCTCCATCAAGAACACTGGCCGACGCACATATATGTGATAAATTGGCTGAAATCTCGCAGTATTGACGCTCATATCCTTCGAATACCTGACTCATCGTGCCTGTCGTCGATCCTGCCATTAAAATTACGCTCAATTCGATCAAAGGATCACAGGAAGATCCGACAAATCAAGCATGAATTGAAATGAAACAAATATGTAATTAGCCTATTGCATTATACCAGGAAACGATCGATTTCAAAAATCAGATTACTATACAATCTATTGAGTAAAGTAAAGTTAAACGGATCGGAGTTTACCGGATCAGCAACCGGAGAATGACAGGAAAGTATGGCCGGTGGCGGTGGCGGTGATCGTATGCTTGTTAAAGTAACAAACTTCTGACAAAAACGGTGTCATAACGACTACGGAGGGAGAACGAATGACACGTAATGAGCAACGAAAGTTATTATTTACGTCGTTGTCACCGAAAATACGATCAAAACGGTCCTCCGGGATTCACACACAGACACACATCAATTGCAAAATTGCTTTTTAAATCATGAAAGATCTTTAGATCGAAGAAAAAAGGCACTAGGAAAAACCATATATTATTTATGACTGTTATTTTTGTAATTTATAAACGTATTACTTAATATATGAATGTATATTTTAATATCTTTGTATTTTGTATTATATAAGATATCTTTATTATAATAAAAGAATAAGTTTAATGTTTTATTGACAAGTATCATATAATTAGGACTCTTAATGTTGTATATCACATATCATATCATGCCACTTATCAACTTATTAATTATCCATTTCAAATTTTAAATTTTAAGTTTCCATTCTAATTACATTAAATTAATAATTGATTATCAATTTTTAATTTTAAATTTTAAATTTCCCACTCTAATTAAATGAAATTAATAATTGATTTTAAATTTCAATTTTTCTCACTCTAATTATATTAAATTAATAAAATTATATTGAAAAATAAAATAAAATTAATACATATTATAAGGTGATAATATAACTTCACGTATTTATTTAGATCAACGATTATAATTTTATATAACTAAAAAAAATATCTCTTAAGTAATGATTTATTTAAAATAATGATTTTTTTATTAAAATTTAATTAATTTTATAACCGTGGTTCTCACGGGTTATAAACTAGTTGTATAATATTTTAGTCATTATTGATATTTTTATTTTTTGGATTTGGAATTTTTTAGACTAATGGATACGGGCAACGGCTCGTTATTTGCTTGCATTCTTCTCAAACGGTGAAAATATAGACTGTTGGTGATCATATTAGAAAGAATATTAGAAAGAATGAGATTTGATGAAGATGAGCGGCTCAAAACACAAATATGTTGGAAGAGACGACTAAAAGAGTATAAATATATTTAGGTTAAAATATTTTTGGCATCTTACAATTGCTTGAGCTTTTTATATGTTTTAAGTTAAAATAATCTTGGGTATGTATGTTATTTAAAAAAAATAGACTATTATGAGAATTATTTTTCTATAATTATATGTTAATAAAAATCATAAATGATTACTTCTTAATGTAAAGTTTTGTTTTTAGTTTATATTTAAATAACATATTTTATTAAATTATATTTGTTTTTATAATTATTAAAAAACTGAAAAAAATAAAAAAAAAAAATAAATTAAAAAAATAAATAAAAAGGAATTATGACATGGAAATTATAAGATGTTGTCTATTTCCGTACTTGGTGTTATAACACTGTATATGACTAAGATGATGACAGTCAATATTTGAGTGTAATAACATATTGTCCATACCCACCAGTCTTATGGTGGAAACAACCCCTCAAGCATCCAAAAATATATTTGCAATATAAATTGGAGTTGGTCATTATTTTATGATAAATATTAAAAATGGTTATTTTATTTTATTTGGGTCCCTTTCCCATTTTGTTTTTCAAAATGCTATGTTATATTTTAGATTTATCTAAAATCTTAAATGAGAATCTCACAATTCAAAATGAAATATTGAAATTTAAAAATATACATTACAAAAAAAAATTAATATGCAACTTTTTCTTCTTTATGTATGTTATTTCCGTTTTTATTGTGACATCTATAAATCTGTTTCAGATTAAGAAGTTTATTTCATTGTCAAGTATATCTTGTATGTTACTATTACTGCCTAATGTTATTAATTTTTTTATGAATCACATCGAAGTTTTACACGTAAGGACTGGACCCTATGCCTATTATTGTAGGAGAGAACAAAGATGCATTAAAATGGAGTAGTAGTTTGTGACTTTGTGGGATGGTTCCATTCCAGTTCCATCCGTTTTCACGTCTAAAGACTAGAAGGGAGGGATAATGACTCGAGACATTAACATATTTAATACTTTTCCGTGTAAATTTTACTATTAACCTTATATAATTTGTTCAAAATATACTATTGTTATCGTCATTTACAGCTTAAATGTGTTAAAATGTAAGCTAGACTTAGATAATTTGATAATTATACAGGATAATTATAGGTTGGTAGTGATAACAGTTAATTCTTTGTAGTTTGGTTAGTTATATCCAATCGCAATTCTTCATATTGGTTATTTATAAATGTTGCAATGGTAAGAAAGATTGTGTCGGGTGGATCGCAGTGATGGAACCATATCAAAGTAAATGAGTAGCACAAAAAAAATGGCATAATATACAATACAAAAAAAAACCCGTAATTTTATTAAATATCTCTTATTCTCTTATTTAATTAAAATATTGGGCTTAAACTTTTTGGACTTTTTTAAAAGAGTTGGATTTATAATATAAGATAGCCCATATTTTTTTACTAGGGTAGCACTGCAATATATAAAAAATTTACTAAAAAGTTTAGCCTTCTTGACGAAACTTGAGGGGTACCCCATGCTACCCTAGACACTTATGTGGATCCGCCGGTGTTGGAATTATGTCTATATATGTATATGTGTAATTTGTAAAATTCATGGAGTTAATAATCAAATATTGTTAGTTCTTAGTGAAAACAATATCGTTCTTCTTCCTTTTGTTCTTACAGAATGTTCCTACAAGTTTTGCTATTTTAGTATTAACTCTAACAAGGAGATATCAGAGGTAAGGTTTATGGTTCAAGAGGGTTGATGGCATGGTTCTAGATTGGTTGATGGTTGTAACTATGAATGATACTCTCCATAGTAAAGTATGGACTCATGACCAAGTTTAAAAGGTGTTGCTAAATTTGAAATTGTTTACGATGTTGGAGTTTGTGTATTTATAGATCTAGATGAAATTTTTTGAATAATGATAATGATAACTTTGAGGGTTTTGTAATAAAACCGTATAAATATAATGATGAGTGTGAAGGTACTATAGTGAAACCTAACGAAGAAAATGATGACTTTGAGGATTCTATAAAAAACCTATAAATATCATGATGAGTTTAAGAATTATTTAAAGAATTCATATATTTAAATAAAAAGGGGACAAAATCGACAAAAGGGTAATCGATGAAGAAACACACAAGAAAGGGGACCTGATGTTAAGGGAGGGAAGTTAGATGAAAAGTCAAAAAGATACATATTCATTAGTTTTAGTAAAGATGTTTTATTCTTCGAGAATAAAGCATGTGAATTGTCTTTCAAAAAAGGATGGAGCATCAGTACTATTATAGAGATGCATAAGCGATATGTATACAAGAACTGAAAGTTTAAATCATGATGAATTGGTTGACTTGGAATGGTTTTGATGATTTCAAGAAATTGAATACAAAACTTGAAGTTTTTGAAGTCTAGGTTAAGGGGAATGTTGATATGTAAGCTAGACTTATGTTAATTTGGAAGTTATAAAAGGTAGTTATGACAATTAGTTCTATGTAGTTTAGTTAGTTTATCCTAAGTACCATTATTGAACAATGTGTCAGTTATTTATGAAGAATTACAATGGTTATAAGGGTTGTGTCGGTTGGACTTATTTCTTTCATTCCTGCAAAATGTTCCTGTAAATTTTGTTAATTTAGGATTAACTCCAATAGAATGTTGATGTTGCATATATTTGATGAGGTGGACATCCCATCAACATCTTTTAACCTTATCAACTCAAATATGTCATTTAAGGCAAAACATTGTTCAAAAATAACAGAAGTTAGAAGCAAAGATATCAAAATCGATCATCAACTTTCTCAACCCTCTCCAACTCCAACTCATACATCTCCAAGTCAAATACACCACTGGAAGATGGACCCCCTTGTTATTGTAGGTTCCCTTCTTGAATTTGGACATCATGGATAAAGGATAACCATGACAGAAGGTTTAGGGTTTGCCTTAACTCTTGTTAAGTGGGTTTTTCATCATGAACCAATTCTTTCATCATATAAATTTTTTTATCAAGGAAAAATCCAAAGAAAAATGTCATTATTGAGAATTGGTTGAAAATAAACCAACAAAGAAGAAGAGAAATATGAAATGGAAGCGGGTCCTTTGGAACTCAAGCTTCGAATATTGGAAATGAGATAAACATGTACAAGATGAAGACAAATCATGAATCATTGATTGTTGGGAAAATGTTGGTCCAAATGAACATGAAGATGTTACTCAGAAATGTATACTAGTTTTGTTATTTATTTTGTTGCTAGTTAATCTATTTTATTGACATTTTTTTAATTTTGTTGCTAGTTAATCTACTTTATTGACAATTTTGCAATAGTTTAATGTTTTTTTGTAATGAAGCATGATGCCTTACTAAATGTGAAATGGTTGAATGTATAATTGTTTATTTTGGTTGTTGAGTACAATACCATGTTAACATAGTTACAAATATAAAGAAAAATAGTTAAATTTTACTTTGGTTACCCAAAAGATTTAAAAATTTAGGATGCAGATACACATAAAAGTTCAAAAAATAGTAATATTGTGTGAAAAAGAATCATAATTCCATTAGTTTGGGAGTCTTAACATCCACAATCCAAGGCTGGGTTTTTTTTTTTTTTTTTTTTTCTGAAAATGGCAAACTAACATGAAAGTTAATATTAAATGAGATTTGTAGTGTAGCATTTAAGCAATGAATGTTTAGATGTGAGAACTTGAGTTATTTATGATGATTAACGCCCGTTAATAGCAAACTGATTCCAAAGGATTAAAATGTATTAGTAAGAAGTACAGGGCCATGTGCAATATCAGATAATAGTTATCTCATGTTTGGGCCAATTTGGGTATTAGACCTACATACGTATATTGGGCATATCGAGTGCATTGGACTCATTAAATATATTAAACCTGATTATTATAAAAGGGATTAAAGAACACCTACACATGAATAACTTCGAATATATAATCGATCATCATTGGTGAAGTGGTCCACCTAGATAAAAGTCCGGATGATTTGGGGTGATATCTGAATGTATCGAGCATTTGAACAAAAATATTTTTTGTCTTCACAATAATAACCACCTACCATGGTATTAAAGGATATTACAACATAATTTCCCTTTTTCAAAGTTCTTAGATGGTCTAATAGACACTTATAAGTTATAACATTTGTAATAAAAACTTCTTAAACAGAAAGATATAGGAAAATGATAACGAGTTTGTTAAACATACACTTAAAGTATAAAACCATATTTCATTATTGAAAATTCGTTTGTGTTTTACAAACGGGAATACACATAAAATAACTAAATTAAATTGTTGCTAACTCGTGATAATTGTTGGCAGTCATCGTGGTCATTTGTTGATATTTTTAATGTTAATGTTGATATTTTCTAAAAAGAAAGTTGATGAATTGTATATGATACTTAAATATGGTTATTTTAGTGAAAAACTATTAATTATACGATATTGATTCAATATTGTGTTAAGTATATGTATTTTTGCAATTAAAATTTTACTTTGTAAATTCTTTTAGGTGCAGTTATGCTTCAGATTCAATTATAAGTGTTTTTATTTTAATTTTAATAAAACAAAACAAATGTATTTACAATAGATAATATATATGGTAAAATAAATAAAAGAAAATAAATTTAAAACTTTAATGAATAATTGGAGATATGATATATGATATGGTAAAAAAAATATATAGTAATTAAAAGTGGTGCATATTGGGCGACTTTGGTAACTGAGCCATCATTGAATAACCTTACCTTATCATACTCTGTTGGAGATCCCTTTATAGAGACCGACCCACACACAGGAGAGGAAGGAAATTCATTAATTCAAGAACGAGTTTCAAACTAATACTACACTACAATACCATTTGTGTGATAACTGATAAGCTAGCAAACGTTGAATCGTGTACAGGAGAAATCAGCATCAACTATGAGTCTCTGAAGATCTCCAGCTTTGATGCCCAGATAAACCATTGATCTGCTGCCCAATTGAATCAGGAAGAAACTGCTTTGGATATCAAGGGGACTCCATGATGGGTGGCAAGCAATAGTTCATTCATTCGGGCGATCTGATGCAGTAATTGATTTATTTTCTGGAAAACCGAAGAGTTAAATCGTTAAGATTTGGAAGAATTTTGGTTAAATTCAGATGCAATGATGCAGTGAGATCTTGTCAAGATCATTTTGATAGTCCTCTTCGGCATTTTAACAAACACCTGGTGGACACAAAATTAAGAAGTCGATGGGATGCAGAAGATACAAAAAGACGAACCTCATCTTTCTCCTTAATAACACTGATCAATTGAATGATACTGTTTTGCCTCAACCTTCGCCGGCGCCGGGACCTCAAATAAAGTAGCAACAGCAACACCATTGAACCCGCCAGCGGGAAGTGTGACCGAAGTAACCCTCCTCTGCTCGTAGAAAAACTTCGAAGGAACGAGATGACGCTGGCAAACTTGAAACGTAAAACCTGCAGTCCACCATCCCACCGCCTTACTCCGACGGATTCCCCCATCGCCGCTGGTCTCGAGATAGGGGACGGTGGTCTGGGTCGTTCGATGTCGATTTCTCGTACATCTTGGTGATGGTGAACGTGAAGGTGAATGCCTTCGTGGTTCACTGGAGGGAATACGACGGGTGGTTGGTTGTCTTCATGTATCGTTGACCATACTTCTCTACCTCCAAGTGGATCTGATAAAGACGGGGATTGAGACTGAGAATGAAATTGAAATTGATCGGAAATCGGATGCAATTGGAGTCGTTCCCATTCAATTAAAGCAGCAGGAGGCCCAAATACGGTGCTTTCTACATCTTCTTCTTCGTCAGCCATTTGTGTGCTGAGGACAGTTTGCTACATCCTTGACAAGTTTCCAACCAGGCAACGATGATGAAATGTGTTGCGCAAATAGACGATGTTTCATTAATGGTCCCTATACTATTGCTAAATATCTGAGTCAGTCCTTAAAGGCTTAAACTTCAATACTTGATGAATAATATTTATTTCCAAACATTATCATCTTTAACCAAAAAGTCAAATTCAAAAATTTATTCCGATTGATTAGTTTCAAATACAATTTGATTTAATATTACTGATTGTTTTTAGAGGACCATTTTTGTAAATTGAAACTATTTTGGACTCTAGTCAAAGAAAAATACAAACACATGGACAGACCATTTTTACAATTTTCTTAAATAAGATATTCAGACTTTAATAAAAAAAATTAAGTGATTTGATCCAACCTTACTCACAAAAAGTATCATAAGGCACATACAGTCAACTCCTCGTATAAAATTACCTCATAAAAATGTCAAACATAAAAGGTATCTCTAATAAGCAATTTGGGGAGTACGAATATAATTAACCAAATAAAATTGTTGTATATACTATAAAAGGGTCACCATTTTTCATTCAATGTAGCTGATAAACGTAATCAAATTTATCATAATCGGCAACTCAAATAAGAAAGACATCATCATTTGTGAAAAAAAATAGGATTATTGTCATTATAGCCCAATGATGTTTAGTATATTGGTTTAAAAGGTCATTCGCGATTTTTTTTTTGCCTTTTAGGGGTACGAACTTGTGTTGTACCTGCTAATAAAGGGATGGACCACATTTTAAGCCGGTTTTACCGGTTAAAATAAGCTTATTTGACTTTTTATTTTTCTTTTTAAAAGCTAAAATTGAAAGAATAATCCATGTGAGTTTTTTTCTTCGAAAAAACTCCTTCTTCTCTTATGAATCGATTTGTAGCTCCGGGTTTTAACGACCGCAGGTTTCTTTTTTATCTCTTCCTCTCCGATCGATCTCACAGCCTCCTCTCTCTTGTTCTTCTTCATGTCGTACTGCAGAAACATAGTTCACTCAACCTTCTTACCTTCGATCGAAATCGAGTTCCAGGTTTGATGGAGTGAGATGAAGATGAGTGTGTGGGTCCATCTCCACTCACTTCCTGCATCTGTTCAACTTCATCCACCATGTATACACAAAACTGGAAACCCTAACCCTAGCCCAAATCTTAAATCGCTAAACATATAAAATTGCAATTTAAGCCCTAGTTCCAAAGTTCTCTAATGAGAAAAAAACGAAGAGAGTCGAACCTTAGGCAGGAAAGAGGTGAACCTTCTAACTTTAGCTTTCTACAACAACGAAGTGAAGATACGAGTGTCATAAATTGTATCTTTTTTACAAAGAGAATATGAATCGGAGGCCAAATCGGAAAACATCTCCGAAAAATCATCCAAATCTAACGCACCGAATCCACTTTTTTCTCTCTCCAGAACGTTCAACAACTCCTTGAAGAAAACGACGTCGCAGGGGAGGACGAATCTGCCGGTGGTCTGGAAGTTGAACTCCTACTTCACTTTGCTGAGTAAGGAGACAAACACAAGTAGGTTGAGAAAGCGGGTGGGAATGACGAAGCAGCGGTGTTCTTCACCAGCGTAAACGGTAAGAGATCCGACAGAGGGATGCAGCGACAGCCAACGTTGCACGACTTGTTTGAGGCGGACGATCTGACTGATTTTGTTGCCCCTCTTATTTGTTTGAACTTCAAATTGGTGATTATGTCAACGTTGTAATTTTTGGTTCTTCAATTTCATCACTGATATGTTCCATCCTCTAATTTCATTCGGAATTTCTTTGTACTTTTTGAATTTTTGTGAAAGATAAAGGAAAAATCAACGACACATAGGCTCCATGTGGACCATTTAAGTTGAACAAATGTCATTTGGCATATCAAAATTGATGATTAGGGTGACCCCTTTCATATTTTGATAATGGCTTTTTAAAACGGTAAAACACAAGTACGTACCCTTAAAAGGCAAAAAAAAAAATCGCGAGACCTTTTAAACCAATATACTAAACTTGGTAATAACCCAAAAAAATATTGTATGTTTACTACCGTATAATATAGGATTCAGCCTGTTCTTTACAACATAAACTTAAAAATGAATAAAAAAACAAAAATGATTGTGCATTTTTCTTTACCGTTTGTCTGTGTATTGTTTGTTCACCTTGGAACCTCTATATCATGAGGAATAAAGAATATTGAACTGGCTATATATTTAAAAAAAAAAAAAAAAACTGTACTTTATGAATTAAATGAATGTAATTATGTCTCTTTATGTTCATCCAAATCCAAATCCACGTCATTGTTGTTCTTCTTCTGCTGCTTTCATGTAAAAATACCCTCTTCTTAACCTCTGCAAACCAATAATTGTTAATTAGTTGCAATAAACAAATTGATAAGAGGTGAGTTTAGTATTAGTACCTCTTTTGTATCTCTAATGCGAAGCAGAGACAACCTTTCTAGTGGTCTCTGATTTGTTAGGGTAGCAAGCTGCAATAATAATTGTTCGTCAAATTAAAAACATGTTTTTTTAATAAACTAAAAGAAAAAAATGTCATTATGCATAAAAATCATACCCAAAAACTGAAGGATTCAGGATCACTTGTTGAAGGCATCAAACCCTCTGCTTTATGCAGTTCCGTGAGTCTTGCTTGGTCTGTATCACATAATCTTGTAAGCTATATATTGGTGTTTCTTTTTTACTTGATACAAAAAGAACATTAAGTCCTAACTTTTTTCCTTCTATTTTCCAAAGTGTAGTCATTTTCCAAATATTTTTTAAATATCATTTATATATATATATATATATATATATATATATATATATATATATATATATATATATATATATATATATATGGAATAATTACCTCTTCGGGCTGCCTCTTGAGCCACTCTTATCCATGATCGAGCATATGCTGCTACTTTATTTGTTGTTTGCTGCAACTGTCCGCGTTGCCAATTCATTAGAATTAAATAGAGTATTTTCAACTAATTATGAACATAATAAATAACTACTTTTTTTTATTTTGAAACGGCAAACTAATTAACCTATTCCTAAATAACCACCTATGTCTCTACCGAGACTTGAATCCATGACCTCTCCTATGAACTAATAAATAACTACTTACATCATATTTCTCTCTTGTTCCTTCAGCTGGAAATAAATCTTGCACCCACTCAACTTCTGCAACACGGTACCTTCATACACAAAAAACAAAAACCCAAATCTTAAAAAATTAATTATTTGAAAAAGTCAAATGGTCAACAAGAGCAATCATGATACTCACCCATCTTGATCCCAGTTTCGAAGAATGTGAAATCTTCTTCGACTCTCAACCTGCATGCATTTTAAAATGTTAAAATGAGTATAATTAACCAAAAAAACTATAACTATACATTAAATGAATTTGATCAAATAAAAAAAAAAAAAAAGAGGTAATTCATTTTTATAATCTAACTATTTACCTCCAGGAAAAAACGCCCATCAGGAAGAGGCTCACAACTGCATGAAAAGAAAAGGGTGATTAAATTTATATTAAATAACTAGGTTAACATAGACATAAACTTGTGGATGACATCTACACTTACTCTGTGATTTCCACTTCACAAGCATAATCAGCTACAGATCCGGTTGTGGGGTCCAGTATAACCTACACACGACACCCAAGTACAGTGAGTCAGTTTCTTTACCAATCTAAATAATTCAAAGGAACATTAATTATATCTACCATTCCCATTCGCCGGTTTCCTTCCATAATCCTCCTCACCTGTTATTTACCACAAAAGGTCAAATTACACAGGACACGACAAAACAAAACAGGTTGTATTGTTGTATTTTGAATGTACATTGGATTTAGACTGATGTTAATAGGACAAAAATATAGAATCTGTTAAAACTCACCATAAGTCTGTAACGAGCTTCAAAAATGTTTAGGTGTAACTTCTGACAAGGCAACACAACATCCATGACAAAAAGAGGCATCAAATCAGGACCCATGTTTGTCAAACTCTCATGCTCCAACTTCCTTTCTGCAAATTCCTGTGGGAAGTTCCTCTCTATTATGCTATTCAGTGTCACACTGAAAGCCAAAACAACCAATTCACCTTATTAATCAGTTAATGTAACTACCATAAAACAATTAATGAACTTACTATTAAACAAAGAAACAAACTCACCTTATTGCACATGTTCTAGGACTAATAAACAAAACTGTTCTGCACAAAGGACATTTGTTACCTAATTAAGGGACCAAAAAAGTATTAGTGACTCAAAATGGGGATATAAATATGGAAAAGAACAGAAAGAACACAAACCTCGGTCCATTGATTGGAAGAGGCAAGATCGACAGAAAGTGTGTCCACATGGAGTTGTAATTGGTTCATATAGTAATTTCAAGCAAAGTGTGCAATCAAAATCATCTGTACGTGCTGGTCTCCCATGGAGTCTCCTCCCAAGTATATTGGTTGCTATTCTTTCTAAATTTCTTAGAGCATTGCTGTGTAACAAATTTTAACAAAGTGAAAAAAAGAATATAAGAAGTAAAAGTTCAAAAGAATGTAAAACAGGTATCGTCCTATATTATTACCTTGAAGCATCAACCTGAAGACCAGAAAGAATTGCATCACGAGCTAGCTCGAATCTCTCTAACTGCCAACAACTTATTATATTTCAATTTTGATCTAGTTTTTGTAGGAGTTGGATAAACTGTGAGTAAAAAGTAAAGAAAGAGGTCTCACTAAAATGAGTGCATTTGCCTTCAATATGTATGGAGTTACAGATTGGCTTCGCAAGTTGATAAGGTGATCAGCATCCTTCAATGCAAGCTAAAAAATGGAAGTTGAGATATGAAAAGGTGTCCCTTAAGATTTGTTAATTTAGAAAGCAACAAAAGGATGAGCTCGATCATACAAAATAAACAAAGATCACGTACGCCAGCATGGATTGTAGGATCAAGCCCGCTCAATGGTCTATGTTCAGATGTAGAAGGTGGCCTGTTTTTCAGGAACTGACTAATCCTGGATGGAATTCCACAAAAGATATAAATTGTTCATGTTTTGAGAAATTTCACACAAAAGTTTTATTGAAGTAATTGAAGAGTAAACAGTGATATCTGAGATATTTACCTGAGATAAGCAGCGCATCGGTTGTTAAGAATGACAGGATCAGCTGGTTGAATATTATGCGCTCTTGAGTAACAATTGACAGCCTGATTGACAAATTGACATAAATTTTGTTGGAAAAGCAGAAGAAGAATGCAAACACTTTGAGAAAAGTAATGATTCCAATTATTTACCTCCTCAAAACGATTCTCTCTGAATGCTTTGTTGCCCATATCCATGAGATCATAAACATGACTAAACCGCCCTAATGACATGGATGCCGACTCTTCTTGATTCCCCTGCATTATTCCCAACAACACTGTTTATTTCAACAAGCAATTTGTAAAACCGCAATCTTCGCTGTAACCAATTTGCTTTTGGATTTGGTACTTATCAAATGCAAAAACTGTTCGAAGCTTGTTACCAATTACCAATTAACATCAACAAAGTAAACTCAAAATTCATATTGATTATGGAGTTGACATCGAAACCGAAATCGTTGCCGGCTCGTGCCATATTGAACTCGTCGTATGCCAAAATTAGTGACAATTACAACATTTCCTCTGCGATTAATCATAATTAAGGTAATAACCAGAGCAATAAACTCAAATACTTCCAAAAAAGAATGAAACTCACCCAAATGAAATCCTCGACATCATTAATCCCTTCCAAGCTCAATCCAGACGACGATGATTCTTCTCCGGTAGCCATTCACAAACAAAGCAAACTCGAAAGAGAAATAACAATAGTTGCTTAGCGGATCAAAAGAGAAAAGTAGAGACTGCAACAGTGTTACTAAGAGGTGACGAGACGGTGGTGAAAAAGACTATCGTGTTCTTCAGTGCGTCCTTCATTCCATACACGGACCATATTCATCTACGTGTTCTATCTGTCTACACTTGTTGAATGAATATCTTATACACGCAGTTACTGTGTATGTACAAACTTCAAGGCACAGGGTACAATTGAACTGTTCAGAAGTTACCCTTTAATCCCAGTTTTAGAGCTTTCGTTCTCAGAAAGTTCGATTCGGCGGAAAGAAAAATGTACGAAATTTACGGTGACGAGCAGAGTATTTATTATGTGTGGTATGGTGTACCGCAGTTAATCTGTGCATAGCTGGTTTTGTCTCATCGGATGGATACTGATGCCAATATATAGGTATTTGACTTTGGTGATACTACATTCGGTCAGTTTAATCGGCTTTGATTTTATATGCTTTATTTTAATTAGTTTTTAACATCTTTGCATTTTTTCTAATCAAATAAAATAAAAGAAACTAAATATCTTATTAAAAAATCGGTTTGAACTGCCCGTCAAACAAATTGAACTGAAAATCGGAGAAGAAAAAAGTTCAACTAACAAATAAAATAAAAGAAACTAAATATCTTATTAAAAAATCGGTTTGAACGGCCCGTCAAACAAATTGAACTGAAAATCGGAGAAGAAAAAAGTTCAACTAACATAAATTTTATGTTTATTTATAAATCGGAACGAACCTGACAATTTTTACAAAAGCGTCTTTGAATCTATTAAATTGAACCATTAAAACCTGTTGAATTGAATAAAAACACATAAAAATATAACATTTTACATAAAACATTGTGACTTGTAGATGACAAATTTTTGGTTATATACAAAAAAACATGAAAAATATAAAAATCATGTTGACCGGCGGTCGAACCAGTTGAACTGTGAGCCTTTCATCAGGTCGGTTCAACAAAAAATGTGGTTTTTAATATTAGGAATAAATAGGAATAAATCTCTTATGTAATGATGGTCATTATGCGAATGCTTGCCCGGATCTTGGAAATTATGCACAAAGGTCTTCTTATTCTGCTGCTAATCTTGCTCAAGCCTTCATCACCGAGTGTAACATAAACAGCTCTACACCCGATTGGTATGTCGACTCGGGTGCCACAGCTCATATGGCTCCCTCCTCGGCTGGAATGGACTCTTCTACTCCTTATCATGGCAATGATAAGATAGCTTTTGGTAATGGTAATGTTCTCCCTATCTCTCGTGTTGGTACTTATTCCATTGCTCCAAACTTGAAATTATGCGACATACTTATTGTTCATAATCTCAAAAAGAAGTTACTCTCAGTTAGACTAATGATTACCCGATTGATTTCTTGTTCTCTCGAACCAAATTCGCTATTCAGGACACAATCAGCAAAAGGATACTAGCAACAGGCACGCATAAGGATGGACTTTACGTTTTCAATTATGCTTTTCAAGCTTTGGTGGCATCTGTGATCTCTTCAAATAAAGCCTCTTTTGAATTATGGCATAAAAGACTTGGACATGTTAATTATGATGTTATTTCTTTGCTCAATAAAAATGGTTTTTTGCGTGTTAATTCTATTTTACCAAGTCCTTCTATGTGTTCTTCTTGTGCGTTGTCCAAACAACATCGTTTACCATTTGAATTAAATAATAAACGAGCTCTACATGTCCTTGATATAGTCCATTGCGATTTATGGGGTCCGCACCTATCACCTCTGTTGATGGCTATCGATTTTACACTCTATTTGTAGATGATCACTCACGGTTCTAAGGTTTTTATCCACTTAAAAAGAAATCTGATTTTTATGAGGTTTTGGTTGGTTTCTTACAGTTTGCTCAAACTCAGTTTTCTTGCAAGCTAAAGGTATTTCAAAGTGATGGTGGCGGAGAGTTCTTAAACAATCGAGTTACCAAACTTTTCCTTAATAATGGCACTTACCATCAAGTTTTGTGTCCTTATGTACCTCAACAAAACGGTCGTGTTGAAAGAAAGCATTGTCACCTTACTGAAATCGGTCTTGCCATGTTGTTTAGTGCACATGCTCCTACAAATCGATGGCTTGATGCTTTCACATCAGCAATTTATGTCATAAATCGTCTTCCTACAAAGCTTTTGGATCATAAGTCTCTATTTGAAGTTCTCTTTCAACAATGTTAAAACTTTTGGGTGTCGTGTCTACCCCTATCTATGACCGTATGTGGAGCATAAATCATCTCCTCGAAGTATTGGATGCATTTTTATTGGTTATTGCACTCAATACAAAGGGTACAAGTGCTTGGATCCTTCAATTTCTCGGGTTTATATTACTCGCCATGCCACCTTTGATGAAAGCATTGTTCCTTATGCGTATGATCCCCCTACAGCTAACACATTACACTTATTTTTATCTTCTTATTTTGAAGATCTACCTGTGCAAATTCTGGACAGTTCCAAGCAGTCATCTCCTACACCGGTACCTGTTGTTTCTCATAACTCATCTCAGCCGTGTCCCTCTTGTATCCATGATAACTCGGCATTTTTCCAACCACCATCACAACCTGCGCCAACACCATATGCGCCGTCGCCACCTCCGTCACCGGTTGTTTTCTAACAACCCTCTCCACCACAGCCTCAACCAATTCAGGGGCATTCTATGGCTACTCGTGGTAAGAATGGGATTATTAAACCGAGGCATATTCTTGATATTCTTGCTGTTTCTCCTTCTACTTTGCATGATGATCTTTTTGCTTCCACCGAACCTAAGGGGTTTAAATCAGCTTTAAAGTTTGAACATTGGTCTCATGCTATGGATGATGAAATCAAGGCGCTCCGTGACAATTAAACTTGGACTCTCATACCTCGACCGTTTGCTACTAACATCGTAGGTTCTAAGTGGGTTTTCCGGACTAAATTTAATGCCGATGGCACTATTGAGTGACATAAGGCACGACTCGTTGCTCAAGGATTCACTCAGGTTCCAGGGTTTGATTTTTCTCACACGTTTAGTCCGGTTGTAAAAGCCACAACAGTTCATGTTGTTCTTTCTCTAGCCGTTGCAAATCGTTGGAACCTTCGTCAACTTGATGTTAAAAATGTGTTCTTAAATGGCGATTTACGTGAGACTGTCTATATGGAGCAACCTCCAGGTTATGTTGATCCACGCAATCCAAATCATGTGTGTCGCTTTAATAAGGCTCTTTATGGTCTTCGTCAAGCTCCTCGTGCATGGTTTCAACGACTCAGCAACATTCTTATTACTCAAGGTTTTAAGTGTAGTCAGGCTGACACTTCACTTTTTATTTTTCATCAAGGCTCATGTCTTTTGTATCTTTTGGTTTATGTTGATGACATAATTTTGACCGGTAATCATGAACCTTCAATTGCTCGTTTTGTATCTTCCCTAAAACGTGAGTTTTCCATTAAAGACTTAGGGAAGCTTACCTACTTTCTTGGTCTATAGGTTACTTATACTGCTGAAGGTTTGTGTCTCACTCAAAGTAAGTATGCGCATGATATTTTATCAAGGGATGGTCTCCTTGACTCTAAGCTTGTTGGCACACCTCTTGCCACTAATGATGTTTTTACTACTGATGGAACTCCTTTTCATGATGCTACTTTGTACCGATCCTACGTTGGTGCTCTTCAATACTTAACTATTACTAGGCCTGATCTATCCCATGCTGTCAATCAAGCCAATCAGTTTCGTCATTGTAACACCCAAAGTTTGGAAGGCCAAGAAAGGAAAGAAAACCCTAACTTTAAGGGGAGACTCGGCGAGTCCGAGCGGGATTCGGTTCGAGGAGTAAGTGACCGACTCGGCGAGTCGGCCAAGGGGACTCGGCGAGTCTAGTCTGTGCGAGGAAAACCCTAAATTCGGGACTTGGAGCCTATTTAAACATCTCATTCTCTCCCCTAGGGTTCATTTACTGCCTCTCTCACCCAGAACATCGAACCCTAAGTCTCCATTGTTGTAACGACCCGTCTCTGGTATGTTTCTTCCATGATATTTATTTAGAAGTTTTCAAGAGGGACTCGACGAGTCTATAGCCTGACTCGTCGAGTAGGGACAGGATTTTGAGCACGTGTAAGTCGGCGACTCGGCGAGTCCATATTCGGGACTCGGCGAGTCTGCCTGCCAGGAAGAAACCCTAAATCCCCGGGTTGCTCACTATTTAAGCAATGTTATGTTCCCCAAACTCGCCTCCTTCACCCTCAGAGAGCTGTGAGAAACCCTAATCCATCCCTTGATTGATTAAAGTGTTTTTGTGTGGAATCTTGAAGGTTTGAAGAAGAAGAAGAAGAAGAAAGAACCAAAGAGAAGAGGTGTAGAGCAGAGATCCAAGGGCAAAATCAGAGTTCATTGAGGTATTTCTCGGATTCCTTCTGTTTTATGCTTTAGACCTCCATTAGAACACTTCTAGGGCTAGTTTGAGGTATTTTCCAAACCTTATAGTTGTATGGATGCCTTAATAGGTCGAGATATCCCTAGATCTGTTCATTTAGGAGTTGTAGAGCCCGGATCTATTGCCTTTTTGAAGATGCTTTACATGAGAACCCTAGATCTAGCCTTTATTATGCTTTTTGAGCCTTATTATCTTCATGGATGCTTATGGGCACGTAAAGATAGAATCTTTACGTGCTAATCGAGCTAAGGGAGCCCAGATCTATAAGTTTTATACGCTGGATTCAAGCAGAATCGAGTTTAGAGTAGCTGCATGGATGTGACTCGGCGAGTCGGAAGAACGACTCGGCGAGTCAAGTCGCGAGTCCCGATTTTTCCCCTTTTTGAGTGATGTCGAGTGGGAGCCTGTGAGTAGTAGAGTGGACTCAGTGAGTTGGAGGGCAGACTCAGCAAGGTTCTAAATGGCGTGAGGCGTGGCGTGGCGGCAAGGTCAAGCCTCAAGCTTAACGAGCCATGGCGTTTTTCAAGGCGTGATGTAAGGCGGCGAGTCAGGTCAACTGTAGGTTGACTTTGACCGGGAGAGTTGACTTTGACCAAGGGTAAAAGAGTCATTTTACCCCAGTGCAGTGATTAGCATTTGATTGAGTGTGTTTATGGATTTGTAGCCGGGGAGATACCGGAGCAGCAGCAGTTAGCTTCTAGAGCCATACACACAGCAGCCAGTTCACGAGGTGAGTTTCCTTCTAGTAGGAACGGGTCTAAGGCCACAATACCGACCCGTTCAGTTAGCAGTAGTTTCTGGACTTCAGTCCAGTGCAGTAGTTAGTATGTTTGACGCCTCCGTGGCTCAGACAGGATTTATGTGTTTATGCTAGTTGATATGTTATGCTATGTTGTGTTCAGTTAGTCCGGACTTCGGTTTGATGCGGGGGACGGGGTCCCAGTCAGTTTCGGACTTCAGTCCGATGTAGGGGACGGGGTCCCAGTCAGTTTTCGGACTTCGGTCCGATGCAGGGGACGGGGTCCCAGATAGTTAGTCCGGACTTCGGTCCGATGCAGGGGACGGGGTCCCAGTCAGTGGGCAAGGCCCAGTATGTGCTTTATATGTATTGTATGGTATGTGGTAGTTTGGGGGAGCTCACTAAGCTTCATGCTTACAGTTACAGTTTTGGTTTCATGTACTTCCGCAAGCAAAGGGAAGAGCTCGGGATGATGGCATCGCACACACCACAGCTTCAGTTTTGTCCTGGGAGTTGATTCAGTTTCTTGATATTTTTGGATACAGTTGTGATACAGTTTTTCTCACAGTATTTTATTATGGTTTTTGAAACACGCAACATATGGTTTTATTATGTGATACTCATTTTTCGTGGTTTTTGTTATAATAAAAATCGAAATTTTTGGGTGGTATTTTTGGGTCGTTTCAAGTTGGTATCAGAGCCTTGGTTTGAGGGGTTCGGATACACCTCCGGGTGCATCTGAACTCAAACTAAGGGAAAGATAAAAAGATTTTCAAAAAGAAAAATGTTTTCAAATGAAATTTTGAAAAGCACTTAGAAAGAAAAGAATTTTTAAACAAGATAAGGGTGTGGTGCATGCGATCAACCGAGCTCAAGTAAGTACTCCCAAATTACCCATACAAGTTTTATTATTATGATTAATTGTTCCAGTTTCAGTAGAACAGCATGCTAGTATAGGACTAAGGATCTAGGAGGATGCCTTATGTGACTGCTATATGTGTTTCAGCTTTATGAGAATTGCATGCTAGTATTGAGTAGACAGCAGTAGGATAGCCTGTTTAGGTTATGCCTGGTAGCGCGAGCTTAGCATTGTATGCTAGTACAGTTTCTCGTTATGAGAGTATATTTGCTTGAGTAGTTTCTGGTGTCCAAATGCTGCTTGCTTCGTGCTTTGTAGAACTCTTGGTGATGAGAGTTAGCCGTTAGATGAATATGCCACGTCACATGTGATCAGGGTTGAATAATCTCAGAGTATTGGATTTGGCCCTATTGCGCAGCTCTTGTTTGAGTCTAACCGTTGTAGGGACGAGCCTTTTACTCGAAGGATTATCCAAGCCTCATCACATGTGATGGTATTCAGGTGATGGCTAATTAGCATTACAAGGAGGCCTTCAGCAGCTGAGGACTGGTTTGAGTGGAGTCAGAGATTTCCCTAGGGCAAGCCTAGGATGAGAGTAGTAGAGATCAGTAGTAGTAGAAGTGACTTGGTGGAGTCAAGGCAGTTCTTGAGGAAAGTACAGATAGATGTAGAAGGTAGTATGGGCCCGTACTCGAATCAAGGAAGGCCGAGACAAGACCAGGAAGCTAGTAGTAGTATCAATGATCCCTTGAGATATTTCAGTTTTCTGATGTTGCAATGATGTGTTTCAGAATGGTGGTTTTGCGTTCGAGGCCAGCAGCCGGCAGTGGAGGTGCCGGGGAGGGATCAGGATCAGGCTCGGGGGACGAGCGCATGGATGAGCAGACCAGAGAGTTTCTTTCTTCAGAGATTACTCGTATCATTTTAGAGCAGACTCCTGTGATCTTCGGTTCGATCAAGGAGGGTATCCTAGAGATGATGGATGAGAGGTTGGGCACCTTCCGTGCCGAGGTGGCGGCCATGATGGGGTCGCGCATACTTACGTTCAGGGAGTTCAGGACATGTGGAGCTCCAGACTATCATGGGGCGCGGGACCCCATAGCGAGTACTAGATGGTTGGCGGATGTGGCCAACGCGTTCCGCACGAGCAGGTGTCCCGAGAGTGACAAGGTTAGGTTGGCGTCCTGTCTCCTGAAGGACAGGGCACGGGATTGGTGGGAGGAGGTCGGACATACCATTGGAGATGATGCAGCGTTGGATGCCATGACCTGGGCTGATTTCCCTACCAGGTTCAGGGCGGAGTTTGCACCAGTTATTGAGGTACAACAGTTAGCTAGAGAGTTTTAGCACCTCACCCAGACTACAGAGACCGTGGCGGAGATCACCGCCATGTTCAGGGAGAAGGCTCTTCTTGTTCCTCAGTATGCAGCCGATGAGGAGATGAAGAAGGCCCGTTATCATGAGATGTTGCGGAGCGATATCCGCCAGTTTGTGAGCCGGTCCAGCTGTAAAACGCTGGATGACATGATTGCTAGGGCTCGAGAGAGGGAGATTGATCTCGAGATGGAGAAGAAGAGGAAACCGGAGGCGGTTTCGGGTTCAGGAGGTTCGGGCAAAAAGCCCAAGGTTTTAGATCACAGATCCAGGATTCAGCCGAGCCATGGTCGATGTGGCAAGTGTGGGAGGATGCACGATGGGGTGTGCAAGACAGGGAGTTCCGGCTGCTTCAAGTGCGGCTGGACTGGGCATTTGAGCAGGGATTGTACGACCCCTGCTACTGCCATTGCAGCATCAGATCTGATTTGCTTTCAGTGCAATCAGAGGGGACATAAAAAGTCCCAGTGCCCGAGTTTAGCCGCAGTAGGGAAGGTGGCTGCACCTGCCCCTGCTACTTTGAGGATTACAGATGGCCGGCAGGGCCGAGCCGAGGCGCCAGTGGCGAAGAGTAGGGCGTTTCAGATGACAGCAGAGGAGGTGCGAGCGACTCCTGATGTGGTGACGGGTATGTATCTTCCCTTCGTCTCTATATTATTATTGTTGATTATTTCTTATGATTATATGTTTTATATAGGGTCGTTCTCTGTGAACGGCATTTCTGCTATGGTATTATTCGATTCGGGGGCTACCCGATCATTTGTATCGCTTGCGCTTAGCAAGAGATTTAGTAGAGCTCCAGGGGAGCTGGATTGTCCACTAGAGGTTGAGATAGCAGATGACAGGACCGTGAGGGTCGCCAGAGTGCATAGAGGGTGTTCTCTTCAGTTGTTCGACGAGCAGTTTTCGGTGGACCTAGTTCCTATTCCCCTGCGAGGGAATAAGGTTATAGTAGGCATGGATTGGCTGAGCCCCAATGGGGCAGTGATTGATTGTGAGCTACAGCTAGTGAGGGTTCGCACTCCAAGTGAGGGAGAATTGGTGAATCAGGGCGAGAGGCCACATCGCGGACCAACCTTTTGTTCCGCCGCGAGAGCGAGACGCTATTTTCAACAGGGCTGCACGGGTTATGTAGCTTATGTCTTGGATGCCCAGGAAAAGGACAAGATGATAGTTGATGATGTTCCGATAGTGCGAGACTTCCACGGAAGTATTTCCCGAGGATTTACCGGGAATACCTCCTGAGAGGCAGGTTGAGTTTAGGATCGACCTGATTCCTGGTGCGGCTCCGATAGCCAAGGCACCGTATCTTCTAGCTCCCCCTGAGATGCAGGAGTTGTCTACGCAGCTGCAGGAGCTGCTAGACAAGGGTTTCATTCGGCCGAGCAGTTCGCCTTGGGGAGCGCCGATCCTGTTTGTGAGGAAGAAGGATGGGTCGCATCGTATGTGTATAGATTACCGGGAGTTGAATAAGGTAACGGTGAAGAACCGTTACCCACTTCCGAGGATAGATGATTTGTTTGACCAGCTTCAGGGGGTGTCTTGGTTCTCCAAGATCGATCTACGCTCCGGGTATCATCAGATGCGGGTTAGGGATGAGGATGTGTAGAAGACTGCTTTCATGACCAGATATGGTCATTATAAGTTTGTGGTGATGCCATTTGGGCTCACCAATGCTCCAGTCGCGTTCATGGATCTCATGAATGGCGTGTGCAGGCCGATGCTGGATTGGTCAGTGATAGTATTCATAGATGATATCTTGGTGTATTCCAAGACGCAGGAGCAGCACGAGGAGCACCTGAGGGAGGTGCTGGAAGTTTTGAGGAGGGAGAGACTTTTCACAAAGTTCTCCAAGTGTGAGTTCTTGTTGCGCGAGGTGCAGTTCCTTGGTCATCTCGTCAACCAGAAGGGTATTTTGGTGGATCCGGCCAAGATAGAGGCCGTGATGCAGTGGGAGGTCCCGAAGTCTCCATCCGAGATTCGGAGCTTCCTAGGGTTGGCAGGGTATTACCGGAGGTTCATTTAGGATTTATCCAAGATAGCAGTGCCGCTCACCCGACTGACCAAGAAGTCGGTGGTATTTCGTTGGGGGCCTGAGCAGCAGGCAGCGTTCGAGACCCTCAGACAGAGATTGTGCGAGGCTCCGATCCTTACCTTGCCAGAGGGAGTAGAGGACTTCGTAGTCTACTGTGATGCCTCAATCACAGGTATGGGAGCAGTGTTGATGCAGCGAGGCCATGTGATAGCTTACGCCTCGAGGCAGTTGAAGCCTCACGAGGCTAACTATCCTACCCATGATTTAGAGCTGGGGGCGGTTGTGTTTGCCCTCAATATTTGGAGACATTATCTTTATGGGGTTCGTTGTACTATCTACACGGATCACAAGAGTTTGAGGTACCGTATGGATCAGCCGAGTTTGAACATGAGGCAGAGGAGGTGGTTGGATGTGCTGAAGGATTATGATTGTGAGATCCTTTACCATCCAAGAAAGGCCAACGTGGTGGCCGACGCCCTAAGCCGCAAAGTGTCGGCAGCCCCTATCAGAGATTTGTGTTTGAGGATGACAGTGATTACTCCGTTGTTGGAACGGATCAGGGAGGCTCAGGTTGAGGGCCTCAAGGAGGAGAGGCAAAAGTGTGAGAGGATAGTGGGCCGAGTAGCTTCGTTTTATTATGACAGTCGGGGATTGCTGACACTTCATGGGAGAGTGTGGGTACCGTACTGGGGTGGGGTACGGCAGGTGTTGATGGACGAGGCTCATAAGTCTCGATTTTCTATACACCCAGGGGCGACGAAGATGTATAGAGATCTTCGACCCGATTATTGGTGGCCCTGCATGAAGCGGGATGTCGCTTGGTATGTTGAGAGATGCCTGACCTACAGGAAGGTCAAGTCGGAGCACCAGAGGCCTCACGGCAAGATGCAGCCGTTAGACATTCCCGTGTGGAAATGGGAGGACATCACGATGGATTTTATCACCAAGCTTCCTAGGATCGCACGAGGAGTAGATTCGATATGGGTAGTAGTGGATCGGTTAACGAAGAGTGCTCATTTTATCCCGATCCAGGAGAGTATATCGGCAGAAAAGTTAGCCGATATCTATGTGCGTGAGATCGTGGCACGTCATGGAGTGTCGGTATCGGTGGTGTCAAACCGAGATGTCCGTTTTACATCCAGATTCTGGAAGTGGTTTCACGACGAGATGGGTACTCGTCTTCATTTTAGCACCGCTTTCCACCCTCAGACGGACGGGCAGAGCGAGAGGACATGCTCCGGGCATGTGTTCTAGACTTCGGTGGCAGTTGGGATACGTATCTTCCGTTAGCGGAATATTCGTATAACAACAGTTATCATGCGAGCATTGATCGACCTCCCTTTGAGATGCTTTATTGGAGGAAGTGTAGGACCCCAATTTGTTGGGGCGAGGTCGGTCAGCAAGTCGTTGGGAGCACAGAGGTGGTGCTCAAGACGACCGAGTTGATTCAGCAGGTCCGTAGTAGACTGCAGACTGCGTAGAGTCGGCAGAAAAGCTATACCGACAGGAGGCGTTCAGACTTGGAATTCCAGGCATGCGATATGGTCCTTCTGAAGGTCTCACCCTGGAAGGGTGTCATCAGGTTTCGGAAGAGGGATAAGTTGGGCCCCAGGTTCATTGGTCCTTTCAGGGTTTTGGCCCGAGTGGGTCAGGTTGCTTATCGGTTGGATCTTCCAGTAGAGCTTAGCCAGATCCACAACACTTTCCATGTGTCTCAGTTAAGGAAGTGTTTGGTGGACGAGTCAGCAGTTGTTCCCTTAAAAGATATTCAGGTTGATAGCAGCCTGAATTATATTGAGAGGTCGGTCGCGATTCAGGACCGGAAGACAAAGACCTTGAGGAACAAGGCAATTCAGTTAGTGAAGGTGCAGTGGCAGCACCGGAAGGGGTCTGAGTGGACGTGGGAGGCTGAGGAGGAGATGAGAGAGCACTACCCGAAGTTATTTGCAGATTCAGCCGTAGCAGACTTCGAGGACGAAGTCTGAGCCAAGTGGGGGAGAATTGTAACGACCCGTCTCTGGTATGTTGCTTCCATGATATTTATTTAGAAGTTTTCAAGAGGGACTCGACGATTCTATAGCCCGACTCGTCGAGTAGGGACGAGATTTCGAGCACGTGTAAGTCGGCGACTCGGCGAGTCCATATTCGGGACTTGGCGAGTCTGCCTGCCAGGAAGAAACCCTAAATCCCTGGGTTGCTCACTATTTAAGCAATGTTATGTTCCCCAAACTCGCCTCCTTCACCCTCAGAGAGCTGTGAGAAACCCTAATCCATCCCTTGATTGATTAAAGTGTTTTTGTGTGGAATCTTGAAGGTTTGAAAAAGAAGAAGAAGAAAGAACCAAAGAGAAGAGGTGTAGAGCAGAGATCCAAGGGCAAAATCAGAGTTCATTGAGGTATTTCTCGGATTCCTTCTGTTTTATGCTTTAGACCTCCATTAGAACACTTCTAGGGCTAGTTTGAGGTATTTTCCAAACCTTATAGTTGTATGGATGCCTTAATAGGTCGAGATATCCCTAGATCTGTTCATTTAGGAGTTGTAGAGCCCGGATCTATTGCCTTTTTGAAGATGCTTTGCATGAGAACCCTAGATCTAGCCTTTATTATGCTTTTTGAGATTTATTATCTTCATGGATGCTTATGGGCACGTAAAGATAGAATCTTTACATGCTAATCGAGCTAAGGGAGCCCAGATCTATAAGTTTTATACGCTGGATTCAAGCAGAATCGAGTTTAGAGTAGCTGCATGGATGTGACTCCGCGAGTCGGAAGAACGACTCGGCGAGTCAAGTCGCGAGTCCCGATTTTTCCCCTTTTTGAGGGATGTCGAGTGGGAGCCTGTGAGTAGTAGAGTGGACTCAGTGAGTTGGAGGGCAGACTCAGTGATGGAGGGACTCGACGATTTGTTCATACAACTCGACGAGTCCAAGGCAATCTTCTTAGCTCAAGAACAACTCGTCGAGTTGTTCATATGACTCGGTGAGTCGGATGCAGATTGTCTGAGTTCTTGAATCAAGAGGGTACTCGTCAAGTCGATGCCATACTCGACGAGTAGCCACGAGTGGGGTTGAGAAGTGAGACTAGAGACTCGGCGAGTTGGCGGCCTAACTCGGCGAGTCAGGTCAACTGTAGGTTGACTTTGACCGGGAGAGTTGACCTTGACCAAGGGTAAAAGAGTCATTTTACCCCAGTGCAGTGATTATCATTTGATTGAGTGTGTTTATGGATTTGTAGCCGGGGAGATACCGGAGCAGCAGCAGTTAGCTTCCAGAGCCATACACACAACAGCCAGTTCACGAGGTGAGTTTCATTCCAGTAGGAACGGGTCTAAGGCCACAATGTCGGCCCGTTCAGTTAGTATGTTTGACGCCTCCGTGGCTCAGACAAGATTTATGTGTTTATGCTAGTTGATATGTTATGCTATGCTGTGTTCAGTTAGTCCGGACTTCGTTCCGATGCAGGGGACGGGGTCCCAGTCAGTTTCGGACTTCGGTCCGATGTAGGGGACGGGGTCCCAGTCAGTTTTTGGACTTCGGTCCGATGCAGGGGACGAGGTCCCAGATAGATAGTCCGGACTTCGGTCCGATGCAGGGGACGGGGTCCCAGTCAGTGGGCAAGGCCCAGTATGTGCTTTATATGTATTGTATGGTATGTGGTAGTTTGGGGGAGCTCACTAAGCTTCGTGCTTACAGTTACAGTTTTGGTTTCAGGTACTTCCGCTAGCAAAGGGAAGAGCTCGGGATGATGGCATCACACACACCACAACTTCAGTTTTGTCCTGGGAGTTGATTCAGTTTCTTGATATGTTTGGATACAGTTGTGATACAGTTTTTCTCACAATATTTTATTATGGTTTTTGAAACACGCAACATATGGTTTTATTATGTGATACTCAGTTTTCGTGGTTTTTGTTTTAATAAAAATCGAAATTTTTGGGTGGTATTTTTTGTTCGTTTCAATTGTTGTGCATTCAAGCTTCCAAGCCATTTTTGGGTGATTTGAAGGAAGAAGAAAGAGGGGAATCATTGAAGCTGCAAGAATTGACCTTTGATCTGAAGATTTTGGGAAACTTTCTGAGTTATTGAAGGTATTAAGTCGTTTCCCTCCTTTAAATCTATTATGGTTGTGAGTTTTGGGGGCTTTTAGCCATGATTAGCTACCCCTTTTGAGTTAGAAGCCAGATCTGAAGTTGCTACTTCGGATCTAAGCATATTATGGTCTTGAGAAGCATAAAGTATCTGCCCTTGAGTTGATTATGGAGCCTATTTGCCTTAAACCCTAGTTTATGGTGTATTTTGCCTAGATCTCCTTCAATACACGTAAAGTTTGCAATTTTACGTGAGGAATAGGCTTGGGAAGGGTAGATCTACAGTTTGGAGTCCATGCATGACTCAAAAGTCCTCTGCATGTATGGAGATCTGAATGGACTTGGCGAGTCCTTTGAGTGGACTCGGCGAGTCCTTTGAGTGGACTCGGCGAGTAGCATGAAGATTTGGAGGAACTCGACGAGTGGGATGAACAGCTCGTCGAGTCAGATTAAGTTGCGCAGGAACTCGGCGAGTTGGATGAACAACTCGGCGAGTTTGTTGAAGGTTGTCTTGGACTCGGCGAGTCTGTTCTTGGACTCGGCGAGTCAGGTCGCGAAACCCCAAACCCTTCGAGTTGAGACTCGAATCAGTGAGTTGAATGGAGACTCGGTGAGTTGGACAGGTCAGGACTCGGAAATCGGTAGACTCGGCGAGTCGAGTCGCGAATGGAAGGACTCTGAACATATGAACTCGGCGAGTCAATAGGGTGACTCGGCGAGTAGGGTTGACCTGGAAGGTTGACTTTGACCAGGACTTTGACTTTGACCAGAGTTGACTTGGTTGTCTTTCGGGGGTCAGTTAGACTCAGTGTTGCATTGATATTGGTAGCTCAAGGAGCGAGTGGAGCAGGAGTTCAGAGAGTTGTTGGGCAGCAGCTCCTGGGTTCATCAGCAAGTTCAGCCAGTGCAGGTGAGTTTCCCTTTATATGAATGGGTCTATGGCCACAATGCCGACCCATGTAGTTATGAGTAGAAGACCCGGGGGTTTTCCCTAGGCACAGTATGCTAGTATGATATTCAGGACGAGGACCAATGATAGCGGGCGGTGCCCAAGGAACGGTTTATGTAATAGTTTATACTTGTTGTCTGTGTGATACTTGTATGTGCCTGGTAGGGAGGTGAGTGTGGGCGAGGTTTCGTAACTCACCAATAGCAGAGTGTGGATGGTGTTCCACATCTCATTAGCAGCAGATCAGGGGTGAGGCCCGAGTTAGGAAAAGAGTGAGTGTGGGTTGGGCCCGTATCTCACAATCAGCAGCAGTATGGACGGGGTTCCATGACTCATTAGTAGCAGGACAAGGGCGAGGCCCAGAGACAGGCGAGGCCTTAGGACAAGATTCGTTAGTATGTGTTTAGCTTATGTGATGTGATATGTTTATGTGCTATTATATGTTAGCGGGCGAGGCCCTGTGACAGGTGAGGCCTAAGTGAAACAGATTTGTATCCGAGCGGGGCTCGAAGACAGGCGGGGCCTGGAGTGGCGGGGCCGTTGTAGCGGGCGAGGCCCAAGGTAGCGGGCGAGGCCCGAGGTAGGGGGCGAGGCCCAGGTTAGCGGGCGTGGCCCAGTATGTACAGTATGTGGTTATGCATGGTATGTGGTAGGGTGGGGAACTTACTAAGCTTCGTGCTTACGATTTTCAGTTTTGGTTTCAGGTACTTCTAGTAGTGGAGGGAAGATGTAACGCCCGTAGATCAGGGCTAGTTAATTTAGAGACGATAAGCGTCAAAAATGACTTTTTGATAGAATATTATTTAGGATGAATAATCCTAACTAAGTTGTAGTATATGTTACAAGGTTTCCGTGCATATAAAGAACGCCAAAATCCGAGTTAAAACGAAGAAGTTATGACTTGTTGAAGTTTCGCGACAGAACCGACACAACGCTGAATGACGTAAAAAGTGAATTTACGTTAGAGTGATATTTAGCCTTAGCGATCTAAACGAGAATCGAAGATCTCATTGTTAGTAGCGAAACGACGAAAAGTTAGGCAAGAATGGACGTCGGACGAAGAAGTTATGAATTTATAACGAAATTTTCTGTCCCGACCTATTAAAAATAAATAATAAAAATAAAAGTCAAAATTAGCCGACGGAGTCTAAACGAAAGTCGTAGAGCGTAGTCTCACCTTCGCGTGGATATAAAGAACGTCGAAAACGGAGTTCGTATGAAGAAGATATGAATTTCCGAAGTTTATTAAATATTTTGTATTTAAATTTAATTGAAAAATCCGACATTATCCGAAGGAGTCACTGATCTGATCCGAAGTACCTCCCGCGTACTCGTGTATGCCCCGCGTACAACGAAGCATGATGGCCCTCGCATCAAGTGGCTTCGGATGACGAACGCCATGACGATTTCGGACCTGTACGCCCCGCGTACTCCGAGGCTCCAGCCTCCTATAAATAGGATCCGAGGGAAGCCGAGTTCTTTTGCTATTTTCTCTCTTCTCTCTCCTGTTTTGCATCGATTTGCATGCCAGAAATACCCCGAAGCCCCGGTATTATTCTCGAGCCCCGAGGCAAGTCCCGAGATCCCGAAGATCCCGAGAAGTGCTATTCCCGAGCCGAAGCTCTACCCGCGAGAAGTTCGATTTTTGTAGAGATCTTCCAAATCTGCTGAGGATTACTACTTCTACAAGCCGTAGTGCTGTCCGATCATCTTCTGATCAAGTGAGTGTGTAGTTACTTTCTCCTAACACATAAATATTAAGTATTTTCTATAAAATACGTGCTATGTGTATAATATAAAGTTGTTTATATGTGTGGGTGTATAGTCCCTTTCATAAACACGGGTATAATACAAGTATTGTTTGAATGTATTAAGTATATGTTTGGGAGAGTGTGTGGTTACTTTCTTCTAACACATAGATATGAAGTATTTGTTATAAAATACGTGTTATGTGTTTATATATTGTTGTTTATTTGAGATGAGTATGGAATGAATGTTTTATATAGTTTTTAAATGAGTTAAACTGTATATTTATTTTATATCTACAAATATGTTGGGTAGAACATGGGTAGATGAGATAGTTGGTATGTGATAAAATGATGAGGTATGAAAGATGATTAAGAATGATATTGGTAGATGCACCATTTAAAGAATGTCATAAAACTAGCAGATGCGCTTGAGAATAATATCGGTAGATGCACCAAGTAGTGAATGTCGTGATCTTGGCAGATGCGCCAAATAAAGATTGTCATAACAATAGCAGATGCGCTTATAGGATAATCTTGGCAGATGCGCTTATAGGATAATCTTGGCAGATGCGCTTATAAGATAATGTCGGCAGATGCGCCTAAAAGAGAAATTCATAAACCTGGCAGTCGCGCCTCATAGTGTATGACGTAATCCTGGCAGAGGCGCTTAAAGGATGATGTTGGTAGATGCGCCTTATGTAGCAATAGATTTGGTGCTAATTCCTTAGGTCAATCCTTAGGAATGAATGAATGACGGGTAGTTGAATTCTTAGGGTAAAATCCTAAGAAATAAAGAAGATAATGGGGATGGATAATTGGGTTGATTGTTTGATGGTTGAAGATAATAATTATATTATTGTGGGTTGAAAACCCTATATGCTCACCAGGCTCCCAAGCCTGACCCACTTAGTTTTCTTTGTATCACAGGTATCGATACGAAGATATATTTCACGGAGAGATTAAAGGAGATGTAAACTCTTTAGTGTAAATAATGTAAGTTCTGTTTATGCTTATGTGTCTGTATCGGAACATGACATCCCGAGATTTTGTTATATAATGAAAATACATTTCTTTAAAAGAAATGCTTTGATAATTTTTATCATATTTTGTTTTGGGAACAAATTCTGCAACTGTTTTCTTTAAAAGATTACTCTGATTTTAAAAACAAAGCATAAACAAATCGGTCTTTTCTGGCCGAGAAATTGGGGATGTCACAGAAGAGCTCGGGGTGATCGCATGACACACACCATAAATTAGACAGCTTGGAATGTTTTACTCTGATGATGAACATGTGTTTTGGAAATTAATACTCTGATTATATTTGGATTGATGATTTTTCTTTAAGTAATATTTTATTAAAAGAAAATTTTTAGTCTTGAATTTTGGGACGTTACAGTCATGCCCTTAATGATCACCATTTTTCTCTTGTCAAACGAATCTTGCGTTATGTTAAAGGCACTCTTCATCATGGACTCACCTTTTTACACCCCATCAAGTCTATGCTTATTGGTTATTCTGATGTTGACTGGGCACGTTGTATTGAGACCAGACGTTCTACTTATGGCTACTCTATCTTTTTTTTGTGGCAATCTAGTTTCATTGAGTGCGAAGAAGCAACCAACTGTGTCTTGCTTAAGTTGTGAGTCTGAATATCGGTTATGGCCAACACTGCTGCTGAACTTATTTGGATTACTCATCTTTTACATGATCTTAATGCTCTTCCTTCTGAGCGTCCTACACTCCTTTGTGACAACTTAAGTGCTATTTTCTTGAGTCAAAATCCTGTTGCACATAAAATAGCCAAGCATATTGACATTGATCATCATTTCATTCGAGAACTTGTTTTAGCTGGAAAACTACACACCAAATTTGTTCCAACCAAGCTTCAGGTTGCTGATATATTCACTAAGCCATTGCCCAGACCATTGTTTGAACGGTTCCGAGATCAATTACGTGTTCATCCACCACCCATTCGCTTGAGAGAGAGAGGGGGGGGGGGGGGGGGGGGGTTATTAGGAATAAATCTCTTATGTAAATTAGTTATTATGTTTCATTTTATTCATGTTGTAATTGTGTATATATTTGTTTCAATACTTCAATAATATTTAAGGAAAATCATTCTCACATTTAAAACGTTGGTTTTTACTCATTTTATTGCTCACATAAAATAATGACATGTAAAATCTATTAATTCTCTTTCTGAATCTTTTTTAATTCTAACATTTGCTTTGATCTGATAGGTAGAAATATAGGTACCAACAAAAAAGATATTTATTTCTCAAAATGTTAGATTTTAAATATGCTAAATGAAAAGTTAGTTTTTAATTTATAAGTTAACTTATCAATAAATTATTGCAAATAATTTATTACAAATTTATAAGATATTATAGAACTAATATTTATTTAAAATAACTTCAAGATCTCGTATTTAAGCCATATATTTATATGTTAGTTATGTATCATTAAAGATGCCACACAATATTAAGAACATGAGAGAAAATAGTTACGAATTTATAGTATTAAAAACATGCAAAAATAATCATATGATGAATTTTTTTCTCCAAAAGTTAAAACTTTTTTTTTATGGCATGTCATCATATTGGTTCAATAAAAAATACGGTTTTTAAAACGTTGGTTTCTACTCATATTATTGTTCATATAAAATAATGACATGTAAAATCTATTAATCATTTCCCTTAATCTTTTTTAATTTTAACATTTGCTTTGATTGGTAGATAGAAATATAGATATGAACAAAAAATATTGATTTCTCAAAAAGTTATATTTTAAATATGCTATTTGAAAAGTTGGTTTTTAATTTATAAGTTAAACTTATCAATAAATTATGGTAAATAATTTATTACGAATTTATAAGATATTATAGAGCTAATATTTGTTTAAAATAACTTCAAGATCTCGTATCTAAGCCATATATTTATATGTTACAAGATGAGTTATGGATGATTAAAGATGTAACACAGTATTAAGAGCATGCAAGAAAATAGTTAATTAGTTACGGACTTACAATATTAAGTACATGCAAAAAATAATCATACGATTGAATTTTTTTCTCCAAAAGTTAAAGCTTTTTTTCTTTTATGAATTGGAAAAAAATAGGGACGTCCTATGAACCAATCCAAGAGTTTAGGGGTGTGAAAGGGGGCCGTCTAGAAATTAGATTCGATGAAAACGGCGCACCGATAAAATTTAAGCAAACCACAACAAACAAATACAATAATACAAACAATTTTTTTTTTCTTTTTAGGTTTTTGACAAGTAAGAAAACAAGTATTTCGAAACGAAAGTCGGATTTGTTATCTTGTTTTTATGGAAAATTCTTTTCGTATATGTCCATTGAGCCATTAAGGGTTTATTATTCTTTAAAATATATATAAGTTATAGTAATTATCTTTTGTATTGTAGTTTCATTTTTCTCAAACGAGAAACATTGGTTATAGAAACAAAGAACGTATTTGGCCTCGACCACGCGTCTTTATGTGGCATAGTTTATGGCATGTTTCGTAAATTACATTCATAAAAATTTGTAGCATAACTCATCAAAGTTGTTGATCATTAATAAGTTATTGTACTCTCACAAAGTAAACTCATTAATATTTATTGTGTAACAAACATAAACAAATGATGATAGCATCACATAATTCTGTTTTTATTTTCCGATAAATAAATAATCAATTAACAAATGGAAACTAATTTAATCCATTTCAATGTGTATTTATTTATATAGAAATAATATTGGTCATCATATTATGAAACACATGACCAATGTTTTAAAAATCGGTTTTTTAGTTGAACCGGTATGATGACCGATTTCCGATTCGACCGTTGGTTCAACCGGTTTTATAATTTTTGTTTTTTTTTTCTATTTTTCTACACACACATAAACATATACAATTTAAACATTAAAAATACACATAAATACAAGTTCAACATTAATCCAAATACATTTAAAACACATAACAGTAAGTTTTACATTAATCAATGTACATAAAAAAAAAGTATAATACATAAATAAAATACAATTTTAGATATATACAAATGCATTAATAAACTTTATAACATTTAACGTGTTTTTATTTAAATAAATCTAAATAGAAGTGGAAAAAACCAAAGTTTGTTATGAAAATAATTCATTTCAATGTGTTTTTATTTAATTTAATCGTTTCAACCAGTTTATTTTAACCGGTTCAACCGGATTTTTGTAAAAACCGGTTGATTCATTCCGGTTCATAAAATAAATATAAAACCGTTGCTAGTTGAACCGCTTCTTTCTTCAACTTCCGATCCAACGAGTTCGACCGACCAATTCAAATCGGTTTTTAAAACATTGCATAGAACTTAAAATTAGAAAGAAAATTTAAAATATTAATAATGTCAAATGTGAAATTCTAGTAACATCAAATAACATTTTGTTTGTAACATTAAAAGAATGTAAGAAAATACCAAAAAAGGATATAAGGAAGGCCGCAATCACAGATTGGGCCACATGGATGAACCAATTTCGAAATTAAATAAAAAAAAATATTGTGATTTTGACTTGGCAAAGTCAACGTCAAGATGCTATTAGGAGTAGATGCCGTTCGTTTGATACATAAAGATATGATGGGAATAATTTAACATTTGAATTTTCTGCCGGGATTGGGATCTTTCAAAGGCCGACGTACAATCCTCCAAGCATGTGTCATGTGTGAGATGAAAGAGTAAAAGTAGGAAACACGTCGAGCGGGACCCTCTTCATATTCTACTAATCAACTTTCAATCGATTGTTTAATATTAAGATATAAGTAGCTTGTGTTTAGTAATTAGTAGTGCCGTAGGATGCTATTATTTTGTAAGCGATCTTAGTCCGAAATCAAATTTAATTTTTTAAGAGTAGGTGTATTTAACCTTTTTGAAAAATGAGTGAATGAAACATCAAAATATATATTTGATGAAAGAATGTCTTGAAAAAAACGAATGAGATAGAAATCGAACAAACTGGGTGAACAATAGGCTCATGGTACAGACTACAGACTCAATCAAACATCAGTCAATCGTGATCCTGGCCACCAATCCAGTCTACGATTGGTTTTGTAAAAAGTAAGGATCATTCAATGTGAGGTGCAAGATCAGGCTTCATGGGCTCGTGTTTTTGAAGACTTTTGGACCAAAATGAGCTGTATCTTTTTCACAAAAAATAGGGTTTTTTGTTTACTAAATTCTCATATTTAACTGTTAAATAGTTTCCTAATTTTGTACGAGTCTTTAGGGTTTAATTTTATTATAAACTAGGCGTAAGAACCATATATTACATGGGTTTAATTAAAAATAAATAAATATTAAATTTTAACAATTTGAAAAGTTTGAATTTATAAGAAAAATGAGAAAAGTTTTGAATTATTAAAATTAATGTGGCTTTAATATATTGAATACATTACATATATAAACTCTTTCTAATAAATACCTTACATATATATTACCTTACATACTAAATGTAGAATTTTAATTTAATAAATGAAAAATAGAATAAAATGACAAGTGGAAAATAGAAAATTTAAAAATTCTAGAAAATGTCATGTGTCCAAATGAAGGAGAAGAAGACATGTGCCAAAAAACATTCATTTATTAGAGTAAATACTAGTTGTGAGACCCGTATATTATACGGGTTGATTAAAACAAAATGTTAAGTACGAACGATTAAATAGAAATTTTATTTGAATTTGAAATTGAAATAAATGAAAATTATGAGAAAAAAAAACATGCAAAAAATAAATAAATTAAAATTATGTGTTTAGTGTGTACTAAGCGGGTTAATTATAACAAAATGTTAAACATAAAGGTTTAAACTGTAAATTTATTTGAAATTGAATTTGAAATTTAAAATTTAAAATTTAAAATTTGAAATTAATAGTCATTATGGTAGGTTTAATTTATGGAAACTAAATTAATGATATATTGAAAATAAAAATTAAAGGAATGACAAGTGGAAAATAAATATATCTCAAATTATAACAAAATGACATGTGGCTAATTTTATGAGAGAATGACATGTGGCAAAGTGATTTTCATTTATTAGGGTAAATGTGTTAACAGTCTTTGAATTATGAAGTGAAGAGTTTACGAGTTTGAGAAAATTATATAAAATAGAGACTAGTTCATGAATGAATGTAGATTTTTCTTAGTGAATTTTGAGTGTTTCATAATCGTTTCGGTTTTCTCCTCTCATAGTTAATTACACATCCTTTCATATCAGAGCCTATACGAACCGAACTTATTGTAGCATCGGGTGTGACAATAGTGTGCCCTACGTTCGAGACACTTGATATTATAATTGAATGGTTGAAGCCAGTGACAGAAAAAAACGATGCGACGAATGCGTAAGTGTTGGCTCTATTTATCTCTAACCACCAACAAAGTTGCATGTAAACCACACATTCAAGACACAAAGGTGAATTACGTCAATACTTTCGAGACAGAGGAAAATTATTGGTTTAACAGGCCGTTAAACCAAAAATTTGTCACCAGAACTGTTCAACTAAAAAACCGATTTTTAAGACATTGTACAAAATACATGTTTAGGTACGAAGTTGCAAAGATTACTATAATTTCTTAGAATGTTTTAGATATTATGATATCCTAACATAATTGTATGATAATAAGGTCCTTTTAAGATGTATTTAGTTGGAAAGTCTCTTTTAAGAGTGTGATAAAAATATTGATATGCGAAAAATATTTTTCTTAGATCAAAAGCTATGAAATATGTTTGTAAAAATGGTAAATATAACAAAATTGAACAAATAGTTTTTTTATGGACCTAGAATCTTCAATTTAGTTCAAAGATTGCAAACGCATGGAATTCCCAAAACCAAATTGGAATTACATTAAAGAAGAACACATTTCATACTACAAAATCTAATAACTCTTTAATAATTACAACATGTGAATTCTCTAAAATCTCACAAAATTGGCACACAAAACATTATTAGACCGATAAGTAGTTGATAATTATATACCGTACTTTGTAGATCATGTGAGAGGTTGGAAGAATCTCATAGGAGTGGGCAGTTATAATTGCTTTGTCATGAGAGAATTGTATTCCTTTGGGAGTTAAGAGCATCCTGACTGCCAAGGTCTTCGGTCTTTTTATTATGTTAATTAGATTAGCTAGATCTATTTTGATGACAACCTTGAGTGTTGAACTGGATAGATCCTCTTTTGCATTGAATCTAACTGGTGACTACGATTGACCTAATTACAATTTAATTCTGACTGACAAGATATATGTCTTTCTTTTACATTGTAAAATATAATCTCAGTTGAAATTGACCGATGACTATTGTTTATGAAAGTGATTATTGAGTCAACTTCAAACACTTATAAAAAATTAGCCTAGTTCTCATCAGTTTGAAATGTAATATTATCATCAAACTTATACAAATTTAATTTGATATGGGAGTAACTATTATATAAAAATGATTAATAACTTAATGATTTAAGTAACACTCATGTGTTTTAGACATTACAAAAAAGTATTTATATGTGCATGCTTTAGCTCATTTATTATATTTCAAATGGTTTCCACATGTTTGACCAAACAATAAGAAAATATGCATTGATTTCATGTGTAATCAAGCTTGTACATCAACTTCTTTGCTGTGAGAATACCATGGAATTAGTCAAATTAAATTTATTTTCCATTTTTGTAATATTGGATAATCTGTTGAGATTTTTACACATAAATAAATAAAAGAGCATGTTAAGAATTAACCAAATCTTGTTTCACCTCAATTGACAATGATCTTTGTATTATTTTGAAAGCTATCATGTTTAAAATTTTTTGTTTAAATTGAAGTCATACAAATTTATTATATAACTAGGTTAATACCGGTAGAAACTATTGTTGAAAAAAACACAATATTGATAATTTAAAATTGTAATGACTAATCAAATATTTGTAAATATTTTTTAGTTTATAAAGAAAAAAGTTTTGTCTATAAATTTTTAATAATTAGTTAAAATTAAAATTAATATATATATATATATATATATATATATATATATATATATATATATATATATATATATATATATAGGGAATATACATTACAGCTCCACCTAAGCTTAGGTACTAAACCTCTAAATTATGCACTTTTATTCTTAGTAAATATAACCGATTCATTTTTCACTTGGTAAATATACAATTCCTCATTGCATTTTTTTTCCTCTATTATCGTTTAACCATCCATATTTTATTTCCTCCATTATCGTTTACTACTTCACGTCAGTGAACATTACTGTTTTCCGTCATCACGAAGGTCAAAGATAATTAATATTTTTGCTTTCCTATCAAAATCATTGCTTCAATATTGAATCTAAAACATCAAGGGTTTATTATGAATCCTAATTGCAATCTTTAGCTAATAAAATGACATAGTTTAATGAGGTTTAGTACCTAAGCTTAGGTGAAGCTAGGGGTGAGTATTTGGACCGGACCGACTCTTAGACCGGACCGGTTATGGAGAATTTTGTGGACTATGGACCGGACCGGATGAGTCATGTCCGTGTCCGTGTCCGGGTCCAGGTCCGGGTTTTCCGGTTTTTAGACCCGTTTGGACCGGTACAACTTTAATTGCATAGAGTATAAGTAATCTACATTGATGTATAATATTATAACTTGCATACTTAATACGTTTCATGGGTGTTTAAAAAACATCACAGATTACAAAATCTTGCTGAAAAGCTGAACTTTTTCAGCTTTGATAGCTCTACTTTGAAGGATTGTAACTCAGTAATATAATACCAAAATAAACAAATTATAGTCTAAATTCATCTACAAACTATAAACTAAATGTTGGAAAAAACCGCAGGTCAATTCGACTTAAAACGAATGAGTTATGGGTGTTTAAAAAACGTCACATATTACAAAATCTTGTTGAAAAGCTGAATTTTTTCAGTTTTGATAGCTCAACTTTGAAGGATTGTAACTCAGTGAATATAATATCAAAATAAACAAAATTATAGTCTAAATTAATCTAAAAACTGTAAACTAAATGTTGAAAAAAACCGCAGGTCAATCCTACTTAAAACGAATGAGTTATGTGTGTTTAAAAAACCTCACATATTATAAAATCTTGCTGAAAAGCTGAAATTTTTTCAGCTTTGATAGCTCTACTTTGAAGGATTGTAACTCAGTGAATATAACACCAAAATAAACAAAATTATAATCTAAATTCATCTACAAACTGTAAACTAAATGTTGGAAAAAACCACAGGTTAATCCGACTTAAAACGAATGAGTTATGGGTGTTTAAAAAACGTCACAGATTACAAAATCTTGCTGAAAAACTGAATTTTTTCAGTTTTGAAAGCTCTACTTTGAAGGATTGTAACTCAGTGAATATAATACAAAAATAAACAAAATTATAGTCTAAATTCATCTACAAACTGTAAACTAAATGTTGGAAAAAACCGCAGGTCAATCCAACTTAAAACGAATGAGTTATCGGTGTTTAAAAAACGTCACATAAATCTTAAACATGTCCAGCCGGTTCTAAACCCGGTAAAAACTGGACCGGACCGGGAAAAAAACCGGACTGGACCAGATAGAAATCTTAGAACCAAGAACCGGCCTGGGGGTCCAAAAAATCGGTCCGGTCCGGTCCGGTCCACCGGTCCAAATGCTCACCCCTAGGTGAAGCTGTAATGTATATTCACTTTTTCATATATATATATATATATATATATATATATATATATATATATATATATATATATATATATATATATATATATATATATATATATATATATATATATATGAAAATGTGTAAATATTTGATAAAATTATGATTTTGCACAATGCAATACAAATTTGAATAAATTGAAAAAAACAAACATAATTTATCATGAAATTGATATTGTCATCTAGTGAGGGATATAGGTATTTCAAAATTTAAATCAATTTCTAAAATTAAGATGGTAAAATTAAAGAAAGTTTATGAATTCCCTATTTATTGTTAATTATAAAATTTATATTAATATGAATGATGGGTAAAATGATATTTTAACTTTCATAGAAAAGGAGGATCGAAAGAGATAAAATTTATTTTTATTTTATTTTATTATTATTATTTTTTTTATATGAGAGACAAGAGATGTGTTAAATCAAAAGAAACACAAATAGTATTTAGCCCATCTACTGAGCACACATGGTTTCTGCTTGAGCTTGAGTTTTTAATTGGAGTCGCATAAAAACTACTAATAACGCTTAAGGCTTAAGCAGTAGGCTAATTAATACTTTTTTATGCCAAATTGGTTTTTCCATATTCTTTTTCCTAGATAAAAGTAATTTAAAAAAACCAATATTAGTGTAAAAGGTATTAATATACAACTGATTATGTTTAAATAAGTAATTATAGATATAACAAAAACAATTGTTTAGTTTTATTGAAAGTAAAAACGAAATTTATAATTACCTAATTCTTTTAAATATTAAAATTCTTTTAAATAAAATATAGCAAAATAAAAATATTTACACCGAGAAATAAATAAGGAGACAAATGGACAATCCAATAGGTATAAAAACTCATAAGTGGACCTTGTTATTTAAAAGCTGAAGCATCCCATTAAATGTAAAAAACTTAAGCCCATGTATGACTGATATCAATATCCAAATAGAAGTAAAACACGATAAATTCAATTTTCAACATTATTTTTTCGCAATTAAATCAACAATAGTATACCCTAGTCTAAGAACATCGATAATACGTAGTTGTTTTTTTTTCTTTTAATTAATAAAATCTAAAGTTTTCAAAAAGTTATTGTGTTTCCAAACAATTTTTTTTTATATAGATTCTTAATTAACAAGCTTTACCGTTAAGATTTTTTTTAAAAAAAAATATAAATTAATCTTATTTTATTTATTTATCTATTACATATACTTATATAACTGTTATTATGGGAAACTCACATATAGTAGGCTTTGTAAAGCTTTTTGAGTTGGTAATATAACAAAAATGTGACACCAAAAATCATATGAAAAAAAACTCTAATATAATGGATGTCTATAAACCTTTTTGACTTGGTGGGCGATAATACGGCACCAAAAAGGTTTGCAAGAAAACTCTTTAATGATTAACATCTTAAAAACTTAATATCTTTTATTTAATTAAACTTTATTTATCAAAAAAATAATATTGTTATAAACTCTCTTCAAATGTTAGTATTGTAGAGGTTCTTTTAGAAATTGATAAGTTTATCTTTATCTTTCTTTATAACCACTCATATATATATATATATATATATATATATATATATATATATATATATATATATATATATATATATATATATATATATATATATATATATATATATTTTACTTTTCAAGTCAGTGTCATATTTTTGAAAAATAACATTGGTTTATATTAATATTTTAATAAATAAAAATAATAAAACAGTATGTTGCAATAGTATTTTTCAATCTTTGGTGTTTCTGTAATTTTGATTTTTTTTTTTTTTTTGAAAAACAAATTTTATTGGAAAACATTAGCAATTAGCTAATGGGAACAAACCAAACAAATCGAAAGACAAACATAAGATTGGAAAGTCAGCCTACATAACTAATCTATTTTTTTTTTTTCTAGTTATGTTCAAAACCCAAACATAGGATTGAAAATTTTGACAATTACTTTTTCTAATATAAATTTCTATAAAATATATTCAAATCTATTAAGAATATTTAATTAAATAGATTAAATAATCAAAAAGTAATACTTAATATCCAAAAATATCTAGGATGCAAAATAAAATTATATGAAATGTAAGTGTAAATGGACAAACCTTATGATAAATTAAATTTATTTTAGGCTTTATATTTACTTAATTAATTGATTTCATAATTAAAATAAAAATAAACATATGTTATGAAAAATCTATCTTCTTAATAAAAGAATCACATCAGCAACGTGTCACGTGTCACTTACAACATGGATTTCCATTCAATGTTAAATTCCATTTTTGCCCCTCCTTCATATCACACAGTCGATTACATGTACACGAAATCAGTATAACATTTCCGCTTATAATTTACATTCAACCTATCAGAAGGAGAATCGAAGGAGAAATCACAGAGTACTCAATGAAAATCTTCACTAAATTAGCATTATGTGTAACAACCCAATTTTTCACGTCCAAAAATTTCGTTTTTAAAACATTACTTAGAAAACATTAATAAGTAAAACATTGTTTAATTAAACCATTTCACATCAAAAACCAAATTTGAAATCCACAACATTTGAACAACCAAAATATCAGAGTATCAATCCCAGAATAAACTCATAACTGCGGAAACAAGAGTGTGTGTGATAGGCCGTTACCGCGCCGACTCCTTCCCCTTTGAAGCAGAGGTACCTGAAAACCAAAACTGAAAACCGTAAGCACGAAGCTTAGTGAGTTTCCCCCACTGTACCACATACCATATAATCACATAACATACATATATTTTCAGGCATATATGGGTGCCCGACCTACCCCTTCGGTCCTCTCGACCGGATACTGCCTAGCATATCTGGGTGCTGGCCTCCCTTTCGTTCCTATCGACCAGATACTGCCAAGCATATCTGGGTGCTGGCCTCCCCTTCGGTCCTCTCGACCGGATACTGGGGAACTATTTCTCCCCTCTACTACTACCACATAACATGTATCACAATATCAGAATTTATCTATCATGACTGGGTATGACTACCCCTTCGGCCCTACCGACCGGATATCTCGGAGACCATCTCCCCCTACTGTCACTAGCCCATAACATCATATCATACTAGTACATAAACATAACACAGGTAGTAGTAATCCCTAGATGAATATCACAGAGACAATCATCTATATACAACTCCTACTCGTGGGCCGGCATTGTGGCCGTAGACCCACCGCTACTGGAAGGTAACTCACCTCGAAGTAGCTGCTGATCTGATCGGGAACTGACTGTTTACTGCTGCTGCTCCGGAAATCCTTCGGCTGTAATTCCCACAACATACTCAATCAAACACTGCTAACTGCCCTTTGGGTAAAATGACCATTTTACCCCTAATCATGCCCTAAGTCAAAGTCAGAGTCAACTATCAGTTGACCCGACTCGCCGAGTTGGCTCGCCAACTCGCCGAGTCCCTGTCCAATCGACTGACCTGGATCCCGTCTCTACTCGTCGAGTTAGGCGTTGACTCGACGAGTTCTCCTTCCAAACTGATGTTCAAGTCCTTCATCCTACTCGTCGAGTTGTATGAACAACTCGCCGAGTTCATCTTCATCTGATGAACACTTATGCTGAGACTCGCCGAGTTGTATGAACAACTCGCCGAGTCTGCTCTTGATCTAAGAAGATTGCCTTGAACTCGCCGAGTCAGGGCAATGACTCGCCGAGTTCCTTCATGGATGAGTCCGGCTTCCAACTCACAGAGTCACACCCCGTAACTTACTACTCTACTCGACACAACGAAAAGGGGACAAACTCGGAGACTCGCGATCAGACTCGCCGAGTCGTTACCATGCAGTCTCTAAATGGTTGATTTCGCTTGAATCCAGCTTATGCTATCCACAGATCTGGGTTCCTAGAGTATGAATAACACGTAAAGTTTCCAACTTTATGTGTAGATACTCACCAATGAGGGTTTTAGGGCTCAAAATGCATCAAAAAGGGTAGATCTAGGGTGTACATGCAACATGGGTCCATAAAGGCAGTAGATCCAAGCTCCTGGAGCTCGATCTCACCTAGATCTAGGAGTTACCCAGCTTATTACGAGTCCACAAGCATACATAAGCTTAGAAATGGATCAAAAGGGCTTTAATGGAGTTATAAGGAACAATAAGCATGAAAACAGAGGGGGAAATCGCGTTTTACCTCAAGGGAAACTCTGAGATTGCTCAAAGATGGCTGACCTCCTCTTTTTCTTCTTGATCCACTCTTCTCCCTTCTCTAAAACTTAAAAACACACAAGGAATGCTTCAAACTCTCAAGGAATAAAGCTTTGAACGAGGGGTAGGGCTCTGAGGGTGAATGGGGCGGAGTTGGGGCGCAAATGGTCGTTTAAATAGGGTGCAAACCCTTGGAAATTAGGGTTTCACCAGACAGCGCGGACTCGCCGAGTCCATAATATGGACTCGCTGAGTCGCCAACTTAACCACGTCCCAAGTCTCGTCTCTACTCGGCGAGTCGGGCCTCCAACTCGCCGAGTCCAAGGCCAAAATACAAAATACTCAGATATAACTTACATACTAGGAACCAAGTGCTACAAATCTCCCCCACTTATTTTAGATTTCGTCCTCGAAGTCTGCTGCTCGATCCTGAAACAGCTCGGGGTAATGCTCCATCATCTCTTCCACCGGCTCCCAAGTCCACTCTGATCCCTTCCGGTGCTGCCATTGCACCTTCACGAGTTCCACTCGCTTGTTTCTCAAATCCTTCGACTTCCTGTCGAGGATTGCGACTGGGCGCTCAATGTAATTCAGGTTGTCATCAACCTGTATATCCTCTATCGGCACTACTGCTGAATCGTCCACTAGGCACTTCCGCAGCTGAGAAACATGGAAAGTGATGTGGATCTGGCTGAGCTCGATTGGCAGATCCAGCCTATACGCTACCTTGCCCATCCGGGCTACAACCCTGAACGGTCCGATAAATCTCGGGCCCAACTTGCCTCGCTTCGTGAATCGAATGACGCCTTTCCAAGGCGATACCTTCAGGAGAACCATATCCCCAACCTGGAACTCTAGGTCGGATCGACGCTTGTCGGCGTAACTTTTCTGCCAACTCTGTGCGGTCTGAAGCCTGCTCCAAACCTGCTGAATCCTCTCGGTAGTCTTGAGCACCACTTTGGTGCTCCCCATGACCCTTTGACCAACCTCTCCCCAGCATATCGGGGTTCTGCACCTTCGTCCGTACAACATCTCGAATGGAGGGCGGTCGATACTCGCATGGTAGCTGTTGTTGTATGAGAACTCAGCCAAGGGAAGATAGGTATCCCAGCTACGACCGAAATCTAGCACGCATGCCCACAACATATCCTCCAAAGTCTGGATGGTCCGCTTGCTCTGACCATCCGTCTGCGGGTGAAAAGCGGTGCTAAAATGCAGACGAGTGCCCAACTCCTCATGAAACCTCTTCCAAAACCTGGAAGTGAAACGCACATCCCTGTCCAAGATAACCGATACTGGCACCCCGTGCCGCGCCACAATCTCCCTAATATAGATGTCGGTCAATTTCTCGACCGATATGCTCTCCTGAATCGGAATAAAATGAGCACTCTTGGTCAACCGATCCACGATGACCCAAATCGAATCTACCCCATGCGCGGTCGTGGGAAGCTTCGTGATAAAATCTATCGTGATATCTTCCCATTTCCACAATGGGATGTCCAACGGTTGCATCTTGCCATGCGGTCTCTGATGTTCGGCCTTGACCTTCCTGCAGGTCAAGCACCGCTCGACGTACCAAGCCACATCCCGCTTCTTGCAGGGCCACTAATAATCTAGACGAAGATCCCTATACATCTTCGTTGCCCCCGGATGAATAGAGAATCGAGATTTATGCGCCTCCTCCATCAAGATCTGACGCACGCCTCCGTGATATGGCACCCACACCCTACGGTGCAGTGTCAATAGTCCTCGGCTATCATAATCGAAGGAAGAAACCTGACCCACCACATGCTCGCTCTTCCGATGCTCCTCCTTGATAGCCTCCCGTTGAGCCTCCCGAATTTGCTCCAACAGGGGAGTCACTACGGTCATCCTCATGCAAATATCCCTGATCGGCGCCGCCTTGCGGCTAAGCACATCGGCCACCACGTTGGCCTTCCCCGGGTGGTAGAGGATCTCGCAATCATAATCCTTTACCACGTCCAACCACCGACGCTGCCTCATATTCAGATTCGGCTGATCCATGAGGTACCTCAAACTCTTGTGGTTCGTGTAGATGGTACATCGAACCCCGTAGAGGTAATGCCGCCAAATCTTGAGGGCAAAAGCCACCGCCACCAACTCCAAATCATGCGTCGGGTAGTTCGCCTCGTGAGGCTTGAGCTGCCTCGAGACGTAGGCAATGACATGCCCCCTCTGCATCAGTACCGCGCCCAACCCTGAAATGGACACGTCACAGTAAACCACAAAATCCTCTACGCCCTCTGGTAGGGCTAAGATTGGCGCCTCGCACAATCTCTGTCTCAGCGTCTCAAACGCAGCCTGCTACTCGGGTCCCCACCGAAAGACTACGGCTTTCTTCGTCAGTCGCGTCAGGGGTACGACTATCTTGGAGAAATCCTGAATGAATCTCCGATAGTAGCCTGCCAATCCTAGGAAACTCCGAATCTCAGATGGAGACTTCGGAACCTCCCACCTCATCACGGCCTCGACCTTGGCCGGATCGACCAGAATTCCGTTCTGGTTGAGAAGGTGTCCGAGAAATTGCACCTCGCGCAACCAAAACTCGCACTTGGAGAACTTGGCATACAAGCTCTCCCTCCTCAGGGTCTCCAATACCTCCCTCAGATGCTCCTCATGCTCCTCCTGTGTCTTGGAATAAACCAAGATGTCGTCAATGAAAACTATCACAGACCGATCCAGCATTGGTTTGCATACGCGGTTCATGAGGTCCATGAACGCGGCAGGAGCATTGGTGAGCCCAAACGGCATCACCATGAACTCATAATGGCCATAGTGCGTCCAAAACGCGGTCTTCTGCGCATCCTCCTCTCTGACCCTCATCTGATGGTATCCCAAACGCAAATCGATCTTGGAAAACCAAGACGCTCCCTGAAGCTGGTTAAAGAGATCATCAATCCTCGGGAGTGGGTAACGGTTCTTCACCGTTACCTTATTCAGCTCCCGATAGTCTATGCACATCAGGTGTGACTCATCCTTCTTCTTCACAAACAGGATCGGGGCTCCCCAGGGTGAACTGCTCGGACAAACAAATCCCTTGTCTAGCAACTCCTGCAGCTGCGTAGACAACTCCTGCATCTCGGGAGGAGCCAACCGATACGGTGCCTTGGCTATCGGAGCCGCACTAGGAATGAGGTCAATCATGAACTCCACCTGTCGCTCCGGAGGTATCCCAGGAAGCTCCTCTGGGAAGACATCTGCGAAATCTCGCACCACCGTAACCTAGCTCACTGTCGCCTTACCCGCCTCCCGGGTATCCATCACGTACGCGACGTATCCTGCGCATCCCTGCTGAAGGTAGCGTCTAGCCCTCGCTGCTGAACATACTGTAGGTCCACAATGCGGCCTCTCGCCATGAATCACTAGCTCTCCCCCACCTGGGGTCCTGACTCGCACTAGCTGTTGTGCGCAATCTATCACCGCCCCATTAGGGCTCAACCAATCCATGCCTATAATCACCTTGTTCCCACGCAACGGAATGGGAACCAGATCCACCAAATAACGCTCCTCGAATAACCTCAAAACACAATCTCTGAATATTGATGACGCCCGCACCGATCGATCGTCGGAAATCTCCACCTCCAAAGGGCAATCCAACATGCCCGAAGGCTCAGGAAACTTCTTGCTAAGCGCAAGGGAAACAAATGATCGGGTAGCACCCGAGTCGAACAACACCTGAACTGGGATACCGTTCACATGGAACGATCCTAACACATATATATACATACACCGAGCACATATCAATATCATAACATCAAATAAATAAATGAGAGGGAAAGAATCATACCCGTCACTACATCGGGCGCTGCGCGTGCCTCCTCGGCGGTCAGCTGAAATGCCCGGCTCCTCACCACTGGAGCCTCTGCCTTGCCCTGCCGGCCATCTGTGATCCGCAGGGTCGTTGGAGCTGGCGCCTTCACCGGCGCTGATGCTGTCAACTGGGGGCAATTGGCCTTCTTATGGCCCCTCTGGATGCAGTGGAAACACAACAACTCAGACGTCTGAATAACTGCTGCCGGAGCAGTGCAATCCCTGCTATAGTGTCTAGACTTGCCGCACTTATAGCAGCCTGATGATCCCGACCTGCACGCCCCCTCGTGCGACTTGCCGCATTTCCTGCAGCAGCCCCGTCCTTGTTGGCCCTTTGGCCCCAAATCTGATCCCTTGGGCTTCTTCCCCGAAGCCCCTCCTGGCTGCCCCTCCTCTGCCTTCCGTTTCCGGATGTGCTCCAAATCTATCTCCCTCTCCCTCGCCCTGGCAATCATAGAGTCCAGGGTGGGGCAAGCTGAAAAACTAACGTGCTCCCGGATATCAGCCCGGAGCAAGTCATGATAGCGGGTCCTCCTCATGTCCTCATCACCCGCATACTGGGGCACCAACATTGCCCTCTCCTGGAACTTGGCGGTGATCTCCGCCACAGTCTCCATCGTCTGTCTCATGTCCAAAAACTCTGTGGCCAGCTGCTGAAGCTCGACAGCCGATGCAAACTCTGCCCTGAACCTGGTCACAAAGTCTGACCAGGTCATAGCCTCAATAGCTGAGGCTCCCAACGAGTCACCCACTGACTCCCACCAATCTCAAGCTCGGTCTCGTAAACATCCTGCTGCATACCTCACCTTCGACCCCTCGGGGCAGAAGCTAGTTAACTGTGCAGACTCGATGTCTGCAATCCATCGCCTAGCAGCAATGGGGTCTTTCACCCCGTTGAAATCCGGCGCACCACTGCCCCTGAAGTCCTTAAAGGACAGCGTGCGAGATCCCGACTGGCCAGATGCCATGTCACTCCTGAACGCCCTGAGGCGATCCTCCATCAACTCGATGATCCCTTCCTTGATCGACCCGAAGATAATGGGGGTCGACTCAAGGATACCCCTGGTGATCTCTGACGCGATGAACTTGCGTAGTCCCTCATCTACCGGCTCGGAACCTGATCCCGAACCTGACCCCTCTCCTGAACCGCCATCTATCGGCCTCGAATGAAGTACCACCATTCTGCAATACATAATAACAATCATTAGTGATACTGATACTTCTTGAGGGATCACAACTACTTACAAGTTCCCTGGTCTTGTCTTGGCCTTCCTTGGTTCGGGTACGGATCCTCTGCTTTCAGTAGTACGGGCCCATACTACCTTCCACACCGTACCTTCTTCAAGGACTGCCTCGACTCCACCAGATCCCTTCCACTACGGCTGATCACTGCTATATTCATTCTAGACTTGCCTTAGGGAAATCTCAGGCTCCACCCTACCAGGTCCTCAGCTGCTGAAGGCCTCTTAGTAGTGCCAATTAACCATTACCTGAATACCATCACATGTGGTGAGGCTCGGATAATCCTTCGAGTAACAGGCTCATCCCTACAACGGTTAGACTCAAACGAGAGTTGCGCAATAGGGCCAAATCCAGCACTCTAAGATTATTCAACCCTGATCACATGTGACGTGACGTATTCACCTAATGGCTAACTCCCACCACTCAGAGTCCCACAAATCACAAAGCAAGCAGCATTCGAACTAAGGGAACAATCTCAAGCAAATCCGCTCTCATAGAGAGAAACTGATCTAGCATACCGAGCTAAACTCATACTGTCAGACATAACCTAACAATCTATCCTACTGTTGTCTACTCGATTCTAGCATGCAATTTTCATACACTGAAGCACATAAAGTAGGCACATAAGGCATCACTACTAGATCCTTAGTCCTATTCTAGCATGCTGTTCTACTGAAACTGATAAACACAACATAAGCTTGTATGGGTACTTTGGGGAATACTTACTTGAGCTCGGTCGATTGCGCACATCACACACTTCGTTTCTTCTTAAAATACCTTACTTAAACTTTTAGAAAACGTTTTCTTTTTCAAAATCTTTTGACCCCTTGATTTGAGTTCAGACACCCCCGAAGGTGTGTCCGAATCCCTCAAACCAGGGCTCTGATACCAACTTGTAACAACCCAATTTTTCACGTCCAAAAATTTCGTTTTTAAAACATTACTTAGAAAACATTAATAATTAAAACATTGTTTAATTAAACCATTTCACATCGAAAACCAAATTTGAAATCCACAACATTTGAACAACCAAAATATCAGAGTATCAATCCCAGAATAAACTCATAACTGCGAAAACAAGAGTGTGTGTGATAGGCCGCTACCGCGCCGTCTCCTTCCCCTTTGAAGCAGAGGTACCTGAAAACCAAAACTGAAAACCGTAAGCACGAAGCTTAGTGAGTTTCCCCCACTGTACCACATACCATATAATCACATAACATACATATATTGTCAGGAATATCTGGGTGCCCGACCTACCCCTTCGGTCCTCTCGACCGGATACTGCCTAGCATATCTGGGTGCTGGCCTCCCCTTCGGTCCTCTCGACCGGATACTGCCTAGCATATCTGGGTGCTGGCCTCCCCTTTCGATCCTTTTGACTGGATACTGCCTAGCATATCTGGGTGCTGGCCTCCCCTTCGGTCCTCTCGACCGGATACTGGGGAACTATTTCTCCCCTCTACTACTACCACATAGCATGTATCACAATATCAGAATCTATCTATCAAGGATGGGTATGACTACCCCTTTGTGACAACCCGAAATTTCCATTCTGTACAAACAATATCACTTCAATAGAAGTTATAACAGTCATAGTCAATTTTCAGACTTTTCGTATAAATTGGAGTAATCCAGGCTTTACACTTCAGTAAATATCAGGAGAGTGGATGCACTATGGTTTTGTGCAACACTGTTATTCCAACACTCTGTTATATTAGAAAGCATTTCAGGAATAAAAATATTTTCAGTCAAAAATATCTCAGGACTATAAATAGATTTCTGAACCAAATTCATTCATTATTCACATTTCCAACTAGAGAAAAGCCATTTTCTCTCTCACGGATCTTCGGGTTTACATCCCAAATCGTGAGTACACTTCTCTAGTTGTTTTATAATGCTTATTATATGCTTAATAACATAGATTACATGTCGAATACGTGAGATTCGGGAGTTTACCGCCCAAGAACGTTCTTGGGGAGTAAACTCTAAAATGAAGCTTAAAGGCTATCTAGTCCCATTTCCTTGTTAAGTAACTAGCTAAGGGTTATATGTATGTACATTTGAGACTAGAAAACAATCAAAAACACCTAGCTTAGGGTGTTCACGGCCCAAGAACTTCTTGGACCGTGAACTCCAAATTCAAGGGCCAAAATGTGCCCTAATCACTCCTAAGGCTTTAGACATTAACCATCATTTACTTCTAGCTAATTTGTGGACTTTAAAACATCAAGAGCACCCCTCAAATTGAGTTTACGGCCAAGGAATACTCATAGGCCGTAAACTCCAAACAAGGGCACCAAAGTGTGCCTAGGGTCCTCATTAGCCTTAAACAAATGCCTAGAAATTATCCTACTTGTGATTGGGACTTGAAAGAATAAAAACACCCATCCCAAGAGAGTTTACGGCCGTAAACTCTAAGGGATTTGGCCTTGGGGCCGTAAACTCCTCAAAGGAGTATTTTCTATGCCCTAAACTACCCAAAGGATTAAACAACCAAGCAAAGCTTATTCTAGAAATCAAATAGCACTTCAAAACATCAATTACCACCAAGATTGGAATTCACGGCCGTAAACTCAAGGTTTTACGACCGTAAACTCCTTGTGTGGGGTTTATTGAGGAGTAAACACATATATAAGGCCCTTTGGTACACTAAACCCCTTTAGCCTTGTCCCACAACAACTTAGATGCAACCATTAGGACCTATAACACTTATACAAAGTGTTTACATGTTCCTGAGTGTCCCAACTAAATTTATTAGTTATTATTTGGCTAATTAGTTATATATATGTTCAAAATATGATAACTAGGCTCGTGCGTGTGAACAAGTCTCCGTTTGCCACCTAGCACGGTATCCGACACTTCAATCCAATCCACTCACCACAAGTGAGTTCATACCCCTTTAATTAACCTTTGAAATACTTTTAAATGTTTTAAATACTTTATGGGGGATACAAGTTAAATACTTATAGTTATTACATCAATCACATGTGATTAATAACTAGAAAACCAATGATTTTATTACTGTTCAAACTGTTTATCAAACTGTTTTACTTCAAACTATTTTACAAACTCTTTTACTTATCAAATACTTTTATTTAAACTTTGTTATACTTCTTATAAATTGCATGCCCATATATGTATAGATATATAAGAAATGTTTAAAGGGCTTAGGAAGGCCATCCGCCCTATTTCCTTTTCGCGCTTGAGATGTGGTCTGGTGGGATTTCGGGTAGCCCTCCGAAGGTCGTTTCAATATTAATTATATATCAAATGTACATATATAGACATAAAAGTACTCCTTTATTCATGCGTATCAGTACATCATTAGTAAGTTACCATCGGGGTAACACAGGATCATACTACTACAATTTCTAGATCAATGAGTCAGTTCATTCATGAGTCAATACTTATTACTACAAGTACATATACAACTATACTAGAAAGAGAACATATACAACTATACTAGAAAGAGAACATATACAACTATACTAGAGAGAGAACATATACAACTATACTAGACAGAGAACATATACAACTATACTAGAGGAAGAACATATACTACTATACTAGAACAGTTCATTACATCACATATACAAGAATACGTTCATTATTGTGATATGAATCGGAGCATGACTTAAATGACATAGCCCGAGTTGTAGCCAGAATCTCTTGAAGGGAGAGCGTGAGCTTGCATATAGATCTATACTGGATTGACTATCCTACACCTTGCTGCTAGCTACAGCCGGACCTGCAGGTCTGCGGGTGCCAAACGTCATTCCGTTATTACGACCATTCGTATGTCGTTGTTACCATTCGATAGTATGGTGCAATTAGTCACATGATACCTTAATATAAATCCGGTTTAAGGTAGTTAGTACAGCAGTAGTTCCTATAATACAACACTACAGTACTACAATGATGTACCCATTACATATATTTAGTGATTATTTCACTTAAACATTAATGTACAAACTATATTTTGTTAAATGATAGTTACACTTGTGAAATTACACACTTTTACAACAAACGAGCATACAAAACAGTTAAGCCTTGGTAGAAGGCTACTTTAATAGAAAATATAGGTTTTTCTGAGAGATTCAAACTTTTACAAACACTTACAAACATTTACTTACATTTTACAAACTTACACTTGAGACATGTTCAAACGTTTTTTATAACAAACATCGACACTAAAGTACTTATGAACTCACCAGCTTAATGCTGATAAACTCTTTCAAAATAACTTGTATTCTCAGGTCATCAGTAGACAGGTACCGAGGCCAGCTTTTGAGAAGATGGAGCGCATCCAAGACTCATCTTATTATTTTGATTTACATTATATTTTTGGTGTCTATAACTATACTGAACACGCTTGTATTAAAAATATATATTTAATGCAATGGATGATGTTGTTTTCTTGTTTTCTTTTACTGTGTTGTGATACTCTACATGACGTCCTCCGCCCCAGAACGTTTCCGTTGTTCTTGGTTTTGGGGTGTGACAGATTGGTATCAGAGCATTGTTTATAGTGAATTGAGTATATCAACCCATAAAAGATATACTAAACTATAAACCCAATAGGGATTAAAACACTCTAACCAAGAGTCTATACTTTAAATATTAAAATATTTAATTAAGTATACTAGTCTGCATTCATACTAAAATCGGTGTCACAATGACAAGAACAAAAGTATTACGATTGTTAAATATCACAAGTGAGCTCGGGGATGTATGGTCAGTCCTGGGAATGGCATAGCGCCATAGCCTGATCAACTATGCTGGTCCGAGGAATGATTAGCATGTGCCCTAGAATGGTTGTGATATGTTAACAAGTCTACAAACTTACCAACAATACCACAAGAAGATCAGTAGAACCTAAACTTAAAATACTATAGGTGTATTTTGTACTACTAGCTACATATATACTATATTCTTATACCTCTTTTCTCGCGTAGATTTAAATGGCTGGATTCCATCACGGTGACCCGTACTTTCCAAATAAAGGCAATGCAGGGTGGATCGAAGAAGAGCCCGAAGATGAGCATCCATTCCCTTTGGATGATCACCTCGCAGAAGGCTTTTCTAATGGATCCGACTTCGAGCCTGAAGTCAACAACCTACCGCTAGTAGGTCAAGCCCCGAACAACAACCCCCGACCAGCTTTTCCAGGTCCTACACCCTTGTGGGCAACCAACTTGAATCGATGGAGTGACGAACAGGGTCAACCCTTACCTTAATTTGGGGACCGAACCTTTTACCATGTTAGCGATGGTGGCTCTACGGATCGAGCTCTGTCCGTCATTATCCGCAGAATAGCTCGTAATGTTGAGCAAGGTCGAGCAGCCATCGACCGGGTCATGGAGATTGATGCCAACTCTGGTGTCAACATAGTCCACATCCGCCGTCTTGAAGAAGACATGGAACGGACCCGGAGAACCAATGAAACCCTGTAGCAACAGCTGGCTTCCTCCCAAGCTGAAGTCTTGGAACTTCGAACCCGCCAGAGGGCTCAGGAAAGACACCTTCAATAGGTGTTTCGTCAAGTGTCAGACCTCAGGACTCGCCCGAGGAATTCCCATCGCCGTTAGATGATGTCTAGTATATCTCTGTCTTTTGGTTAAGGAATAGCCTTTAACATCTGTGCTCTAAGTAGCACTTGTCTGTAAAATATTCCTAACTTTTAGTACTCTAATTAGGAATCTAAGAACTGTCAAACTTGTTCGTATGGTATGATGTAAGACCTAGAGTTAGGTCAATTTTCCCTGAACTTGTTACATCGGTAATACCAGTAATATTGACGTCTATCTAATCTGTGGGAAAAATCTGTACACTTGTGTTTTCCTACTAATATTCATTGTTGTGATCTCAAACACTTATTCAAACTGTGGGGCTATGGTTAGTTAGTCCATGTGTCACTCTCACCTTACTTACAAATTGATTCTTACCACTTTGCTTATCTTTATAAACTTATAGCTGAAAGATGCCTCCTCGCAAATCTCCCCGGAATAACCCTGCACCTCCACCGCCTCCTCTGCCTCCAGTCATCGATACTGCAACCCTGAATGCTGCCGTAGCTGCAGCATTGGCAACTGCCATGGCTCAGTATCACTCATCTGATTCCAACAGAGGTGGAACCCCTGTTGAATCAATTCCGGTTGAAACCCCTGTGCACTCGAGAGAGTGCTCCTACGAGGATTTCACCAATTGCAAGCCGAAGTCTTTCCATGGCATCGGCGGAGTCATTGCCCTCTCGCAATGGTTCGAGAAGACTGAATCAGTCTTCGAAATATGTTCATGCCCTGCTGCGAGCAAAGTCAAATATGCCGCATGCACCTTTGAGGGAAAGGCCCTGACGTGGTGGAACGGCCACATTAAAGCTTTAACCCTCGTCGTAGCCAACAACATGGGCTGGGAAACGATGAAAGACCTCATGACTGAGGAGTACTGCCCGAGGGGCGAAATCCAGAAATTGGAGCAGGAACTTTGGAACCTGACTATGAAGGGCACCAACGTAGTCGCTTATACTGCCCGATTCAGAGAACTGGTGGCCCTCTACCCCAATATGGTTCCCACTGAGGGGAAAAAGATTGAAAGGTACATATGGGGGCTAGTGCCTCCGTATCAGGGGAATGTCCTAGCATCAAACCCCGCTACCTTCGACAGTGCCAAGCGACTGGCACAGCGACACATTGACCATGGAGTCAAAACCCCTGCAACAACAACCACCCTAACCATCCCGGAACCCTCCAAACCCGCTAACACTAAGCGGAAATTCTAGGAAGATAAGAAGAGACAGCGAGCTGCCAAAAAGCAGCAAATTGTGGCTGTGCATGCCGCGATAACCCCTGTTGCTGATATTGCCCCAGTGAGGCAGTATGCTGGAAGTTTGCCTAAGTGCAACAAATGCAACTTCCACCACAACGGCCCCTGCAGTGAAATGCAGTGCTCTAACTGCAGCAGGAAAGGACACACCATCCGTTTCTGTAAATTCCCAGCGAAGCCGATCACCCAAGTCCTCGGCTCTGGCGCGAGCCCGACCTGCTATGGATGTGTCAAAGCAGGCCACTATAAGAGGGACTGCCCCAAAGCAAAGAATGCTGGTGGAGCAGGAAGGGTACTAGCTATAGGCCACAGGGAAGCCGTTGCTGACCCGACAGTGGTGATTGGTACGTTCCTCTTCGATAACTCCTATGCATGCATTCTGTTTGATAGTGGAGCGGAGCGAAGCTTCGTGAATCATAAATTTGCTCGCATGCTTAAACAACCACCACACGCACTCAAAGAACAATTCACAGTAGAAATGGCTAATGGAAAAATAGAAAGTACAAATTGCATATACTTAGGCTGTATCCTAACTCTAGATAACCATTCATTCCTAATCGACCTTATGCCGGTCTCAATTAAAAGCTTCGACGTTATCATCAGCATGGATTGGTTAAGTCTTCATCGCGCCGACATCATGTGCTTCGAGAAAGCAGTCCGTCTAAACCTCCCGTCTAACGAAACTCTTCTAGTCTACGGCGATAAACCCGGTGTGAGTCTTCGTATTATATCAAGTATTCAAGCACAGAAGTATCTGCGTAAAGAATACCATGCATTCCTTGCTCACGTCGTCGATACGAGCCTTGAGACGAAGGAACTAAAGAGCATTCCAGTAGTGAGCGACTTCCCCGACATTTTCCCAGAAGAGCTACCTGGATTACCTCCGCAACGACAGGTCGAGTTCAGAATCAACTTAGTCCCAGGAGCTACCCCAGTAGCCAAGTCGCCCTACCGTTTAGCACCAGCTGAGATGCAGGAACTCTCTGGTCAACTTAACGAACTGCTCAACAAGGGCTTTATAAGACCAAGTTTCTCACCTTGGGGATCACCGGTCTTGTTCGTTAATAAGAAAGACGGATCATTCCGTATGTGTATCGACTACAGAGAACTCAACAACCTGACGGTCAAAAATCGTTACCCTCTGCCTCGCATAGACGATCTATTTGACCAACTGCAAGGGGCGAATTATTTTTCCAAAATTGATTTAAGATCCGTATATCACCAGCTATGAGTGCTAGAGGAGGATGTCCCGAAGACGGCCTTCCGAACTCGTTACGGACACTACGAGTTCGTGGTGATGCTATTCGGATTGACCAATGCGCCTGCAGTCTTCATGGACCTGATGAATAGAGTATGCCGACCTTACTTAGATCAGTTCGTTATCGTTTTCATTGACGACATCCTGATCTATTCCTGAAGTAAGGAAGAGCATAGCGATCACCTGTGACAAGTTCTAGGGACTTTACGAACGGAAAAACTCTATGCAAAGTTCTCGAAATGTGAATTTTAGATCCGAAGAGTCGAATTCTTAGGGCACGTGGTAAGCGAAGAGGGAATCCACGTGGACCCATCCAAAATTATAGCCATTGAGAACTGGTCAGCACCGAAGACGCCTACATAAATTCGTCAATTTCTAGGCCTCGCTGGCTACTACCGCAGGTTCATACAGAACTTCTCCCGAATAGCGAAACCTCTGACAACCCTGACCCAGAAAGGCGTGGCCTTTGACTGGGAAGAGAGACAGGAGAGAGCGTTCCAAACGCTCAAGCGATCCTTGTGCACCGCACCAATACTATCCCTTCCCGAAGGAATAGAAGACTTCGTAGTCTATTGCGATGCATCGAATCAAGGGCTCGGGTGTGTTCTGATGCATCGAGGTAAGGTCATCGCCTACGTATCGAGACAGTTGAAGACACACGAAGTTAACTACACGACCCACGATCTTGAACTAGGAGCCGTGGTGTTTGCTCTGAAGATCTGGAGACATTACTTGTACGGAACGAAAAGCACTATCTTTACCGACCACAAGAGTTTACAACATATTTTCGATCAGAAGGAGCTCAACATGAGACAACGAAGGTGGGTCGAGCTACTCAGTGACTACGAATGCGATATTCGTTATCATCCGGGTAAAGCCAACATAGTAGCAGACGCCCTAAGTCGGAAGGAATATTCTGGTCGCAGGGTCAAGTCATTGTCAATAACCATCGATTCACACTTGTCTAAACAAATTCAGGCGGCCCAACTTGAAGCCATGAAACCTGAAAATGTGACGAGTGAATCCCTTAGAAGAATGGATAAAAACCTAGAAGTCAAGGGTGGCAGAGCCTTATATTTCATGAACCGGATCTGGACACCAAAACATGGTGGTTTCCGAGACTTGGTCATGACCGAGGCGCACAACACTCGGTATTCCGTCCACCCAGGTTCATATAAGATGTATCTGGATCTTAAAAAGCTATACTGGTGGCCTAATATGAAAGCAGAGATTGCTACCTTCGTAAGTAAATGCCTTACTTACGCAAAGGTTAAGGTCGAGTACCAGAAGCCCTCCGGTCTACTACAACAACCAGAGATCCCAGAATGGAAGGGGGAGCGGATCACTATGGATTTCATAACCAAGTTGCCCAAGACAACGGGTGGACTTGATACCATATGGGTCATCGTCGATAGATTACCAAGTCTGCACACTTCCTACTTATCAAAGAAACTGACAAGATGGAGAAGCTTACGAGAACATACATTAGGGAAATCGTACGGCTACATGGTGTACCTATGTCCATTATCTCCGATAGAGATAGTAGGTTCATCTCAAGATTCTGGCAATCACTACAACATTCCCTAGGAACAAGGCTGGACATGAGCACAGCCTACCATCCACAGACCGACGGACAAAGTGAGAGGACCATCCAAACACTGGAAGATATGTTAAGAGCCTGTGTGATTGACTCTGGAAAGGCATGGGATGCTCATTTACCCCTTGTCGAGTTTTCCTGTAATAACAGTTATCACACGAGCATCAAGGCTGCTCCATTTGAAGCTCTCTACGGCCGAAAGTGCAGATCCCCTCTGTGCTGGGCTGAGGTGGGTGATACCCAATTAGCCAGGGGGCAAGCTTCCGACAGTACTCTCACCGGTCCGGAGATCATTCGGGAAACGACAGAGAAAATCCTTCAGATCCGTGAACGATTGAAAGCCTCTAGAGACCGACAGAAGAGCTACGCTGATAAACAAAGAAAACCTTTGGAATTTCAGGTGGGAGACCGAGTCCTTCTCAAAGTCTCACCCTGGAAGGGCTTGATACGCTTCGGAAAGCGTGGGAAGCTTAATCCGAGGTACATAGGGCCTTTCGAGATTCTCGCAAGAGTCGGCCCCGTAGCTTACAAACTTGACCTACCCGACACACTTCGTAACGTACATTCTACATTCCACGTATCTAACTTGAAAAAGAGTCTGTCCGACGAGACTCTTGTAATCCCACTCGACGATATCGAGATCAACGAGAGCCTCAACTTCATGGAAGAACCGGTAGAGATCATGGACCGTGAGGTCAAGCAGACAAAGCAAAGCCGTATCCCGATCGTGAAGGTCCGCTGGAACGCCAAGCGAGGTCCGGAATTCACTTGGGAACGCGAGGATCAGATTAAACTGAAATACCCTCATCTTTTCGCTTAGTTATTTGTAACTCCTTAATTGCTTAAATTCTAATTTCGGGACGAAATTCCTTCTAACGGGGGGATGATGTGACAACCCGAAATTTCCATTCTGTAGAAACAATATCACTTCAATAGAAGTTATAACAGTCATAGTCAATTTTCAGACTTTTCGTATAAGTTGGAGTAATCCAGGGTTTACACTTCAGTAAATATCAGGAGAGTGGATGCACTATGGTTTTGTGCAACACTGTTATTCCAACACTCTGTTATATTAGAAATCATTTCAGTAATAAAAATATTTTCAGTCAAAACTATCTCAGGACTATAAATAGATTTCTGAACCAAATTCATTCATTATTCACATTTCCAACTAGAGAAAAGCCATTTTCTCTCTCACGGATCTTCGGGTTTACATCCCAAATCGTGAGTACACTTCTCTAGTTGTTTTATAATGCTTATTATATGCTTAATAACATAGATTACATGTCGAATACGTGAGATTCGGGAGTTTACCGCCCAAGAACGTTCTTGGGGAGTAAACTCCAAAATGAAGCTTAAAGGCTATCTAGTCCCATTTCTTTGTTAAGTAACTAGCTAAGGATTATATGTATGTACATTTGAGACTAGAAAACAATCAAAAACACCTAGCTTAGGGTGTTCACAGCCCAAGAACTTCTTGGACCGTGAACTCCAAATTCAAGGGCCAAAATGTGCCATAATCACTCCTAAGGCTTTAGACATTAACCATCATTTACTTCTAGCTAATTTGTGGACTTTAAAACATCAAGAGCACCCCTCAAATTGAGTTTACGGCCAAGGAATACTCATAGGCCGTAAACTCCAAACAAGGGCACCAAAGTGTGCCTAGGGTCCTCATTAGCCTTAAACAAATGCCTAGAAATTATCCTACTTGTGATTGGGACTTGAAAGAATAAAAACACCCATCCCAAGAGAGTTTACGGCCGTAAACTCTAAGGGATTTGGCCTTGGGGCCGTAAACTCCTCAAAGGAGTATTTTCTATGCCCTAAACTACCCAAAGGATTAAACAACCAAGCAAAGCTTATTCTAGAAATCAAATAGCACTTCAAAACATCAATTACCAAGATTGGAATTCACGGCCGTAAACACAAGGTTTTACGACCGTAAACTCCTTGTGTGGGGTTTATTGAGGAGTAAACACCTATATAAGGCCCTTTGGTACATTAAACCCCTTTAGCCTTGTCCCACAACAACTTATATGCAACCATTAGGACCTATAACATTTATACAAAGTGTTTACATGTTCCTGAGTGTCCCAACTAAATTTATTAGTTATTATTTGGCTAATTAGTTATATATATGTTCAAAATATGATAACTAGGCTCGTGCGTGTGAACAAGTCTCCGTTTGCCACCTAGCACGATATCCGACACTTCAATCCAATCCACTCACCACAAGTGAGTTCATACCCCTTTAATTAACCTTTGAAATACTTTTAAATGTTTTAAATACTTTATGGGGGATACAAGTTAAATACTTATAGTTATTACATCAATCACATGTGATTAATAACTAGAAAACCAATGATTTTATTACTGTTCAAATTGTTTATCAAACTGTTTTACTTCAAACTGTTTTACAAACTCTTTTACTTATCAAATACTTTTATTTAAACTTTGTTATACTTCTTATAAATTGCATGCCCATATATGTATAGATATATAAGCAATGTTTAAAGGGCTTAGGAAGGCCATCCGCCCTATTTCCTTTTCGCGCTTGAGATGTGGTCTGGTGGGATTTCGGGTAGCCCTTCGAAGGTCGTTTCAATATTAATTATATATCAAATGTACATATATAGACATAAAAGTACTCCTTTATTCATGCGTATCAGTACATCATTAGTAAGTTACCATCGGGGTAACACATGATCATACTACTACAATTTCTAGATCAATGAGTCAGTTCATTCATGAGTCAATACTTATTACTACAAGTACATATACAACTATACTAGAAAGAGAACATATACAACTATACTAGAAAGAGAACATATACAACTATAGTAGAGAGAGAACATATACAACTATACTAGACAGAGAACATATACAACTATACTAGAGGAAGAACATATACTACTATACTAGAACAGTTCATTACATCACATATACAAGAATACGTTCATTATTGTGATATGAATCGGAGCATGACTTAAATGACATGGCCCGAGTTGTAGCCAGAATCTCTTGAAGGGAGAGCGTGAGTTTGCGTATAGATCTATACTGGATTGACTATCCTACACCTTGCTGCTAGTTACAGCCGGACCTGCAGGTCTGCGGGTGCCAAACGTCATTCCGTTATTACGACCATTCGTATGTCGTTGTTACCAGTCGATAGTATGGTGCAATTAGTCACATGATACCTTAATATAAATCTGGTTTAAGGTAGTTAGTACAGCAGTAGTTCCTATAATACAACACTACAGTACTACAATGATTTACCCGTTACATATATTTAGTGATTATTTCACTTAAACATTAATGTACAAACTATATTTTGTTAAATGATAGTTACACTTGGGAAATTACACACTTTTGCAACAAACGAGCATACAAAACAGTTAAGCCTTGGTAGAAGGCTACTTTAATAGAAAATATAGGTTTTTCTGAGAGATTCAAACTTTTACAAACACTTACAAACATTTACTTACATTTTACAAACTTACACTTGAGACATGTTCAAACGTTTTTGATAACAAACATCGACACTAAAGTACTTATGAACTCACCAGCTTAATGCTGATAAACTCTTTCAAAATAACTTGTATTCTCAGGTCATCAGTAGACAGGTACCGAGGCCAGCTTTTGAGAAGATGGAGCGCATCCAAGACTCATCTTATTATTTTGATTTACATTATATTTTTGGTGTCTATAACTGTACTGAACACGCTTGTATTAAAAATATATATTTAATGTAATGGATGATGTTGTTTGCTTGTTTACTTTTACTGTGTTGTGATACTCTACATGACGTCCTCCGCCCCAGAACGTTTCCGCCGTTCTTGGTTTTGGGGTGTGACACCCTTCGGCGCTACCGACCGGATATCTCGGGGACTATCTCCCCCTACTGTCACTAGCACATAGCATCATATCATACTAGCACATAAACATAACACAGGTAGTAGTAATCCTTAGATGAATATCACAGAGACAATCATCTACATACAACTCCTACTGGTGGGCCGGCATTGTGGCCATAGACCCACCGCTACTGGAAGGTAACTCACCTCGAAGTAGCTACTGATCTGATCGGGAATTGACTGTCTGCTGCTGCTGCTGCTCCGGAAATCCTCCGACTGTAATTCCCACAACATACTCAATCAAACACTGCTAACTGACCTTTGGGTAAAATGACCATTTTACCCGTAATCATGCCCTAAGTCAAGGTCAGAGTCAACTTTCAGTTGACCCGACTCGCCGAGTTGGCTCACCAACTCGCCGAGTCCCTGTCCAATCGACTGACCTGGATCCCGTCTCTACTCGTCGAGTTAGGCGTTGACTCGACGAGTTCTCCTTCCAAACTGATGTTCAAGTCCTTCATCCTACTCGCCGAGTTGTATGAACAACTCGCCGAGTTCATCTTCATCTGATGAACACTTATGCTGAGACTTGCCGAGTTGTATGAACAACTCGCCGAGTCTGCTCTTGATCTAAGAAGATTGCCTTGAACTCGCCGAGTCAGGGTAATGACTCGCCAAGTTCCTTCATGGATGAGTTCGGCTTCCAACTCACTGAGTCACACCCCGTAACTTACTACTCTACTCGACACAACGAAAAGGGGACAAACTCGGAGACTCGCGAGCAGACTCGCCGAGTCAGATGAATGACTCGCCAAGTCGTTACCATGCAGTCTCTAAATGGTCGATTTCGCTTGAATCCAGCTTATGCTATCCACAGATCTGGGTTCCTAGAGTATGAATAACACGTAAAGTTTTCAACTTTACATGTAGATACTCACCAATGAGGGTTTTAGGGCTCAAAATGCACCAAAAAGGGTAGATCTTGGGTGTACATGCAACATGGGTCCATAAAGGCAGTAGATCCAAGCTCCTGGAGCTCGATCTCACCTAGATCTAGGAGTTACCCAGCTTATTACGAGTCCACAAGCATACATAAGCTTAGAAATGGATCAAAAGGGCTTTAATGGAGTTATAAGGAACAATAAGCATGAAAACAGAGGGGGAAATCGAGTTTTACCTCAAGGGAAACTCTGAGATTGCTCAAAGATGGCTGACCTTTCTTCTTCTTCTTGATCCACTCTTCTCCCTTCTCCAAAACTTCAAAACACACAAGGAATGCTTCAAACTCTCAAGGAATAAAGCTTTAAACAAGGGGTAGGGCTCTGAGGGTGAATGGGGCAGAGTTGGGGCGCAAATGGTAGTTTAAATAGGGTGCAAACCCTTGGAAATTAGGGTTTCATCAGACAGCGCGGACTCGTCGAGTCCATAATATGGACTCGCCGAGTCGCCAACTTAACCGCGTCCCAAGTCTCGTCTCTACTCGGCGAGTCGGGCCTCCAACTCGCCGAGTCCAAGGCCAAAATACAAAATACTCAGATATAACTTACATACCAGGAACCAGGTGCTACATTATGAAGGTAATCCATTCCAATGTTTATTCATCAACTCCCTATTTATTCCGATTTGTTGAAGTTAATTCCATAATTTTTAACCCTAATTTTTTTAGATACGCTTATCATTTGAACTCCTTTCACTTCTCCAGTCCTCTATTTGGCATCAGTGTGGTTCTGTTTTGTCTTTCAGTGCTCCTAGGTTTTCCTTCAATTTACTCGTCATGAAACTACATTTGATTCAAGGTTTGGACATTATTTTGTTTATTTTTTTTCGTTTTGTAACGATATTTTTATATCATCATCAAATTTGATTCCATTTATTTTTATAGCCACACATCCCATAAACGATATGAGGCTTTAATCTATCTTTGATGCTTTCATTATCTCGATTCTTTGTTGCTACTCTTTAGATTTCTTCTAATAGAGTTTCATCTGATGATTATTATGATAGTAAAGTATCAATTTTTGTATTCAGGTTTTAATGAATCTATTTGGATTTATAATGAAATTTGATGTTTTTCATAGTTTTTTGAATGAGTTTAAGCTTTCTGAAATATTTTTTGTGTCCTGACTCCTCTCCTAATATGTCCCATTTTACTATTTAGTTTGCCTACCTTGCCCTATAAAAAGACGACACCCTCCAGGAGATCTAGAATACGACTTGGTGAATCAAAGTTCGACATCTGGACATCAATATTATATGGAATCACACTATACTTGAAGGCTGTTCATGGAGTTGAATTTTATGGAACCAAGAAAGTGATGATTACGAATAAAAAATGCACGCTACTTGAAGCAAGAAAGTTTTATTTTATAACAGCAAGAATACTATCTGCTACCCATTGAAGAGCATTTTCACATTGCAGAGATGTCCCTTGCCGATCAGGTTCTTTTTTAAAAGGGATTTTGTTTGTGAAATAAGATTTGCATTATATGTTTGGTGTTAATTATTTATATTAATTTGGAATTTCAAACAATAATGTTCATTCTTACACTGAATTATGCTTCCATATTAGAACCTGGAGATGGCTATACTCCTCTGATGAGCCAATTACTGTAGTTTGCAGAAGTTTTAGAAAAGTTAGGAAAGGTAATGTTAAATGCATAGAATTGGTGGTTATATCTAGTTGGGGGTATATTGGTAAATTCTATTTTTCCATGTTTTGTTGTAGGTTTAGCTGGTGTTGTGAAGGAAGAAATGACAGACGGGAAGACAAACATCTGGATTTGTAATAAATGGTTGATTGATTGAATATTGATAAGTGGTTTTATAGTTTGGTTATTGTTTTCTTATGTTTCTACTCACTGTGCTTAGCACACCTAGGTTACCAGGGGATAATGGTTTCACAAGCCTTAAATGTTCACTAACAAATGTAGGTAAAACGTACTTGGATCTCACTCAATGGTCAACTTGGTCTCTCCTTTGATCATACTAATTTTTAAATATGGTAATTTAAAAGTTTTATTATTTAGGTGAAATGAATTATATGTTGTTTTTTTATATGTTTAAAGGCGTATTTGGGGACAAAACTTGAATTTGAAGTGTACAATTTCATTGACCGAATGATATTGTGCTCACATAGATTACTTTGTAGTATAATCCCTTAGATTGTGTTTGGTACACTTGGCTTGATTGGGCTATCTTTAATGGTTTGTATGTTTGTTTTTTAGGTGATAGAAATAAAAGTTCTTTATTACAGGTTTTTAATTTGTTTATAATGCTTTGGTATATGATCGTTTCTATTTGTAACCGGTGTTGATTTCAACATAAAAAAAGAGTTTGATCAACTTGAATTTCAATATAAAAGTAAATAAAACTTATATCTTAATAGTTTAATAAAGTTTTATAATTCTTTTACCCGTGGTTTCCACGGGTTGTAACCTAGTTATATAATATTAAAATATGTTAGGTGCATTTCATGTACCCATTTTGTAGCTTTATTTCATAAAAATACATTGCATATAGACTTAAACTCATGCATTTTGCATGTTTTTCGGGATTTTTCATGAGGCAACTTCATTCAAATACTTTTGTGATATTTCAGGGACTTTTGGAGGTAGGATATTGTTGGAGGTAGATAAGAGTTACGGACAAAATTTCGGGACTTGCAGAGCACCGAGGAGCAAGATATCAAAGAAACGAAGATTTTGGCTTTACAGACGTTTACACGGCCGTGTAAATGGAAGCCTTGCATTTACGCGGGCCGTGTAAACGTAGATTTCTGCACAGTATATTTTTGCGTTTACGCGGGCCGTGTAAATGACAGTGTTAATTTACGCGGGCCGTGTAAATGACAGTGTTAATTTACGCGGGCCATGTAAACGTAAATGCGAGTTTTAAAGCAGTTTTTCACCATTCTTAAAGGGGGGAACCGACTTTTTACTTAGGGTGGTCAACTTTTGGAGTGGAGAAGGCGAATTTCTTGAGGATTTTGAACTTGATTAACACTTGGGAACATTTGATTTCATTTTGTAAGAACTTTAATTTCATTTTCTAGATTTGTGATCTTGTTCTAGTCATGAGTGGCTAGAACCCTAGATTCTCCAACTTTATGTCTTGACTTCTAGTTGTGATTTCAATCATATGACTTGATGTTTTCTTTCAATTTTCTATCTAGTGAATTTGATTTTGTTTCAATCGAATGTTTGATTCTAATTGTGATTCTTATTGGCTATTTGAATTAGGGTTAGATCATTCAAGTTATCTAATTGCAAAATCCGTAATTGTTTTGTAAATTAGACTAGGTAACAAGCACTAAATTGATTTCTATTGAATGAATTTAGTGTAAATCTTATTCACACATTCTTATGCTCCCAAGCTTATGACGAGTATTGAGTGTTGTTGGGAACATTCACAAAAAGTTTAATGCAATCTTTCAACCTAATTCTGAGAGCTTGTTTAGATTAGATTGGTAATGTTAGGATTAATCAAAGAGCTTATTGTGGTTAATCAATGTGGTGAATGGGAGGTGCTAGATCTTGTTAGCATTTCCATGTACCAATTTAGATAGAATTGAACAAATATCATTTCATCTTTGGAATCACATTGCTAATTTGTCTTGCATAGAGTTGGAGTCCTTACAAATCTTGAATCTACTTCATTAAATCAATCATTTACTTATCGCTTTATTCTATAGTTTAAACCATTGCTTATAAATTCCCCCCATTCTGTGACCATTTTTGTACCTTACGCAAAAAGGTATAAACACTTGTCCCGTGTCTCTGTGGATCGACCCGACTACCCTGTACTACATTATTAGTGCATAGTAGTAGTGTTTAAGGAGTCATATGCACCCCTTTATTTGTTGGGTTTGACACGCCTAACAACATAGTTGTCCAAATTTTCAAAATTCCAAAATATCAAATATAATAAAACATTTCGGGTACATAATCTTTTATCGTTTTTTTTTTGTTATATCAAGTAATGTTTTTATTTATTTAGATTATAAAGTCAAGTAATGTTTTTTTCTCCGAAAATATATCATATGTTAGTAAAATAATAAATTATATGAGTGAGCTTAATAAAACATTTAAGATAAATAAAGTATAATTACTTAATTTTAAAAGAAGAAAAATACTTTTAAATAGGGTAAGCATTGAAAAAAGTATTTGATAAAAGTTTTTTTTGTCAAATAAAAGTTGGTGGACAAATAATACAAAAAAAATTAAATTAAAAAAGAAACAAAAAACTTTTGAAATGTTAACCTCTAAAAACATCTTTAATGAGATGCTAACATATGTGTCAGGGTGGATAAAGGGAGGAAGGGAGGGGTAATTGTTAACATGGTTGGCAATCATGGAAAGAGGCATAAGTGTGTCACTGGAAAATCGAGATTTAGATTCGAGAGGACCGATTTAGGTTGATATCATGTTGGCATTGATAAAATGCACCAAACTTGTGGTTGATGTCATTCATAATTTATATTACAAGAGTTTACATAAAATAAAATAAGGAAAAGACTAATACAAATAGCATCTTTCTTAGTTTGTAGTCTTCATAATATTTCTAAGATATTTTGTGAGGCATACCTTAATACAGTGACACTCATGACTTATCGCTGAAAAACAACGTACATCATGTCGTGCTACCTGTCTCGACTCTCAACGCTGAAAGTCAGGTTTTTTTGTAGTGGCAAATGATACTACATTTGAAAATTTATATATGAAACAAAAAATATGAGTATTCTTAGTTTATTATATAGTAACAGAAACTAATAATCAATTAATTGAGTTAATTAGAAATTCGATCAAGACTGTCGGTAGGAGAACACTATTTAGATATGTTTATTAATTTATTCCATCATAATTCACACAATTATTTAAATCGCACTTCAACTTCAGCAATAGGATTTGCGATATCCTATTATTTTTCCGTGATATCAAGATAAAAAGACAAACATTATTTCATATATATATATATATATATATATATATATATATATATATATATATATATATATATATATATATATATATATATATATATATATATATATATATATATATATATATATATATATATATATACCAACGTTATTGATCTTTTATTTATCATTGAATACAATGTTATTTTCAGTGGTGAACGCAGACCGTTTTAGTAGGAGTGTCCCTCGTACTTCAAACAGGTGCACCTAATAGAAAAAAAAAAAAAAATTACACTACCTGCCGGAAATTGTGCAGTGGCCCGGGACCCCCAATGTTCCACTAAAGTCCGCCACTGGTTATTTTTTATCGACATGTGTATCATTTTTGAGGAATAAATACGATAAATTTGATATATTCATTAATGAATAGGCATAAAAATGATGCATTTATTCATAAGCAAGATGATTATGTTTTATTTTTATTATTTTTTAATAAGATTGAAAGAGAATAGTAGATGAGAATTATGAAGGGTGTTGAGAGGTTGATCATAATTCTTGTCGATCATTATATTATTATCTGGAGGTTTTATACTGTGGAATAGACTTAGATAAGAACTACCAAACCACACAATATCGGGCTTTTTTTGTTAAGGTATTTTAATTGCAAGGAGTGGTATTAAAAGAAAATTTCCACAACCCGAAGCAAGCCAATTCTGCAATTCAAGAGACCCGAAGCAAGCCAATTATGCAATTCAAGAGAAACAGAAAACTCAATTTCAAATGTTTCTGTTCAATTAGGCCACTCGGAGTGACTTTAGCAATAAGCTCGGTTAGCTTGGCGAACACCAGGCCGAGCCTTCGGCATGTCGAGCTCAACTCGACAACTCGGCTAAAACTTATCGATGAGAGAGGGTATTGGGTTTAAATGTTTGTGAACTTTGGAATGGTCTTTTGACCTTTTTTTTCAAGTATTTTTTCAAAAAATCCTCAATTTTTACCCTAAATAAATACCACTACATATTCTATTTTATCTTGATTCACTATCTTCATTTTTTTCATTCAAACAATACAATTTTTATGAAAAAATAGCTTTCTCTACCAATCCAAAAACTCAAAAAAAAAAATACCAAAGGAAACATCCAAAACCCAACATCTCACATTCTTTACCAAATTTCGTTCAAAATCAAAACCAAAACGATCGGTCAATTTATTCTCTACCAAATTTACACTTTGGTGGTGTTTACTACCAATTTGAAACCCAAAACCAACCTCAATACCAAAATCAACTTCGATTCCAAAACCATTCATAATTTTAAAGACAATTTCAATTTCAAAATCAACCACAAATGAACTTCTAATCTCAAATGGAAATTGACTTCAATCCATTTGATGATCTTTCCGACTCCACAATGAATTTTTAAACTCAATTCCAAACTAAAGGGGAACCCGACGTCCTCCCCTGAAACGAAATCGGAGCCGGAAAAGAATCCACCACAACCCCAAAAAAGTGAAGGGTAACTCCAAAGCAATGGACATCGGCGGAAGAAAAGGCGTTAGCTCATGTGTGGGTGGATGTTTCTAAAGATCCGGTGGTCGGAAACAACTAAGATTGTCCAACTTTTTTCCGAAAAAATACACAACGTTTTCTCACGAAGATGAATCTTGGATAGCATCGAAAAAAAAATCAAATTTATTCGAAGTGAAGAAATGTCAACAAAGTGGTGACAAAGTTTAATTGGGTGTTTTCGAGTGTCAAACGACAATGACAAAGTGGGGCAGACGGCGTAACTATCTTGCAAAAAAAAGCTTTTGAAGTGTACTGGAATCAGAAATGAGCCAATTTCAAATTTATACATGTTTGGAATATTTTGAAATTGTCAAAAAAAAAAAAAATGGCAAAAGGTCGACGCTTCTGAAACCTTTACGGGTGTTTCTTCTAAAAGAACCTAAATATCTGAAATGACGCATAGTCAATCGTCCGATGTGCATGTCAGGATTGACCTCAATGAGGATGGGCATTTTGAGGCTCCAAAAGTCACTCGTCCCATGAGAAGAGACCGAGGCCAACGAAAGGGTAAAGCGGCAGTAAATGGTTCGGGAAATGACATCGACCAACTAGCAACCAAAATAGACAACTTGAATTCGTCTTTGGAATAACATTTGGTTGTCACTCAAGAGAAAGAAAAAAAAACGTGTCATGACTATCTTAACGAAAGACACTAGCACTCTCACGAGATGTGAAAATGAAATAACGATAAAAGCAAAATAGGTCACGAAAAAATATAACATCTAGGTTTCGTTATTTTATTTTCATGGTTTTGTTATTTAAATTTCTAGGTTTATAACTTCAAATTTTTTTTGGTGTGTTGTAATTATTTTTAAGTTTAATGAAATTTAAGATTTTAAAAAAATAATATGTTTGAAATGTTTATTTTCTATATTATTAATTTAAAAAGAAAATAACAACTGTGACAACCCACAACATGTAAATGACAAATTTTGTCTAAAATATGGCAAAGCTGACGTGATGCCTACTTAGGACTGTAACAAATATGACATCACTCTCACCCATCTTTTAACTTTACATATTAGTTTGCCATTCGATTGTTGTCATATTTGAAATAACGAGATTTTCATGTTTGGGGTTTTTTCAACTCTTTTGGGTGCAATTGTTCCATCCACTTTTAGAATTTTTGGTGTTTTTTGTTTGCTTCTTGCGATCATCATAGCATAATATTGATGTGGCCGTTAACTCTCAAATCCTACAAGCAATTTGGTGATGTTCTATCCCATCCATAGGTCAATACAACGCACATTCTACAGCTAATATGGGCAAACATTCATTCCTCTTTTTGAATGTTTTTGTAAGTGTTAATTATCAGAAAGACATTATGTTTTTGTTATTTTTTTACAGTTTAAATATTGGAGTAAATTACACGAATGGTCCCTATGGTTTGGGATAATTTACGTGCTCGGCCCTAGCTTATTTTTTTTAACTTGGAAGGTCCTTACTATTCGTTTTGTTACGCGCTTGGTCCCTACTGTTTGTTTTTGTTACGCGTTTGGTCCCTGTGTTACCTAAAAATACTATTATTTAAATAGGGAAAAATGATGGAGTGAGTAAGGTAAAGTGAGGGGAGTAGGGTTGGGAGTGTGTTTATTTAAATAAATAAATAAATAAATAAAGGGCAAAATAGTCATTTTAGGGAAGACAATGACCAAACGCGTAACAAAAACAAACAATATGGACCTTTCGAGTTAAAAAAATAAGTTAGGGACCAAACGTGCAAATTACCCTAAACCATAGGGACCATTCGGGTAATTTACTCTAAACATTATTAGTAGGGTCCGGGGTGAATCCCGAGACAACCTTTTCCTAATTAGGTAATTTTGATCATTCCCTTCTCTAACAAAAACCCACAACTTTTCAAATTTTTATCTAGTAGCATCAAAATTAGTTATATAGTAGCTGTGAAAACTAAAAAACACATCTTCAAATTAACACGTGTTAATATAAATAGAAGGTGATTTCCACTTCGTAGCGGTCCGATTTTTTATTTTTTTCATGTTTATATATTTTGGTGTTTCTTTGGTTCTTTTTCTTGTTTGTTATTTTTATTTTGTGTGTGTATAATGTTTTGAGGAAATTAGAGTCGTATAGTAGAATATCGAAGGTGAGGGACCAAAAGCGTCAACTCCACAAACAAATCTGACAAAAACTTGAGGTGTCATATTTGGTGAATGCCAAGAACCAAAGTGGCAAACTGTTAAAATCTTTGTGGCTAGCAAAAGAGAATATCGAAAGTGGGGGACCAAAAGAGTCAATTCCAAAAACGAATGTTGTAAACAGTTTAGGAGGTAGGAAGCAAAGTGTTGAAACTTTTGTGGCAAAACTTTGAAAAAGTCGAACACAGACCAAACGTGGCAACGTGTTCAAGATTTTATGGCAAAAGTTTGAAGAATAAAAATTATATTGTTCATAACCGTGTTACGAATTAATATAATATATTAATATTTTATTTTATATCAAAGATATTTTATTTTTAAAAAATAATCTACCCTAACCATGGTGATACCTATTGTCGGTTTAATTATAAAAAAACGTAACTTTTTCACCAAGCCATCCAATTTAACAATCTTTATTAATATGATAACCATAATTTTTTTTGTTAATAAGTGTACTAAGCGATCACATACCACACTTGACCAAAAGGTTTTTGACCTAACGGTAAAGAGTGACTATCTCAAATGATAAGTCATAGGCTCAAGTCTCTTAGGAGACATATGTGGTATTTAGCGATAGTTAGGTATTTAAGAGTAGATTAGCTAGTTAGCCGTTTCAAAAAAAAAACATACCACACTTCACATTGACTCAAAATACAAATGCAACATTTGTATTGACTCGTAGTTAACAAGACAATTATTTAAATACATTGAAAGGATAAATCATGGAAATCTCGAGGTAATAGAAGGTTATGGTGATGCAAATTAGATATCTAACATGTAACACTTATGTTGAATCATAGTTAACAAGACAATCATTCAAATACATTGAAAGGATAAATCATGAAAATCTCGAGGTAATAGAAAGGTGTAGTGATGTAAATTGGATATCTAACATAAAAGATTCCAAGTCTATGTTGAATCATAGTTAACAAGACAACCATTCAAATACATTGAAAGGATAAATCATGGAAATCTTGAGGTAATAGAAGGGTATAGTGATGTAAATTGGATATCTAACATAAAAGATTCCAAGTCGACCAATGGTTTTCTATTGACACTTGGAGGTGGAGATATATCATAGAAATCTTCAAAAAATCTGATTATAGCTAGATCCACCATGGAATCTGAGTTTATAACACTTGATAAAAGTGAAGAAGAAGTTGAGTAGCTATGCCGATTCTTGGAAGATATTTCGGGATGGACTAGACTAGTGTCTACAATCTCGATCTATTGTAAGTGTTAATCACCTATTATACGAGCACAAGCTGATATGTATAAGGGTAAGTATAGAAATATTCATTGAAAGACACAATACCATCAGACAACTACTCTCTACTGGCATTATCTCAATCAACTATATTAAGTCTAAGGATAACATTGTGGATTCGCTAACCAAAAGGTTAAACATAGAGTAAATTGCAAGGTCATAAAGAGGAATAAGACTAAAACCCAAGCATGAATAAGTTATTGCGAAGGAAAAGTCAACCTAGTTGACCAGATATCTAAAGATCTAAGTTAAGAGATTGAAGAGAAGAAGGGATTACTCCACAAAGACCTCTATAAGGTAATGACAACTCAACCACCCGATTCTCTGTATGATCACAATCAATTCCATCCCACGAACAACAATTGACGGCAACATCTTTAAGAAGAATCGGGAACACAAGTATTATCAACAATCGAAGAAAACCCACATGGAAGAAAAAAGAAGAATAAAATGGGTTTTGGTTTTGGGTTCGGCAGCATAATGGTTGCAGAGAAGAAAGAAGAAGAAATGGGAGGAGGGATTAGGAAGAATAAGAGAGATTGTTGAAGACGAGTGAACGATGATGATAATCCATTGATGAAGGAGGAGATTTTTGATTTTTGAAGTTGGTGATTTTTGAAGCGTCAAACACCATTTTAACCTGAATTTGCTTGTGTAAATTATACCACGTCATTTATGTTACCGGTTGGTAAATGGCAACCGGTTATCAAACATTAAACAGGATAGGTGATAAATAATAATGGTTAAATTGTACATAAAATTATTATAAGGGTTTTTTTAAATACTTATGTATAATACATAGGGTTTTTTTTTTGTGTGGTTTTCCCTTATTTTTAAAAGCATTGTGTTCAACACATGCCTTGACAGCACGCATTTTTCTTTTGTTCTTTCCAGTATACGTTGCTAACATATAGATCATAGTTCTCTTAAATAAAAGCTTACCATGACAATTAATTTGCGAGGGGGCTCAATAGGAATATTTGTTATGCAGAGAACGTTTAAAATATAATGATTAGACTTGCTATTTAATTATTTTTTTTATATGTATTCTAAATTAAATGCTTTCATTTTCAATTAGATCCAAATTGTCAATGATTTTAGAATATTATAGGAATTTATTTGTGTATTGGCAGCCTATGAAGCTAACAAAACAAGTACTTCCAATAATACGGAGATACTTTTATTTTATTAATTACAATAATTGAAAGTACTTGTATGAAGTTGGTTCCAATATCCAAATCATGTATGGGAAATCATTAGCACTTGAAATACGTAAGTATCATATCAATCATTTAATTCAAAAAATTTCAAATGTATAGTATACTTTTAATAATTGTGTTTTATACCTTTATCAAGTATCAAAAAATCTTATGAAATTACCATCTTACAAACGTATGAACAAAAAAGAACATAGTAGAATGAAGCCTTGGTTCTTATATCTACCTTTTATTTAATTATTTAATATATATATATATATATATATATATATATATATATATATATATATATATATATATATATATATATATATATATACTATCTTATAAACAAATCCAACTATTTCTAAAAATAGATTGAATAAAATAATAATATTTTTTTAAGACGTCTAAATCATTAAGCTAATTGTACAACTAATCACTAATAAAATAATATTAAAATTTAAACAAACTCCTATAAATCTTCTCTTTCAAAGTTTTGACCAGATCTTTTTTCATCCAAATAAATACTCAACACCCTATAATTTGGTCATTTCATGAATTTTCTTTATTTTTAATATGACATGTTTTTTAAAACAAACTAATGATTGATTTGAAAATAATCATTCTCCATCGAAAAGAAATTAATTGTCGAAACAAACTATTTGTCGCCCGCCGCTTTGCGCGGGTAAATGGCTAGTGTGTATATATATATATATATATATATATATATATATATATATATATATATATATATATATATATATATATATATATATAGAGAGAGAGAGAGAGAGAGAGAGAGAGAGAGAGTTAGGTTCAAATGTTTTCAACAAATATTGTGTGCCTAAATGCACCAATGAGAATTCAAGAAATAATAAATAATTAAATAAATCAATAAAGGGTATTTTGGACCTTTTGTACTTTTAATTAAGGAAATCATTTAATTGAAATCCTACAATTATGGAAATAAAGTAAATATATTTGACCTAATAACCTTATACAGCATATCACATACGCCTCCTCCAACGACGATCGTCTGCATCGAACGACCAATCTGTTTCAACCTAGGGCTTGTGTTCCTCTTTGCATCCTTTCTCCAATCGAAATAGCTCCTCCCTCTCCACAATCTTTACTTGCTAGCTTCCATTTTTGATGAATCGTTTCAATTAAATCAGGACTTCAGTGACATCAGGTGGGAACGATTTGGCAGCAAGGATCGACGGAAGGAAAAGAAAGGTTGGAGGATAGATTGTTCGGAAAAGAGGTGGCGGTGTTGCATCCATGGCCAACAGATGATCTTCTTCATCTTATTTTGATTTGAATCCATGTAAATTTGGATGTTTGGGTTTTCCTGAAAAAATTTATGATAATGGATGGGATATAACTCATGGTTGTTTGGGGTTGTTTCTTGAATTCAAGAAACTGAATTGGTAAGACTATCACTAATTTTTTTTGAAGAAACTGAAGAAGCACACCACGTGTTTGATAAAATGCATAGTTGATATTCTCTTAGTTTTGGCCAACTCAGGTGTGTGTGTGTGTGTCTGTGTGTGTGTTTCAACTTATCAAAATTTTCTTTTTTCCACCATTAACATATGCGGTTAACAGTGTCTGTCTCCTTTGCAGGTACATGTTTCAATGGGTCACAGTTTCGTCCATTGATACCCTTGTTAGAAGCCATGCCAAAGGAACTTGGTGCTAGCCTGCATGATATGCTTAATCTGATCACATGTAATTTCTTGAAACAACATTCTTTCATAGCCTCCATGTGTTCGATAAAATGCCTCAATGAAAAAATAGTTAAAAATCTTTAATGGTTTAACTTCACTTTGTTCCTTATTCTTTTCAGAACTATATAACTCAATTTAGATTGGGTTGGATGCCACTTTCATAACAATAGGTTGATGCTAGTTTCTTATTCTGTCAGAATTTGCAGTTAAATACATTGAGCATATCGAGAAGAAACACAGGGAACCCGAAGACTGTTTGTTCCTTATTCTGTCAGAATAGGTTGATGCTAGTTCCTTATTTTTTTGTTGGGTATATTCTTGATAATGCAAATTCTTAAAGAATATTCTTGCAGAATAGTTTAGTTTGTAAGAATATTATTTGTTGTATTCTGATAAAATTGTAGTTAATTATTTGTATGTTTAATGTGCAGGTTTTACAAGTGTATCACTACAAATTACTTGGCAATGAATTTCTGGTAGAAATGGCTTCAAGAATGGCTTGAAAACCTGATGGGAAAGGGTTGAAGAATGAATTAAAGAATGATCACACTCATTTTTTAAGAATGTTGCTATTTTTTAAGAATTATACTTGTTATTCTTTCAGAATGTTTGTTATTATTCAATGAATCACAATCATACAGTGTAATTTTTTGATATATTATTAGTTCAAGAATCAATTTTGTGTATTCTTTCAGAATGTATTTACTAGTTTATGTTTGGCATTCTGCCATTCTGACAGAATAAAATCGAAAAATACATTTACTAGTTTATGGTTGACATTCTATCATTCTGACAGAATAAAATCGGATTTTTAAATTTGAATTAATTTAAAATATTCAGATTTTAAAAAATAAAGGAATTAATCATCCCTAAAAATCTGAAAATTTCCTTTTTTAATATTGGTTAATTGACTAAAATGCCCTTATGCTGAAATTTGTGTGATTATATGGTGCATGTTATCCTATTCTACTAACATAGACCCTCAAATCATGACATTTGATTATATTCCATCCGATGGTCCAGATCTGTGCATTCTTGCACACAATAGTTAGTAAAAACAAAATAACCTAACCCTATATATATATATATATATATATATATATATATATATATATATATATATATATATATATATATAGGATCAAATGAGAACACCAAAAATGTTGAGAACACGAGAACAAAGTATATTCATTTGTGATTCCATATATTCATTTGTGAATGAATGATAAATTTTTACGCCTTTAATTTCAATTGAAGAGAAAAAACATATTCATGTTGATTGTGTCTAAAAATTTATCATTTCTCCACAAATGAATACATGGAATCACAAATGAATATATTTGTTCTTGCGTTCTCAACCTTTTAGGTGCTCTTATTTGATATATATATATATATATATATATATATATATATATATACATACATACATATATATATATATATATATATATATATATATATATATATATATAGACAAACACATACTAGCCGTTTACCCGTGCCAAGCGACGGGTGGAAAAAAGTTAATACAGTTTATTTTGAATTTTATTTTCAAGGAAAACATGTGTTATGACATGAAAAAAAAATTAGTTGGTATGGAGTGTGTTTATATTTTGTTAAATTTAGGACATAAATGTAATGAAGGGTCCAAAATCTTAAACTTAAATTATAAGGATCATGAGACATAATGGCAATATGGGCTTATATACCAAAATTTCATTTAATGGTAAATGTTAATGAATAAGGATAGAGATTTCTTTCATTTAACAAAAAAAGGAAATTGAATTTAACAAATAATTTAATAACGATTTCATTTTTTGGACTACATCAAAAAAGATGTATGTAGTTTAGGGGCTATTTTGTAAAATATTACCCAAATGTCTAGATGTCTTCATTTTTAATTTGATCTACCCATTTTATTGACTTAAAAGACGTCATATAAAAGCATATAAAAATCCTTCATTGACCATATCTTGAACAACGATCGAGTGTATCCTTCTTTTAAGCCGACAATCGATCTCGCTTTGCCCCTCTAGTTCGCATCGTAGAGTCTGATATCTACCAAACGTCGATCATCTTCTAATCACCGATTTCCCGTTCGCATAATCGGAGGCGCCATCCCATCTTTATTGCAAGACAACTTATGGCTTTCTTCTCCCATACTTAGCATCATCGATGATTAGTAGTCCTCAATTTCACAGAGAAAACTATTATTTCACCCAGATAAAAATGAAATCTTCTTCTTCCTTAAATTTGTTTGTTTCTTCGTCTTTACATCACTATCGTGACCACCATCAGATCATTTCAAGCCGCCTTTCAAAAACCCTAGCATTAACCTACACGATTGCACCTGCACCATTCACATTGCACCGATCTTTCACCCTCTATTTCTTTCACAGTCCCAACCATATGATGCTTATTTCTTTCTCACTCTATATCTCTCTCTCAACCTATCTCTAATAGAATAACTCTAACCTAATCCTTGTTGTATTTTTTCCAGGTTTCTACAGAGGAAAGAAGAGCATCTATTTGTTTATTCACCATTGCACCTTCTTCCCACCTTTGATGTAATGAATTGTTGTTGTAATGTTAACATGTACCACTAATTTGTTACTGAATTGTTATATGGTTTAACATTAAGCACTTAATGGTGTTAATGGTGTTAGTGGTTGTTAATCTAGGATTAGGGTTTCAAGAGAGGGTGTTGGAGAGGTGGAGGCTGAGAATGGAATGAGTTTGGGGGAGTTAAGGAGCTAAAATAGGGCTCACACCACGAAAATAGGGTTTGGGCAATGATCGCGTACGCCCAATGTACTCAGGCATACTCAGTATGGCCAATATACTCAAATTACGCCCAATGTACTCAAATTACGCCCAACGTACACGGATGACCCAAAAATCATCCTAATTTCAAACGACCATAACTTCTTCGTTCTAACTCCGTTTTCGACATTCTTTATATCTAAGGAAATGTATTGAAGAGCTCTACAATATTATCTAAATATCTTAGACTAAAAACTTCTCGAACAAAAATCCGTATTTCACATATAAACCTGGCCTATGACTTTTACCTTTCTACCCTTCGGCCTAAAACACAACTTAAGAGAAAAATCTCTTAATGATCATTACCTCTTTCCACAAGGACTAAACTTTGCCTCCTTAAGGACCAGAACCTCACGCAATAGACTTCCGGTCCGTGGCTCAGAAATGGAAGTAAACAGGATGTTACAATTCTCCCCCACTTAAATTAGATTTCGTCCTCGAAATCAGCTCTCGCTTCTGCTTCGCGATGGAACCCTTGGCCGAAACCCCACAGATGGAACCCCAATGGTCGGATTGGAGTAGTGGCAAGGATGCCACACGAGAATAAGCCGTTTTAAGAGAGATGCAGAAGTAGGGTTTGTAAGAACCTGAGTTGATTGATAAATCGGAGTCTACAGTGCAAGGGGTTTGTTCTAAAGCGTATGTTGTAGTAGGCTTTGAGGACGAAGCCTAATTTAAGTGGGGGAGAGTTGTAACATCCCGAAATTTTAGAAGTTCAATGAAGGGACAAAAGTGTAAATAAAAGAAGGGACTTAAAGAGTAGGTCTTCTTACTCGCCGAGTTGGAGTGGGATTGGGTCGCAGACTAAGTGGCCAACTCGCTGAGTCGGCGGCTAGGACTTGACAAGTTGGTGCTGAAGAGAGAAAACCCTAATCCCGGGGGGTTGTTTCCTATATAAAGCACATTATAACCCACCCTCAGCCTCTTTGCTACCCTTTTGAGTCCAGAAACCCTTGAATCGAGTGAGCCTCCATTAATAAAGCGAATAGAGCTTTGGAGGAGGAAATGTTAGAAAGGGACTTGAAGATCAAGAGGCTTGCTGCAAAGGAGTGGTGTAGATCCGGGGTCTACTTCAGTTGGAGCATATATTGGAGGTAATAATTTGTTGCTTGGGCTCTTTTGCATCTAGATCTATTATCATTTGAGATTTGGGGTATTTTTGGTATGATTGAGAGCTATTTCGAGTTAGAGGCTTAGATCTGAGGTTGCTACTTCAGATCTAGGCTTGTGATGGTCCAAAATGCCATTAAGCTTCTGTCTAAGAGTTGTTGGTGAAGCCCCTTTGTCATAAACCCTATCCCTCGAGTGTTTTGGGCCTATATCTTCTTGGTTTTATGTAAAGTTTGCCACTTTATGTGAGGGTTAGACTGTAGAAGAGTGGATCTATGGATTGGAGCCCCTGCATGGCTTGAAAAGCCTATGTATGGATTGAGAGCCGGAGAGACTCGGCGAGTCACATGGGTGTACTCGACGAGTTATATGAACATAAGCATGGACTCGGTGAGTTGGAGGAACAACTCGACGAGTTTGTTGAAGATTGCCTTGGACTCGACGAGTCTGGTCGTTGAACCCTAACCTCTTCTGGTTAAAGCCTCGAATCAGTGAGTCGAGGGGTGACTCTGTGAGTTGAGCAGGATGGGACTCGGAGATCGTTAGACTCGACGAGTCTTGGGGTGACTCGGCGAGTTGAGTCGTGTTCTAAGAGTTTTCAGAGTATAAGGAATCGACCAGTCAACGAGTTGACTCGGCGAGTAGCGTCAGTCAGGAAGTTTGACTTTGGCCTGGACTTTGACTTTGACTTTGACCTTCACGGGTGTTATCGTAATTGGTTATTTATGTCAATGGTCCATTGATGGCAATAGGTGTTGGAGTTTGGAGCAGCGCTTCGGGTGTGTGCTTCCGTGGTTCGGTTCTTCATTCAGGTGAGTTATCCTCACTATACTCAAGGGTCTAAGGCACCAAGGTTGGCCCTTTGAATTGTTGTTTAGAGCTTGTTATGTTATGTGATGATATGATTGCTAGTATCCTGGTAGATAGGATAATGATATGATGATATGCCTTGTTAGCTTAGTATCCTAGAGGAATAGATAGTTAAGTGATGACTAGTTCTGTTGGATCAGCGCCCTGGTAGTTGGGTAGTGGTCATTTATAGACCTGTAGTTGGTCTTACCTTATGTACGCTGGTAGGAGGTTACCTGCGGGTTATGTTTGTTGAGCAGTAGCAGAGGGTATTCCATCCCGGTAGGATGACAGGGCCCTAGTATGTTGGTTCCGTAGAGTGTTATATGGTTCTCTGTTATGTGTGCATGTTTGCTACTGTGGGGCATTCCAACTCGATGGTTGTGGGATAGGAGTATTCCATCCCGGTAGCATGATTGGACTCATAGTAATTTGGCATTCCAACCCGATGGTTGAGGGGCCTAGGGTATTCCATCCTGAGGGATGATTGGACCCATAGTAGTAGTAGTTACTGTATATATAGGAAGTGGGGCATTCCAACCCGATGGTTGTGGGCCAGGAGTATTCCATCCCGGTAGGATGATTGGACTCATAGTATGTTAGCATTCCAACCCAATGGTTGAGGGTCAGGGGTATTCCAACCGAAAGGTTGATTGGACCCGTAGTATGTTGTTCTTTGTTGTATGCGTATGTTTATGTGTGTATGGGTACTTTGGGGGAACTCACTAAGCTTTCGGGCTTACAGTTGTGGTTTATTGTTTCAGGTACTTCAGGAGATCGTGGCAAGGCGAAGGCGTGATCGTACCGCTACTCATGTTTTATGTTCTTATGATATGGTTCGTGGAAATAGTATGATGTTTGAACTATTTTGAAAACGAGTTGTGTTAACTTAGTGGTTTTTAAATAAAATGTTTTAAATTGGTTGAAATTTCTGGACGTTACAAGTTGGTATCAGAGCCTTGGTTTGAGTGAATTGGAGGAACATTCATGTGAATCCAGTCTCAAATCAAGGAGAGATTTTCAAAAATAGTGTAACATCCGGATTTCCAGGTACATTAATTATTCATTTATTTTTGGAGATTTTGGGAGGGACTCGGTGAGTTGACGCTTAGACTCGCCGAGTGGTGTCGCGATTTTCCATCCGGGTTGATGACCGGACTCGGCGAGTCCACGTTGTTTAATGAAACCCTAATCCCCGGGGTTTGAGGCCTATTTAAAGGGGATTATAGCCTCCAATTGCGGCTACCAGAACCCTGAGTGAAACCCTAAGCGATCTAGAGCGTTTGTGAGGGAGGAGAGGCCATTTTTGATCCTTATGTGGGTGTTTTTGCAAGAAGAAGGTGACCAAGGCAAGAGGAAGCTGAAGAAGGTGCTATTCTGTGGATTTCAGAGCCTAAGAACTTCATATTGAGGTATATATTCGATCCTTCTTCAATTTTGGGTGTTAATCCTTGAGAGTTAGGGTTTGTAGCCAATTTAGAGTGTGATTGTTAGTGCAATTGGTCCCTTCTTGTGTTGAGGCTGCGGATCTGGATCCAAAGAGGTCCAGAGACCTAGGCCCCTTGATCTTTATGTGGTGTCGTTGAGTAATATGAGCTTAGGGTGGCATATTGAGGCCATTCTTCAAATAGAGCCATTGGGTCTTTGCATGGGCATCAAGATCCAAACTTTACGTGTTTATATTCCTTAAGGAGGCCAGATCTATGAGTTAGAGGAACGGATCTGACCTCAGGAGGTCATTTGAGCTCGAGCATGGCATGAACTCGCCGAGTACCAAGAGCAGACTCGGCGAGTAAGGATAAGGTTTCCCATAGGTTCACTCAGTGAGTACTTGCCGAATCAGGGGGAATGACTCGGTGAGTTAGAGGGAATTAGAGGACTAGAGTTCAAGGCTGAACTCGCCGAGTTCATATTGGGACTCGGCGAGTTGAGTCGGGGTGGCCCTGCGATTCATGTCAGGTGAAACCCGTCGAGCAAGGGAAAGACTCGACGTGTCATGCGAGACTAAAGGGATAGTGGACACGCGTAGACTCGCCGAGTCATCTAAGTGCACTCGGCGAGTCGGGTCAAAGTATGACCGTTGACTTTGAGGGTTTGGTCAACAATGGGGTCTTTGTGTCAAGAGAGGGTTGAGTCTAGTCTCGAGAGTTATATTTATGAGAGTATTTTACTTTATGTGATTAGGCGGAGGCTAGACCATATTTCCACCGAGTCGGAGATTTACCGATACATCCAAGGTGAGTCTTCTCACTATACTTACCTAGAGTGGTAACAGAGTTATGTGCTAGTATACTGCTGAGTTATGTGCCAGGGTATTTGTATGCTATTTATGTGTGTTATTGTGATATGTGATATGCATGATTCAGAGTTTCCAGAGATGGGACCAGTGGGTCCCTAGAGCTAGGGCTAGAGACCCCGCACAGAGTTGGGACTGGAGGGTCCCACTGAGACACACTGACCAGAGGGTCAGCAGAGCTATAGCCTTGAGTGGCTTATATGTGTTAGAGTGGTATTTTAGGGAACTCACTAAGCTTTATGCTTACAGTGTTATGTGTTATGTGTTTCAGGTACCAGTGATGATCGCGGGAAGGCGCCGACATGATTCGTACACATACATGAGATTTTATGTATTTCGATATTGGGAAATGTTTTGTGGAACAAAGATATGATACAATGAGATTTTATTAATAAATGTGTATGGAAAATGTGTTTTGAAAATGTGAAAAATTGTTTTAATTTTTACGGTGTTACAAATAGTTTTCAAAAGGTTTTCAAAATAAGTAAAGGAGGACGCAGAAGGTACGATCAGCCGGAGCCAGTAAGTTACCCCAAAATACCATACAAGTTATTTGTTTATGAGATATGTTAGAACAACATGCTAGTACTAGGCCAGGGATCTTCAAGAATTGCATGATAGAATTGCCTAATTACATGATGCCTGCTAGCCTAGGGTTCTCCTTATATGAAATTGACATCATTACTGTAGTTATCTAGTGTATGCATCACAGTTATACATAATTAAGATCTTATAGCATGGGAATGTTTGATTTGGCCTTATGTTCTGTTCTTGTATGATTGGGAGCTTAAGGTAGGATTAGATATTCGAAAGTCTATAGGATCCAGCGTTATGTATGACTAGCATACAATAGTGCTGCAGGGTTAGTGGAAGTTTCATTGATGGGTGGGTTGTGTAAGACCAGTATGTCGGTAATGAGATAGTGGTGCTCCTCTAGGAGTGAGGATCGAGTGTTCGTTATGTATATGTTATTGTTAGGGTGTTGTGGTGATACTTGATACAAATATGGGTAGGTGTGGAAGGTAGTATAGGCCTTTACTACTGAACGCACATGACCCATACGCGTATCAAGGAAGTCACAATCCCTAGGGTTTTGTTGGGAGCTAGTTCTCGGGGTTATTATGAGGAATGCCTAATATCTTGTGGCGTATTTTCAGTATGGCGATTACGAGACGTTTCGAGGCAGGATCCGGTTCATGATCGGGATCAGGAGAGGGTGGTCAGGATGGACCAGTACCACCCGAATTCATTGGTCAGATGAGTATGGATGAGTTGGATGCAAGGATTCGTGAGATCCTTCATGATGAGGTTGCTGCTATGTTCCGGGCTGAGTTACCGGAGATGTTTGGGTCGATCAAGACCGCCATGGTTGAGTACTTTGATGAGCGTTATGCAACTATTACGGAGACGGCTGTCGCGGCAGCTACAACGGCTGTAGCAGCGGCAGGGGGAGGAGCTGGTCGAGGTTTTCAGTATCGGGACTTCGATAATACGAAGCCCCCTACTTTCGATGGAGTTCAGGATCCGATCGTTGCTATGAGATGGTTGTTAGACGTGGGGGTTGTTTCTTTACGTGCTCATGCCCTGCAGATCAGAGGGTGAGGTGTGCTCTGAACATTTTGAGGCTCGGGGCGAAGGATTGGTGCAGGTTGACTACAAGATCTTATTCTGATGCGCAGCGGGCTACGTTTTTGTGGGAACAATTCCGGGAAATGTTCAGTACTCGTTATGTTTCGCAAGTTGAGAGAGAGAGAGAGGTTGGCTCAGGAGTTCCTGGAACTGAAACAGGGTTCATAGTCGGTGACGGAGATCACCAGGATGTTCACTGAGAGGGCGATGTTTTTCCCGGAGTTTGCTTCGGAGCAGGCTTAAATGTCTCGATATCTGAGTATGCTCAAGAGGGACATCAGGCAGTTTGTGTCCATGCAGAGGTGTAGTACCTTGTTGGAGTTGCAGGAGGCCGCTAGGCGGCGCGAGTTAGAGATCGAGCTCCAATTGAGAGAGAAGAGGCAGGCCTCGGTGCAGTCTCAGCCTGCACCAAAGCGGATGAGGGTCGCTGATTATAGGCAGGGAGGTCCGAGAAGTCGCACTTGTGGGATGTGCGGCAAGGTGCACGAAGGAAGTTTTCATTCTTCTTCGGGGGTGCCACAAGTGTGGCAAGGAGGGTCACATAGCCAGGGATTGAAGGCAGTCGACTCCAGTGGCAAGAGTCCAACTTTGTTATCATTATGATCAGGTGGGCCATATGAAGGCCCAGTGTCCTCTGGCTGGCTACCAGGTCAGTGCAGGCCCTAGCGCCAGCCACTTTGATACTTACTGACAGAGGTCAGGGTCGAGCAGAGTCTCCGAAGGCTCCAGGGCATGCTTATCAGCTTGTGACCGAGGAGATCAGGTCAGCGCCAGAGGTGTCAGCCGGTATATTTTCTGCCTTATCTTGTTTATGTGGTATGTATGAGATGTTGTTTCTTGCATGAGATATAAAGTGTTGTATGTGTTAGAGAAGAGTTAGTATTGAGGGTTTTTAGAGGGTTAGTATCCGGGGTGGAATTCGTCAGAAAGGAAGGTCATGATTCGGGAATTCGGGAACTTTCAGCAGGAACTCAGGTTCCTTGAAATTCGGCGTACTGGTTTGATTTGACTGAGCAGCGTGTTAACTTCGCCGCCAGTGGATGGTGGTTAGTGCCCTAAGTGGGGGAGAATTGGAAATTCTTGGATGAGTCGTTAGTTGTAAAATGTTGCCTGATGCGGTTTGAATGTTGGTTATTAGAGTGGTGCGTTGAGGCAGTTCAGTTATAGTAAGGACTTTGCATGTGTCTTGGATCTTTGAACTAGTAGTGAGGATGCTGTTATGTGATAGCGGCTAGTGGGGTTGTCCCCGAATGGTGGAGATGTCGAGGAAATGCGGCAGGCTATGTATGGATTGCTAGCCATGCGATCAGTCTCTTAGTACGTATGCATGTTTAGAGTTAGCGGTGTGCGCCGCTAAGGGGTGATGTATAGTGAGGTCCTGTCACTTTGGCAATGTTGGATGATACGTAGGCATGCTTTCAGTCTCCTTGAAAGAGGAGGGGGATAGTGGTTCCAGATTGGAGATTTGGACAGAGGAAAGTGAGATAGCAGGTTAACAGACTCGGGAGCAGTCTGGATTGGTGATAAGGACTGTATAAGGATATTACAGTCGGAGGTCGAGGACCTAGAGATCGTGATGAGGAGGTGTGAGTGGGTTACACTCTGTTGTGTCGGTATGAAGGGTTCGAGGGTGACGCAAGGACAAGGTCCTTGGTTCCGAGTATGGTTGTAGGCTTGAGTTATGTTTGTGGAGGTATTCCAATATGGGGTATTCCATCATGAGGATGACCGGAACCTATGATTGATTGGACCTGGTGTGTTTGGTATCCAACCCGAGGGTTGATTGGGCCAAACATACATGAGGATGCGAGGGTATACCATCCTAGGGATGACTGGACCCGTTATAGGCATGCCTGGTATTCCATACCGAGGTTGATTGGGCCAGGTACGAGTAGTTGTGCGATATGGTTGGTTGATGGGCTATGGGAGATGAAGGATGTCCTATCCTGTTAGCGCAAGCATATTATAGAATCAGAGGGGGGAAATCAAGTTTCGTTCCAGGTTGCAAATTATCAGGGTTATCGCTAATTTTTGGGCGTAGGAAGATGGATTAGTGTCTTGGCGGAGCTCAGTGGGTGTTTGTGGAATCTAGTGTTCGTAGGGCGCGGAAGTGTGTCCCTGATATGAAGGGTTAGTATTATCGGGTGATTCGTGGTTGATAGGTGGTGCTATTGAGTTGAAAGGCCAATGGTCGACTTGGATTAGTGGCAAGGATGCCACGCGAGAATAATCCATTTTAAGAGAGATGCAGAAGTACGGTTTGTAAGAACCTGAGTTGATTGAGAAATCGGAGTCTACAGTGCAAGGGGTTTGTTCTGAAGCGTATGTTGTAGTAGGCTTCGAGGATGAAGCCTAATTTAAGTGGGGGAGAGTTGTAACATCCCGAAATTTCAGAAGTTCAATGAAGGGCGAAAGTGTAAATAAAAGAAGGGACTTAACGAGTAGGTCTTCTTACTTGCCGATTCGGAGCGGGATTGGGTCGCAGACTAAGTGGCCAACTCGTCGATTCGGCGGCTTGGACTCGACGAGTTCGTGCTAAAGAGAGAAAACCCTAATCCCGGGGGTTGTACCCTATATAAAGCACATTATAACCCACCCTCAGCCTCTTTGCTACCCTTTTGAGATCCAAAAACCCTAGAATTGAGTGAGCCTCCATTAATAAAGAGAATAGAGCTTTGGAGGAGGAAAACTTAGAAAGGGGCTTGAAGATCAAGAGGCTTGCTGGAAAGGAGTGGTGTAGATCCGGGGTCTACTTCAGTTGGAGCATATATTGGAGGTAATAATCTGTTTCTTGGGCTCTTTTGCATCTAGATCTATTATCATTTGAGATTTGGGGCATTTTTGGTATGATTGAGAGCTATTTCGAGTTAGAGGCTTAGATCTGAGGTTGCTACTTCAGATCTAGGCTTGTGATGGTCCAAAATGCCTTAAAGCTTCTGTCTAAGAGTTATTGGTGAAGCCCCTTTGTCATAAACCCTAGCCCTAGAGTGTTTTGGGCCTATATCTCCTAGGTTTTACGTAAAGTCTGCCACTTTATGTGAGGGTTAGACTGTAGAATAGTGGATCTATGGATTGGAGCCCCTGCATGGCTCGAAAATCCTCTGTACGGATTGAGAGCTGGAGAGACTCGGCGAGTCACATGGGTGTACTCGACGAGTTGTATGAACATAAGCATGGACTCGGCGAGTTGGAAGAACAACTCGACGAGTTTGATGAAGATTGCCTTGGACTCGATGAGTCTGTTCTTGGACTCGGCGAGTCTGGTCGCGGAACCCTAACCTCTTCTGGTTAAAGCCTCGAATCAGTGAGTCGAGGGGTGACTCTGTGAGTTGAGCAGGATGGGACTCGAAGATCGTTGGACTCGATGAGTCTCTGGGTGACTCGGCGAGTTGAGTCGTGTTCTAATAGTTTTTAGAGTATAAGGACTCGACGAGTCAACGAGTTGACTCGGCGAGTAGTGTCAGTCAGGAAGTTTGACTTTGGCCTGGACTTTGACTTTGAACTTTAAGGGTGTTATGGTAATTGGTCATTTATGTCAATGTTCCATTGATGGCAATAGGTGTTGGAGTTTGGAGCAGTGCTTCGGGTGTGTGCTTCCGTGGTTCGGTTCTTCATTCAGGTGAGTTATCCTCACTATACTCAAGGGTCTAAGGCACCAAGGTTGACCCTTTGAATTGTTGTTTAGAGCTTTTTATGTTATGTGATGATATGCTTGCTAGTATCCTGGTAGATAGGATAATGATATGATGATATGCCTTGTTAGCTTAGTATCCTAGAGGAATGGATAGTTAAGTGATGACTAGTTTTGTTGGATCAGCGCCGTGGTAGTTGGGTAGTGGTCATTTATAGACCTGTAGTTGGTCTTGCCTTATGTATGCTGGTAGGAGGTTACCTGCGGGTTATGTTTGTTAAGCAGTAGCAGAGGGTATTCTATCCCGGTAGGATGACAGGGCCCTAGTATGTTGGTTCTATAGAGTGTTATGTGGTTGCCTGTTATGTGTTCATGTTTGCTACTATGCGGCATTCCAACCCGATGGTTGTGGGCTAGGAGTATTCCATCCCGGTAGCATGATTGGACTCATAGTAGTTTGGCATTCCAACCCGATGGTTGAGGGGCCTAGGGTATTCCATCCTGAGGGATGATTGGACCCATAGTAGTAGTAGTTACTGTATGTATAGGAAGTGGTGCATTCCAACCCGATGGTTGTGGGCCAGGAGTATTCCATCCCGGTAGGATGATTGGACTCATAGTATGTTGGCATTCCAACCCGATGGTTGAGGGTCAGGGGTATTCCAACCGAAAGGTTGATTGGACCCGTAGTATGTTGTTCTTTGTTGTATGCGTATGTTTATGTGTGTATGGGTACTTTGGGGGAACTCACTAAGCTTTCGGGCTTACAGTTGTGGTTTATTGTTTCAGGTACTTCAGGAGATCGTGGCAAGGCGAAGGCGTGATCGTACCGCTCCTCATGTTTTATGTTCTTATGGTATGGTTCTGGGAAATACTCTGATGTTTGAACTATTTTGAAAACGAGTTCTGTTAACTTAGTGGTTTTTGACTGAAATAAAATGTTTTAAATTGGTCGAAATTTTTGGACGTTACACCCTGACTATTTACTGATGGTGAAACCTCCATTCAAAACAAAGTGACTCCCAACGGGGCTCTCATCTATATAACTACTGCAAAGAAGGACATACAACGCTAACATATTCCACAACTTCCTAGCTATACGACCGAACTCTAGTGAGAACCACAGAGCCGGGGACTCTCAAAACTACAATCACCGAATCAAATCTATCAATATGCTTGCTGAGACCGAGAACCCATCAGATCTAAACTTCAGAACCCATATTCCAGGATTGATAAGTTTTGGATTGAAGATTTCATGGATTAAGAGCTTAATGATCTAATCTCATGCATTAAGTTTCCTTTTTGGACCTTAGAATTTAGATCTAGACTTAAAGAGATGTCTTAGGGGATAAAGTTGGAAACTTTATCCATTAAGACCTTAGAAATGACCAGATCTGAGCTTTGGAGCTCTTGACATCTGAAGAAAATAGATTAAGCTTGATTAAGCCGTCGAAATTGTTGATTTCAATGTGGTGATATCGATTGGAAGAATGATCAAATGGTTAATTTCGTTTTTCTTGATGTTATATTATCTAATGGATGTTCCGATTTAATGATATGTTGGATGATTCATGGAGGAAATTAGTCTGGAGATTTGGAATTTGATACACCGGATATGATGAAGATAAGATAGAGAGAGAGAGAGAGAGAGAGAGGGCTCTTTATATATAATTAGACCATTTATGAAGTTTTTGTTATTAAATGTGTGTGTATGTGTGTGTGTATATATATATACACACACACACACATACACACACATTTAATAACAAAAACTTCATAAATGGTCCCTATGGTAGTAAGATGATGAAAAATGTCATTCGGGCAAATACAGACTGAATGAACAATAAGGAGTATGTAATAAAAGTTTTGAAACCATAGGGACCACTTGTAACGCTTTTTAAACTTATGGACTAAACTTTAGATTTCGAAATACCATAAAGACCATTTGTGAAGTTTTCTATTACTAATATTTGATTAAAATATAGTAATGGATTTTTTTTCCTATTTCATTAAATGATATAAGTAAATTTTACTAAATAAACTGTTGTATAAACAAAAATTATTTAATTTAAACAAATTAAATGATAATAAATATCAATTTCATCTCTCTTCTTAAAACTAACAGTTTATTAAAAAACAAGTGTTTAAAATGAATTTTTTACTAGATTAAGTTTGACTGTTATTCGTTAATGTTCATAGGTGGTTCCACTATGGTGTCTATAGTAGCCCGGCAACCTTTGTTTTTTTCAGACGCAGTGTAAAATATTTTGAATTTTTTTTACTATTATGACACTACGTAAATATATATATATATATATATATATATATATATATATATATATATATATATATATATATATATATATATATATATATATGCTACCGTCAAAACCTACTATAAAATCATACATCCGCCCCTGTTGATGTTTTGTAATCGCTTTTAGTCTAACCTCTTATTAGTTTTTTAATAAAGATCTCCGTAGCTGTCGAAAAAAATAAGTCGAAACCTATCTCAAAAAAGTTTTATTTCTTTCGTTTTTGTTATTTTTGTAATTTAGTGTAAAAACAATAATGGGTAGTGATCATAAATAGTAAATACTTAACCACCTCGCCAAAAATAGATGCCATTCACCAACATAGACAACACATATAAGGATGTCTTTTTATAATCATTGCCTAATTAGAATAAATCTTTTTTTTTTTAATTATTTTTTCAGTTCATTCTATAAAATTTTAATTTATGATCTTTAGATTTAATTTAACTAATTTTCAATTATACGATTTAATAAATTGATTTATTATTACATGCAACACATTTATTTTAAACTTATTTTTTTTTCTTTTTTCCATTGAATAGTTCAATGGTTATTGAATTCTACATTCATTAAACCAATGTCTCATGTTAAGTTTAATTCATTGAATTCCAGCTAAACATTAAACTATGCATTCTACTGTAAACAAAACCAACCTATAATCTGCTGTTTACAGAAAGAATAAAAAAGAGAATAAAAAAAAAATACGAAAACTACCAATTTAAACACACATATGCATTACAACAACGTTTAGGTAAATATTTGTTGGGTAATCACAAAGTAATGATTTAAGATACACTATAGACAACCGAAAATGACAACTACATAACACACGATACATGCTTCTGAGATAGATTTTAAATATTCTTTATATAAAATTCGTACAAAAATAATTATAATTTATAAAATCTATGTCTTGCTGGACCAATAATTACCAACTGTCGGGATTTTGTGGATGATCACAAAGCTTTGGTAGAAACTAAGCACCAAAAAGACTTGGGTTGTTGACCTCAATTGCACCAAACACTAGCAAACTATACACAACAAAATTTAATATTTCATTATTTTCTTGAAAATTCAGATAAAAGATTTGATTTGAGTTATTATATATTTAATCATAACTTAATATAGATAAATAAAAAAAAAGTTATAAACCTATACAAGAAACCATTTCTTGGATATAATGAATGCAAAAACAAGTAATCGTAGCTAAAATACTTTTCATCTACATTTTATACCATAAATTCTCAACTAAATGATATGTCATGTATTGAGTAGCGACTTCCTTGTTCCATTTAAATACAAAAACCTCCCACTTTCAAATACAAACCCCCACCTGTATATACTCTGGAATCATCAATTCCGAAGCTGTCTTCAATTTCAATGGGGAGAACAACCTCGATCAAGATCATCAGAACATCAATCCACACATTCCTCCAAAGCTACAATCACTTCACAATTGCATCCCTGTTAACCCTTCCTTTCTCAACATCAATCCTCCTCTTATCATCTCTTTCACCTGATTTCATCTCCCTCCAACACACAATCCATTTCCGACTTCAGTCCCTTTTTGATGCCACCGGAATCCCAGTTTCATCTCAATTCTTCTCCACCTTCAACCTCAAACTCTCCCAAACCATCACCTCAGCAATACTACTCCTACCCTTTACCTTCTCTTTCCTCCTCATCACAAAGACTTTTATAATTCAATCCTTCAACACCCACAACAAAAAGCGATCATCTTTCTCCGGAATCTACAATTCCATCCTCCAAACACAACTATGGAACACCTTTCTAATCATGTCAGCAAACGCCACTTCTTTTTGGGTTCTTTTCATCGCATTCAACTGTTTAGAAAAGATGTTATCATCTTCTACCTTGGTCGTATTATTTTCTATGGTGGGAGGAATCGCATATTCCGTAGTTATAGCCAATACGATGATCATATGTAACATGGCGCTAGTGCTCTCTGGAATGGAAACCCAAGGTGGGTTTCTTTCCATTCTCAAAGCATGTGTTATGATTAAAAGAAGAATTCCAACAGCCCTTTCATTAGCGCTTTACATCAACATCACTTTGGCTGGAATTGAAGCACTTTTCCAATTCCGGTTGGCAAGTGCTTATTCCAACTCAGGAACAAGTAATCCCAGTCCTTTAATGGTGTTCGAAGGATTGTTGATAGCATATTTATACTCCATCGTCATCACACTTGACACCATCACTGGCTGTATCTTCTACAAAAGCTGTAAAATTAAAGCTTCTGATCAAGAGGCGTGTAGGAGAAATGAGTATTGTTTGGAAGTCAAACGAGAAGAAGAAGAAGAAGTGCTGTATTGAATTTACCTTTTTATTCTTTTTTTTTTGTTGTTTTTTGTGATTATTAAGTTTTAATTCATGTGCAAATTAGATCATAGGAAATAAAATCATGTAAAATAGCTCCCAATACAGATGAAACATTCTTGTGTGGAGTATTTTCACCAAGTAAATACATATATATTCAATCACTAAAAACTGTCCTTGAGTCATTCTATTCCTTCGACATTCAAATTATCGTTTAATATATATTTAATCTTTGAAAACCATTTAAGATGCATCTATTAATTAAAGGTTTGAGTATTAAATAACTATATTGATTTCTTTTCATTACACCATTATAATTTAAAAATCTATCATATTATAGTAATATCGTCCAAACAAAAAATGATTGTTGATGTAATTAGATAGATATTTAAATTATAATATCATAACTAAAAAAATTAAAGTATAATACTACAATTGGATAAAGAAATCTCAGAATACAAAGCCTTAATATGAAAATTTTTGAAACTACAATATTGCAATACAATAAAATGAAAGTAAGATGCTATAATATCCAAATACATGAAAATAAATTGCTATTTTCAGCATTTAACCCTTAATTGAAAAGTTTTTTAATGACGAGTATCATATTTTTTTTATTTATATTTTTATAAAATAGTATGTAGAGAAATTGGTTGGATGCAAGTTACCGAATAGCAAAAATTAGGTAACCATCCTAAATGTGTTTAATATTTAATGATTACCGTAAATATAGTAAATTACTAAATTATATATATTACCTGTTAACTTCTACTAACAATCTTTTAGGAGAACAACTTTTGTTTCTTTTGTTCAAATAATCCAACTTTTTGTCTTGTCATATAAGGTTATTAAATATATCTAATTATTAATCACATGATCAAAATATAGAATAAAAAAATAAAACCCATGTTCAAATTATTAATTTCAATTAATAGTTATTATTCATAAATATACACCCTCTCATAAAGAACTTATTAAGAAAAGGAAACCTTATATTTTTAGAAAATGGCCTAAAATATAAAGATGCTTCTTTTGTTGGTAAGAAAGAGAAAAAGTGTTCTTTATGTTTTTGGTCCATGTAAACAATTATTATTTTTATTATTATTATTATTATTATCATTATTATGAAGTTATTTTGTCTTAGCTTATTGATATTAAGATGATACTAGTTACCAGAATTTAAAATATTTATTCCATATCTTTTAAATTTTAAAACATGTTAAACTGTTAAACTGTTATTATTTAAAATAAGAAGATGAGCAGTGGAAGACTCCCAGACGCATGAAATTATTATGACGTCAACAGTTATCAAAGATTTATCCATATGTGACGTGGGTGTAATCAATATTCAATAATAGCAGCACTAAAAATAGATATACATACATATATTTAGTGCATTAAAAATAAAAGCCAAGATCAGCATTACTAGCTCACTACCCAAAAACGTCAACAGTTTTGGTGACGTTTTCACGTTGAAATTGCATAAGAGTAATGAAGGACAAAACGAATTGAAGGTACAATTTGAAATGCACGGGTTACAAATGAGTTCCAAGTTTCATCAAGGATGAAAAAAGGCTCAAGAGGTAGGTTGATATATAGATCAGATGTTTAGGAGCATACATATGAGATATATTATGTTACAATTATAAATGTACACATAAGTTTTCAAAATACACAAGTCGCCAAAGATGCCCAAAACACCCAACTCTAATTGACTAGGACCAGTCCTTATATAGAAGCACGCTTGACCAATAAGTCGTAACAAAGCCAATATTTCAAACTAGTTGCAATCCAATAAACAAGATATGCATAAAACCTATAGGTTATGGATAATATTTTTCAAAAAATTGTGAATAGCTACTTAACTAGAAGCTAGAAGTTGTAATTGTTACTTGAAGTTGTAAGTTATCATTTTTATTTCTGTAAACTTGTTTGGCAAAAATAGTTTTGTAAATTTAAAAAAATGTAAAATTATATATATATATATATATATATATATATATATATATATATATATATATATATATATATATATATATATATATATAATGCATGAAACTTTATTATTATTATTTCTTTGTTTTAAATAGAAACTTTAAGTTCGTACTTATAAACAAAATTTTTTCTGTATTTGATAACTTTCTTAAAATCTAAAAACTCTTAAAAACCATTGCAAAAAATAAATCTTTTAATTAAAAAAAAAAAAAAAGCCCAATACCGTCTTATCTTTCTCAAATATAAAGAATCTTTAAGACTTTAACCACAACTAAACGTGGGCCGTGGAGCCATTTTCACGAAAATAACCAAAAATAAAGCCCTATAATATAAATTAAATATATTTTTAAGAAAAAGAAAACTAGTCAAAATCCTTAATTAAATATTAGTTTTTAGCATTTATCCCAAACTAGCCATCAAAACCGTAAGCGAATGAAATAGTTTACTCTTTCGCATATGTATATAAGGAAAAAAATCATTTTTGCAAAACAAAACGGTAGACCATTTTATGGTCTACGGTTTCCTTTCGATGATCTACTGTTTCCCAAACCGTAGACTAAAAATGGTCTACTGTTCTCTTTCGTTTTTTTTTTTTTGGAATTTGACTAGTATTTGTAGTTATTTTTTCTTATTACTTGTTTGGATCGTTATCAATATACTACATTTTCAAAACAATATTTTTTATATCAATTCATTGAAATTATTAATTGTCATATACGTGTATGTATATATATGATTATATGCATTCATTCTAACTTTAGTGTTAGGTTGAATTTAACAATTGTTAACATCATTGTTTATAACCCATATTTGATAAGATGTCAAGATGAATTAACCGCACGCTAAAGTTAGAAAGAAATAATATGCATACATACCAAATATGATGATTAATAATTTCAATAAATTGATATAAAAAGTGGTGTATTGAAAATATAATATATTGAGAACGATCCAAATAGTAGACTATTTTTAGTCTACAAATTTGTTTTACAAAAATGATTTTTTTTCTTATATACATATGTGAAAGAGCAGACTATGAAAGAGTAGACCATTTCATTGGTCATACAGCATTAATAACTAATTTGGGATAAATGTTAATTTTTTTTGCTAGTTTTGTTATTTTCTTTATTTTTAACTTCTATCCTAAATTAAACTGATCATTTAATTTGTGAAAACACACTAGCTAATTAGACGACATGGTTTTCTTTTTCTAATAAAACGACATGGCTTTCTTTTTCTAATAAAACATGTTAAAACTTTCCTCTCTCGTTGGATTTTATTCGGTCCATGGTACCTTCATCGATGTCTCTTGTCCAAGGTTCAAAACCTATTTTTTGAGTTTTGTCTATAAAGTAGAAATTAAAGTGGTACAGTTCAATACAATAAGTTGATAAATTATATTTCTAAGTTTAAAATTGATGATAGACAACTTGTAAGAGTAACAAACTTTGTTTCTTATACATATTTGGTCATTATTTTTTTTCTTTATATGTCTTAGTGTCTTACCATTGAACTTTTTTACATTGTTCACAAAATAGCATTGACCTGCTAACCGATCTTTTTTTATACAATGGAAAGGAACAAGGTTAACGGGTTTTAATTCGTGTTTGACTATATGTAGATGTCTCCCAAAAAAAAATACTCATCACTATAGGCTATATCGCACATCCAAGGTAATACTTAAATTCCTAAATTTCCCAAGAATGAGTCTAAGAAAAAAAAGTAAAGAGTATTCAACTATTACTGCAACAAAAGACCAAAGGTTTTATATCTCTATATCCACATGGTGGTTCTGTAAACAATTTTTTTTTTTTTTGAAAAGGTAAATGTCACCCATCCCACAGAGCCTCCACCAATAAATTGTTCCACAGATAAATCATAATGTATTTAGACTCTTAGAGCAAGAAAGGTGATGGATTCTCATAAGTACTGTTAAGGCAAGTATTCAAATAGCACCACCCAAAATGTGATTTGGACATTACTTATTCCGTGCTACAAAAGACTCCAGGCTTTCCATCCATCGAATATACTCATTCTTACTTTTGTGTTGCATACATTTATGCAAGAAGAGAGCTAGTTCATCATTTATGCCCCTTATCTCCAGGAAATCATACAGTGAAGTTTGCAGTTCATCATCCAAATCACTGAAAGTTACCAAATTATAAATATGTTCAGAATCATAATTAACATTGAACCCCAGTTCATCTCCAGGAAAGCATCCCAGAACTGAAAGCAAAATAACAATGATTTGGAACTTACTTGAAGGGAGGACCCAAGTAGGGTTTACCAGTCATTCCATCTTGGTCACGCATAAAAACTTTCTCAATCTCAATGCTGTCAGGCCATACATTGCACACAAACTCCAAAATACCATTTTCTTCATCCTTAAAGATGTCGATCACCATTGAAATGTAAAGCTCTAGATCGTTCTCTGTTGTAACACTACCTTCTTTTTCAGCAGGAGTAGAAACTCGGAACATGGTTACCTCTACTTTAATCTCTTCATCTTCTCCAAATTGCTTGTTCAATCTGATCCACTGCTCTCCTGGCCTCTCATCAACCGCAAAAGATTTGAAATTTGGAATAAGCTGTACACAATATGCACTAATAAGTCTGTAAACCAGGATCTACAGTTCTAGTTCAAAACAGATCACATGATGTAAGATGCTTTCAGGAAAAAAAAAAAAAAAACAATCACAAATAATTACAATTCCTACATTCTTTCCGATTCAATAGCACTGCTCAAATATACCAAAGTCGCTATATTCCTGATGTGTATTGTCCATTTCCTCTAATTAATGATTCTCAATCGTTGAGGGCAGAATCGAGATATATGTTTGATGAGAGGAAGGATATTAATTAGGGTTTGTGTATGATATGATTTTTTTTCTTTTTATTGGAACGAGAAGAATGATGCGAATTCCAATACAAAAGAGGAAACACGAAAATGAAAAGGGGGAAATTAGGGAAACATGAATACCTTAGTACGAGGAGATCGATCGAGTTCATATTGGATATCGTTGCGGATGAGTCTACGTATTCGGTCTTCGAAAGCTGATTTCCGCATCACTGATACGTTCCTTCTCGATTGTTGTGGGACGTAGTCTACATAGTTGTTTTCGATTGAAGAACGACGGGTAAAAGGGTGTGCAATTAGGGTTATGTGACGATAAGAAGAGTGTTGAGGGAAGAAAGATGTTTGTCTTCTTCCGACGCTACCGACCAGCCGGAGTAGCATTGTTGTGTGTGTTTGAACGGAAGTCCGCCCGGGAATCGTGTTCTTGTGCGGAGTTGGTCGTCGGTGATGTTCAAGTGCGGTGACAGGATTTAAGGAGGGTTTTGGACGACGAGTTCAACATCCTAAAACCAGCCGTCTAAAATAATTGCAAATTTAACCGAAAATATTAACTAGTTTGTGGAAAATAGTAAAAAAAAAAAAACCAAACTACATTTTTAGCCATCAAAATCACAGATATATTAACCTCGTCTACGATTATGGCAATCTATTTGTGAACGTACAAATCGTTAAAACACAGACTTGTATGCCATTTGTGAATGTACAAATCGTTAAAGCACAGACTTGTATGATTGCAGATGAACTAGTCCAACATAGAAACCTATTTGTGAACATAGTTTTAGTTAGTATAAAAACGATTTTTTTTTCTTCATTTTCACTTTTTTTTGTTGGAAAACTCTCTCTGGAAAGTTTGATTATGTTTAAAACTTTAATTTTATACTTGTTTAGTTGTTATAAGGACCTAAGTTTCTAATTACTTAACATTAATGTGTTTTAGTCTTTAATTATTCATGGTCGTTTTAAATTATTTTAGAAAATAATTTAGCATTAATATGTTTTAAAGATATAATTGTTAGTTTGTTACTTGTTTACGTGTTTTTAGAATTTGAAGATTTACTTTAACACGAACGGGTTGATCGAAAACTCCATACAAACCAACAACACATTATAATGATTATGTTGGATTTTACATAACATAAATTCCTTATATGGGTTATATGTATAAGTGGGAGAGTAGATATCAATTAGAAAAGAGTGACAACAATGTTTAGTTTAAAATTTTGAAAATAATACACTTGGTGCGTATAAATTGTTGATAATAAGGTTGTTTCGTAGTCGAACCCTATCAATTTCGTAGTCAAAATAAATAAATAAAAATAAAAATAAAAAACCAAAATCGCAGTTAAAATGGAGAGGAAATCGCAGATGAGCTTAATCCATCTGCGATTTTAAGGGGGGCAATGAGGTATTTATATAGCAAAAAAACAATCGCAGATGGCTTGCCAAAATCGCAGATGAGCTTAATCCATCTGCGAATTTTGTGGCTAAAAATGCAATTTGAGTTTTTTTGGCTATTTTCTACAAAGTAATTAACATATTTGAGTCAATTTGTAATATTCTCCTTATTTTATGTTTATTCATCGGTTAAAGTTGATTTTACGTTTAATAAGGGTCTGTTTGGCTAGGTGCTGATCCGGTTCGGTCATACGTTTTCGGCTGACTCGGTCAGATCAAAGTGTTTGATTTGTATATATTGGACATTTTACCTGGTCTCGGTCCATAAAATTGGTCTAACTCGGTCTAGTGAAAAACTAACATTGACCTAGACTTTAATTTCATTATCCCTTCTTTTCATTCGTGTCGCTCCTCCCACCTCACTTCGTCATCTATGTGTGTTGGTTATGTATAGAAAACGGTGCCACCATCTTCCCCCTTCCCTTCATAAGCAACAAAAGGTCATCTTCTATTCTTTCTGATTTCATCTTCGATTTTTTGAAGCAACAACAAGAGGTAAGTTAAGGGTTTCGTCCTTGATTTTGTTTCAATCAATCAATTCCTTGTTTTTGTTTAAATACTCCTTTGGATTATTTTCTTGATCAGTAATTTTATTTTGTGGGTGAGTTTGACGATATTACCCCTAGGATTATTTCTTGTCAATAGGGGTGTTCATAGATGGTTAACCGAATCGAAAACATATTTCTGAAGGTTAACCGAGAATATATGTTTGTTCATTTCTTGAACCTAAACATAAACCGAAAAATCAGATAACATGTATTCTGTTAACCAATTAACCATTACAAATTAATAAAAATATGTTAAGATTACCGAACCTCATAACAAATTTCATAAAAAATAATGAATGGGAATGAATAATTCACATAATTTGTTTAATTATATTGTTGCTTCTATTAATAATTAAATTAATGATGAATTATCAAATATCCATGGAATAATATCAACAAATAAAAAAAAAACATTTTTAATTAATATATAAAAGATAGTCAAATATTTAATTATTTCTGTGAAATGGTGATGAAATACAAATAACAATTTTAATCTATATCAACTTATGTATATTTATTACAAACATTAATGATGATCATTATTGGTTTAAAATAGAAAATATAAATAATATGACGATTATTAATAGTAATTGGAAATCTCTAAGAAATAATTTGATATTAACTTAAACGATTAAACCTAAACAATATTAAAAAAAATCAACTTTTCGATTAACCATTCATAGCAAAAAACAAGAACCGTAACCAAAGATTTTACTGGTTCGGTTAACCAAACTGAAAAAATTCAAAAATATCGGTTTGGTTAACCTGAAAATCACTTAAACGACTAAACCTAAACAATATTAAAAAAAATCAACTTTTCGATTAACCATTCATAGCAAAAAACATGAACCGTAACCAAAGATTTTACTGGTTCGGTTAACCAAACTGAAAAAATTCAAAAATATCAGTTTGGTTAACCTGAAAATCGGTAAGGGTTTTAGGTTTTAAGGTTTGGTTTTTCGGTTTTTGGATATTTTAAACCAGTGGCGAGTCTAGAATATAAATCTACGTGGTTCACTAATTAGGGTTGATTCAAGAAAAAATCGGGTTTAATCGGACCGGTTCAACTAGAAAAGTAACTAATTCAACATGTATAAAAACTAGTGGTGAGAGTGTTAAACCAATTTCCGATCATTCTTTAAAATTTGTTTTTGAATAATATCAATTTAAAATTTAAAATAAATCCAAATTTATTTTATCAATTCATAATATTTATTTATAAATGTGTAAGTTATATATATATATATATATATATATATATATATATATATATATATATATATATATATATATATATATATATATATATATATATATATATATATATATATATATATAAGCCAGTTATTACTCACGAATAGTCATTAATAAAATATGTGAGTAAAGCTTTTTTCATTTTTTAAAGGAAAATGATATGGATATTTAAAAGTAAAACAAAAATAATAATACGTTGGGTATAGCTCTTTTTTCATCCATTCTCCTAAATGGACTTAGGAAAATGGCAAAAACCCATTCCTTGTAAATGTTTCTTTTTCTCTCTTTCCTTTGGTAGCCATTCAAAAGCTTCAAAATCACTGTATCACCAATTGATTTCTTTCTTTTTCTTTCCCACTCAAAATCTCTCCGTCTTTCTTTCTCTTTCTTCTCTTTTGTAAGGTAGGTCCTTAGAAAATTTTAAGGTAGTTCCTAAATATCTTGGTATATAATTTCTAGTATTATTGATAAAATTAGGTGGTTCATGTGACCCACCTTGGATACATGTAAACTCGCCCCTGTTTTAAACATTCCTAGCTATAATAATCTTAGGTGTGGGAGGAAGCTTATTGATATTTGCAGCTTTATGGCATCTGATGTGGGTAAGTTTGTTTATCCAGTTGGGATAATGACCTATAGAGCTGGTATAGGAAGGACTTGAATTAATTGCTACAAAAAGGACTTGGATTAATTAATTGTAATGTACATGATCAGAGAAATGCTTATTTCTGGTCATAAAGCAAATTTTATAACTTAAAATATTTTGTTAAGTTCATTTTGTAATGTAGATGATATAATTCGTTGTGAACAGATTCATTGCTCTAATCATAAACCAATGGTTAGATTCAAATGTTTATTTAGCAGTCACTTTAGTGAGGCCATCAGAAGATGATAAGACCAACCTTATAAGTAAAAAAGCTATTATATTATTATTGATTCATCCTATCATGTGTTATGTAACAAACACGTTTTGAAATCGTGTTTTATAATGAATAATGTTGTGAAATACTATGTGAATTTGAGTATTGAATTCTAACAGATAGTTTTGACTAGAATTGAAGTAAAACTATGTTTAGAATCACTCGGAAAATATTGGAAGTCTTATGAAATTTCAATTAAAAGTCAAATAGTGAAATTTAGCGAAAATATAAAATTTGAAATAAGTAAAATTTTATTATTGAGGGTTGTAGAGAATCCCGTTAGAAATATTTAGGCGAAAACCTCATCGAAATCCGAGTTATAACGAAGAAGTTATGACCAATCGAAGATCCGCAACAAAACCGGCACGACGCCGAATGACGTAAAAAGTGAGTTTTTGATAAACTACCTTTTTAGCCTTAGTAATCTAAATTAAAGTTGTAGTATTCGATAAACCGAGAAGTTCGATAAAAAGATCGTCAAAATCTGACTTCGTATGAGGAAATTATGATTTTTCCAAAGTTTCGGACTAACAGTAGACATCTAAAAACTCGAAATAAAAATCGAGCAATATTTAGCCGACACAATCTAAACGAGAATCGAAGGTCTCGTCAATACTAGTACAACTGTAACACCCATATTTCCAATAATAATTGACTACATTTATTTTACAATTTTAGTTATGGAGTATTATATTTTGGTACGTCATAAAATAATATCTATTATATTTTGCGCATATCACATATTCAGATTTTATATAAATTCGGAATTTTATAATAATTATATTTTATGTATTTAACAAAATGGATTTGTTATCTCAGTAAAACAATCCATATATTAATATATATAGTTAAGCTTTAAAATTGAACATATTTTTATTGTTGAGGGATAATATATGTAAAAGATTTAAGAAATGTAAATTGTTCAATTAATATATACACACGTAAGATGGATGCAAAATGTGCGTACATTTTTATTTGTTGTCAAAATTATAAAGGATTGCTTAATAGCCAAGGAAAAATAAAGTCAGCATAATACGTGGCATTAAATTGAGAAGCACTCGCTCTTTCAAAAAAAAAAAAAAATTAAGAAACATTCATCTTATCCTAATAAATGAAAATGACTTTGCCACATGTCATTCTCTTATAAAATTAGCTACATGTCATTTTGTAATAATTTGATATATATTTATTTTCCACTTGTCATTAGTTTAATTTTTCATTTTCAGTATATCATTAATTTAGTTTCCATAAATTAAACCTATCATAATAACTATTAATTTTAAATTTTAAATTTCAAATTTAATTTCAAATAAATTTACAGTTTAAATCTTTATGTTTAACATTTTGTTATAATTAACCCTTTTAGTACACATTAAACACATAATTTTAATTTATTTTTTTTTGCATGTTTTTTTTTTCTCATAATTTTCACTTATTTCAATTTCAAATTCAAATAAAATTTCTATTTAATCGTTCGTACTTAACATTTTGTTTTAATCAACCCGTATAATATACGGGTCTCACAACTAGTAATTAATATGGACACATAAGTGTTAGTTTGTGAGATGAGTAAGCTTTAACATAGTAATCAAAATTGTAGTTAAATAGGAGCATCCCGTTTGAATATTGATCATACCATTTTAAACATAATAAGTGATATTTCCGCAGAAGACGCTTTCATTTTCATATAGCAAAAGACCCATTTTTTTCAATAAATCTTCTGGTTTTCAACAACGAAACTCTGTTATTGTAACGAAATGCTGTACAAATTACTATTTTAACCCTCGACTATTTCAAGGTGACTTTAATATATAGGAACAATTGTATGTTATGTGTTATATGTGCTATATGCTTTTCAGTATTATTATTCCGGGTTATTTTCTCGTGTTATTTTATTCGCTATTTTTATAGCAAAAGTAATACCTTTGACCATGTGATCAGTGAAAGGACTTAGATTCACATTGGTACTGGTACGTAGCCTCTAGCCATGTAGAGCATGCCTCTGTAAGAGAATGACTTATATTCTAAGACATTGACAAATGGTTAGACAGTACTATAAGCATGAAATCTACCAAGATGTTAATCAGAAATCCTATGTCTTCTGTGCCATTTGGGTCGAAGCTTTATTGATGTATATTAAGTATGAAAATTGTTATGTCTCATTGATTGTATACATTTGAATCAAGTCATTGATTGATAACGGAAAGCTTAACACATGATTCTTCATTGTTCCTTGTTTCTCTTTGCTTCTGCCATATTGAAGTTTATATATGGCATAACGTTATATTGTATCTAGTATTGAACTCACTAAGCGTTACCGCTTACCCTATCAATGTTTAACAATTGCAAGAGATAAGTAACCAATATGATCATATATTGTTGAAAGATTTAGAATAGTTTGTAATATTACTTTTGTACTTCAATTTATGTTTGTATAAATTACAATATCCTGGGTAGTTATGTAATATATAACATTTTGTAATAGTCAGTTTGTATCCAGTAGTTTGTAACCTCTTTATCAATGTAAAATATTGTTTTTATGAATATGCAGGTAGCATGTTTTGGAGTAATTATATTGTCAGGTATGAAGTTTGGGTCTTTCAGAAATACAAAAGTTAGGGTCTTTCATGTTCTATATTTACTTGCATTATGAGTCAACATGTACAAGAAGTACTATTCTCTACTACCATACTAATTGAATTAACCTGCACTTTGCATTATTCATGACAACTACTTTGTGACAACAATTAATAAGAAAAAACTTCTAAGATGTGTCAAGGAAAGATTATTGGTTCAATAAGCACGAGTCCCACTGCCACACAAGAAGTATTAAAAAAAAGGGGGTAACATGGTCATGTTCATCATTCAGAACAGTCAATCAGATGTAAAATCAAATAATCAAGTTTAATTTAGAAGCAGACTCGGCTTCCAACTCAATCAACTCTGACTCAATCAAAAACTATCAAATAACCCCTAAATTTATATAGAGAATTTGATTTTGATATTGTGTTATTTTCTTTTCAATTCGGGTACGTTTTTTCCAATTTGTTGTAATATTGACAATTTATCCGGTCACCCAATGGACAGATGATGTGACAGTTGACATGACATGCTGATATGTCATTCTTTTGGTGACATCACATTATGGATGCCAAAACTAAATAAAAAATTTGTAGTGGCTTTTGTGATAATTATCTCAATTTTAGTGACTTCTGTGCAATTTCGTATTATCAGTTTCAAAATTAAACTTTTGCACTCATATTTTAAACCTTATATAACTTTTTAAAATATAAAATAAACTACTGAGTTTTGAGACTATCAAACACGACCAATAAAGTGTAAACAAAAAGATACCCTTAGCTTATATATTAACATGTAATCAAATCGTTAGCCTTGATATTTATTGTAACATCCCAAAAATCATGGAAAATATTTTATTTTTCAAATATAGTAAATCATTATTCCAATCAAAACCCAAGTCATAAAATCAAGTCATATACAATTATCCCAAAATCATAGTATCATAAAATCTCAAAGCATATCACTGAAAGATGTGTACGATCATGTCTTCGCCTTGCCCGTGTCCTCAGAAGAACCTGAAACCATAACAATCAAATTGTAAGCCAAATCTTAGTGAGTTCCTCCAAAGTACCACACACAACCAAACAGATAACAACATGAATATATGAGCCTTCAACCTGACTGGACCACCTCGTAGGTCCTACAACCTATCTGGACTGTTGTTTGTGCCTTCGGCTTGACTGGATCGCCTCGTACGCATTCAGTTTATCCAGACCGCCCTGGGTATATTAGCTTTCAACACAAAGCAGGACCGCCTTAACCCAACAAACCATAACATGTTGACATATACAATACCAATCAATAACCAACAAACACATGTAATCATATACAGATCTACCAGTCTAACACATATCCAGTGAACAAAGGTAATCATACAGATTTACTAGTCTATCATATAACCAGCATAACATCATCCAATATACTAGGATACATAATCCAGTTTTCTGACATTGGTGCCTTAGACCCATAAGTACAGTGCAGAACAACTCATCTCAATGACAGAAAGATAGTAGAACTGAAAGATGCTCCAACTACCTGGCTCTACGGGTCACCTGTACAACACCTAGGGACCAAGCCTCAATCTATTACTTAAAATATGCCCATTGACCTAAAGTCAAACTTGGTCAAAGTCAACAATCAACGGTCAAAGTCAAAAGTCACTCCAGTTGATCGCCACGTCGTGGCCATGTCATGGTCACTAAGTGACAAAACAAACAAGTCTTAGCCCACTCGCCACGCCATGGAGACCTAGGCCACGTTGTGCGCACTAGGTTCCTAACAACTTAATGGGTTAAGCTGTCTTCTTCGATTCTAAGGGCTCCAAAGCTCAAATCTGGTCCATACCATGCTCTAAGGGGATTAAGTTTCCAACTTTATCCATTTATACTCTCCAAGAGGTAAGAATTTCACTCCTAGGTCCAAAAAGGGAAAAACACAACTTGGTTTAATTCATTAAGCACTTAATCTTGAAGACTTTTAGTTCAACATTTCCACAAATGTTTCTAGCATCATAAAACAACATAAAAACCCTTACTTTCCAAACATGCATGTCTAATGCATGTCTTGGGCTCTTATTAGGTCAAAATGAGGATTTTTGACCAAAAATCCATGCATGATACCAAAACTCACTACAAATCCAGATCCAAAGCAGCATACACCCTAAATAACCTCGAGATTAATAAAGTCGTAAACTTTATGAGATCTTACCACTCCAACAATCAAGAACATAAAGATTTAGGGATAAAACTCAAGATTTAGCAACTTATCATGATAAAATCGAGTCTAAGACACTTACAAAGGTGCAAAAGAATGCTACCACAAAGGAGGCGGTCTTGCTTTTTGGATCTTAGCTCACTTCTTCTCTCTTCCTTTAATGGCTTCAAAGCACACCAAAACAAGGCTTAAACAAATAAGGAGGGGATTAGGGTTTTCTCATATCTCAAAGAGGCCGATGAAAGCTGAGGCTGAGCAAACCCTAGCCTCATCACTCCTTTAAATAGGGAGCAAAACCCAAATATAGGGTTTTGGTCATTTGCCAGCTGCCACGTCGTGGATATATACTGTCACACCATGACGACTTAAAATGAACCTATGATGCTTCTTGATTTGCCACGTTGTGGTGCCTCCCCCACGTTGTGGCAAACCTTAAAATGTCGAAAATTGGAATTTGAATTACCTCAGGATCCAGGTGTTAAATTCATGCATCTCATCGTGATACTATCAATATAAAATGGCTTAAGGTCTTTCATATCTTTTGTCATAACCATATATTCTAGACTTGTACAATAATTCTATGCATTTCATGGGAAAATCCATTGCCTTATATATTTCACATGAGATCCTTGATATGCTACACTATGCACATTTTTAAAGGGTTGAGTAACGTGCATCATGTGGCTAAATAAGTCGTGTATCTAAACTTAATCACACCATCTCTCTTCCCTACAACAAGCTCGTGGATTGGTTTAGCGATAACATCCGACCCAAATAGCATATGACCCAAATACAAACCTCTATGAAAGTCTCAAAACTTATTTGTCAAATCTACATTTTAACAATATGTATATGGTTTAAAATATGATTGCAGGAGTTTAATTTTGAAAATGACAATACGAAATTGCATAAAAGTCATTGTGTTTTGGATAATTATCAGAAAAAGCAAAACATTTTTTTTTTCAATTTTGACACCCAAAATATGATGTCACATTGAAACAAATCGGACAAAGAAATGTAGCAAAAAAATAACGTGGTGTTAAAATTGAATTTTCATGTAAAATTAATGACTTTTGTGGAATTTGTCCTTATTTATTTAGTAATCAACTAATACTTTTTATCATTTTGGTTATGAAATTAATATTTACTATACTAAAATTATCATTACGTAGAAAAATTTATCTATTCTTTCTAACTTTTTTCAAGATGTAAGTTGTGACATCCTCAAATTTATGGTCATTTTAAAACTTTTTATTTATGTTTATTTAAAACATAGTTAATTTATAAATGTGAAATTTGGTCCCGTAAAAATATTTCCAAAGAAATGTTTTTCATTGATTTATAAAAGCTTGAGATGTCATAATTGATACAAAACTTAAGCATAAACAGACCTTACAGTATCTTAGATTGTCATTCTATATCTCCTTGAATCTCTCATCATTCATGTATATTTGTACCGCTACTTGTGATACAAGGAAGTTGAATGAGTTAGGTTGGGAAACCTAGTAAGTACATAGAGTTTTCAACCCATAATAATATAGTTAATTTGTTTAATTTATTTATTTCATATCAAACAATCAACCTGATTACCCATTCCTAGTATCTCCTATCTTAAGGACCATTGTTGTAATTATCGTGGTTGCCATTTATATTCTATTAGATAACTACATCTTTAGTATAATAGTATTGGATCCTACATCATTAGTACAATAGCATTAGTTCCTACATCGTTAGTACATTAGTACTAATCTGTACATCATTTGTATAATAATACTAGTTCTTACATCGTTAGTATAATACTATTAAAGTCGTAACATCCTATCGTCATTTTCCTCTTTCATCGTACTAAAGAATCTTATCATTTTTACCATTTTTATCCTTCATTACCCAATATTATATTCATAGAAAATACATATACGGTATAAATCATATAAATTTATCTTTATAATATTTCATCTAACACACAACATCTCTACACATAAGCACATATAGAATTCAATTATCTAAATACTTCATATCTATGTGTAAGATGAAAGTAACTATGCACTCACTTGATAAAAGTAGATACCTCAGAATTTCAGAACTTTACCTTGGTACTTATCTTTTCCTCTGACATGACATAGATTCACATTACTAAGTCGTAGTCTTATGTTCCTGACGACTAATGATAGTCTAGATTCCTCACTAATCTCAATGTCTACATCAAGATCTATCAAGTAAGGAACAATCAAGTAGAATCATATCGGAAGTAGGGTATTTTTAGTATACAAAGTATATCGTTTGGAAATCTCACTTTAAACACCTCACTAAATCCAGCCTAGACATCATCCCCGTAAGTTGATCAATCAGTATAATGACTTAGAATCAAAGATAAATCTTAATTATCGGAACATAATAACAACTATGACTAGAATTACACTTGAATAAAATAAATGCAGCTTAACTTACAGAGCTTTGAGCGAAAGCAGGAATTATATGGGCAAAACTCTAATCCAGAAGCTTCTATTCCCCGGCTATATGACACCGTTGGATTTTTGCCAAAGTGGTCGGGAACTAGAGAGCAAAGAGCTTGAGATACGGGAGAATTCCAGAGAGAATTCAGATGAAAGGGGTGAGAAATGAGGCTGCAAAACGCAATTTATATAGGGCTAAAAGGTCGAAGCACGCCACACACTTTGTTGGGGGCGCCGTACAAATTGTCGGAGTGCTGACGTGGCGTCATCTGGGTGGTGACACATGTCAAAATTCTATGGTGGGTCAGAAGCTTGTCGCGCCTCTTGTCTATGTGCGCGACTACGCGCGAAAAATCTTATTTTCTTAAAAATTCATATCTTCTTCACATGAGCTCCATTTTTGGTGTATTTTATATCCACACATAGCTATTGACAAAATCTACAACTTTCATTTAAATTTCGTTGGCTAGTTTTGAATTTATTTTTAAAGTTATATTTTTAATAGGTTTAGACGGTTAAAAACTGTATAAGATCACAACTTTCTCATATGATATCCGTTCTCGACTGTCTTTATATCGACGGATAGGTATTAACGAGATTTTCTACTCTTGTTTAGATTGTTTTTCCTAACAATCCACCAATCTAAATTTAAGTTTCTGTGTCGCATATTGCTGTGCTGAAACTTTGAACAATCATAACTTTCTCCTAAGAAGTTAGATTTCAGAGTTTTTTTTATATATACAAAATCATTGTCACGTATACTATAACTTTGGTCAAGATTATTTGTCATAAATAACCTTCTATCAAAAGTCATTTTTATCGCTTATTAAACCTTAACTTTTCAGTCCAAAATTGTGGGCGTTACATAAATAAAAATCAAAGCATGAATAGAAATAACGAATAATTTCATAGAGGTCATTCATAATACTTACGAAAGCACAAAAATAATCTACATTTAAGGCATTTTCGAAGGTACAAGACCCATTTTGCATGTACCCTTAGCGAAATTGGTGAGACTCACGTTTCTTGATGTATAAAAACCTTCCTATTCTTTTTTTCACTTTTAAAGGAAATTTTGGTGAAAACTCTTAAAAATTTCAAAAACATAAATTAAAAAAAAAACAACAAAAACAAAAACAATGCATTTTTACCCTTATAAATCTTGTTTTGCTATGAAATTGGATAGTGAATATTCCAACAACATTCATTTACAAAGAGTCAATTGGTGTATTGGTATTGCGGCAACGTCTAAAGCATCTATTTATATAGAAATCTAGTGTGATATCAATGAACAAAATAGATTGAAATATACATACACTTTGTCCTAAGCATTTCTACAGTAATACAGTTTGTCACTGGCCAATACATAAGTTAGATGTCAAAAATACATTCCTTCACGATGACCTTCATGAAACACAATCTACATGCATCAACCACCTTTCTTTGATCCTTCTTGTCTTATACATGTTTGTAAGCTTCATAAGTCCCTTTTTACAACTTAAAGCATGCCCAACAGACTTGGTATCCACAGTTTACCCAACATCTACTCAAACTCGGCTTTACTTGTATGAAGTGTGACATGTCCTTTTTCATATACATGCTAGTTCAAAACTTGTTTATCTCCTCATACGGAAACGACATCATTTTCACAGCCTCATAACAAATCCTTAAAGACAAGATCATCGATGTTATCTAGATATAATTTAAAATGACAGATTTAGTGTTTGTTGCTTACTTCTTAGATATCTTGGTTACTCGTATGGCTAAAAGCATGTTTCTTAGTAAACACAAATATGCCGAAGATATAAAAGAGTAGGCCAAAATGCAAAATTACAAACATGTTGCCATCCCGATAGACACTAACTCCAAACTAAGTGTGAATGTTAGAGATTTGATGGACGATATGTCCACCTATCAGAGTTTAGTTGGCGCTTTACAATACCTCATCCTCACTAAATCGTACATACTCTATGTGATACAACAAGTCTACTTGTTTATACATGCCCTACGTGAATAACATTATCATGTATTAAAACATAGTATTAAGTACCTTAAGGGCAGACTTGAACTCCGCTTACATCTTTACCCATCCATCTATACTTAACTTATATGATAGACCAACGCTAGTGAGGTGGCTACCTTAAAACCCGACGATCTACTTCTGGATATTGTGTCTTCTTGGATGATAACCTTATCATGTAATCAACAAAATGTCAACATAGCCCCCGCAATGGGAGCCCAATGGTTGAAGAGTGGATTTACATATAGGAGGCCTAGGGTTCAAACCATGACACAACCAAAATATTACTAGTATCTTATTATTTACCTCTCATGTCAGTCTTGGGAAGGGTTGACGTGGGCCGCTCAAATGATGTGTTTTACTTTTTTTTCAAAATGTCAACCTTCCCTCTCATAGTCTAGTGTCAAATCCAAATACCGAGGGTGGAAAATGTAGTCGCCAAAACTTATTGGCAAATAAACCTTGTCCTCAAACCACACATTCCTCTATAAAGAGCCAATTGGGGTGTTGTGATAACTTCTCAACCATCTTTTTGTTTGGAAATCTCGTCTAATACCATTGAACAAAACGCATTTAAATTGACATACATTTTGTTCGCAAAAGGTAGGTCTTAGTTATGTTGGATGGGGGTATTTGAACATTTTAAACCATGCGGGTGTATTGGGGGAATATATTGCTTTGCTATTATTATTATATGAAGATAATCATCCCTTAATTATCGGGATTCGAATTGTACTCTCTTATATATCTTGTGTTATCAATGAAAACAGGCAACCGTTTATACCAACTATTAATTTGATGTACATAAATGATAAATAAATAAAGTTACTCCAGATCATATTAGTGTGAAGGTGTATGTTGACGTCTTGGTCTATGATATCTTGTGAGACACGGTAAAAGCGGTACATCATAATTCAGATGTCATATTCATGAAGTACTTGTTTGGCCTACAAATGATGGATGAGAGCACAACATAATGGCAATACTGAATTATCTTTCTGGCTTTCTGCTCCTCACCAATTCAATGGTCATGCTTGGGGTATTTACTATTTAGTAAATACTAGCAATACACTTTTGAGGTATTAGTTGAAAATGTATAACAAAACTTACGGAACTTCATCTATACTCCATTTAATATTATGTCAACTTCAAATCTTTATATAAATTGGTATTTGGAGAAATTTAGTGTGTTACAATCACGTTCACAAAAATTTCCTCCAACAGTAACATGTACATACTCTAATATATATATATATATATATATATATATATATATATATATATATAGAGAGAGAGAGAGAGAGAGAGAGAGAGAGAGAGGAATGATGGGTAGGGATGGAAGGTGAGTCTACATCAAATACCCAAAATAAATATATAATCAAAATACTACGAAATAGAGGTTGGACAACGAGGAAAGATTATGATCCATCAACTCTCTTTTCTACACCCAATCCCATTGAGCCGTGTTTAATGGACCATCAAGCTTTACTTAACGGCAAACTGTCATTGACTTAGGTCCCTTAAAGTTAAACATCCTCCAAAGGTTCAAGTTTTTGCACCTTTAACAAACCATTTTCTAGTGTTCCAGTGTCAAGAATCGTCTCCCTTTGCTAGCTGTTTCTTTTCCCTGCACAAACATAATTACAGTTGGATTTACACTCTATCACATGACATGACATGACATGCATTGCACCAAGGACCATGACTGATGTCAATGGACAAAAATTACAATTTTTTGTCCTGCTCAAAAAGACGTAAATGTCCTCCTCATTCTGTTTGTCAAAAATAAGCTCCATGAGTTTTTACCTCTTTGGAACCATGATCTTCGAACCGCTTGGCGAATCTGGCGTTCATGTCTCTCCAAAAGTTCATCGATTCGGTGTGATTGAGTCAATAAAGGTCCTGAAAACTCGACTTTCTCCTCTTGATCTTGATAAGCCTGTCACATCACACAACATTTGAAACATTCAAATCTCATAAACCAAATGAAACCTCAAAAAAAAAAAAAAAAAATCCTTTTTGGACTTACCATATTCATTCTCTTCACAAACCCATCCGACCCGGCATCATAAGAATTGGGCTGATCCAATTGGCTCCAGTTTTTAATAACAAGCCCACGGGCCCCTGTCTCATTGGACTCATCACACTTGGACTCAAAGTTTCTCAAATGTGTAGTGGCTGAAGGTTCAGAAATCAGGCTTCTTGAACTCGATCGGCTGCGTGATCGTATCGATAAAGAATCATCTAATCGCCTGCGGGCCCACGCAAAACCACTAGAGCCCGGAACTTGTAAAGGGCCCGAATACGGAATGTCTCCTTGAGACGCGTGTTTTGTGTGTGAATTATCGTCTGTTGTGTTTACAGATGGCTTTCGTACTTCAAAACCCAAGATTATGTCTCCTCCTTTTTTAGTATCTAAACTATTTCCATTGATTTTAACTCGGGTTTGAGTTTGAGTTTTTTCCGGTAGACTCTGTAGAAAATGTTCAATTTGTTGATAAGATTATGAAAATATGATGTTGTAATAGAAAAAAATTGAAGTAGGATGATATGGACATACCTCCTCAGGTGCCAATTTAGTCAAACCATTCTGTTTTCTGGCTAACCTTCTTGAGACTTCAGGTCCACGAGTTCTCCCAACCAGCTTTTTACTAAAAAAAAAAAAGACAATAATTTTTTTTCTCAATTCGTATGATAATTTGGATCAAATACAAAATGGGTTATGTCCCAATTTCAGTATGATAATTAAAATCAAGATTACAGACTTGTGAATATTTTATGTAGAATCAAAATGGCAAGTATGTAATGTGATCAGAATGAGAAAGTTACCTTCTTGAGTCTTCACGATGTTTTGCATCTATCTCTTTGTTGGGTGGGTATTTTGGTAAACTTGATGGATCACATGCATGTGGCTTTGTCTTGAAATACTGTAGTCATCAAAGATTGTTGCAAAATAAGTCTTAGCATATTGACTTGCATTTACCAAACGTATAGCTGCTAGCTACATACTCTTCTTTCATACTTTTATACTAATTTTAAAAAACTTTAATCTACTCATACAATTTTTCATGAAAAGTTAAACACATCACATCGATTGTGAAACTGGATATTGTTTGTTTGACTTTGAAAGTCAAAAGAAGTCAATAGTACCTCAGTTGAAAGAGCAGAAGAGGCAGTCCCACGCTTATATGGTTCCACAGACAGCAATGTTTGGATTAGATCCACAGCACATTTAGGCAACTCTTTGAAAGTTTCAAGTAAACAGCTTTCATACGGATGCTGTGGTTTAAACATGGTGGCATGAGGAAGCTTTGACTTTTTCCAGTAGTCTTCTGGTGGTGAACCACAAAGCTTAAAGATTTTGTGCAATTGTTCAACCTGCAAACATTTCCCATCATCATCATCAACCTAAGACTCCATTTGTTACACAGCACATGATATGAAATATTGTACTATGTTTGTGCAAAGGACGTAAATGCCCTCTCCACCTTTATCATCAAAATTCGAAACCAGCCTTAAAAAGGTTTTCGACAATGAAACATATGACTTTTCCATCTAAGTGGACTATCTTGAGAGTCAAACATGGAATGGAACTTTATAAACTTAAATTTGTCACAAATCATTTAATCTTTTTAGCAAAATGTTTTTTTGATGATGGGGACTGGTTATATTCCTTACTTTTACCCTTCAAAATCAAAAACTGGAAGTTGAAAGTGAAAGGTAGTTGTTTGACTTTGGAAAGTCAAAGGGGGTGGAAATACCTCGGTTCTTCCTTGAAGAATAGGTGAACCAAGAAGAAGCTCTGCAAATACGCACCCAATACTCCATAGATCCACAGAAGCTTCATAATCCGTTGAACCCAACAAAAGTTCCGGTGGCCGGTACCATAAAGTCACAACTCTGCTCGTCAATGGCTGTTTTTTGTCACCGGCGGTATTACAGAAATTGGCCAACCCAAAATCGCCGATTTTCATAATTCCTTCATTATTTACCAAAAGATTCGCCCCTTTAATGTCGCGATGCATTACACCACGCGAATGACAATGCTCGAGCCCAGATAACAATTGTTTCATGTAGCATTTAATCTGATTCACGATTGAAACCAAAAAAGTGTCAGCCTCTTTGCCTCTATGATCTTTGAAGTTATTTTAAAAAAAATATATTAAGAACCTGAGATTCTGTGAATTTGATGTCGGGGCAAGAAAGAAGACCGGAAATATCGTGTTCCATGTACTCAAAAACGAGGTATATGCTACAAGATAATCGGGAGGTTATGATCCCATCTAGTTTCATAACGTTCGGATGATCGAGCCTTCGAAGAATCACTATTTCTCTTGCCATAAATCGAACACTTTCAGGTTCGAAATTGTCAAATCGAACCTTCTTCAGGGCAACTATCCTCCCCGTTTCTAGCTCACGAGCACGAAAAACACTGCTGTATGTACCTTGTCCGACCTGTTAAACCAAAATCATTATCAGCAATATTGAAGAATATGATGAAAGAAGAGGAGATGCTAATTTGGGAACACATAGTGTGTGTGTGTGTGTGAAATCGGAAATGGACCTTTTCTAATTTCTCATAGGATTCGGCTCTGAGAGGAACCCAGCCATGAATGGCTTCGCCGGCAACCGCACTGAGCCACGCAGGCCAACCGGCGGCAACCTGCTCTGCTTCCACATATTTGAGTAAATTCCCCAACCTAAAACTAACCGAGTCACCACCACCACCAGTTGTGGAACTCGCTCTCCCTGAGTCACCCAACTCGCTCCCAGTCCCACTCAACCCTGACTCGCTCCTCTTATTCTTCTTCTTGCTCTTGCTTTTGCTCTTGCTTTTCTCCAGTTCCGCAACAACATCATTACCGTTACCACCTAAGCTCCGGCCAGAACCCACCGCTGCATTGTCCCGGAAAACCCCAGAATGATCAACCGCCGGCGTCACAGACACTGCCTGCTTCGATGTCACACAACCCATTTCTCACACCACTTTAACAAGACGAAACCATTAAAAAAAACAATATGAAATTTTCAGTCGACCCCAGATCAAGAATCAGGCGAATCTCAATAGGGTCATGCTTAATTCTTTCAACAGATTTGTCTTTGTATATAAGTATAATAGATCACGGAAGGCTAAGAATTGCTATTCCTTTTATATACATGTGTTTCCTGAGCATTAAAACTGACTTCTTCTTTTTTTCTTCAATCCCTCTCTAGAAATCTAATCTACGCGTCAATTGCGGTAATGTGACAAAATGGGGATTTTAATGGGATGCAAACTTGCTCCATCAACGGGGAAGGTAAGTTGCACAGAATTTATTAGTTTTTGTTTGGTTTTCAAAAACTTATAAGAATGAAAATTTTGGTGTTGTATTGATCACAAGTCAAAAACAAGGGATAATGGATGGGCCCCGAATAGCCAAATATGTCGCCTACCCTAATTTCAAGTCTTTTGGATGAGAACTGAACTTGTTTGGTGGGTTTGGTGAGATTATTTGACTAGGTTTTATTCTTATACTATTTAGTCTTTCCCATTCATGAATTATATATATATATATATATATATATATATATATATATATATATATATATATATATATATATATATATATATATATATATATATATATGTTTCTGCTTTGTTTTGTTTGATTTTATTGTATGTAATGATTGAAATCACATTCTATAAACATATTTAGCCATCAAATGTGACAAAATGAAAGGATCAAAACAATCAATGTTTACACGGGTCAAACAAAAGGTCCAATATCCTATAGACTATGTCATGAAAGGCAATTTGTCTCTTCTGTAATTTTATTTACATGTTGTTGCGTCTGTACTACTAAGATAAAGTTGTAAAACTGCCAAAATAAGTTTGAATAGAGTAACCATTGTGTCAAATATCAACTAATTCAAAAAGTCGCATGTATGGATCTGCAACCAATTGTCTTACATTGAAAGAATATTTTCGTAAAAAAAAGCATTGCATGTAGCTAAGGCTCGTTGTGTTAGAACAAGAGATGTATCATAAACATGTATTATGTATAATTCAAAGTTTTTATGTTTTACTAATAAAATGATGCTTGAAGGCCTAGCATTCTCGAAGATCCAAACTATCTATAAAACTTGTTAACAAAAATATGTTTCCAAGAAAGAAAACTGAAGTACCAAAATGTCATTATAGAAAGTAAGATGGACTAAATGTAAATAACACCTTAGACATAAATTTGTTTTCTACTTGTCTCGTCTTCTCTTAAGTATGAACAATTTGTTTTGGACTTTACGGTAGAAGTCAACAAAAAAGTGGGAAAGATAGTTATTGGGTCTACATTTGAAATATTCTTGTGAGCTAATATACACAAACATAAATATGATATATATTACTTTTACACGATTTAGTCGACCAAATACTTATTAGAAAAGTATTCCTTTTTAATTTGAATATTTAATCATTATAATTTTTGTTAGGTTATTAGCAACTCGACCTAATCTGAATTTTTATTAGAATATTAATATTTCACAATCATTTTTATTATTTTTATTATTTTATAAAAGATCAATTAAAAGAGAACACCAAATAAAATGAGCATATAAGAATAAATTTGAACATCAATATCAAAATATTTGATAATTATAATTGATTGATATATTTTAAGTAATTACTAATTAAAATAAAAGAAATTAAGTAATCTAACTCATATAAACGAGTATTTTAATAATAATAATCATCTAAATTTTGTTTTTGAAAAATTATCGCTTTCTTCGAAATATTATATTGTGGAGTAGTTACTGTCATTTTGGACTTGGGGGTCATTTGAACGTATCGGGTCTAAAATCTGACAATCGTACGTTCCAGACTGACACAATGGATTCTATAACACTCGTTTTCCAGAATGGTTCAATGTAGTGCTTTAGGAGCTAAAGATAGGGGTGTCGAACGGGTAAAATTTTCGGGTTTCGGGTAGAACGGGTATTTCCTTAAGAAAATAATACCCGATACCCGACCTATATTGTAATTCGGGTTTTCGGGTTTCGGGTATTCGGGTTTGAGGTCGGGTCGGATAATTATCGGGTATGCCCGAAAATTTCTTAAATGACACTTATTGATAATTTTTTATTTTTTATTTTTACATGTTGGTTGGTTTAATAAAGAATCGGGTAGGAATATACTCCATACAATTAACAAGTACATATATAATAACAATACAAATCATTATAATATGTTATGTAGTTTTTTAATTCCATTCCATGCGATAGTGAGAAACTGGGAATTGTAATTACGGTTCAGGACTTCAGCTTCAGCGGCGTATTCCCTTTGCAAGTTTGCGTCGACTGTTGAGCCATCGCTCATAAGAAGGAAATGAAGGGTTTTGTTTTATTTGAAGTGTGCGTACGTGACTGCATTGTATATTTGGTATTATATAAAAAATGAATTCGGGTATTCGGGTATACCCGAAAATAAATATTCATACCTAAAACCCGACCTATATTATTATCGGGTTAACCTATTACCCAAATGTTCATACCCGTTATCCGTTCTACCCGACCCATTCTACCTGAATTCGGAACGGGTCGGGTGGGTAGAACGAGTTTTGGGTTTTTTCGACAGGCCTAGCTAAAGACATGGTTTTTGGGAAAAACCATGAGCTACGACGTGACCATAAGGATGTCATGAAGTGACAAGTAGAGAATGAGAACGTGTAGTTAGAGGCTTGTCACGACGTGACATGTGTATGGTCACGACGTGACAAGGGAAACAACCCAAGCCCATGATCATTTAGGGTTTCCTTAGTATTTATGCCCCTAATCTCGGATTTAAGGATTCGTTTCTAGCCTCCATCACCCTATAGAACTTTGATCAAACCCTAATAGCCTCATCTTCATTTAAGAGCATATTCTTGAAGTTTTGGTGTCCTTAGAAGGAAGAAGAAAACTTGTGTGATGTTGAAGACCTATTGGCAAGCTTGGAGTTTGAGTTCAAGCCATTTCTGGAGCATTGTAAGTATTCAAGATCCAAACTTTATGATGCTAGCTTCTAGATCCAGGCTTATTGTTCCTTTTTCTTCATATTGTAGAAGTTTAGATGGGAGGATTCTATAAAGTTGGCAACGTTATGGGTCCTTATGGTCCCTTGAAGGTTGTGTTCAATTGATCTCAGGTTTAGCTGAGTTAAACATTTAACACTTATCATACAAATGTGCTTGGATTCCTTGAAATGTTAGGAAGCCTAGTTTCCATCCACTAGGCATGGGGTAATTGCTCGAATGCATATCAAGGTCAATACACCCGAGGTGATCATGGTTATCAAACCATCGTACTTGAAGTTGTAGCCTCGTAGGATTCATGTATATCAAGTTCAATACACCCGAGGTGATCATGGTATCAAACCTATCGATTGGATTTAACAAAAGAGCTTTACCTTCCATGTCTCACAGCTTCGAAAGAGCTTAGTAGATAATTCAACTATGGTCCAGTTAGATGACATCCAGGTTAACGAGTGCTTTAATTATGTGGAAAGACCAATGGCAATTATTGATAGGAACACGAAGGTCTTGCGTAAAGGAGACTTATAACACCAATCCCATGTATATATGTCTTTTGTGTTCATAGCAACTAAGATTTAAAAAAATGGAATTTTGAATGGTCACGACATGGTGGTGAAGACACCACGACATGGACTCACCCGAAAAGAAGCACACATTCTTTTGGACGCCACGACATGGCAAGGTCCTAGCCACGATGTGGTGGCAACCATTATGTATAACCCTAATTTCTGGGGTTAGTGCCCATATTCAAGAGATGTGATGGTTGTGTTTGCCCACCCTCAACCTCCATCACTCCCTCCTGACTTAGAACAAAACCTAACCTCCCTTGGTTGTATCTTGAAGCTTTTTGGCGGTTTTAAAGCAAGAAGAAGGTTTTCTTAGTCTAAGATTCAACAAGCAAGCTCCTCACCATATTCTTACACATATTTTGGACCTTTTTAAGTCCTCAATATCATAAATTTTGTGTGTAACCTTTCTAGATCTAGGATTTTAAGCACTTTTCTCCATGTTTAAGGTGGTTTGAGTGGATAGATTCCATAAAGTTGGCAACATTATAGATCCTTGAGTTCCCTTTGTGGTTATATGTTCCATATCTAATGTTCTATGGAGCCCTTGGTCTCATGTATGAGTTTTGAGCTCATTTCTTTTATTTTTTACCTAGCTTGGAAAAGACATGCATGTCCATAAAGCAAAGATTTTTGTGATTGATATGGGTGTAAGAAGCCTTTTGGAAAGTATGAATGAGTGGTTTAAGTTATTAAGAGAATACTCCATTTAGTTGGCCAAATAGATGTCACAACGTGGTGGTTTAATCACTACGACGTGGTGATAGGCATTCTTGCGACTGTTTCTTCATGAAGGTACCACAACGTGGCATATGCTTGGCCACGACGTGGTGGTCAGCTAGGGTTGACTTTAGCCATTGATTATTTGACCAAGTTGACTTTTGATCACCCTAAGATTTTTTAGGCTATAGATTGAGGATGTGCCTCTAATTTTTGTATAGGTGGCTTGTAGCACTAGTTTTTGTTTCGAGTGAGTTGTGTTGATTGTCTACTAGCCTACAAGGTGAGTTTTCTCATTATACTTTGTACTAGAGTATGTATCATTTGTGTGTACGATGTTGATATGTTGTAATGATCTGTTATATTGGTAAATCTGTTATAATTACCTGTGTTTTTTGGTTATTGTTGTTTTTTTTCATATGTCGACACAGTGTGCTTGGGTTGAAGCGGCCCTACTTCGTGTTGTAGGCCAAAATAGTTGAGCGGTCCAGTTGTTGCTGTAGGCCCAAAGAGAGCGGTCCAACTACATGTTATAGGCTCAGGAGAGCAATCTAGTTGATATTGTAGGCTCAGGAGAGAGGTCTAACTATTAGCTGTAGGCTCAGGTGGCGGTCCCGCCTTGTGTGCAAGCATTGTATATGTATTGTTGTGTGGGGTATTTTGAGGAACTCACTAAGCTTTGGCTTAAAGTTGTGGATTTAAATGTTTCAGGTACTTCTAAGGATTGGGACAAGGCGAAGACTCGACTGTACACAGTATCTAGTAGTCGATACGTTCTTAGAGATTCTATGTTTTTGATAATCTGATTTTATGATATGATTATGAAACAATGTTTTGATGATTTATGTCTCATGTAAAATGTTTTGATAAAAGTCGCATGGATTATGTGGTTAACACTCTTATTTATACAACTTAGGAGCACAATCGACAAAAGAGACTATAAAGTGAAATACAAACTGCAGATCGCCTAACAATGTATTACAGTTGATTTTGTCTCCTACTACTATTACAATGAACAAGACAAATACAATAGGATAAAACAGTACAAGTCTTCAGTCTTCTGTCATTCTCTCAACTTCAGATTCTTTACTTCTTAGAACATCATTACTTTAGATCAATTGCTCGTCTCGGAAACTTAGTAACTTCGAATAGCACAAAGGGTCACTTTTAGTGTATTAAGAATCTCCCCCTAAGTGATCTTTAGCTATCCCAACACTACTCATGTTGCATTGTCATAAGAGAACAAATATGCCTTCTGTAGCCACTCACTGACTTCCAACCACCAACTCAATTGTTTTATGAACTGCTTCTTGATCTCTTTAAGTGTTTGGGACTTGGTTGTTCTTGAAACAAACTTCTTAGGAACATAGGTGCTAGACACGTGGTTTTTTTAACTCAGAAAAATTCTTCTAGTTCGAATCCTTTACTTTGTAAATGTATCCAAGCTTTGGATCTCCAATAGGACCAACATCTTGAAATTCAATCCCATCTAATTCATCATTACAAGGGGCAGGAATTTCTTGATCTTGAAATCAGAGCAGTCTCAACATCCATTATGGAAAATCGGCTACATAATCTCGAAGGAACATTTGTGCAGATTGATATGCACCAATGGTAAGATTGGATTCTTTCTTCTGTTGAAAATGAACTGCTAGATCTAAAACATCATTAGGTTTTATAGTCGGAAAGTCGGCATCCTAAATCTTTAGTTTCTTCTCTAAGTTCTGATGAATGTAGAAGTAATGAAGTTTTCAATTTAGTCTGAATTTGTTCAATATCTTGAACCCATATCCATTTTCTCGGTAATCCTTTTCTTCGACCATGTTTCTTTTACTGGAAATGCGTTTGAAGAGTAGAAATTTAGATTGTCTCTTTCAATTCAAGCTTGGATGGCCATGTCCGATGGGTGGAGACTGGGAAATTCCTTGTACAATCTTCCATGTGGTGAGAGAGGAAGCTCGAGTTGATCTTTATTCGAGGATGGCAGAGCATAGATCACATAGGGAACAAAATGGAACTCGTATAATTCTCCTTCATGGAAGTAAGGAGAAATGCCTTAAGTTGATTTGGAAAATATTTCATAGCATGGAAAAAATGACATTCTTGAACTGCCATATCCATTTGTTCCTGAGACCAATCATCGTTTTTGTCAAACGACTTCATTTGAATGATTTCTTTAAGCTTGATGGCTTTGCCTTTGCTTTTGGCAGGTGCTCTTCGAGTATAATGATGAGCGTAGGAGTCACAAAATTTTGGAAGGACCAATTCCAGGGCAGGAATTCCATCATTGGTTTGCATTGGTGAGCCTTCATCAATTGGCTTAATTTGAGGAGTATGAATTTGAAGCAGTTCTGGCTGAGTGGATCGAAATGCATCAACCTTGAGTTGAGTTTTTACTTTTGCGACCTCCATTCCTTGATTTAAATAATCAGTAAGAGTGGATGGCCATGTAGACGATTTATCTTTCTTTTCGTCGGAAACGATCTTTCCAGTAGAAGATTGCGCTTAATTGCTCGGATCCACTTGTTGTCGTTTCTCAGTTGACACAAGCATCAATATTCATCTTTGTCATCATATGTTTCATCTTTCCAAAATCTTCTCCATCCTCTTGCAACCGAAGGCTCAACTTTCATTGCAAGCTTCATGCTTTATTCCAGCTCTCCAAACTTCTCAAAAACCTTTTGAAAACTCACATTTATAATCTCAATGCGATTGCCATATGCATTTTCCATCGGAGCTTGAGCATTCAGAGTTTCCAAAGTATATTAAAAAATACTAAGAACCTCATCGAATTTGTAATCTGGAATTTCCACAAAATGTTGGGCAAACCGAACTACCTTTATTAGAACTTTTTGCATGTTGAGATTCATGCCATCCTTATCTTTAATTTCTTTCTCCAATCTCTAAATTTTTTTTCATGTCAAACATAAGCCTGCTTGATTAATTCATTAGTAGTAGAGACTATGTTGGCATGGACCTTGAGCATCTTCTCCATCGTCTTAAGAGATTTTGGAGATTTTCAGCATATCAACAGTCAGATTCTTCTAGGATGTGCTTCAATCTTAACGAGACAAGTTGATCCAAGTGTTGCTCTCGGTCTTGGAGTTAAGGAGTGGCAGCCTTGATCTCGAAAATGGATTAGAGAACTAAATCCATTTTAGAATCAAGTGCTCCGACTTGAGTCACCGTGTCGGCTTTGGCATCAACTCCTTCCACTTTATCTCGCATCTCTAGAAGAGCAAAGGGATCAAAACTAAGCTCTCCGGAAGATTCAGTGTCCGAGTTAGATCCTTCAATTAACTCATCATAATTACCATCATCACCACCATCACCTTGATTTGGTGTTTTAGCACTCTTGTCTGAAAGATCTGGTATGCTCAAGAATCATATTGAAGTGATATTGCTAATTAACATATGAAACTAATGGGTCACACTAACAATAACTTGATATAATTGATTATTTATTAGAAATTGGTTTTAATAAATATTCAATAAACTCTTATAATTAAATTGGAAATTATTTATTTCTAGGAAATAATAATTTTCATTAGCAAGTAACAAAATATACATCTTTTTAAACTATAAAGACTTTTGTCTTTTAGCTAAAAATTAAAGTTTATAAAATATAAAAGGTTTGTAGTTTTTATAAACTTTGGTCTTGCTTTTTTCGTCCGTACAGCCGAAATCTTCTTGGAAGATATAGGAATGGGTATTTGATTATTATAATGTAAAGAATACTCCTCTTAAAAGTAAGCTTGGAGCACATGATTACGTATGGGTGATTCTAGGATAAGTAGGTCTTAAAGGTTAAGATATAATGGTTAAATATGGCATGTTAAAAGGCTTTCATGCACTTCTTTTGTGCTTGTCCTAAAACCATGAGATACACATACATGGAGACTCTCTTTATTTTGTTCCTTCTTTTAAAGACTACTTGCTTATTCTTATGCTCTCTTGAAGTTCATATTGGTTATGAACTTCAAGCTAAAGAGATTAAGAGTTTTTCTTACAAGACTAGCATCTTAAATCTAGTTGACAACTTGTTGGTGTCTCTAAAGTTCTTCATTCTTCATCAAATGCCAAGCCTCCCAAGAGGATCCAAAGAACTATAAAGGCTGTGTTTTCTCCATCTTCTTCTTTGGTTCTTGTTTTCTTTCCAAACTTTGCAAGATGACCCTTGGTGGGTTTAACTTGTTTATGTTATTAAAAAATTATTAAGTCTTCCATTGCCTAAATCTTATGTTTTTTAAACTAGTTTTTGAACAAAAACCCAACATTCTCCTCCTCATCTTCTTCACAGGTATAACCCCCAATATAAATGTCGTCCGATGAAGATTACAGATCAAACTCAGCTTGTGGTCTTGAAGAGGAGGGTTGTTAAAAGTTGAACAAATGAGGAGATTTCAGAACATTGGATATTCCAATATTAACATCTTCAAAAATCACTTCAATACTTGCACCATCTTCAATATAGAAATTAAAATTTGTTGGAGGATCCTGTGAAACCTTGGTCGGTCGATGCATATTTCCTTCTGGTTTGTTGGAAGACATTGGTGGATCATATTAAGTTAGATGCTGATGGGAACATCCCCTGTAGCTTTAATTGTTTGAGGAGTCTCATCCTAAATAGGAGTTTGTTCGGGAACATATACACTCGATTTCTAGAGAGCGCCGTTTGATGGATCGTCCAACAGATTGGGAACATCATTGGAGGTCTGAGCTGTGAATTTATGGTTTGTATCGTCAAGAATGGAATCAACATCACCTTTTAGAAATATGAAGTCTCTTGGAAATTTTCCAGTTGCACGATGTCTCTTTCCAAGAAGAAAATTTGTGATGTCAACAATAGATTTCTCTGGATAGAGAAATTGAAGCCTATAGATAAGAGAATCTCATGAAACATTAGTACTACCCGAATGTCCTTGATTCGTGGAGGATATCGGTTTTGTTGTTGGTATAGGCATATTTAGTTATAAAATTCATGCATTATCTTAATAATTTATGTTGTTTTTGTCTAAAATAATGAACAAAAGGTGTTTAATTAGTTTAAAATTTCATTTTCAGCAACGAAGACATGCTCGGAAGGAAAAGGAAGCAGATTTAGCAATTGGAAGTTTGGAAATTGGATTTTGAAATAAGAAGGCAAAATCGAAGAAGAACTCGGCGAGTTTGGGTCCTTCAACTTGATGAGTTGAAATGAAGATTCCCGACAAAATAGTGCCTTGCCGTACACATGATTTAAGTAAAAAACTCGGCGAGTTTGGTCAAAAAACTCGACGAGTTGTGTTGTTTTTCAGAATCTATATATAGATCATTTTTACTCGAAACCCTAATGTTGGCTGAAGATTTTTAGCGCCTTTTGGAGACCTGAGACATTCTCAAGATGTTGTGGAACTCAGAATTCGACTAGAGGCTACTTTTGAAGTGATCAAATGCATTTAACTATTACTTTTCTCTTAATTCTTTGTGTAAATCATGTTTGCAACATTGAATTTCGTTTCTATGATGTTATTTGCTGAAGTTATGGGCTAAAACTTTATACTTCTGTTTAGACTAGATGATCTTATGAATATGGTTTGATTAGTGGATTTGGATTATATTGATTTGGTTATTTATCTTGTTAAGCTTGTTAAAAGATCCTTATGTGTTAATGATAATTATTTTCTGTTAATGACTAAGTATATTGAGTTGTATGAACATCTTCTTGATTACTTGAATCTTATAGCTTTGAGAAAAAAATATTGGTGTATTTAGGGTTTTAGTCCTAAAATTTGGAGACTTTATGAGTAAATGAGGTCCAAGGACCTTGATCTACCCCTTTTCAGTGTATATTGTGACATAGAGTCATAAAAATCCAATCTTGGACGTTACGAGTGAGCCATTCATGAGTTGTGAGCTTCTTAAGGAAAGGGGTTGTGTGTTTTGAGTGTTGGTGATCTTTTCAACCATGCAAAGGCTTAAAGTCACTGACTTTATGGATTAAGAGACATTAGAGTGACCAAATCTGAAATATGAGCCCATGTCTTAACTGATTAAGACCAAAATCGTGAGGAGTGTGAAACCGGGGCGTACGTTGGGCGTAACCCCAGTACGCGTAATGTAGGGGTCGAGCATCCCCGATTTCTATGTAGCAGCCGAGTACGCCCAACGTAGGGAGGTGGAACGTGCAGTGTACTCCCTGCCTTTGACTTTTGTTGACTTTTAGGGTTTGGTCAATTTGTGAGCTATTGATCCTTTGGAGGGGTAAAATGGTCTTTTACCCTTCTGTGAGTGTAGAAGGATGAGTCTAGCTTCTTGAGGACCAATATTTATTAGGGATAATTATTATGTGATAGGCGGAGGCTAGACCGGTGGGTAGAGTTTGGGATTTCCGAGTACGAGGTTTTCACTTGTTAGCTTACGAGGTGAGTCTATACCTTGAGTGGTAATTTATGTGTGACCAGAGGGTCTTATGAGTATGTGATGTGTATTGAGATATCCTGTTATTTATTTTGTGATATGCTTACTGTGTACTGTATTGAGTTACTGAGTTGTGGGACCGGAGGGTCCCACTGAGACACATCGACCGGAGGGTCCTACAGAGTTATAGCCTCGAGTGGAAAATGTGTTGTATGTGGTATTTTGGGTAACTCACTAAGATTTATGCTTACCGTGTTATGTGTTATGTGTTATGTGTTTCAGGTAGTTATGAGGATCACGACAAGGCACCGGCATGATTGTACACACTAGCGAGAGATTGCTTTATGATTCTGGGATTTATGTTTTGTTTGTTGACATTTGAGACATATGTGATTTTGAGAGTTATGAAATGAGTTATATTATGTTTTTAAAATGAGAAAAATTGTTTGAAAATTTACGTCGTTACACTACTCCACGCCATTCTTTGTAGATTTGTTGAAAATTCAGGTCCTAGAACCTCGGACAAGGAATCTCATTGTCTTTCTGACGATTAGTAAATTTCCAAAAATCACTCTACGACACTTCAGGAAGATCGATGGCATTGACTTTTCCTATGAAGATGTTGTAGATGAGGTACAACCAATCTTTTCTCATGAAGTCATAACCTCCATGTTTTCCAGAGATACCATTCATAATTAGTGCATCAAGATGGTCCAAATGTCAGGCACATAAGATTTCTTGAATTGTTTAGACTTAGATTCCCCTTTGAATCCAAATTGGGTTAATAAATCTTGAAATTATTGAACAGAAAGTTCAACAACTTTAAAACCTTTAGGATTTGGAGGAACTCTAACTGCCCTGATGATAACTTCCTTCGTGAAGAGAATGATCCTATCATCTGTGAGTTAAGTTATGTCATTCTTGAAAAAATTTTGAACTTCATAACTTAAGGAGTTAATTTGTTTTATGAAGATGAGACTTTTCAAGTTCCATAACTTATGGAACTCTTCAAAAATGTTAAGGTCAATTTAGCTAATATTTATTTGTAACTCCTTAAAAAACCTTTTAAGTTCCAAATTTGATGACAAAATTTGAAACTCCTTAAAAAAACTTTTTGACTTCCAAATTTGATGACAAAATTTGTAACTCCTTAAAAACATTTAGATCAAATTATAAACTTACAAAATAACCATTTTTAGCTTTTGCCAATTTGATAATAATACAATTCTTGTAGTAAGATAATTTCAAATCAAAAAATTACAAATTATTAGCTTTATCATATAAACTAGTAATTATCTTAAAATTTGACAATTTATCTTTTAATTGGATGAGAATAATCACTATCGTATCAGAAAAATAGATTTTATGATACAAAACAGTTTGTGGTAATGATTCTAATCCAATTGAGACAAAAAAAAACCCAAAAAACTGCCAGCGAATGGTCCAACTCGTCGAGTCGGATAATGGACTCGACGAGTTCATCACTTATGAGCAAGGACTCGATGAGTTCATGTATGGACTCGTCGAGTCCTCCTGTCAGAGTGCAATTTCTCGATTTTTCCAACTTTGAACAATTAGCTATGCATTTATATAACAGAAAACTACCCATGGTTGTGATACCATTGTTGGGTTTTAAGTACTATAACATTCTTATGGTGCACATACAACCCTAATAGCTTTGGATCTAAGTTTTCTCTAGTTATACATGCAACAAAATTTCCAAAGCTTGAAGCCTACAACTAGCATACAATTTTACATATAAATCATAAAAGTAAGTTAGAAGATTACCTCTTTGTTGTAGCTTGTAGGAATTGGTCTTTCAAGAGCCTAGCACCTCAAGTGTGATGCCTCAAATGTATTATAACAAACCAAGAATAAGAGGAGGAATTTGAGAGAGAAGTAAGGAGACACAAAAATCGGCTAGAGCTTCTAAGAACAGTTTATGCATGATTTTGGCTTTTGAGGAATACATATATAGTGTAGAATTCCAAGACTCATAAGCAAACCCTAATTCTTACACTTAGGCTTATGATCCATAATCCATATGGAAAAATATTTCATGGACTTTCACATAAGCTTAGTCCATCATGGATCAGTAGCCCAAATCATATGTATCACTGATTTATACAATCAGTCCCCGTTAATTTAATTAGTCTCTTTTGATCACTAAATTGATTTCAAATTAATTCTTGATCAATACTAATTAAATAATATGATTTCTCAATTAATATATTATACTTATAATATATTAATAATTGACAAATAACCTCTTTCTCAAATATCCATTCTATCAAATTGTTCTAGAGTGTTACAACCCAAATGGACCATGATGTATCAGGTCAAGTACATACGAATTATAGTTATGGGCTTAGACACATAATCCAACATGCTCAACTCCCAGTAATCAATGCACATTTGGTGTGAACCATCCTTCTTCTTAACAAAAATGATTGGTGCTACCCATGGAGAGCTACTCGACTGAATAAACTCCTTCCCCAATAGCTCCTACAGTTGTGAGGATAGCTCTTGCATCTCCGGTGGCGGGAGGCGATATGGCACCTTCGTAATCGGGGCGACACCAGGGATCAGATCGATCCTGAACTCAACTTTCCTCTCGGGAGGCACACCATACAATTCCTCAGGGAAAACATTAGGAAACTCTCTAACTGTAGCACCTGGTTCCTGGTACGTAAATCTTATTCGAGTAATTCTCCTTCTTTTGCCTTGGACTCGCGCGAGTCATAGGTCCGACTCGCCGAGTAAGGACGGGACCCAGGACACGTTTAAGTTGGCGACTCAGCAAGTCCATATTCTGGACTCGGCGAGTCACCGCTGTTGGATGAAACCCTAAGTTTCAGGGGTTTGCACCCTATTTAAACAACATATCCGCCCCAGGCCAGCCCCCATTCACCCCCAGAGCTCCCAACCCTCGTTCTAAGCTTGTTCATTGAGAGTTTGAAGCCATTGTTGTGTGTTATTGAAGGTTTTGAGGCAAAAGGGGAAGTAGATCAAGAGGAAAGGAAGGAATCCAGGCATCTTTGCACTCATTCAGCAGTTCCTTTGAGGTATAATCCGTTTTCCCCCTGTTTCTATGCTCATTACTTCATTTAAGTCATTCTTGAGCCAATCCCCAAGTTTGTATGTGCAAATTATTCCGTGATAAGCTGATTGGCCCTTAGATCTAGGCATGGTTGAGCTCCAGGAGCTCAGATCTGTTGCCTTTATGGACCCTTATTGCATGAAGACCCTAGATCTACCCTTTTGGGTACATACTGAACCCTAAAATCCATATTGGTGAATATCTACACGTAAAGTTGGAAACTTTACGTGTGATTCGTGTTCTAGGAGTCCAGATCTGTGAATGGCATGGACTGGAATCGAGTAGATCTGTGTATTTAGTGAGTGCATGGCAACGACTCGGCGAGTCGTTCATGTGACTCGGCGAGCCTGTTCGTGAGTCTCCGAGTTTGTCCCCGTTTCGTAGTGTCGAGTGAGCAGTGAGTCACGGGGTGTGACTCAGTAGGTCTGAATCTGAACTCATCTATGGAAGAACTCGGCGAGTCAATGCCCTGACTCGGCGAGTTCAAGGCAATCTCCTTAGACCAAGAGCAGACTCGACGAGTTGTTCATACAACTCGGCGAGTAGGATGAAGGACTTGAGTATCAGTTTAGAAGGAGAACTCGTCGAGTCGTCGCCTAACTCGACGAGTAGAAACGGGATTCAGGGCAAACGTTTGGGTAGGGACTCGGCGAGTTGGAAAGCCAACTCGGCGAGTCAGGTCAACTGAAAGTTGACTCTGACTTTGACTTAGGTCATGATCAGGGGTAAAATGGTCATTTTACCCAAAGGACAGTTAGCAGTGTTTGATTGAGTATGTTGTGGGAATTGCAGCCGGAGGATTTCCGGAGCAGCAGCAGCAGCAGTAGACAGTCAGTTCCCGCTCAGATCAGCAGCTACTTCGAGGTGAGTTACTTTCCAGTAGCGGTGGGTCTATGGCCACAATGCCGGCCCACCAGTAGGAGTCGTATGTTAGATGATTGTCTTTGTGATATCATCTAGGTTGCTACTATCTGCTATGTTATGTGCTAGCATGATATGTTATATGTGATAATAGTAGAGTTCGGTTGTTAGGACCGGAGGGTAGTCAGACACCCCAGAAATGTCTGACAGTACGTGATGATATGTTTGCATGCTGGCCTGTTATGTTATATGCGATAGAGGTAGTAGGAGGGGACTAGTCCCCGAGGATCGGTTGTTAGGACCGATGGGTAGTCAGCACCCCAGAATGGCTTGACACGGGTAGTCAGCACCCTAGAATGGCTTGACACGGGTAGTCAGCACCCCAGAATGGCTTGACACGGGTAGTCAGCACCCCAGAATGGCTTGACACGGGTAGTCGGCACCCCAGAATGGCCGTACCGGGTAGTCAGGCACCCCAAAATAGCCTGGCAGCATGTGTGTTATTTGTTTGTATGGTATGTGGTACGATGGGGGAACTCACTAAGCTTTGTGCTTACAGTTTACAGTTTTGGTTTCAGGTACCTCTTCGTCGAAGGGGAAGGAGCCGGCGCGGTAGCGGCACATCATGCACACACACTGGTTTCCGCACTTACGAGATTCTTTGGGATTTATACTCTGATATTTTGATGGTTGTATGATTTGGCTTTTAGACATGGTTTACGTTTTGTTATGGTTTGATCAAACAATGTTTTTAACTATTAATATTTTCTAAAGTAATGTTTTTAAAACGAAATTTTTGGACGTGAAAATTGGGTCCTTACACTAACAATAGGGACATCAGAAATTGACTTCTTCTTCTCAACCCATGTATCGACCATATAAGTAAGGTACCCCTCACCTCCATGTTGAAGACACTGCCTCGCCCTGGCAGTGAAACAAAAGGCGAATCCAACCCTAGCACACTCACCGTAGATAGTTAGCACTCCCCTAATTGGGTCACAAATCGGCACTAACCGAATTTGCAGTCTATCAATTCTCTGAACCAGCTTAACCAACCTATACCCACAATCATAAAAACATCTCCAAGACAAAATCCCGATAGACCTCAACCGCTAAACTGTGCGATCATTAGCTATAACGACCTTCAAAGGTCCATCTATGGCCTCACGAGCAACACTGAAACCTCTACAAAAAGATGTAGACATAAATGAGTGACTCGCACCCGAGTTAAATAACACTAAGGCAGGTACAAAATTCATAAGAAAGTTCCTAACATAAATACAACATAAGCTTATTTATTAAATATATTCAGTAGAAATATAAAATCAGTGACGACATCGGGTGCTGCTCGGGCCTCCTCCGCAATCAACTAAAAAGATCGACCCCTGGCCTTCAGGGCCTCAACCTTTCCCTGATGCCCATTAGTCATGCGTAGGGTTGTAGGAGTTGGAGGTCGAACTGGCTTCACTACAAGAAGCGAACATTTAGCCTTCACATTGCTTTCCTGGTTGCACCTGAAACAAACTCGCAAACCCTTCAGGAACTTTGACTCCTTTGCAAAGTGCTCGTCATTGCCACATAAGTAGAATACCGATGTCGATCGGTGGGGACCCTCATGACCTTTGTCGCACTCAACACAAGTGCAACTCCTTTGACCCCTTGTTCACAAATCAGCATGCTTTTCCTGCTTTTCTGCCGGTTGCGACTGGACTGACCTTCTATCTCTCTCCTATCTATCCACCCATAACTTCATCACCTGTCAGTTTGGGTGTAAATGGTGCAAACCTTGGTGATTTAGTTGATTTTAAGGTCTCGAGGGCCTTGCTCGAGGTAGTGCCAGTTCATTCGTGGGACTGAATAAGGAAGCGATTTTGATGATCGGCTCGAGGACTATAGTCGTAGGCTAAGTGATTGCCACATGGATTGGGATGTTACTATCTATGAATGGGGTTATGTTATTCCGGTTTCTATAAACCCTAATTTTGATATATTCAACTTTGTGCAAGATCAACGAGAACAATGAATCTGATACCACTGATGGGTTTTATACGTTACAAAATTCTTATTTTTGTGGAAAACTTAAACCCTAAGTTCACATGTAACCTAAAGTATCTATGTTCTCACTATGATTTGCAAACAACTATCGAATATCAAGAACCCTAAAAGTATGTTCCTATTTTCGAAATTAAGAAAGGGTTATTATAAAATACATATTTGTAGTTTATTATATCAAATAAACTAATATTCCTTCTTTGTTGGTCTTCAGAAAGCAGACACTAGAAGTCTCGTGCGTCTAATGGCTCACACCCAAACCCTAGTAAGTTGGAGGCTTAAGAAGAGAGAGGAGAGGTAAGAAATTTTCAAATTTTCTCTTTGGAATGAGGTGAATTTCAAAAATTAAACCTAAGGGGGTTATATTGGTGATATGGAGGCTAAAGATAAGACATGTTCCTTTTAAATAACCCTAATCCTTTTGCTTCCCCTCTAAGACATCCAAGCTTCCTTAGAGCCCAATAAAAGCTCTAGAAAACCTCTAGAAACCCTCTAAAAACCGTCCCCTCTATGGGAGGTTCTAAAATTAGTCAATGTTTGACTTTTAAACATTGTCACCTTTAGTCCTTCCACTTTTAATTAATCTAATTAATCCCAAAGTTAGTTTCAGTTAATTTCTGATTAAATTTTAATTAAACAATATTATTTCTAATTAATATATTATTCTCATAATATATTAATAAATCATTTATTTTGATTTCTAATTAATTTATTAATCATATAATAAATTAATAAATCAATCTTTATCTCTAAAAACATTACAGTCAATGGTGATGTGAACTAAAATGAAGGAATTTTAAAAGAAAAAAAAAATCTTAAAGTCTACAATTACCCTCTATAAAATCATATTTTTTATCCGTAGTAATTAAAAAAAACATTTATGTGATATTTTTACATTTGATATTCATTAACAAAGGAAAGCTTGAAGATATTAAAAATAAAATTTTTTTTTTTTTAATTCAACACAAAATCTATGGTTTCAAAGATGGCATCTATGAATATTTAATTTTGTAGAAATTTTCTTTCAAAACGACATTGTGGTGGTTGTAACATCAACATTTCTCAAGTGACTTCATCATTTTGCAAATGGTTTGTAATTTCACAAAAGTTTATTAAAATTAAGATCCTAATCGTAGAATACTACAATCTCACATAGGTAAATTGATCTCGGCCATGTTAGGATCGTTGTTGTATATGATCAAATGTAGAATTGTAAGATCATTATTATTAATTTAAAAATATATATAATATTTTTTTGAGGTAATCAAATGAACTAATTATGAACCTTATAAAACTCATTTTGAATTGTTTATTGTTAAATGATGTGTTGTAGATGTATTTTTCAAGTTTTAAACTATTATTATTAACTAAATGATTAATATATATATATATATATATATATATATATATATATATATATATATATATATATATATATATGTTTTAAACTGATTTTGGTTGGTTCTTATGATCACGGTTTTGTAATACATAAAATATTTTAATCTTGACAACTTTGATTTCACATATGTTATCAGTGAAATTAATTTATATTCCGCTGATTGAGCTAATGTTACACTATTTTTAAAAAGTTATTAGGATTAAACATATTTATCTTGTCTACCTTAATTATAATAGATGTAAATTGAAAAATATGTACTTGTCCATATCAAATTAATAATATAGTAATACATAATCAATTAGATAATAAAAAAATTACATAAAGGGTAAAGTCATTTTTCATTGGTCAAAAACCAAAAACGAAAGCCATGGGCCTTTTCATGCAAGAAATTTAAAATTTGGACTAAAGTTGTAATTTTTGTTATACCATAGTGACCATTTTTATTAAAATGTTTTTATATGAGTAGTAAGATAAACAAAAGGTAAGATGATATTTAATTTTTCTTTTTTATTATATATGCTTGTTTCAAAATTTATATATAAATGATCAGAATTTGAAAATTGTTCATTTTAATGCAAAACCTAAACCAATCTTCAAAAGGTGAAATTGCATACTATGAGCCTGTATTAAAAGTACGGTTCCTAAAATGGACAAATTTCAATATGTGGTCCTTTTTAAATGTACGGGTTCTAGAATGGATCTCAAAACCCATCATTTTTAAAACTATAATATCCTCTATATATGTATGTTTCAAAGTATGGTTCATAATAAACTAGATTCAAAGTGATGCTTGTTACTTTGATTTAAAGTACCTCTTATTTTTTAAGACATTTACCAAAAAAATGAAGAGCAAAAAGACAAATGTAATAAATATTCCCTTTCTCACTTTTGCCCATGCAAACCAAAATCTTTTGCATTTTGACCCCACAAGTCATGCCAATAATATCAAAAGCCATTACCTAAAAGCAAAAAGGTAAAAAAGAAAACACAACCTAAGCTATTTTTACATCGGTGGGTGACCACAAATTTTGGCACTTGCTTTTTCTTTTCAACCATTTAATATATAATTTATATATTATTATCAATAAAGTAAACATAGATGATGTAATTGTCGCCTCATAAATTATTACAAATAATTTATCAAGCTTATATGTTTTAATGCATGTTTGCCATGTGAAACAAATATTTTATCATGTATCTAACTAGTCCGTTACAGAAAGATATTAGAACTACCATAGCTGTTAGCCCTTTACTCCGTCAACATGAGAAGTGAAGTTTAATGAACAAGCTAATTATTTGAAACAATAATTGTTTAGTGCCCTTTACATCTATGGACTATGGATGGAGAGGAGATAAATAAATTACGGGAATGATCGTGAAAATATCATATGATTATTGAAAATAAAGATGGATGATTATATATTTTGCGATTTCCTGAAATGACATTATTTTTCAAATAGACTCGTTTAAAATTTTAGTATCCGTATAATATGTCGTATTTTTTATTTGAATCAAACATTAATAAAGAAAAAGAAAAAAATTATTAAATTGTCACTCATGTCTTCCAATGTGGTAAACTTGTTTACTTTGTTGATTACACATCAAAATGTAGGATTTTGTAGTCCGAAATGGTGATTTTTTACATTTTCATACAAGAAACATTTACATATATTTGTATGTTTGTTGTACCTCATGGGTTAGCCTAGTATACTTTATGCACAAAATATAGATTGCGAAAATGATTTCCGGATTTTGGATATCGGATTTCATAAATGTTCTTCAGATTTCGGACATCTTCAACTTGTCTGAATTGTTGTCGTTGTAACATGTTTATACATAAAAACATTACATATGTTTGTATGTTTGTTATACTTGGTAGAGCTAAACCACTTCGTAGAGCTAACCCATAGTGATTTTAAGTATTTTTTACATTTCCACAATATGGCTTCTAGAAATGTTCTTCAGTTTTAGAATTTGTATATTTGTTTCTTATTTTTGACTTGTTTATATTGCTTGCAAAAATATAATAGCATAAGGAATTACACTTTTTATTTCGTTTTGTGTGAAAATGCCAATAATAGTTAAATATAAGATTTTTTTTTTTTTTTAAATCACCGTTTACCAAAAAATGATTTGAAAGAGTTGTAATATGGGGAAACACCAACTTCACAGACTTGGTGCGCATCCTTAGATGTTTTCATGCACCATCCGGTTTAAAGGTGAATTTTCACAAGTCTAAAGTTTATGGAGTCGGAGCCTCGGATGGGGAAATCGCCAATTGTGTTTGTCTTCTCGGTTGTGATGCAACTAACTTTCCTTTTAAATTTCCTTGTGTTCCAGTGGAAGTTAATATGGCTCTTAAGAGGAATTGACAGCTGGTCATCGAGAGAGTTCAAAGGCATCTTTCCTCGTAGAAAGCCTAAACTTTATCGTTTGGGGGTCGGGTTACTCTTGCTAAGGCGGTCATTGGCAGTTTGCCCCTTTATTTTTTCTCGATTTTCAAAGCACCCATCTCTGTTATTAATCTGTTAGAGAAGCTGCAAAGAAGATTCCTTTGGGGTGGCAATGAAGAAGAAAACAAGATCCATTGGGTGGCTTGGAAGATTACTTTAGGGCCAAAAGAAAAGGGAGGGCTTAGGATCGGGTTGTTGATTTCCCTTAATTGGGTTTTGTTGTGTAAGTGGATATGGTGCTTTAAATCGGACCCAAATGCCCTTTGGCGTAGGGTTATTTATGGGACTTACAATCTTGACAAGAAGCCGATGTCAAATCTCTCAAAAAAATCCATTACAGGTGTATGGTTAACTATCACTAAGACAATTGTCACCCTCCAAGACATAGGTATCTTCCTATCATGTTTTTTTTTTTTTTTTTTTTTTTTTTTTTGTATCAAAAATTAGGTCTGGTAGGAACACTCTTTTTTGGCTTGACAACTGGATGGGCGATGGGGACTTTGCTTCAAAATTTCCTCCTATTTTTTAGCTGGATCGGAGAAAATCGTGTTTAATTGTTGACAGGCTATGTAACTCAAACGAGGGTTGGGCTTGGAAGAGACAATCGAAGACGCGGGTTGTTAACGTATCCCTCTAGGAATACGTCAAAGATAACGAGACGGTTATCCAAAAGACAACCTAGTTAACGGTCGATACCCAGTGTAAGTGCTAGGTCCGGAAACTCGTCCTCGCGGCTTCGCACTTAAACCTCAACGCTCTAATGCCAAGGTCCAACTCAGAATACGAGGCTCTGGTTCATAACAAGACAAAACAATATCGATCACTCCCCAAAGCGACAAGCGGAGCGCTCAGAGCGTTGCTCTTTGGTGGTTTTGCACCAATAACAGGTAACCCTAATTCTTTCATCAAATTACTGACTTGACCGTCGGAGCCTCGTTTCGGGACACCCTCCCGGACGACGACTGACATCAGTTCTTTATTTGTTGTGATTCTCATGCTTAACTCAGGCAAAACCACCTCAAACGGCGTTAAGATCGAAGTAGATACCACAACATTTGGCGCCATCTGGGCGTGTACTTAGAGTTACACAATCTGAAATCGACCCTAGACGGTGGCAATAACAGGAAACGACCCGCAACGTCTGACGGAGGAGAAACGAGTCCGCTCAGACCAATGTCGTCACTTAACAACACACAACCATCAAAGTCAGACGTACAAGCCTCCACACCTACGCCAATAGTACAAACACCAGTTCCGATAACGGGAACCGCAGCAGCAGCGATCGTCGCCCTTTAGCGACCTTCACCCGTAACAACAGAGCCGTTGGTTACAACGAAGACCATAACACCTCAGTCGACAACAACACAATAGTCGCAACCACTTACCCAACAGCCACAACTGTCGACTCAGCAGTCACAACTGACGATATCTCAGTCGCAATTGCTATCGTAGGTCGCGACTATGGTTGGCACATAGCAATCTCTATTGTATGTGGTATTTTGGGGAACTCACTAAGCTTTATGCTTACAGTTTCATGTTTATGGTTTTACGTACTTCAGGTACAAAAGGGAAGGGCCCAACGTGACTGCACAACATCCCTTAGAGTTTTCCGCATTGCCAATTTATGATCTTTACTTAGATGTTTAAATAATATATTCACTTTGATCGGTTTTGAAAAAACTTGTTTTATGGTTTATTGTTTTAAAAATGAAAATTTTACTATGAAATTTTGGAACGTTACAAGTTGATATCAGAGCCTTGGTTTGATGGAATCGGTCACACTCTCGGGTGTGAGTGAATTCAAACAGAGGAATTAGGAATCTTTTGAAAGAAAATAAGTTTCTAAAAGGGTTTTTTTATAAAGAAAAAAGGGGGTGTGATGCATGTAATTAGCCGAGCTCAAGTAAGTGATATCAGAATACCCATACATGTTGATATGTTATATGATATCAAAGTTGTAAAAATCGCTCGACGGTAGCTCGACATTCGACTGGTGTTAAGGGATTAATCGGTCTTGGCGAGAATAAATCGAGGACCATAGATTATAAATAAAATATTAAAATTAATCAAATACTAATATATCTTAAAAAACAAGTACTTCAAAATTAGAAAATAAGAAAATTTGTAATTTGAAAAGATGAAAAATGAACATTTTGGTATAATATTTGAAATTTTGAAAATTTTGGAGTAAAAAAAGTTGATTTTTTGATTTTTTTTTTTTTTATTTTTTGAATTTTTTTTGACTTTTGTTGACCGATTAAACCCGCCAACCCCGATTAATCCTAAATTTTCGATTAATACCCTAATCATCGACAGTTGGACAACGCCAAACGATTAATCCACGATTAACCGCCGATTAATCCCGATTTTTGCAACCATGGATGATATGTATACTTGCATGCTAGGATAATTCTAAGGATGCTTTCAGGAATTGCATGATAGTTTGTCGTGATATGTGATGCCTTGTAGCATAGGAGTAGTTGGATGTAATGTTAGATTTGGAATCTATATTGGTAGAAGTGATTACTAGATGTGTGCTTTAAGAACTATATAGGAATAGGATCATATAGACCTGGAAGGTCTGATTTAGCCTTATTTCATGTTTCTCGTCTGGTTGTGGTCCTAGTGTAACACCCTATTCCGAATCGATTCCTAGTTGGAGGTTGTGGCCCAAAGATCGATCATCATAAGGATTAGGGCATTTGAAAAGGTAAGATCTAGGCCCATTTGGGTGCAGGTGATGTATTAAAAGTGTAGGGCTTCTCGCCACCTTTCCATTGATACAAGGTTTTTCGGAAACGGACCTAGAATGAGGGAGTTATGATAGTTTGAAGGATTTGGCAGTCTTGGTCCCTGGGTGGGAAAAGCTTGTATTTCAGCCTTCATGCAAATGTGACAAACAATGCGTACGCTCAACGTAAGCTGGGGAATGCCCGACGTAGTGTTGGATAAGGGAAACGTGGGTGCGAAAGACATACACCCAATGTACAGGGAGTACGCCCATCGTATGTCCAGGATCTCCAAAACCCTAATCTTTAGGGTTGGCTCACTATTTAAATCACCTTAAGTCTAATGGGGTGCGCCTCTCTTTCATTCTCAAAGCCTTAAACCCTAATTTCGAGTGGTAGCTTCATCCAAGAGTGTTGTGAGCTTTGTGGGTGCATTTTGGGTGGTTTTTTGGTGCATTTCAAGAAGTGGAAGCTCAATACAAGGTGGTGGTTTAAGGGAGGGCTTGTAGATCGGGACTTCTTGCTACATTTTCAGCTCAAAGAAAGTAAAAAGTTATGGGCTTGATCACTAGATGTTGTTATTTATGAATATGTGGGTTTTTGGTCCCTTTTTGGCCTTAAGAGCAAGATCTAGAGGGTAGACACCACTTCAGGAGCTTTGAGTTGCTACTCTTAACATTTCAGAGGTTATAAGCCTATGAAGTTGCAATCTTTAAGGCTAGAAACCATTCATGCATGTCCTAGGTGAGTATTATTGGGTTAAGTTGTTCATTAAAACCATTTGAGCCATGCAAATGCGTAAAGGTGCCAACTTTGTGTATTAAGAGCTTCATTTGGTGGTTCTATAAAGATTAGATGCAAAGCTCTTAACTGATTAAGTCACAAAAGTAGTTTGGAAGTTCTGCGAGTACGCCCCTGTTTAAGATTTCGGACTTTTGGCTTCGGGTTTAGGCCTAGATTCTTGGTCCCTAATGGACTATCTGGTTAGTTGTGTTTTGGACTAATTGAAGGATTGGATCATAGGATAAGGCCCAATAAAGGGTTTGGGCCCAATTTGGAAAATTGGGCCATTAGTGGGCCTTTATGGTTTTTTGAGTTTTGGAAATGATTGGTTTTGGACTTGGGACTTATTTAAGTATTTTGTAGGGCAGGGGTAAAATGGTCATTTTACCTATGTATGGATTATGGATCATGGTATAGAACCTAATTGCTAATTGGGTGATATTTTGGTATTGATAGCTCGGGAAGTCGGTAGGGCAGCAGCTAAAGATGTCATTCGGGAAGCTTCTACATTCGAGGTGAGTCTCCTCAGCATACCAATGGTTCTAAGGCACCAAGGTCGGCCCATTCATTTAGTTGTAGTGTTATTACGGATTCACTACTGATATGTGTGGTATGATAGTGATTATGTGGTATGCTAGTTATCTATTTGATACTTACATGGAAGACCATGAGGGAGCCCGTGGCAGTTGGTTATTAGACCATGGGGGAGCCCATGGCATACCAGGTAAAGACCATGGGGGAGCCCACAACAAATAGCTAAGACCATGTGGGGGAGCCCATGGCACATAGGTGTAAGACCCTGGAAAGAGTCCACGACATCCTCATATGCTTATAAATTTATGTGTTATGTAGTAGGATAGTTATGTTCCGTGATATGTAGTATGCTTGTGACTTTGTGTTATTTACATGGAAGACCCCATGGGAGCCTGTGGAAGTTGGATATCAGACCATGGGGGAGCCCATGGCACGAAGGTATAAGACCCTGGGGGGATCCCGTGGTATCCTTGTGTAAGACCTTGGGGGGAGCCCACAACATCCTTATATGTTTATATGCATGGCTTATGCGACTGATATGGTTTATGTAGCTGTTATAGCTGATATGGATTATGTTGTTATGTGGATTGTGTGGTGTATGCTCTGGGGAACTCACTAAGCTTCATGTTTACGGTATATAGTTTTGGTTTCAGGTATCATCGATTTGGAAAAGAAGGGCCCGGATTGATCGCAACACACACCTATGTTTTTTGCAATGAATGATTTTGGGATGAACTCTGATATGTGTTGTACTTAACGATGTTTTGGAATGTTTGAAAAAAATGGTATCAATGTTTTGGCTTTATTAAGAATGAAAACTTTACCCCTGATTTTTGGGTCGTTACAAGTTGGTATCAGAGCCTTGGTTTGAGGGATTCGGACATACTTTCAGGTGTGTCTGAACTAAAACTGAGGATCTGTAAAGTTTTCAAAAAGAAAATGTTTTCACGGAAAAAGTTTTCTAAGACAAGAAAGGGTGTGGTGCATGCAATCGACCGAGCTTAAGTAAGTTTCCCCATAATACCCATATATGTTTTCTGTTATGACTTGGTTTATGTTTTGAGAATCGCATACTAGTTAGGGCTAGGAGAGATGCCTTTATATGTTTTACGTGCTGGTAGACTTGCAAGATAGTGTTGAGTAGTCAACAATAGATTGGCCTGATATGTGATGCTTGTAGCCTCAGGGATACTGGACGCCATGCTAGAACGATAATGATTATTGGTATTGATAACGGCTAAGTGTATGTTTTAAAAATTTTATACGGTTAGGATCTTATAGCCTTAGAATGATTGGTTTGGCTCGTTTCCTGTTCTATGTACAATTTGCATGCATAAGGCAGCCAACAGTGAGAATGGGTGGAGATGGATAACATGGGTAGTGGTACAAGGACTGATTGTCTGATGATAGTTTCACAAATTGGGGAGTAACCTAGGGATAGCCTAGGATGAGATTAGTGATAGGTGTTACCTGCTTGCGGATTGTACGTGTAGATAGACTGACTTGTCTAGTGTACGTTGGTTAGATTTACCGTTACCTGAATGTTGCTTGCTTTGTGCTTTGTAGGACTCTTATTAATGTGAGTTAGCTACTAAGTGAATATGCTAAGTCACATGTGAAACAGGTTGTATAATCTCAGAGTGATGGACTTGACCCTATTGCGCAACTCTCGTATGAGTCCAACCGTTCTAGGGTAAAGACTTTTACTCGAAGGATTATCTGATCTCTGTTGCATGTGGATATATTCATGAGGTATCTAGTTGACATTAATGAGAATCCTTCAACAGTTGAGGGTAGGGTGAGGTTGGGAACCTAGGAAAGCCTAGGATATGCTCCAGTGAGTTTAGTGGGGCGGTTCGATGAAGTTGGGAACCTAGGGGGAGCCTAGGAGGTGCTACGGTAGACATCATGTTGCTGTTTAGCATACATTTAGTATAAAGGTAGAGTGAGTGACTTAAAGGATTCAAGAGGATTGCTGAGGAAAGTATGGATAGGTGTGGAAGGTAGTATTAGACCCATACTACTGAAAGCACAGGATCCATACTCGAGTCGGCGAGAGTCTTGGAGAATCTGAGAAGCTTGGGGTAAAGAAACTCTTGATTATGCTCCGATCATGAGGATATTTGCCTTGCAGGTTGAGGATGTGCACACATGAGGAAGGACCAGGGTTTGGTCTCGGCTCCGGTGGTGAGCCAGTTAGTGGAAGGACTGCCAGGATTTCGGGTTCGCCTTGGATCTCTTATATCAGGCGGCAGGGGTTGATTGTGCGATTTATTACGCTTTGGGATTGGAGACTATGTCTTAGGAGTAGTTTGTAGCTGGCTTAGAACAGAGGTAACTCCAGCTATTGCAGTTCAGCCGTGATGACTGAGCTAGTAAGCGTGTCGGGGTCCGAAACCCTGAATGATATGGATCCCAGAGCCGAGGGCAGAAAATTGATTAGGAGTACCTCGATGAGAGAGGTTTAGGTTAGGTGAATTTAGTGGAGGATCTTAGGCGGAGACCCAAGAAGTTTGGATTAGCTTTTGAGAGGCCAGCAGGCCGGGTTCGGTGCAACGCTTGTGGAAATTGCACGATCTAGGTGTTGGGTTTTGAGCATTCTAACACTCCTATGGTGTACATGCAACCCTAGAAACCTTGGATCTATGTTTTATCTATGATACATGCAAATTTGATTTTCCAAGGTTCATAACCTATCTAGCATACATAGGGAACTTTTAAACATAAAAGATAATAAGAAATACATACCTTTAGTTGCTTGGATTCCTTGAGAACCATGAGAGCCTAGTAGCTCAAGTGTGATGCCTCAAATGTATCACACAACATCAAATACATTTGGAATAACCTTGAGAGAAATGGAACACTTCTAAAATCGGCTATGCCCTCTTGTTCTCACACTAGTGCCAATTTTGGTTGCTCACATATTCTTTTTATAGTGTTTCATAAGTAGGGTTACACTATCTAAACCCAAACTTGACATGGCTCTTCATTTCCATGATCCATGGGTTCAAGGACACCATGGAGCATCCACGGAGCATCCTATGGGTTTTAACCTAACTTGATAATTCATGGAGCATTAGCCCACTATACAAGTACGGGTGATTTAAATAATCAACTCATATATTTAATTAGTCCTCCTTTTGATCACTTAATTAATTTCAAATTAATTCCTTGATCAATACTAATTAAATAATATTATTTATATATTAGAACTTATAATATATTAATAATAAACCTTAAGTGTTATTTCTCTCATTTTGGTCTATCCAAATGCATGATGCCAGGCAACCCAAATGGACCGTGCTAATCGGGTCAAGTACATTCCAAAAATAGTTATGAACTTAGGCACCTAATCCAACAGTCTCCCACTTGGATAAATCTAATAACTATATCTGCAAGAATAACTTCAGGAACCGATCAACAATCGTAGCTCTTTCAAGGTCTCGTGGAACTAAGATGATGTTGATACGCCATTTAAGATAAGTGATCATATAATCCTCTGTTCTAGATATCAGCTGGAAAAATACATGGAACAATGTCTTACTTATTGTCCAACAGTTTGTTTCTCGATTTCTGATTTTTTTGACATAGAACTTAATTGAACAAATCAACTTAGTTCTGACCGGGCCCAGTACATGGGTCAACACAAAATCATCGAGGGGCCCAAATATCGCTTCTAATCCAAGAAGGAACAGATAAACTTCGACTCATATGCTTGTTTTACTACTTGTTGAATCATACACAAAGACACGTTTTATAACATCGAGTTACCAATGCATTTATGTACAATCAATGTATAACCAACTAAAAGGTAACAAGTCATATCTCTAGGTTTGAAGACTTATATGATATTACCGTCTCACGATCACTCGTGATAAATTCCATGAAGTGATACCAGTGAGCGTGGGTTGAATCCAATACTCAGAACTTATGAGCACTCATGAATGTTGCAGCAACTCTTGCTATGTCCCATACCTTGGACATCCACAATCCATCTTCATGATAGTCTTGATTCATATCTACTTCTAACATATGACCGACTGTGGATGGTTTGAATAACTTAGTCATTCAGGAAGAGTGACTTAGTTATTCTGGAAGTCAAAACATGCAAAGTGAAACACATGAATAATCGAATTCAATATGGTCTCAGAACTTATGAATATAAACGAAACAACTTTTACTTATCACCATATTGATTACACATTATTCATTGTATATTGTTTCAAACTATCAACTTTGTACTTGAATTAAAACAATAGTTGTCCCATGATACAAGCATGTACACTATGTTTTTCTAAACACTAGTCATGCCATACACCAAGTATGCACACTATGTTAAAACATTAGTCATGCCATACACCAAGTATGCACACTAAGTTTGTCTATGATCTTTACTCTGTGAAATAGATCGATTGAACATACTTCCAATGATACTCATTTCACAATCCCAAATCCTTACCGCAAATGCAAGAATTCCAAATTCCTGCTATTTACCTAAATCTGTTAGATTCTAAACTTATATGCATTGGTCCTCTTGTAATGATTATGCACAAAGTCACAAAGACTTATCAACAAAGATTACAGAGTATTCCAATGGAGATCAACTCCATGGAAATGAAGTCTCATATTCAAAGTTCATTGCTTTGAACATTCTCCTTGCATTAAGTTTCCTAATCTTACACAGATTTAATGAATAACTTCCACTTATGGGAACATTTCCATATTCCCCTTTTGATTATTACTCCTGAACAAGAGTTGACTCTTTTCAGAATATGTCAATATGGTCCTTCCAAAATTAACACTATACTTTCAACTGTCCCTGAACAACCAATCTTTGGTAAACCTTAGATTGTCCTCAACAATTGCTTAATCAAATTAGTCATATCTAGGTCTAGTACTTTTTCCCTCTTAATCCTCTGGGCATTCGGAAAAAAAATTAGAACAGATAAATATTATAGCACATGCAATCGATCCTATATCCGAAGCATATGGGACACGATTCATAAAGACATGATACTAGACCAGTCTTTTGCTATAATATTTCTATTTCTATTTTCCAAGTTCTCATAATTCAGATTATGAATAGGGATTCCGTAACCATAATCGAATTTTAGAACGCAAATAATGGACCCATGTATAGAATTTCCTTATGTTGAGCCATTCCAACATAAAATTCATATATATATATATATATATATATATATATATATATATATATATATATATATATATATATATCCTCTACTAAAGATGATTAAAACCTCAATCTAAGCTTTTAGAATTGAAATGAAGTATAATTTCATCTCCCTTAATTATAGCAAAGCAACCTTTTTCCCAATTGAAACCTTTTGTTTTCTATAATTAACATTGCTAACTTGCAACACTTATTATAAGTATCATGCTCCCACTTGCATTATGATTATTAGCATAAAACTTATGCTCCCACTAGCTTTGACATGTACTCAGAAATCATCTGGACTTCTAGAAATCAATAATTTATTGACCTTTTTTCCAAAGTTCATATTTCTGATACGATATGTTTTGATAAAACTTTATCAAAATCATATACCTTTCCCTAGATAGCACACATATGTGTCTAAAAATTTTTAGAACTATGAAGAGGGATGTCGTAATCATAATCTCAATTGTTTTGACCTTTAACATTCCTCACAAGTCGATGTTAGTGTGCTGATTAACCACACACGCTCCACTAACGACTTTGAGAATGCAAATATCACACTTGCTATCTACCTAAAATCTACTTAGTGAAAGCGTTTTCTCACCATCATTTTCATGAATCGAAGAGAAACCTTATGAAACTTAGATTTTCTGGTGTATGTGTTCCTATCCATGTGAATTTTTCAAAACCATAATCACAAGACAAGGTTAGTGACAAATCCAAACTCTTATGGATTGAACTTGTGCGGTCTTAACTTCTTGCCACCTGGCAGCACAGGTGCCTGCCATTGCCTCCAAGCTGTTATGCAACCAATTGAGAACTCTCAGAACTCATATGCAAAGCCAACTTTCACTGGAATGGGCACAAAAGTAGGAATATGTCAATACGATAGGTTACAAACCTCAAGTCATGTGCTAGTGATAAACTATAGGTTTTTCTTATTGATTAGATCTAAAAGCTTTTTCAAGATCTTTAAGACTCTTACTGTCCTCTTGACATATAAGACTCACTTGCCAAATATTCAAGAGATAGTACAGATTCTTTATTAAGACAAACACTTCACACAATTGGCCTTAGTTGGTCTTTGTTTTATCCAAAACATCACAACTTATCGATTTCAAATGTACAAGAGTAGGATACATTTTACTCTTACATTTGACAAGTGTTATAAACCTTTCTTTAAGATATGTCACCCAAGTTACAATCTTGGAGTATGACTCTAAGACTTGTTTTGGAAAGAAGTATGACTCGTCTTCTTGATTTAACCACTTCAACAATTCATGATTCCTCTTCTTAGCCATAAGAATGCACTAATATGTCCTTAGAGAACCAATTGTGATATGGCTTCTTAATCATTAAGATGATCACTAAACATGATACTAAAGTACTCTCCCATCTTTTCAGATTTGAGAAACTTTTATCCTTCTGCCTAATTTGATTCTTCTCATTCGTCCTGCAAAACATCGAAACTTTTCCAATGTTTTAGAATTATACATAAACTGGTAAGTATAACCATATTTTCTAAACTTTAGTAAATCATGACGAATAATCTTATCGATCTTTTGTGGTGGACTTGACCAGTGCACAAGAATGTGTACTCGATCCCTTAGTCCTTCACTTGACTCACATATGCATGTAAACAAGGAATTAGTCTTAATTTTCCAAAGTTGAAAATTCTCATTCATCATACTATACAACTTGCATGATTCCAAGTTTCGGTCCAATTGAAACCTTGGGTGATGAGAATCTTTCCTTATTTGGTAAATTTAGACACTACCACAAATGAAAGAATCAAATTCATATTTCAATTATTGCTAGAAACATATAAACATCAATTTTCCATAAAAGTCATTGCAAGGAGATATAAGCTAAAATAAAATCAAATTTTTATTTATTTATAAAATGTGGAAAAAACTTTTTCCTTACAATGCAACTTTAAATGAAAACTATGCTATTACATATTTCCTAGCAATCTATCATAACTCCTAAGTAGTAGCCCAAGAATCCGATTTTCGAACCATGCGATTGAAATCCATCTTCGCGATCGGATTGAACATATTCTTTCTTTAAGTGTCCTTCCCTTTGCTTTATTCTGCTAAACACCAAAATGTAACCGAGTCACATTTTGTATTAAGAATCATCAATAAGGAACTTAACAGAGTTAGATAGAGGACTTACCTGAAGCAGAATCAAACTTTCTGACTAGACATTCTCTCAGATCTTTCAGGTAGTTAGGACAGCTTCGCAACCAACGCCCCTTCCCTTTTTGGCAATAGAACCGTATGGACCCTTTGGGAATGGTACACTGGACTATCTCAGACTTAGCCTTTCTCTTTACCATTTGGTCAACCAAGTTCACTATGGCCGATCCCTTTCCATTGGGAATAGAAAGCTTTCTGGATTTCCAAAGTCACCAATTTTTCAATGTCCATGGTAGATTGGAAAGTTGATCTACTAATAAATTTGCTTTACCAGAGCTCCAAATCATTTCTGATTCAGCAGCACCAAAGGACACTCACTATGTGACTTAGAAAGTGATTGAACAACCAACTTTCTCAAGATTTTGACACCCAACTCTCCCGGCTTGTCAATATTTGACTTCATCTCCAAGATGTGATCACACATAGACCTTGCTTGCCAATAGGGCTTGTGTGACCTTGAACTTGTTGGATAGGGAGAATAGTTGGAGGAGGTAGAGGAATTGAAATATTATTTCCATGATGCAGTCACGGGACATCATCTTTGTTAGGAAAACCTATTCCAAGAGTTTTGGGAAGATCGTAATTGTGCGAACCAGACATCTTTTGGGAGATATTTAAGATAGTTGATTTGAAGTCCTTAATATAACACCCAATATGAAATATTAAGGCTAGGACACAACACAATATTTTATAACTTGGAAGAGGGATGTCGTAATCCAAGCTATAAAATATATGAAGGTAGGTCAATGACGATTCACCAATTTCCACCATGAAAATTGAAATAATTTATTAGGTTTTAATTGGATTTGAAACTCCTAGATCTTTTGAGATTCATTGAACTTTCAGTGGCATGTTTCAATCTCAAGTGTGCCCTTCACGTTTTGTGACTAGGATGCCAAGGATCACAAAACAAGGTGTGAAGTAACCATGCAAATTACTTGGTACCCTTAATGTATTACCCCTCAATCGATGTGCCAGTTAACCAAACGCGCTCCATTGATACTATGATAAACATTAAGTTACCCTTTGCCTACCTTGTTAAGTCCAGTTAGTGTGCCGGTTAACCACACGCGCTCCACTAACTGACTTAAGCAAAGTGCAAAGTGTAATTTCATGGGTTAGAAGCTTATTCACTTTTTCCTAAAGTAACTAAGATTGAGAATTATAAAAACATTTAGTTACTTTATATTCATCATTAATACTTCTAATGAAAGGAGAATTCTAGTCCTTGTCCTACCTATTCGGCTAACGACCCTCCACCGATCAAGGAAGCGGTGAGTGAGAGTGGACACCCATTAAGCTACCATTTTATAGGCAACAACCTTATACCCCCCCCCCCCATTATAGATCGGCTTCGTGAATGAGGCCTACTAACGGCAAAACGATTTTTTCTTATACATATATAATTATTATTAAACTTATAATATTATAAAGTATAACGGTTAACTTTTAAAATTCTAGGGGTTGGAACTAAAGTTTTTAAGGTGACTTTACATGTTCCAAAACTTGAAGGCAAGTTTTGTGACTTTCAAAACTTTTCATCTTTCATAACTTATGAGTTAATGGTTTATTAAAATGCGAGACTTTTCATTTTATGTAACCTATGTGTTTCATAATGGACTTTAAAAGAGTGACTTTTGGTAATCCATAACTTGAGGACAAATTATGGATTCCATTAAAACACATAATGATCAAGAATTAAACTAACAAGCAAGTTACAAATAATTCCTATGATCTTTTAAACTCATAAGTTCATGAACATGCATATCAACAATTTCAAGAATCATAAAATTAACCATATAAAACTTTAAATTTTGATAATAGCTATTGAAAATGGATTAGCATAACCATTACACCATCTAAAACAAGTTTTATAAGACCAAAACAATTTAGGGTAATGTTCTAGTCCATTTCTAGCAGCAAAAGTCGAAAAACTGCATTCTGGGGCTCCTACTCGTCGAGTGCATCAACCTACTCGACGAGTAGGATGAGTTTGAGCTATGACTCGTCGAGTCCCCCCATGGACTCGGCGAGTCCATTGTCCAGACACCAAGTTTTACAACTTTTTTCACAATTTTGCATCAAATATCAGGCAAACAAGCCTAGGCTCTGATACCACTGTTGGGTTTTGAGCATTCTAACACTCCTATGGTGTACATGCAACCCTAGAAACCTTGGATCTATGTTTTATCTATGATACATGCTAATTTGATTTTCCAAGCTTCATAACCTATCTAGCATACATGGGGAACTTTTAAACATAAAAGATAATAAGAAATACATACCTTTAGTTGCTTGGATTCCTTGAGAACCTTGTGAGCCTAGTAGCTCAAGTGTGATGCCTCAAATGTATCACACAACATCAAATACATTTGGAATAACCTTGAGAGAAATGGAACACTTCTAAAATCGGCTATGCCCTCTTATTCTCACACCAATGCCAATTTTGGTTGCTCACATATTCTTTTTATAGTGTTTCATAAGTAGGGTTACACTATCTAAACCCAAACTTGACATGGCTCTTCATTTCCATGATCCATGGGTTCAAGGACACCATGGAGCATCCACGGAGCATCCTATGGGTTTTATCCCAACTTGATAATCCATGGAGCATTAGCCCACTATACAAGTATGGGTGATTTACATAATCAACCCATATATTTAATTAGTCTTCCTTTTGATCAATTAATTAATTTAAAATTAATTCTTTGATCAATACTAACTAAATAATATTATTAATATATTAGAACTTATAATATACTAATAAACCTTAAGTGTTATTTCTCTCATTTTGGTTTATCCAAATGCATGATGCCATGCAACCCAAATGGAGCATGCTAATCGGGTCAAGTACATTCCAGAAATAGTTATGAACTTAGACACCTAATCTAATAGGAGGTTCGTTCCAAGGGTTTGGATTGTCATTGGGATCGGAAGGAAGTGTTACACCATGTCCGTAGGGTGATCGAGGTAACAAAAGAAGTGGAGGAGGTCAGGATTCCTGCAGATGTTTGTGGAGATGCTATCTTCTGCCATTTCCAATGGATATCAGGAATTTGCATTGCTTTGGAATTATGATAAGTTAGATCTTGGGTCGGTTCTCTGCTAATGTCTGAGTGAGCAAGGGTTGTCAGATCCATTCAGCATGTCGAGGAATCCTTGAGAAATCTTTAGACGGACGTATCTCGCGGAGCAGGTTCCGCGTGTACCGTGATTGCTCTGAGTCGTTGTCGGAATCTGTTCAATGATCTGGGTTGCTACAGGTGTAGCACATTCGGCCACGTCAACAGGGATTGCCCACAGGGGGTAAGCCTGTTATATTTGCGTTGTGATCAGGTGGACGATAAGGAGGTCGACTGTCTATGATCAAAGAGGAGCAGCGAGTGCACCTACTCCAATTATTTTGGGGTTGTTATCTCTGTTGGTGGTTGAGTTAATTAAATTAAACATCTGCATACCATGGTTCTTTGGTGGAGTAGGACGATGTTGTCTCCTTATATACAACAGATTCCCAGTGTTCGAATGTCATCTTGGGTGTAATCGGTGTTGGATCAAGGGCTTGTATGAGGGAATCATGACAAATTTTCAGTAGCCTTAGTATTTTGTGATTGGAAGAGCATTTAGGATCAACGAGGGAAGAGAGAGTTGTTGCTGAGGTTTTGGTTAGACTGTCCGTCTGTTGGACTCCGAGATCTGAGCGTGATATAACTTTTAAGCGTCTAAAGTCATTGATGTTGTTGGAATACAAGAAGTGTTAGCTGGTTTTTAGGAATTGTGTTGTTTTGGGAAGGGTTACTTATGGTGCACTAGTTTGGTAGGAACCGGTCGTCAGCAGATTGATCATTGGAACGAAAGAAGGATTCGGAATCCTTCAATTTTTATGTGTCAAATGGACTTAGTGGAATCTAAGTGGGGGAGAATCGCACAGGTATTCAGGACAAGGGTAGGTATGAGACCGAGATGAGTTTTCATCCTGATCAAGGAAAATGGCGGCCCAAGTGGCTATTTAGTTTGAGGGTTGTGTTATCTTGGAGTTCGGCAAAACTTCCCAGCATGTGAAACGCGTCTTCTTGGGGCTTGATAGCAGAATTTGGGGAAGCAGGTTGGGTCTCCATTCATGAATTGTGTTCAGTTCGGGTGTTCGGTCGAGTGCGTGCTCGACTCTGTATGCGATTCGAATTGATAGATGAGGGGTAAGGCATTTGGCTGCGGTTGTGTTAGGATGGAAGTGTTGTAAGACTACGGGGGAGCCGTAGCATTCACTAATGGTCAGCTGGGATGAAAGTGGTGTAAGACTGTGGGGGAGCTATAGCATTCACTAATGGTAAGTTAGGGACAAAACATTATAAGACTACGGGGGAGCCGTAGCATTCACTAATGATCAGTTATAGAGAAAGTGTTGTAAGACTACGGGGGAGCCATTGCATTCACTAGTAATCGGATAGAGTGGGAAAGTGTTGTAAGACTGCGAGTGAACCGTAGCATTCATAAGCGGTCAGATGGTGTGGGAACTTCAGAAAGACTACAGGATAGCCATGCCATTCATGGATTCGTTCAAATGACTTAGGCCAGGGTGGGCCAGTTCGCAAGGTTGTGAGTAGGTCACAACATAATTGGAATCAGGAAACGGTAGGTCGAAGGAGACCGGGTATGATGTAAGACTACAGTTATTCTAGTAGCATTCACCTTTTTGCATAGGATTGAGTGGCGCCAGGTTGTCATCCTATCATGATTGGATGGATCAAATGGATTGAAGGAGCCACGAGTGGCGGTATAGATAGGGCAGCTATTGTTAAATGACGTACCCTTTGGAGGTCACATGGGACTGCTGCGTGTGTTTTTGGCCCAACAATCGATTATGTGTCCGATGTTTCGAGTAGTTGACATATAAGGTGAGATCAGAGAGGTCTCGGCTGCTTTCGAAAAGCAGCAAGTGGTAGCAAGAAGATTTGAAGTGGGTTCAGTGACTTGGGATTTGTGTATGGAGTTGCTTGTGTTAAGAATATACGCTAAATTTTTTGTAGTTAGATTAAATAATCTCGGAGGGGCTGATCAGACCGTGTTGCATAGCTCTCGTCTGATTCTAACCATTGCAGGGATGAGTCTCCTACTCGAAGGATTATTTGAGCCTAGTGTCAAGTTGAGCGTTCTGCAGCCGCATTGATCGGTAACCTTGTTGTTTTGGAAACCTCAAGGTATTACGGGTGGAAAGTATTCTATTTAGGCTAGTTTTCTTTATGGAATAAGTTCAATGATGTCGGGGAGCCAAGTCAATTTGGATATTCAAGTTTCGGAAGGATAGAGGTGGTCTTCTGTAACGGATTAAGGATTCTTTTTCTTTGTGTTGGAGATATCTGTTAGGGATAGTTTCGGTTGCCTTAGGAAGGTTGTGGTATTCTCGGGTTATGGCCCTGTTGCTCGGGTTGTTTTCTAGGTCAGGGATGGTAATGAATGATTTCGAGGAAAAAATCTAATTTAAGTGGGGGGAGAGGTGTAACACCGTCTTCCAAATCGATTCCTAGTATGAGGCTGTGGCCCGAAGATCGGTCATCATAAGGATTAGGGATTCTAAAAAGGTAAGATCTAGGCCCATTTGGGTGTGGGTGATGTATTAGAAGTGTATGGCTTCTCGCTACCTTTCTGTTGATATAAAGTTCGTCGGAAAAGGACCTAGAATGAGGGAGTTATGATAGTTGGAAGGCTTTGGCAGTTTTGGACCCTGGGTGGGAAAAGCTTGTATTTCAGCATGCATGCAAAGGTGACAAACAATGAGTACGCTCAGCGTAAGCTGGGGAACGCCCGACGTAGTGCTAGATTAGGGAAACGCGGGTGCAAAAGACGTACGCCCAGCGTATGTCCAGGATCTCCAAAACCCTAATCTTTAGGGTTGGCTCACTATTTAAAGCACCTTAAGTCCAAGGGGGTACGCCTCTCTTTCATTCTCAGAGCGTTAAACCCTAATTTTGAGTAGTAGCTTCATCCAAGAGTGTTGTGAGCTTTGTGGGTGCATTTTAGGTGGTTTTTGGTGCATTTCAAGAAGTGGAAGCTCAATACAAGGTGGTGGTTTAAGGGAGGGCTTGTAGACCGGGACTTCTTGCTACATTTTCAGCTCAAAGAAAGTAAAATGATTTGAGCTTGATCACTAGATGTTGTTATTTATGAATATGTGGGTTTTGGTCACTTTTTGTCCTCAAGAGCAAATTCTAGTGGGTAGACACCACTTCAGGAGCTTTGAGTTGCTACTCTTAGCATTTCAGAGGTTATAAGCCCATAAAGTTACAATCTTTGAGACTAGAAACCATTCATGCATGTCCTAGATGAGTATTATTGGGTTAAATTGTTCATTAAAACCCTTTGAGCTATGCAAATGCGTAAAGGTGCCAACTTTGTGTATTAAAAGCTTCATTTGGTGGTTCTCGGAAGATTAGACGCAAAGCTCTTAACTGATTAAGTCACAAAAGTAGTTTGGAAGTTCTGCGAGAACGCCCCGCGTAAGTTGATGTACGCCCCGCATACAGAGTCAACCATCCCATAGATGGTTAATGCGAGGCGAGGGTATGCCCATCATACAAAATGGGTACGCCCCTCGTACGCCTCTGTTTGGGATTTCGGACTTTGGGCTTCGGTTTTGGGCCATCTATTGGGCCTAGATTCTTGGAACCTAATGGACTATCTGGTTGGTTGTGTTCTGGGCTAATTGAAGGATTGGATCATAGGATAAGATCTAATAAGGGGCTTGGCCCAATTTGGAAAATTTGGCCTTTATGGATTTTGGAGTTTTGGACTTGATTGGTTTTGGACATGGTCCTTATTTAAGTATTTTGTGGGCCATGGGTAAAATGGTCATTTTACCCAAGTATGAATTATGGATCATGGTATAGAACCCAATTGCTAATTGGGTGATATTTTGATATTGATAGCTCGGGAAGTCAGCGGGGCAGCAGCTAAGGATGTCATTCGGGAAGCTTCTACATTTGAGGTGAGTCTCCTCACCATACCACTAGATCTAAGGCACCAAGTCCGGCCCATTTAGTTATTTGTAGTGTTATTTCGGATTCACTACTGATATGTGTGGTATGCTAGTGATTATGTGGTATGCTGGTTGTCTTTGTGATACTTGCATTGAAGACCATGGGGGGAGCCCGTGGCAGTTGGCTATTAGACCATGGAGGAGCCCATGACATACCAGGTAAAGACCATGGGGGGAGCCCATAGCAAATAGCTAAGACCATGTGGGGAAGCCCATGACACTGAAAGGAGTCCACGACATCCTCATATGCTTATATATTTATGTGTTATGTAGTAGGATAGTTATGTTCTGTCAAATGTAGTATGTTTGTGACTAGGTGTCATTTACATGCTCGTGGCAATTGGATATCAGACCATGGGGGTAGCCCACGGGACGAAGGTATAAGACCCTGGGGGGAGCCTACGACATCCCTATATGTTTATATGCATTGCTTATGCGAATGATATGGTTTATGTAGTAGTTATAGCTGATATGGATTATGTGGATTGTGTGGGGTATCCTCTGAGGAACTCACTAAGCTTCGTGCTTACGATTTATAGTTTTGGTTTCAAGTATCATTGATTTGGAAAAGAAGGGCCCAAATTGATCGCAGCGCACACACCTATGTTTTCCGCAATGAATGATTTTGGGATGAACTCTGATAATTGTTTTACTTAACGATGTTTTGGAATGTTTAAAATAAATCGTATCAATGTTTTGGATTTATTAAAAATGTAATTTTTACCCTTGATTTTTGGGTCTTTACACCTAGGGTAGAGTCATTTATTTGACGGTCTATTTGATCATGTATTGTGTATAATTTGCATGAATAAGGAAACCAACAATGAAAGTAGAAGTTTCTAGTATGGTAGTAGGAAGTGAGCTTGGGATGTCCTATGCTTGATTATGGATTTGAGTGTTACTGCACGAATGTTGCTTGCTTTGTGCTTTATGGGATTCTTGTTAATGTAAGTTAACCGTTAAATGAATACGTTAAGTTACATGCTACAAAGATTGAATAATCTCAGAGTTATGGATTAGGCCCTATTGTGTAGCTCTTGTCTAAGTCCAACTGTTGTTGGGTTGATTTTGTTATTTGAAGGATTATTTGAGCTTTTTTGCATGTAATGGTATTCATGAAGTGGTTAACTGAAATAAGTGAGACACCTTCAGCAGTTGATGGCAGGGTGAGGTCGGAAACCTATAAGAGCCTAGGAAGTGTTTTAGTGGGTATGGATACGTTGTTTAGTGGGTATTTGGAATACCAGTATGAGAAGGTGACTTAGAAGATTTGGGATCATTCTTGAGGAAAGTATAGATAGGTTTGGAAGGTAGTATTGGGATCATACTGCTAAAAGTATAGGATTCATACTATAATCAAGGAGGGTCACGAAGATTCTAGGAAGCCTGTAGGATGAGGAATTTTATAGGTATGATATGAATTTAGTATGGTTGCTTTTCTGAATGGTAATGATCACGCATGGAGGAGGTTCAGGTTCTGGTTCACACTCAGGTGTTGGCACTAAACCGATGGATGAGCAGATGTAGGACTTCATTCCGTCAGATATGACCCATGGTATTTTGGAGCAGTCTCCTATGATCTTCGGTTCGTTCAAGGAGGGGATCATGGGTATTTTTGGTGAGCGTCTAGGCATGTTCCGCACTGAGATTATAGATATTGTGGGAGCCCACACTCTTTCTTTCTACGAGTTTCGAGCTTGTGGAGCTCAAGATTTCTTTAGGGAGAAGGACCCCATTGGTAGTAGGAGGTGGTTAGCGGACATAGTGAACAATTTTTGGACGACTTCTACCACAAGGGGTCGAAGTTTAGATTCACATCCTGTCTTATAAAAGACAAAGCTTGAGATTGGTGGGTGGAGTTTGCCATTGAGATATTGTCTTGGGATGAGTTTCTGTCCTGGTTTAGGGCAGAGTTTGCACTAGCTATCGAGGTGCAATAGTTGATGAAGGAGTTAAAGGACCTTCTCCCGATGACAGAGACTGTGGTGGAGATCAGCGCCAAGTTTAGGGAGAGGGATCTTTTGGTTCCATAGTATGCCACATACAAGGAGATGAAGAAGACTCGGTACCATGACATGCTGTGAGAGGGAGTTTGTTAACTTTTCAACTTCTTGGACTTTGGAGGAGATGATAGCTAGAGCCCGAGAGCGGGATATTGATTTGGAGAACCTCGGGAAGAGGAAGTTAGAGTAGGTGCATACATTTGGGGGTCTTGCGGAGAGACCTAAGATTTATGATTAGCGTGGGAGGAGCCAACATGGCTGAGGTCAGTGCAATATGTACGGAAAGCAGCGCGATAAGGTTTTTCGATCTAGGAGTATGGGTTTCTATAAGTGCGGCAGGATTGGTCATGTCAGCAGAGATTGTCCCTAGTGAATGAGTTTGTTATGTATCCACTGCAACCAAGTGGGCCACAAGAAGGCCGACTGTCCTGAGTTGATGAGGGGAGCAATGAGGGCAACTACGCTAAACACTCTGAGGATTACTGATGGTTGTGAGGGAAGAGTGGATTTTCTTGTGGCGAGGAGACGAGCATTACAGTCGCAGGCCGAGGAGTTCCGAGTTCCACCGGTTGACGTCGCATGTATGTGTTGTATTCGTTCCTCCTTGCTCTTATTATTTTTGCTTATCACTGTATGTTGTGTGGGTGACGCTATGTGTGGTTTATCTAAGTCTCCACCTTGAAATTATAATTTTCCTCATGTCTAGACATTATATTTTGAGAATCCTCATATGCGATTTTGCATACCGAAAGCCATTCTTAAGGATATTTGGGTGAGCCAGTTTTGGATTTTGATGTGGGAGGCATCAACCACCGTTAGAACAAGCTTTAAGTGAGAGAAGACCAGTAGTTGGTTCTATTTTTGGTGCTATTGGCAAGGAATTCAAGGAATCAGCAAGCTGGGCATGTCGGGTTGAATGTAGGATTTGTAGGGTCTTTTGTGGTTACGAGACAATGAGGAATTGGTTTGATTTTGGGTGTAAGATTGGTAGTTGTCAAGTTCATACCCTCGAAATGTAGCCAGTTGCAGGTTGACATGGGATTTGATCTAGTGCGTTGAATTGGTTGGGTAACTGTTTCGATAGTTGAGATTTTCTTCTTCGTTATCTGAAAAAGTCGTCAATGATTTGGTAGTGGATTCAGTGAAAAGTGCTTGGGAATATTAAGCTGATTGAGATGTTGGGTGTATTCATCTGATTATGGTGTGTGTGTGTGTGTTTGCTAGGATTGGATGGTCTTAGAATGCCAGTTCTTGTAATCTCAGGTTGTTGATAGCTCTGAGTAGTAAGGTCGTGAATTCGGTTAAAAATCCATCAATTTCGTGGTTGGTAGGGCGCAATCGAATCCAAGTGGGGGAGAACCGTTTAGATTAATGGGAATGATTTCAGACATGAAATAAGCAGGAGTTACCTTGCACATCAGCATTGGCGCATGGCGGATATGTTATTAGGTTCAGGTCGAGGGTGTGTTAGAGCCTCTTTGTATGTAATTCTCTGATTAAGGCTATGGGGTTCGAAGCATAACCCAAACACCTGACTAAAGTATGGTCAGATAAGGTCTTGACTCATGATTAATTATGGTATGGTATGGTAGATGGTGGTTGTAATGTCCCAAAATTTAAGACTAAAAATTTCAATTTTTATAATAATAAAACCAACATCCAAGTTTTTTTCATAATATCATAACGAAATCAGAGTATGTAAAAATCATCCAAATACATCAGAGATGAATAAAATACTAGCAATATGGTGCGTGCGATGTGATCATCCCGAGCTCTTCCTCTTCGATCCGGAAGTACCTGGAAAAAAATGGAAAACCATAAGCATGAAGCTTAGTGAGTTCCCCAAAATACCGCATACCATACATATCTAATAGCTCAAGGCTGTGTCGGGTCTATTTCACCCCCGAGTCTATTTCAACTCATACGTTGGCCCAGGCCGTATCGAGTCTATTTTACCCATGGGTCTATTTCACCCTCGAGTCTATTTTAACTCATATATCAGCACAAGGCTTTACCGGGTCTATTTTACCCCACATACATATATCACACATGCACACAAACATATAACACATACATCATGAGTCACAAAGACTACAAGCACATAACATATCCTAGTGTCCTCCAGTATAGTAAGCAAACTCACCTCGATTCCGCTAATAACGAAATATGCAAGCTACTGCAACTGGTAATCACCTTACTAACCAAACAACAAAACCCTAATTAATAATTATGTCTATAACCATAATCGGGGTCCTGACTCCTCAACTTCACTCCTAGGGTAAAATACTATTTTACCCTTCCCTTAATGGGCCCAAATAACTTGGCCAAAAAATCCAATAATGTCCCAAGGCCCAAAAATGGCCCAAGTTATAAACCTAAGGCCCAACCATGGCCCGACAGACATAAGGCCCAAAATCTAGATAAGGTCCAAAGCCCAAAAGAACCCCGCATCCAAAAAGCACCCAAGGCATCGAAAGGTCACTTCACCGAGTACGCTCAATGTACTCCTTGTACACGTAGCGTACAAATGTTGACTCAAAAATGGGCAGTTGACCCAGTACGCGCAGCTTACCAGGAATTACGCTCCATGTACCGGCCAGAGTCCCATTTGTCCAATTTTTGTCTTAGCCACTTAAGCTCTTAACGTCGAAACCTCAAATCTACTTCATTTCAAGGTATTAATACATAAAGTTGGCAACTTTACCACTTTACATGTCTTAATGGGACCCAAAACCCGATTTTGTCCATTAAGACCCATAATAAGTACTCTAACTCAGGCATGGTCCAATATGATTCATCAAGATAGAATTTTTTTACACAAGCAACATCAAGGAGGTTAATATATAGCATTCCTAGCCCCTGTAGTGGCTCAAACTCACAAGGATAACTCATACGACCATAATAAGCTAAAAAACAAGCCCTAATCTCAATCTAACACAAAGAGGTTTCAAGATGAGAACTTTATACCTTCTAGAACTAGAAAATTTGATGAAGATTCAAGATCTACAACCTCAAGTCCAACCAACTCTTGGTCACCAAGCACTACCTTCTTTAATGCACACAAAATTACTTCCAAAGCTCAAAAACACACTATGGGTGGCTAGGGTTTTGTGATATGACTTAAGAGGCAAGGGAGGCTGATAAGGTGACGGTCTTGAGGCACTTAATGAGTTTAAATAGGGTGAAAACCCTAAAAATTTGGGTTTACCCCTGGCTTGAGTATGCCCTGCATATGCATGGTTATGCCCAACATACTTAGGGTCCATCCCGAAATGCGCATGAAAAGGGAGTGTGTCGTACCTTGTGTACGCCCAACATACTCTTGGCTAGTCTTTTAATAACAAAATGGATAAACTTTACACCTGAGGACACGGGTGTTACAATGGCAAGGCCACGGGTTGGGTACATGGTTGTTGTGGAAGTGTTGTGAGACTGCAAGGCGGTGGTAGCATTAAATATGGGTGTTGCGAATCTATTATTTGGATCGTAGTTTTCTCTCGTTAGAGTTAGACCCTGGCTTGAAGGGTTATGAGACTATGGGAGGACCACAATATTTAAGGGGTTGAGGAAGGATGTAGGCCAATTTGGGGCCGATTATGATGTAAGACTATAGCTGGACAGGTAGCATTCACTTAGAGAAAGGTGGGTTATTTTCATCCATGTGAAGGTTGGTTATCTTGCAATTGGTTGGAACAGGAGGGTTGTTGGAGCCTTATATGCAGGCAGGGTAGAGTAGATGTTACTTGATAGACTCTTGGATAGAGTCTTTTGGTACGATCGTTTGAGAGGGTGTCGGTGTCAGCGACCGCTCGGGAATTTGGCGCTTTAGATAATTGGTACATCAGCTCGGAGCTCAAGAGATCTTGGGTCAATAAAAAATGTGAATGTTTGGTCTGATAGATTTTTGAGCATTCTAACACTCTTATGGTGTACATTCAACCCTAGAAACCTTGGATCTATGTTTTCTCTAATATACATGCAGATATGATTTTTCCAATGTTCTCATCCTAACTAACATACAATGGAACAACTATACTACAAAGTCTAGTTAGATGACATATCTTTTAATGGAGCTTGAAGTCTTGAACCTTTAAGAGCTGAGTGCCCCAAGTGTTGCACCTCAAATGGTTCACACAACACCAAAAACCCTTGGAATAACTAGAGAAGAAGAATACTTAGGTTCACTCTATGAAAATCGGCCTTGCCCTCTTGTGTGTATGCACTAGTGCCAATTTCATGAACTAGAGACCTGTTTATATAGTGTAGAGGATTAGGGTTACATTCATGTAAACCCTAATACCCATAACCTTTCAGTTCCATAGGATCCATGAGTTAAAACTCCATGGACTATCCATGAAATCTTAGCCCAACCTAAATGAACTCGGCCAATCCTATGTATAAATAAGAGTCCATATTTAACTAGTCCCTTTTTATCACTAAATTAATTCTTGATCAATACTAATTAAATAATATGATTTCATATTAATATAATAGAACTTATAATATATTAATATAAATCATAAGTATCCTTTTTCAAATGGACCATGCTACTCTCGAGTCGAATACATACCAATAATAGTTATGGGCTTAGACATCTAATCCAATAGTCTTCCACTTGCATAATTCTAAAACTATTATTGCGTATGACTCCAAGATCCCGACTAGCAATCGTAGCTCTTAAAGCCGAAGGGCCCATTAGATAAGGGATCATATATTCCTCCATTCTAGATATCATTTGGACTGAGACATGGATTATAATCGTTCTCTCTGTCCATATGTTGTTTCTTGATTTCCAATTTATGACGACTGACTAATTGAACAAATCAAATCAGTTCGGGCTTGGCCAAGCATTTAGGGGTGTCATCACTAAATCATCGAGGGGCCCACATATATCACTTTTATCCCTCCAAGGGCAAAAGGAATGGATAAACTTTGACCCAATTGTTTGCTTTTACTTACTCATCAAATTACACACAATGATAAGTTTTATAACAACCGAGTTACTGGTTGCGTTTTCATATGTCAATGTGTAACTGACGCGCAACTACAACTCACACGTCTCCGTTTGAAGAATATAAGATATTATCGTCTCATGATTCACTAGTGATAAAAATCCATTAAGTGATTCAAATGAGCATGGGTTGAATCCAATACTCGAATCTCATTCCACGAGCACTCATGAACACTGTCGTTACTTTGTTCCAGACAAACTACAGACCCTTCATGACAGTCTTGCCTCGATAGCTACTTCCAAAGTGTGAGCGACTGTGGATAGTTTGAATAACCTAGTTATCCGGGAAGTCAAAACATGCAAAGTGACACACAAGAATAATCTAATTCAATATGGTCTCAGAACTTATGAATATAAATAAAGCACTTTTTATTTATCACCATATAGATTACACATTATTCATTGCATAATGTTTCAACCAATCAACTTAATACTTGAATTAAAACAATAGTCATGCCATGCTCCAAGCATGCACACTATGTTTTGTCCAAACAATGGTTATTCCATACACCAAGTGTGCACACTATGTTAGTGTATGATCCTTACTTTTTGGAATAGATCAATTGAACATAATTCCAATGATTCTCATTTCACAATCCCAAATCCTTATCGTAAATGTAAGAATTCCAAATTCCTACCATTTACCGAAATTTGTTAGAGTCTAAACTCATATGCATTCATCCTCTTGTAATGAGTATGCACAAAGTCACAAAGACTTGGCAACAGACATTACAAAGTATTCCAATGGAGATCAATTCCATGGAAACGAAGTCGTAAATTGAAAATACATTGCTTTGAACATCCTTCTTGCATTCTAATCATACATAGATTGAATAACTTCCACCTATGGAGACATTTCCATATTGCCATTTTGACTATCACTTCTGAACAAGAATTGCCTCTTTTCAGAATATGTCAATATGGTTCTTCACAAAAATTTACACCATACTTCCAACTATCCATGAGCAACCACATCTCAGCCACACCGGATTCTCCCACCTGGCTAGTCACCTCCTCCTACCAATCCCTGGTCCAGTTACTCATCATACACGAGGCAAACCCCACCTTTTCCGCATCAAGGAAAAAGCTCGTGCGCTTGGAATTCTCTATGTCAACCACCCAACGTCGACTAGCTATCGGGTCCCTGACCCTAAAGAACTCAGGCGCTCAACACACCTTGAACTCCATGAATAAAGGAGTTCGGTCCCCGACTTGGCCCGCAACAATCTCGGCTCTAAAGGACCTGAGCCGCTCCTCCATGATCTCCATCATCCCTTCCTTGACCGTCCCAAAAATCATTGGGGTAGTTTCAAGGATGCTCTTCATAACCTCGGCTGCAATAAGCTTGCGCAGCCTCTCATCAATGGGCTCGGTACCATCACCAGCCCCAGATCCGGATCCTGATCCTAATCCCCCTGCTCCATGTCGTGTCACCACCATACTGCATTGCAATACCTTAAAACATAATGATCAACATTTCCAACAAGGGGATCCTTCCACATCGGTTCTCCTTAGAGCTTCTAGATCTAACATTGGTTCGGGCACATGTCCTATGCTTTCAGTAGTACGGGCCCAATACTACCTTCCACACCTACCTGTACCCTCCTTAAGGCTCTACCTGATAACTCTAATTCGTCATAGAACAAAACATATCTCATATGATACTGCATACCTCAAATCCTAGGCTATCCTAATATTTGCTCCATCCAAATGAAACCAGAACTCAATCATGACAGGTTGCCTTATGCATGCAAATTATACACAGAACAATATCAAATAGACTTTCAAATAACAGACTCTACCCTAATACCATAACCACACAAAGAATAGGAAATTAGGCCAAATCAATCATTTTGAGTCCGTACAAGGAATAGGAAATAAGGCCAAATCAATCGGCCGATTACGCGCAATGCACTCTACCTTTTCCAGTTTAAGAAGTTTTTCTTTGGTTTTTTTGAAAACCATTTTACCATTTCCTTAGTTTGAGTCCTGACACACCCGAGAGTGTGCCCGAATCCCTCAACCCAAGGCTCTGATACTAACTTGTAACATCCCAAATTTTCCAATAAAAATTTTTATTTTGAGATAACCAAAACATTCCCATAAATATGAAATCTCAATAACAATTGTTTTCAAAATTCATAATATCAAATATTTTATTCAATATATACGAGTGTCCTAAAATAAACTCGCCGGAAAAAGTGCATGTTGCGCCATCAAGTCGGTCCCTTTCCCTTAGGCTCTGAAGCACCTGAAACAAACAACAAGCTGTAAGCTAATACTTAGTGAATTCCCCAGAGCATACCCCATACAATCCACATAATCACATAATCCAGAATGGCTCTATAAGCTATATATAATACAAAAGCCATGCATACAAATATATAAGGATGTCATGGAAACCTTCCAATGTCTTATACCAAGTGCCACTAGAAACCCCATGTGGTCTTAACAATCTGCCATGGGAACCCCCCACATGGTATTTGCTAGCTGCCACTGGAACCCCCACGTGGTCTTGGCTACCTGCCGTGGGAACCTCCACACGGTCTTCCCTAACCATAGAAATAACATACGATCTAAACATGTAAACATACTAGGAAGCCGTGGAAACCCTCCAAGGACTTATACCAAATGACATAGGAAACTCCTCGTGGTCTTAATCTACTACCACGGGAACCCCCCGGGGACTTCCATACAAATTCCATACCGACATATCACATAATCAACTAACAATCCATATATTATATAATGGGTCGGCCTTAGTGCCTTAGAGGCATTGGTATGGTGAGAAGACTCGCCTCACAAGAAATGCTGAACTGATAAGCTAAGTCCCAACTTGCAGCTCCAACTCAAATGTCTACAACTATCATGTGATTAACTTTGTCAAAATCCAAAATACCAAAAATTCCCTCAAAGTCAAACATGGTCAACCATGGTCACAGTCAAGGTCGATAGTCCATGTTGACCCCAACTTATCGAGTGCATCTAGCAACTCGTCGAGTTCCTTCAGTGTTTAGAAGACCTGGGAAAACCCTAGCCAACTCGTTGAGTTGCCTAATCAGCTTGCTGAGTTCCTTCAGTAGCCAGAAAGCAGGGTAACTCGATCCAACTTATCGAGTCGCCAGGACAACTCATCGAGTTTTCCCTAGTCTAAACCTATTCGTCCCTTTTTAATCGAATCTAAAACTCCAAAAATTATGGATCCAGATCCCTAGGGTATAGTTTCCATGTAAAGTTGCCAACTTTATGTGCATGCAAGGCTTCAAGAGGCTAAAAGTCTAGAACTAAACTTGATAATAGGTTTAGGGCATGAAGAAAGGCCAAAGCTCGATAAAGTCGATAACTTTAGGACTATAGGGTCCTAGAAGAGTTCAGATCTGAAGTTACAACTTTAATTCATTCCCAACTTCCAAAAATATGTCCAAAATGGGATAAAAGGCCCTAATCTCTTGAATGGGGAGATCTAACCAAAGAAAGATCAAGGTAATAGCTTTTTACCTTTAAATGGTTGCTACAACTGAGTAAATGTTGGATCTATAAGTTCCTCCTCGTTCCAAGCTCTTAAATCCTTGAGTTCTTCAAGAAAAAGTACCAAACACACACTCTTTAGCCTTACACATACTCAATATGGAGGGATATCTCGATTAGAGTTTGCTTCTGGACTATAAAGACGATGAGGGAGGCCACAAATGGACCATAAGTTCTTTATATAGGGTGCAAAACCTGGGAAATTAGGGTTTTCCTTTGTAGCGCCTACTCGTCGAGTTGGGGCTCCCAACTCGTCGAGTAGGGTCCTTAACCCGTGTCCAGAAAAATATCTACACGACAAGTTGGAGCTCACCAACTCGTCGAGTTCCGGTCCAAAACCTTAAAACATGAAAATCAATAAATATTACCTAGACCAAGCGTTACATGTTGGATTTCAGAAAGACTATATGTCGAAATGGCCCTGCCTCCCAACTGTCTTGACTGAATGATCCTTATAGAACTATCTGTATTCATTGGAATAATTAATAGGTATAGACTATTTTCAGCCATAGAATTGTAGACTTAGACTAAGTGTTAATGATACTAGGTCACGTCAAAGCAAAGGTCAATAGTTAGAAGCGAAGCTCTGCCTGAATTTTGAGTCGTTCACTTTATCAAGTGAGTGCATACTTACTTTCATCTTACACATAGATATAAAGTATTTAAGATAATTACATTCTATATGTGTCTATTATTTGTGTTCCTGATATCTATGCTAGATGAAGGATTTATACATGTTTTACTCGATTTTAAAATGTATGTGTATTTTATTACCTATAAATATGTTGGGTAAGGATAGGTAGATATAAGATGACCTAGATGATGAGAGATTAAAGGTAATATAGATGATTAGAGATGAAAGATGATATAGATGATTAGAGTCCCTGACTTTAAAGATGATCCAGTTGTCTAGCGGAGTATAAATATCGACCACAAACTACTCTAGACAGTCCAATGTAACGCTAGCAGGCTTGCAACCTATAGGTGTTTTTGAACTTAGTGTTCACCAAGTGTACTCCATCCCTCATCGTTTCCTTACCGACATATATTGCTTTGGACTCCCCTAAACATTATTTTCTATCCCGAAGATGATCCTTAGGATAGGTCCCTTGAAATTAGATGTTAGGGACAGAGAGTGAGGATGGCGGGAAGGGGTAATCGGGTTGATGATTTGATAATAATAAATAAAGACTTAATAATTGTGGGTTGAAAACCCTATGTGCTCACTAGACCCCCAAGCCTGACCCACTCAGTTTCTTATATTACACGTAGTGACACAAGAGCACAAGTGTGATGATATGATGAGAGATTTATGAATGCAAATAGGCCAGTAGTTTAGATAAACTAATGTAAGGCATGTGTTATTTCGTTTATGCTTATGTATTGTATCGAGAATGACATCCCCATGTTTTTAATATAAATAAAATACGTGTCTTCGGAAATGTTTTGATAATATCATTATCATGTTTCTGGGAACAAATTCTGCAATATTATTCTCTTAAGGATACTCTTATTTCAACATAAGCAAAAATACATCGGTTTTTTCTGGTCGTGAAATTGGGAATGTCACAGACGCTCCCGAAACCGTCCTCCCTTGGCCGGTTCTAGAATTGTCTCTTTTGTTCAACTATTGAACAATTATAATTCATCTCGTGCACCTTTAATTAATTACAATTAATTCCAAATTAATTATGATTAATAATTATTTAATTAATAGAATAAATTAACAAATCAATTATTTAACAATTGATCTCATATTAATTTATTAATCACATAATAAATTAACATATAATTATCTATTTTCAATTAATATATTAATTACATAATATATTAACAAATCATTTCCTCATAATTTTCAATTGGTTTACATATAATAATATAATAAATTATCCTCTCACTACAAATCTCATTTTAACCAAATTCTAGTTATGAAGGCAACCCAAAAAGGACTTCACTTCTAATTACAAGAATATATTTAGTTACTGGCTTCGACACCTTAATCCAACATCTTTTTGTCATTGTTGGAATATAATATTTCCTTCATTTTTCAACTAAAATGTTAATTATAAATTTTTAGGAGGATTAATTTGAGTATTGGGATTGCTATTCCTTACTCAAAATGAGTTGAACCTTTGTTATGACACCTAATGAACAACCTCGCTTCTTGAAACTTTTTATTTAACTTTTAGGGACCATTGAACTTTTCCGCATCAATTTGAAACTTTTGAACTTAAAAGTTTTTACATTTTGTTTGAAAATGATTTTACAACTGGTCCCTGAGGGGTATTTCAAGTGATAGAGCTAGAAGTAAGAAGTTTAAGAAGATGTTCATATTGTTCTGCAGAAATGGTAGGGGCGGAAACAGTAGTGACATTTTGGACTACAGATTTGACATCATCCTTTTTTGTTTTAGTAAACTTGAAGTTGGACGGGAATCCGTTTAGTCTGTAACACTGTGTTTAGTATGTCCATTCTTTTTGCAGTGAGTACATATAAGAGATTTCTTGGAAACATTTGTGTGATTTTCATTTGAAGCATACATAACAACATCATCTGGATGAAATTTTGATGAAGAAGATATACCTATTTACCTTTCTTCTTGAATTACCATAAAATAAATTATGGAAATGGTTGGAAGAGGTTTCATCATCAAAATTTGACCACGAAAACTCTTATAAGAATCATTTAATCCCATCAACAATTGAATTAAGCGTTGATCTTTTAAGATCTTGTTGATAGCCATAGTTGCATTGCTTGAACACGCAGGAATAGTCTGAACAACCCTAAGTTCATCCCAAATTGTGCTTAATTTGGTGAAATAAGAAGAAAAATCATTGGAACCTTGTGAAATCGAGTACAAATTTTGTTGAATCTGATATAGTAATGCACCATCAGATTGCTCGTATCTATGATTCAATTCAATCCAAATTTTTCTAGCAATTTTAAGAAATAAGAGACTATATGCATTGTTCTTATGTAAAGAATTAAGAATCCAACTGATTACCATTGTATTTGCTCGAAACCATGCATAATAGGTTGAGTCAGTAATTATAGGTGCAATGAAGCCATCCACAAAGCCAGGCTTGTTCTTAGCAACGAGTGAGATCATCATTGATCATGTTCAAGAATTGAAGCTAATTCCATTAAAAGGACTAGAAATTAAAAATCGATCCTGAATTATCAGATGAAGCTATGAAATATGGACTTGAATTATTGAGATCGGATAAATTGTTGTTCGAATTGGATGAAGACCATTCGAATAAACAATGATATGATAAAGAGAATCAATGAAATCAAAACAATTGAGTTTAAAAATCAGTGAAGAAAAGATGATCGAGAGCGAATTTTAGATCGAAATAACTGAATCTGATACCATGTTGTGAGATGATCCAAGAAATGAGAAAGAAATGATTGATGAAGAACTCAAATCTTTTCATTAATTTAGAAATGAAGAAGATTACAAGAATATATACATTATTGATCTCATCTAACAACCTCTAAACTAACATTTACAATGAAAAGACGAAAATGCCCTTATGGTTATAACGGACATAACAGTTAGCTAACTATCTTAACTAACTTCTCTAACTAAGTATAAGGTGAAAATTAATTTGGTTGATTGATTTCAAAACTCAATTATAACTATCATATTTGTATAATTTTGTCTCACTAGCTTGTTATTTAGTCACCCATAAAATAATTCGCAGAACCTTGAAATGACAAAATGGTCCCAAAAATGTGAGAGTGAACATCGAACAACATTTATTGAAGATATATTAAAGTTTACCATACGGAATTCATCCGACTTTTTTTTAAGAAATTTAAAAATAGTATGTTATGATTCAGAATTCGTATCTTGAAAAATAAATAAATTTTCGCATGTGCCATTCTAGCTTTACATATTGTTCCAACATGAATTACCAGAAGTCTTAAATGGGAAGTAAATTGTAGCTTAAATAAAATTGAATACCATCATGTATATGACACCACCAAATTCAAAATATTGTTGTCATTTTTGTGGGACACTTTCATTTATGCCCATCAATGCATCTTAAATTCTAAGCATAGCCATGCATGTCTCTACTTACTTCTTATATTTTCTTCAGTGCCCAATTCAATTTTTAAACTAATATTTCTTCAAAATAAATGAATACCAAAGAAGAAAATGGTTTGTAGGCAATACCCAAAAAATAAAGATAAAAATTGGGCACTTTTCAGATTTTTTGGATCCGTTATTAGATTTTAGACAAATAGAAAATATATATGCTGACGAAAAAGTATTTTTTTTACAATAATTTATAGGGTTAATCTCAAAAAAGACCCTATGTTTTTATATTTTTTTTCAGATTAAATCTCAAAATTTATTTTTTTCCTAAAAAAAGGCCTTGTATTTTTTTTATTTTTTTTCGATTTGGCTATTTTAGTCATTTTTTTCCAAATAAAAAATTACAAAATGTGAGTTTTTTCAAGAAAAACTAAAAACAGTTTATTTGGAACTTTGATGATTTTTTTTTTCAGAAAAAAATATAAAGTTGAGGGCTTTTTAAAAAATAAATGAAAAAATACAAAGTTTTTTTCAATCAAAAAATAAATTTGAAATTTAATCTAAAAAAAACATAAAATATAAGATTTTTGAAACTAGCCCTAATTTATATATCATCAAATTAATTTTGTAATTTACATTTTCCATATTGAATGTAGAGCGGCTTGATAAAAGTCAATATTTTTCTACCAAAAGTATACGGATATAATGATTATAATCCCAATTGACTCTTTAGGTGGACTTGTCAACTTTAGGGCAACATGCAATTTGTAAAACAATATGCGAATTAGGTATCTTTGCATCGACCAAGTAAAATTTTAATACCCAATGAAAACTAGGTCTTGTGTTAATAGCATTGATGGACAACGGTGTTCTCACTCATTTATTTACTTTATGTATTTTTTTAAAATTTTTTTTGGTATTGGTATGAAACTATGAATAATCTTTATAAATGAATTCTGTGTAATTAAAATAATTTTGAGACCGAAAGAAATGATCTCATTTTTTGTAGCTTATTGTAATTTTTTTTTTATTATTTTAATAATCTTTTATATAACTTTTTTGTTATTTCATAATGGTTATCTCAATAACTTATTAAGATTGTGTTCGAGTTGCTAGAATTAATTGTTTTATGAGTTTTTTTTTTTTTTAAAATTTTTTTTTTTAGCATTTTTTAAGTTATCATCTTTGACTTTTTCAAACTATTTAGGTTATACGAAATACCGGTAATGTCAATCGTATTATGTCGACATTTTGGGCGGGGTCAACATGAACACCAACTCGGGTGGGCGTCATCGACATCGTCGTTATTGGGTGTGAATGAATCTACGCTTGGTCTCTCTCTCTCTCTCTCTCTCTCTCTCTCTCTCTCTCTCTCTCTCTCTCTCTCTCTCTCGACATGGTGCGTCGAGCAACCCTTCTTCAACATCGTCGTAGCTGATAGTGAGGTAGCCAGAGACCACGTCCTTCTCCGGCTTGACCACTCTTGATAGCCTTAATATAATTTTTCAGGAGTTTTTTTTTTTTTTTTTCTTTTCAAAATTTCCAAACGAACCCTTAATTAATCAATAAAAAATATATTATTTTAAATGTCTTTTATGGTGTAACATTAATTATTAGGTATTTTTCAATTACAGCTTAAAAATCTAAAATGTTTGCATTTTCAGTCACTATGTGTGGCGTAAGTTGGAGCTATACCTTGTGTAGTTCATTAACTTCGGACGCATACTTTTTCTCGTACGTTGGGCATATGTGGAAGTACGTTGGGTGTACTCGTGTGGACTTCAAACCCTAACTTTTAGGGTTTTGAAACTATTTAAAGGACTTTATGGCCTAAAACCTTTCATTACCTACAACCTTCATCCCTCTTAGCCCCCATCTCGAAACCCTAATTTTTGTGTGTGAGTTTTGAATCTATTGAGTGTTATTTTGGTGTTCTTGGTGGTGAAGGAAGATCTTTAGATAACTTGTGTTGCTCTCAAGCTTTTGGATCCAGATTCTTCACATCTTTGTGCATCTCCAGTTGGTATAAAGTTCAAATCTTCATACTTGCCTTGTTAGATCTTGTTAGGTTGCAAGTTATGACCTTTTGTCCCAAAAACATTGGTCTACTGAGTATAGTCTACTCCAGACCATTTGAGCTGTCCTTTCATACATTTTTGGGTGTTTGGTGACTTAAAAATGTAAGTTTGATCCTTTGTATTCATCCATGCTAGAGTTATGGGATTTTAGATGGTAGTATAAGTTAGGGGTTTAGTTTTAAGCTCCTTGTAGCCATGCAAAGTCATAAAGGTTGCAACTTTATGATTTTAGACATTCATTAGAGTTAGATCTAAAATTTGGACGTTAAGTCTTTAAGTATTAAGTCCTTAAATGAGAGTTTCGACTTCATGGGTTACACTAGGCGTCATCCTGAGTACGCTGAGCGTAGTGGGTTGTCGCCTTGTAACCCCTCCGAGATCAAGTTGTATGTTGGGCGTAATAAGGGGTACATTGGGCGTACTCCCAAAAAATCTTTTGGTCCATCTTTGGGCCTTGGGCTATTAGGGGTTTTGGGCCTTGTTTAGTTGGGTCATCTATGGGAAGGGCAAAATGATATTTTGCCCTTAGTAAGATAAAGGATGAATTGGACATTTGATTATGGGGTTAAAATCCTAATTATTAATTAGAGTTAATTTTGGGTTATGGTCAGTGTGAGTATCCGTAATAGCAGCAGCTTGAGTGTATGATTCGGATATCTTCAGTTGAGGTGAGTCTTCTCACCACACTAGTGGGTCGAAGGCACCAATGTCAGTCCACTGGTTCGTATGTGGAAGATATGTGTGATTAAGTGACTATTACTTATATGATTGTATGATATATGCATGGAGCAATTTGGGCTTGGAGTCATTATGGACTCAGGTTCGATACATACCCAGGGTTGATACGGACCCGGTACAGCTACTTGCTGTTACATGGGGTTGATACACACCCGGGGTTGATACGAACCCGATACAACCACATGTTGTTTTATTTATGCATAGTTGTGTGTGGTATTTTGGGGAAATCACTAAGTTTTGTGCTTATGGTTTAAGTTTATATTTCAGGTACTTCCGGTTCGAAAGGGAAGGACCTCACTTAATCGCAACGCATTCACCCGTGTTCAACATATTTTCATGATTTTGGGATTGTACTTTGAATATTTGATGGTTCTTGATTAACTTAAAAATGAAAGTTTTACTTATGATTTTTGGGATGTTACAAGTTGGTATTAGAACCTTGGTTTGAGGGATTCAGACATGCTCTCGGGTGTGTCTGAACTCAAATTGAGGATTTGGTAAGTTTTTCATAAAATAAATGATTTTCTAAATGGATTATTACTAGAAAGAAGGGGTGTGATGCATGCAATTGGCCGAGCTCAAGTAAGTGTTCCTAAAATACCCATATCTATGTGTTATGATTAGTATGCCTGATATATGAATTGCATGCTAGTGTAGGCCTAAGGATGTGACATCCCCAATTTCACATCCTTTTTAAAACTTTGTGTTTATGCTTACTTAAAACATTTGTTTATGCAGAATTGGTCCTAATATATCCTTGACATGATAAAATATCATAATCAAGGCAGTTCATAAGTTTTATATTTGAAAAGCATCGGATGTCATAATTGATACAAGAAACATAAGCATAAACGGAGACTTACGAAATATCAATATACTAAAGATCTACATCTCCTTAAATCTATTAGTAGATAATTACATTATCTATCAGTATCTTCATATCGCTACCTGTGATACAAGAAAATTGAGTGGGTCAAGTTGGGAAACCCGGTGAGCAGATAGTGTTTTCAACCCACAATATAATATTAATCATATAATCTTCAACATACAAATACCCCAATTACCCCATTACTGTTATCCTCACTTTCTAATCATAGTATAATGATCTCGAAGCATCTTACTTAAAGGAACTTTATCAGTAGACACCTATATTTCCTTGTTGATTAGGCACGGTAGTGTGATAATACTTTCTGTAAACACGGTAACACGACAATACCCTAATACTTTGGATAGCCACGACAAGCATGGCAGTACAATAATACTTTGGTTTAGCACGACAGTACAATAATAATTTGGTTTAGCACAACAATATAATAGTACGTTGGTTTAGCACGACAATACAATAGTACTTTGGTTTAGCACGGCGGTACAATAGTATTTTGGATTAACACGGAAGTACAATAGTACTTGAGATAGACATAACATACATGACTTATTATTTCACATGACTTTCACTAACCTATCACAACCACTATCTAACATATCCCTATCATAACCTCTCATTTCTTATTTCACATAGCCTTTCACTACCCAATCATATTATTAATTAAAAATATATGATTAAATCAAGAAACAATCATATTATACAACTACATTAAACACAACAAAGACAACACGTATAGCAATTAAGCATTTAGAATACTCGTATTTATGTGTAAGTTTGAAAGTAACTATGTACTCACTTGACTTAGGTGGGTGAATAGAGAATTTGGCAGGGCTCTGCCAAACTCCTTGACTTCTCTTCTAACGTGACATAGGTACGAATATCACTAAGTCTCAGTCTAGTTTTCTTGATGACTAATGATAATCTAGATTCCTCAACAATCTCAATGTCTACATCAAGATCTATCAAGTAAGGAACAACCATGTAAAATCAAATCGGAGGTAGGGTCCATTTGGTATACAAAGTATACTGTTTGGAAATCCCACTTTAAACACATCACTAAATCCAACCTAGACATCATCCGTGTAAGTAGATCAATCAATAATATGATGTTGGATTTACTGACAAAACTTAATTATAGGTTCATAATAACGACTATGATTATAATTAAAAGTTACATTTAAATAAAATAAGTATTGTAGCTTAACTTATAGAGCACACTGATGAAAATTGGGAATTAAGCCGACAGAACTCTAACTCGATAGCTCCTAATTTACATCTAACTGACAACGTAGGGCTTCGCCGACTAAAAAGTTAAGGGAGAAAGGGATTAAAATTGAGAGAGATCGAGAGAGAAATGTTTGGAGGGTGTGAGAATGGTATGAGACTTGACTCCTATTTATAGTTGAATTTGGATTGCACGCCGAGCACCTGGTCCCCTGCGCGTCGCGCATCTCTTCGGCCAAGGTGACGTGTTTTTTTCTGCGTGGTGCCATGTATCAAGCATCTGGTGGAGCGTCAGTGCGAGTCGTGAGCCGCGAAAAAATATGAATTCTCATAAAACTCATAACTAATCCATACGAGCTCCATTTTCAGTGAGATTTATATCGAATCATAGCTATCGACAAGATATATAACTTTCATTTAGACTCAGTCGGCTAATTTTGAATTTATTTTTAATGTTATATTTTGAACAGACTTAGAATGTTAAAGTACGTTTAAAATTCATAATTCTCTAATATGATATCCATTCTCGACTATCTTTATATCGACGGATAGGTGTTGACGAGATCTTCAACTCTCATTTAGATTGTTTTCCTAACAATCGACCGATTTCAATTTTGGTTTCTGATTCGTATACTGCTACACTGAAATATTAGAAAAATCATAACTTCCTCTCATGAAGTCAGATTTAGGCATTCTTTATATGTGCAGAATCCTTGTCACATATACTATAACTTTGGTTAAGATTATATATCCAAAATAATCTTCTATCAAAAGTCAAATTTAACGTTCATAGTATTCAAATTGACAAACCCTAATCTGTGGGTGTTACAAAGGATACCTTCAGCAACCGTATGATGGAATTGCCTAATTTGTATGATGCCTTATATCCTAGGAGAATTGGATTCTATGTATTACTTGGAATTGATATCGACTCAGTTAATTGCTAAGTGTATGCTTTAAAAGTTATATATGATTTGGATCATATAGCCCTAGAATGATCGATTTAGCCTCATTTCATGTACCTTGTTTGGTAGTGGACTTAGGTTAGAATCATTATTTGATATTCTATGTGATCCCATTTTGTGTATAACTTGCATGCATAAGGCAACCACCAGTGTTGATTGAGACTCTTTGTATTGTACAAGCGATCAAATTAAGAATTCTTAGGAGAGCCTAGGTAATTTGATAATAGAGTTTGTATGCAGTATAACATAAGATTGGTATATGGATTTAGTGTGGTGACTTGGAGGATTTAGGGTGGTTCTTGAGGAGAGTATATATAGGCGTGGAAGTTAGTATGGGGCCCGTACTACTGGAAGTACACGATCTGTACTCGAGACAAGGACGGACTTTGAAATTCTATGGAGACGTGTATAGTAGGAGTTCCCTTGAGTTTTATTTTGATCGTATATTTGTTTGTATTTCAATTTGAGTATGGTATTGATCACTCGAGGAGGAGGTCATGGTTTTGGTTTTGGCTCAGGCAGATGATTGATTGATCAAAGGCTACACGAGTTCATTGCAGTTGAGGTAACTCGCAGTATTTTGGATGCTACTCCTGTGATGTTTGGTATCATCAAGGAGGGGACCATGGAGCTTTTGGATGAGAGGCTTGTGGAATTTTGAGCCAAGATCGTTGCACGCCAGTTAAGAGCACAGACTCCCTAATTTTGGAAGTTCAAGGCTTGTGGAGCTGCAAATATCTTTGGGGATAAGGAACTCATCGCTAGGTGATGTTGGATCACTGACATAGAGAATGCTCAACGAATGAGTTTTTTCCCTAAGGAGGCAAAGGTAGGGTTTGCATCTTCTCTGCTGAGAGACCAAGCACGTGACGGGTGGGATAAGGTCCGTTGAGCGCGGGATCTGCGACATTAGTTGCCATGACTTGGAGAAAGTTTGTTAGGAGATTACAAGAAAATTTTGCACCAACGATCAAGGTGTAGCCGCTGGCGAGGGAGTTTTAGGAGCTTCTCCAGACTGCGAAGATAGCAGTGGAGATCATCGCCAAATTCCGTGAGAGGGCTCTATTGGTTCTGCAGTACGTTGTGGGTGAGGAGACAAAGAAGACGAGGTATCCTGACATGTTGAGGGATGACATCAGGGAGTTTGTGAGCTTTTCGGATTGCAAGACCCTAAATGACATGATTGATAGGGTCTGTGAGCAGGAGATTAAGTTGGAGCTTTGGTTGAAGCACAATCCGGAGTAGGTGTAGACAGCTATGGTCTAGGCTAAGAGGTCCAAGACTTCTAATTCGCATACTAAGGGCCAGTAACGTTGGAATCGTTGCGGCAAGTGCAGCAAGCCGCACTGTGAGGCATGTTGATCAGTGGGTTTGGGTTATTACATATGAGTTCAAACCGGTCATATGAGTAGGGACTTCCCCCATAGTGCATCGATTTGTTTTCACTACAACTAGAAAGACCATAAAAAGGCCGATTGTCCCGGGTTTTTAGGAGGGGAAGTGTCTGTGCCTACACCAGCCAACGTGAGGATTACCAACGGCCGCCAGGGCAAGGCGGAGACACCTAGGGTGAAGAGCAAGGCATTTCAATTGATTACAGATGAGGATCGATGAAACGCCCGCAAAATCAGGCTAGGCATTTAAGATATAATATAATTTTGTATTAAGAAATATATATATATATAAATTTCACGTCATCCCAATCCCGAAAATATAAATTTCATAGAAACCCAACTCCCTGTGAATTCGATATGATTTTTATAAGATATAAAAACCAGTCGCGCACAAGGAATGTGTGTCGTTAAAAGCTACAAAGAGAACGGTTAACTTTTAGCTAAAGTCATCAAATGGACAATCGTATTACTCTTTAAGATAGAAATTTTGAGAAAAAAGAATGCTAAAAACGGAGTCCATACGAGAGAGTTATGATTTTTGCAAAATCATCTAATCTTACAAAAATAGGGACGAAAAATAAAGTCAGATATAACTAATGGAGTCTAAAGGAAACTTGTAGATCTCATTGAGAGCTTTCCGAGGATATAAAGAATGTCAAAAACAAAGTATGTATGAAGAAGTTATGGAATTAACAAAATCTACGATTTTGCGCCCCGTGTACTGCACGCCAGGTGCAGGACGCGCGCTTCTAGAAGGTAGATACATGGACCACGGAGAGGCCAACAACGGCACAAAGTGGTTGGTGAGACGTAGCCTTAAAATGCACAACGTGCACCCCTTTTGCATGTCGTGCACCCCAAAAACGGCTATAAATAGGAGTCTAAGCCCCATTCCCTTCCGACACCTCCCAAGATCTTCTCTCTCGAGTCGCTTTCAAATTTAGGTCGTTTTCCCATAGTTATAGCCTTCGGCGAAGCCCTGCGGTCCTTGAAATAGTAGTAGCTAGCGAGTAGAATCTCTGCCAGTGTAATTTCTGAACTTTTGTCAGGAAAATCTCTTTAAGTTAAGCTACACTCTATATCTTTTAGTGTAAATTATATTTTAGTCATAACTTGTTATTATGAACCTATAAATAAGATTTATCAATAATTCCATGTCGTTAAATTGATTGATTTACTTACGGGGATGATGTATAGGTTGGATTTAGTGAGGTGTTTATAGTGGGATTTACACACAGTATACTCTATATACCAAATAGACCCAACCTCCAATATGATCCTACCTGGTTGTCCCTTACAACTATAGATTAGTAGACATTGGGATTGATGAGGAATCTTGACTATTAATTAGTCATAAGAGGTAATAAACTAAGACTTAGAGATAATTGAACACAGGTCATATAAAAAAAAGCCAAGTGATAAAGCAAAGCTCCGTCCTACTTTACAGTCATCCACTTTAACAAATGAGTGCAGAGTTACCTTCAACTTACACATAAATATCAAATATTTAATTTCCCTAAATGCTTTATATGCTTATTATCTGAGTTTTTGATATATGTGTTAGATGGGATAATTATTTTTCTAATATATCACATATGTAATTTAAAATACTCCTAATGTATTGGGTAGGGCGGATAGAAAAAGATAAGAGAAATGAGGTAACATTTAGGGATCATAAGAATAGAGGTAACAGTGATAGGCTATAAGAGAAAAAGGATAATGGTGTGAAACCATACTAGAGATAGATTAGTGGTGAGGGACAATGCCATAGATAGGGCAAGGAGACCATGCCCAACAGAGATCAGTCATTAACAAGAGTGATGATGACGACCACAGAACTATTCTAGTCTGTCCAGTGGAACACTAGCAGACTTGCAATCTGCAGGTGTCAATAAAATCACACAAACCGAGAGTATGGATTGTGGATTCATTTGAGTACTCTATTTTTCCTTGCTTACCTTATCAACGTGTAACGCTTAAAGTAGAGCTCTTGATAGAGATAGATAGATAGAGAAAGAGAGAGAGAGAGAGAGAGAGAGAGAGAGAGAGAGAGAGAGAGAGAGTAACGAGAACGGGTAAACAGGTTAACTGTTTGGTGTGAATTATATAAAAAGATAAATTAAATTATTGTGGGTTAAAAGTCCTATATGCTCACCAGGTTTCCTAACCTGACCCACTCAGTTTATTATATCTCAAATAATTATATATGATGATATAGACATCTTCCAATATATTTAAAGGAGATATAAACTATTAGTATAAAGATGTTGTAAGTCTTTGTTTATGCTTATGTTTCTTGTATTGATGATGACATCCTGAGTGTTATAAATAAAATACATTTCTTATAAATGTCTTGATAATATTATTATCATATTTTTAGGACAAATTCCGCAAAGTAAACCTTTTAAAAATGATACTCTGATTTAATAAGCATAAACAAATCGGTATTTTCGTGCCAAAAAAATGGGGATGTCACGTTCGAGTAGCACCGAATGTGGTTACCGGTATGAAATTTTTTTATATCTTTTATTTCTTTCATTATTTATGCTGATGTTGTATTTAATCATTTATAGGGATTTTCTTTGTTAATGGTATGGCTGCTCATGTTCTGTTTGATTCATGTGCCACCCGATCCTTTGTATCTCTTGCACTTAGCAAGAAGTTTATTGATGCTCCAAGGATTCTAGATTATCCGTTGGAGGTGGATATTGTTGATGATCTTTCTATGAGTGCTTCGAGGGTTCATCATGGGTGTGTTCTTAATCTGTTCAGAAAGAGATATTTTATTGACTTGATTTCGATTCCTCTGCGAGGGTCAAAGGTTATCATCAAGATGAATTGGTTAGGTTCCAATGGGGTCATGATTGATTGTGAGAACCAACTAGAGAGAGTTCGAAACCTAAGTGGGGCAAAACTAATTATTCATGGAAAGGGAACTTCGCATGGGTCGGCTCTCTGTTCAGCTGCGAGGGCCAGGAGATATCCTCAGCAGGGTTATTCTGGATTTTTGGCTTACGTGTCAGATATTCGAATTGGGCGCATAAAGGCTTTGTGTGAGGTGCCCATTGTTCGGAATTTTCCTGATGTGTTCCTTGAGGATTTTCTAGGAGTGCCTCCTGAGAGGAAAGTCGAGTTTTTCATTAATTTAGTTCCTGGTGCGGCCCCAATGGCCAAAGCACCATATCGGTTGGCAACCTGCCAGAGATGCAGGAGTTCTCTAAGCAACTTCAGGAGCTGCTACACAAGGGGTTTATTAGACCAGATATTTCACCATGTGGAGAAAAGATCTTGTTTGTTAAAAAGAAGGACGGATGACACAGGATGTGCATTGATTATCAGGAGTTGAATAAGATAACGGTGAAGAACCGTTACCCACTTTCGAGGATCGACGACTTATTTGACCAGCTTCAGGGTGCATTGTAACGTCCCAAAAACCCAAAATCAAAATTTTTTATATTAAATAAACATCGATCAAACGTGATAATCAAACCCATGAGAAATTCACAATGTATCAATAATCATCCAAAATACATCATAGCGAATAAAGCAGAAAAATCTTGGTGTGTGCGATACGATAATCTTGAGCTCTTCCCTATCGAACCGGAAGTACTTGAAATTTTAACTGAAAACCGTAAGCTTAAGGCTTAGTGAGATCCCTAAAATACCACATACCATACATATAATGGGCCCCGCCCACCATCGGACCCCGCCTGACATACATACAAACACATATAATACACGTAAGAGTCACAAAGACAACTAGCATACTATAACATAGTCCAATGGGCCAAAATTGGTGCCTTCGACCTGCAAGTACTATGAGATGACTCACCTTGATCAAAAGATAGCAAATCTCATACCTGAGTCTGCTGCACAACGGCTCCTCACACTGAACACAATTAATACCAACCCTAGTTACTATCTAAGGTTAAGGCCATGAATCATAAGGCCCAATAATGGACCAAGCCCAACTAGAGAACCTTAAGGCCCAATATAGGCCCAAAAAGTTCCAAAATGACCTAAATTCAACGTCCAAGCTTCAACAACTGATGCTCACGTCATGACCAACTCCTGGTTACATCGTGAGTATGAACTCGACTCGGTCCCAACTCAACGAGTCAACTCAACCAATCAACTTACACAGTCTCAATTCCAAATTAGCGTTACGTCGTGGCCACCCCCGAGTTGTATAATGACCTAAACTAAACCAAACATTCATGTATGGCATGCATTCTCACAACGTGGCAGGCTCCTCCTCAAGTCGTGAGCGCTGCTTTGGCCAGCTTTGAGCATTAAGATCTTATTACTTTAAGCCATTACTTGGGGGGCTTTCCAGAGGGTCTTCCCTAACCCAAATGATAATAAAAATCACATCTTTTTAGTCATGCATGTCTAATGCAAGACTTAAACACTCACCAGGTCAAAAGAGTGAAAATAAGATCAAGACTCCTGCTTGGAGTCTAAAACCAACTCCAAAACTCAAATCCAAAGCTTATAATATATATAATTTGTCTCAATGATCCATAAAGTTGCCAACTTTATGGATCCCATACATTCTATCCAGCTCAACCATGCAAAAAGGATCTTAAAACCTAGATATAGCATGCAAGAGGTAAAAAGACCAGAGCTTTATGACTTACATAGGTCCAAAAGCTAAGCAAGAAGGTGAGGTAGAAGTTGGATTGCCAAAAGAATGCTCCATAAAAGTCTTATTCCACTTCAGTGAGCCAAAGACCACTAAATAAGTTATTCAAGGTCACCAAAAATGTATAAGAACCTCAATGAGGTCGAGATTAGGGTTTTGAGGCTAGAGAGTGAGGGAGGCCGAGGATGGGCAACCCTATCCCTCTCATTCCATTAAATACTCAAACATTGGGGTTTTGGATCATCAAGTTGTTCTCACGTCGTGAGGCTTCATACCTCACGTCGTGAGAATCAAAAATGCGGTTCAATAAGTCAATGGTCACTCACGACGTGACCACCATATCTCATTTCCTAACCCTCTTCCAAAAGGTTAGAAATTCAAGAAATTAAGTACCTCCATGATCCGAATGTTACATGCAACTTGGTTTTCCAAGATTGATTTACGATCGGGTTACCATCAGATGAGGGTCAGAGATGAGGATGTGCAGAAGACGGCCTTCGGAACTTATTATGGTCATTACGAGTTCGTGGTTATTCCATACGGGTTCATCAACACGCCAACATTGTTCATGGATATCATGAACCGGATATGCAGGCCGATGATGGATTGGCCAGTAATCATGTCTATTGATTGTATTCTGGTCTACTCCAAGACCAAGGAGCAGCATGAGGATCATTTGTGCGAGGTATTTGGGACCCTAAGGAGAGAGAGAGGTTGTATGCCAAGTTCCCCAAATGCGATTTTTGGTTACATGCAGTTCTTGGGGTACATCATTGTTGGATATAGTGTCTAAGTTCATAACTATATTTGGTATGTACTTGACCCGACCCGGCATGGTCCATTTGGGTTGCACTTCACCCGAACAATTTATGGATAATATTTGAGAATAGTACAAGTTATGATTTATTAATATATTATAAGTTCTAATATATTAATATAAGATCATATTATTTAATTAGTAGTGATCTATAATTAATCTAGGATTAATTTAGTGATCAAAGATATTACTAATTAAATATGGGCTTCTATATTTATATAGTGTGGGCTTATGCTTATTTGGAATGGGCTAGGCTTGGATGGAGAAGTCCATGGATACTCCATGGAGCTTTAACCCATGGATCTCATGGAAATGAAGAGACATGGGTATTAGGGTTTACATGGATGTAACCCTAATCCACCACACTATATAAAGGAGGCTTTGGCTCTTGAAATCAAACTAGTTGAGGCAAGTGAACACTAGTTGACACATATTGAGGAGAGGGCCGATTTCAAGAGAAGTGTGACTATTCTCTCAAAGTTCCAAGTTTGTGGTGATTTGTGACTTTCATTTGAGGCATCCACATTATTGGTGCTAGGCTCTAAAAACTCCAAGGAATCAACTACAACTACAAGGTAAGTATTTCTACTAGCTTTATTTGATTCAAGTTCCCCATGCCATGCTAGTTAGGATATAAGCCTTGGAAAAATAATTATTTGCATGTATCTTAGACAAACATAGATCCAAGGTTTATTAGGGTTGCATGTACACTTAGGAAGTGTTAGAATGCTCAAAACCCAACAGTGGTATCAGATACTAGGTCTGTTTGTTTGATACTTGTGATTAAAAGTTGGAAAAAGTCGAAAAACTTGCTGTCTAACGAATGGACTCGGCGAGTCCATGGGGGGACTCGTCGAGTTCACTTGTATCTTCAACCTACTCGGCGAGTAGGTTCATGCACTCGGCGAGTAGGGTCGACAGAGTGCAGTGTTCGATTTTAGTTGCTGGAAATGGATTGGAAACATTACCCTAAACTGTTTTGGTACTTGAAAACTTGTTTTAGCTGGTGTAATGTTTTTGCTAATTCATTTACAACAACTAGTTATCAAAATTACAAAGTTTAATGTGATTTTGATTCTTGAAAGTGTTCATATTCATGTTCTTGTTCTTATGAAGTTTAGATGATCATAGGAATTATTTGTAACCTATGTGGTAGATTAATTCTTGATCATAATGTTTTTTAATGGAGTCCATAACTTGTCCTCAAGTTATGGAAAACCAAAAGTCTCTTGGATTAAAAACCATTAAAAGAACACAAGAGTTAGAAAAAATGAAAAGTCCTCATTTTATTACTCTATTAAACTCATAAGTTACAAAAAAATGAAAAGTTTTGAAAGTTTACAAAACTTGCCCTCAAGTTTTGGAACAAGTAAAGTTAAGTTAAACTTTAGTTCCAACCCTTAGAATTTTAAAAGTTAAAATTCAACCCTTATACTTATATTATTATGATTTAATAATTATATATATATGTATAAGAACAAAGTCGTCTTACCGCTAGTACGCCTCATTCACGAAGCCGGTCTATAAGGTGGGTATAAGGTTGTTGCCTATAAAATGGTGACTTAATGGGTGTCCACTCTCACCCACCGCTTGCTTGACTGGTGGAGGGTCGTTAGCCGAACGGGTAAGACAAGGACTTATAAATTCTCATTCAAAGTATGATGAATATTATAAAGTAACTAAATGTTTTATTAAATTCCCAATCTTAGTTACTTTAGGAAAAATGTGAATAAGGTGCTAATCCATGAAATTACACTTTACACTTTGATTGAGTCGTTGGTGGAGCGTGTGTGGTTAACCGGCACACTAACTTGGACTTAACAAGGTAGGTAAAGGGTGACTTAAAGTTTTATTATAGTATCGATGGAGCGTGTGTGGTTTACCGGCACATCGATTGAGTGATAAACTTTAAAGGGTACCAAGTGATTTGCATGGTTACTTCACACCTCGTTTTGTGATCCTCGGCATCCCAGTCACAAAACCTGGAGGGCACACTCGAGATTGAAACATGCCTTTGAAAAGTTCATTGAATCTCAAAGAATCTAGGAATTTCTAAGAACCAATCAAAACCTAATACTTAAATGTTTCGGTTTTCGTGGTGGAAATTGGTGAATCGTCATTCACCTACCTTTCAAATATGGTATAGCTTAGATTACGACATACCTCTTCTAAGTTATATTATATTGTGATTGGATCCTAGCCTTAATATTACATTTGGGTGTTTTATTAAGGACTCTCTTATATCTAAACTAATCTTGTTCTCTTCTTTTTAGATGTCTTCAAACAATGCTGCTTCTGGCTCTAATCCTAATGGCTCATTTACCCTTATGAACTTGTGTGGGAAAGTCACCTTTGATGGATCCAACTTCAATGAGTGGATCAGAAACATCAGGATGATTACCCGCTACGAGGACAAAGAATATGTCCTTGACAAGGAGCTTAAGGAGATTGATGAGACCACTGCAACTCCTCAGGAGATCGCTGAATTTCGGGCACATGAGAGGGATGCTACGAAAGTGGCTTGCATCATGATGGCCACGATGACAGCGGAACTCCAAAAGTCTTATGAGGATTTCTACCCTTATGAAATGCACCAAGATTTGATGGAAAGATACCATCAAAGTGTAAGACAAGAGAGGTATGAAATCATCTGCTCCATGATAACAACCATGATGAAGGACGGGGAATCCGTCACGAGCCACATGCAGAAAATGCAAAGGTATGTGGATCGTTTGCTGAAGCTTAATGTGAACTTCCCTGAGGATCTTGCAATAGATATCATTTTGCACTCCTTACCATCGTGCTATGATTAATTCCGCATGACATATCACATGAATAAGGAAGAGGTCAGACTCAGCAAACTTCAGGGACTTCTTAAGACCGCAGAATCAGGTCTTAAGGGGAAGTCGGTTGCTATCACTCCTACTCCAACTCAACTCCGGTTTTGGCAATTGGGAAAAATCGATGGAGGAAGAGAAAGAGATCCTCGAAGGGTACCAAGGCTCGGACCCTTGATGGCTCTTCTTCGAATGGAACCAAGAAAGGTTTCGTCACTCCTTCTTTTGACCCAAAAGAGGCTGAATGCTTCTATTGTCATGAAAAATCTCATTGGAAGCGGAACTGCCCAAAGTACCAGCAGGATGTGAAGGATGGGAAAGTCAAACCCAACCATGCAGGTACTTACACTATCATTTCTAATAACTCACCCCATTCTAAGTCTTGGGTCCTTGATACCGGTTGTGGTATTCATATTTGTTGTGACTTGCAGGGACTAAGAAGAAGTGAGAATGTGGAGCAAGGAAGAATAAACTTGATCATGGGGAATAGGAAAGCTTTACCTGTTACCAAGATTGGAGTTTATACTTTATCGCTAAGTAGTGTGTTTAATTTAGATTTGAATAAGTGTTGTTATTCGCCAGGAATGGCAAGAAATATTATTTCCTTTCATGCTTTGTACAAACAAGGGTTTACCTTTTCATTTAATAATGAAGTTGGTTCTATAGATGTTTTCTATAATAATGTTTTTTATTTTAAAGCATTACCTTGTGATGGTGTGTATGAAGCTGTATCTGTTGTAGATAACTTGGGAAATAATGTTTTGTGTATTGATTCTACTAATAATAATAACTTGGATAAAACATCATTATGGCATTGTCGTTTTGGACATATAAGCAAGAAACGCATAGGCCAACTCCAAAAGGATGGAGTCTTGGAGTCGTTTGACCTAAAGTCAGATGATAGTTGCGAATCATGCTTACTTGGAAAAATGACAAAGTCACCCTTCACAGGCTCGTGTGAGAGGGGTGAAGGTTTGTTGGACCTTATACACACGGATGTGTGTGGACCATTCAAACATTCCACAAGGGATGCTAATCGTTATTATTTGACTTTTACTGATGATTACAGTAGATATGGATATGTCTACTTAATCAAGCATAAGTCAGAGACTTTCGAGAGGTTTAAGGAATTTAAACAGGAAGTCGAGAATCAATTGGGCAGGAACATTAAGATGCTTCGATCCGATCGAGGAGGTGAGTATCTTAGTTCAGAGTTCCTCGACTATCTTAGGGAATGTGGGATTGTCTCACAATTGACACCTCCCAGGACACCACAGTTGAATGGTGTGGCTGAGAGGCGTAATCGAACCTTGTTGGATATGGTTTGTTCCATGATGAGTCGAGCTACGCTACCAATCTCATTCTGGGGGTATGCCCTAGAGACTGCCGCTCATATTCTTAATCTTGTCCCTACAAAGAAAGTTGCCAAAACTCCTCACGAGATGTGGACTGGCAAAGTACCTAAGCTAGACCACATCAAGATTTGGGGTTGTGAGGCTTTCGTGAGACGCGAGACTCATGATAAGCTCGAACCTCGAAGCGAGAGGTGTATTTTCATCGGCTACCCACAACAATCCTTTGGTTACCTCTTCTACAGACCTAGTGACAATGTGGTCTTTGTAGCAAGAAGAGGAGTCTTTCGAGAGAGAGAATTTATAAGCCAAGGAGACAGTGGGAGGCAAATTGATCTTGAAGAAATTCAAGAATCAAGCGGTGAAGGAACTTCAAACACTAGCCCTCAACTTGAGGAGGAAACTCCTATTGAGCCAGTTGATGAGCCTGTACCTCTGAGGCGTTCCACGAGAGTTAGGAATGCACCTGAGCATTACTATGGTTTCCATATTACTGCGGAAGGTGAGACACTTATTAGTGATGAGACACTAGTAGGTCTGGATGAACCTAACAGCTACATGGAAGCCATGGCAGGCCCTGAGGCTGCTAAATGGAAAGAGGCCATGGATAGCGAGATACAATCCATGTATGACAATCAAGTTTGGAACTTGGTTGAGAATGTACCTGGTCGTAAGACTGTAGGGTGCAAGTGGGTCTTCAAGAAGAAGACCGACATGGATGGTAATGTACACACTTATAAGGCGAGACTGGTTGCAAAGGGCTTCTCTCAAATTCCTGGAGTGGACTATGATGAGACCTTTTCTCCAGTAGCCAAGATTAAGTCTATTCGGGTTCTGTTAGCCATAGCTGCGTTTCATGACTATGAAATATGGCAAATGGATGTCAAAACCGCCTTCCTTAATGGAAAGTTGGCTGAAGATGTTTACATGAGTCAGCCAGAGGGTTTTGTCAGCAACGAGTACCCTAATAGAGTGTGTAAACTCGAGAAATCCATTTATGGATTGAAACAGGCACCTCGCAGGTGGAATCTTTGCTTTGATGAGAAAGTCAAGGAATTTGGCTTTTCGAGGAGTGAAGATGAATCTTGCGTCTATATCAAGGCTAGTGGGAGCATAGTCAGTTTTTGGTACTGTATGTGGATGACATACTACTCATAGGAAATGACATCCCAACCCTGCAGGAAGTAAAGTCCTGGCTTGGGAAGTGTTTCTCTATGAAGGACCTTGGTGAAGCTGCCTGTATCCTAGGGATAAAGATTTTGAGAAACAGGAGTAAAAGACTAATTGGACTTAGTCAAAGTACCTACTTGGACAAAGTGTTGAAAAGATTCAACATGCATAACTCCAAGAAAGGTGAGTTACCCATTCAGTGTAACGCTAGATTGAGTAAGACACAAAGCCCTAGTACTGAGGCTGAGATAGCAGAAATGAGTCGATTTCCTTATGCTTCAGCTGTAGGATCGATCATGTATGCTATGACGTGTACTCGACCTGATGTAGCCTTTGCTTTGAGCATGGTTAGCAGGTATCAGGCGAACCCTGGAAAGGAACACTTGACTGCGGTAAAGAATATCCTCAAGTACCTGCAAAGGACTAAGGACTGGGTCCTTACCTTCGGTGGGAGTGATGACTTGAGAGTTGTAGGGTATAGTGATGCTAGTTTCCAGACTGATAGGGATAATTTCCGCTCTCAGTCAGGCTGGGTCTTTACCCTAAACGGAGGAGCAATTTCTTAGAAGAGTTCCAAACAGGAGACAGTGGCTGATTCCACTTGTGAATCAGAGTATATAGCAGCAAGCGAGGCAGCAAAGGAGGCAATATGGCTAAAGAACTTCATCGGAGACCTTAGAGTTGTTCCAACTATAAAAGAGCCAATGGAGATTTTCTGTGACAGCAATAGTGCGGTTGCCTTAGCCAAGGAACCAAGGGATCACGGGAGATCCAGACACATCGACAAAAAATACCATTTTATCAGACATTGAATTGAAGAAGGACTCCTCATGGCAAAGAGGGTATCATCGGATGAGAACCCGGCAGATCCCCTCACAAAGGGACTGAGTAGGGTTAAGCATCTCCAGCATGCTCGGAGCATAGGGCTGAAGGATGATATAAGTTTTAGTAGTTAGATAACCCAGAAATTTGTAAAGTGTAATTGACATTAGATGATGAATAAAAGGTGTTTTATTTATGAGTAAAGTGTTGTTATCTCTTGTCGATCGTTTACTATATTTCTTTTGCATGTTTTGACTTCCAGAATAATTTTGTTTGGTATAACATATTATTCAAACCTCCACAGTCGGTCATATGTCGGAAGTAGGTATGAATCAAGACTGTCATGATGGGTTGTAGAGGTCTAAGGTATTGGACAAGGCTACAACAATCATGAGTGCTCATAAGTTCTGAGCATTGGACTCAACCCACGCTCACTGGAATCACTTCATGGAATTTTATCTCGAGTGATCGTGAGACGGTAATATCATATAAGTCTTCAAACCTAGAGATATGATTTGTTACTTACGAGTTGGTTATGCATTGATTGTACGTAAACGCATTGGTAACTCGATGTTATAAAACGTGCCTTTGTGTGTAATTCAATGAGTGGTAGAACAAACATATGAGTCGAAGTTTATCTGTTCCTTCTTGGATTAGAAGTTGATATCTGGGCCCCTCGATGATTTTGTTTTGACCTATGTACCGGGCCCGGTCAGAACTAAATTGATGTGTTCAGTTGAGTTCTATGTCAAACAAATCAGAAATCGGGAAACAAATGCTGGACAATAAGCAAGACAATGTTCCATGTGTTTGTCCGGCTGATATCTAGAACAAAGGATTATATGATCACTTATCTAAATGGCGCGTTCTAGTTCAACAGAGTTTAAAGAGCTACGATTGCGGATCGGTTCCTGAAGTTATACTTGCAAATATAGTTACTAGACTTATCCAAGTGGGAGACTGTTGGATATAGTGTCTAAGTTCATAACTATATTTGGTATGTACTTGACCCGACCCGGCATGGTCCATTTGGGTTGCACTTCACCCGAACAATTTATGGATAATATTTGAGAATAGTACAAGTTATGATTTATTAATATATTATAAGTTCTAATATATTAATATAAGATCATATTATTTAATTAGTAGTGATCTATAATTAATCTAGGATTAATTTAGTGATCAAAGATATTACTAATTAAATATGGGCTTCTATATTTATATAGTGTGGGCTTATGCTTATTTGGAATGGGCTAGGCTTGGATGGAGAAGTCCATGGATACTCCATGGAGCTTTAACCCATGGATCTCATGGAAATGAAGAGACATGGGTATTAGGGTTTACATGGATGTAACCCTAATCCACCACACTATATAAAGGAGGCTTTGGCTCTTGAAATCAAACTAGTTGAGGCAAGTGAACACTAGTTGACACATATTGAGGAGAGGGCCGATTTCAAGAGAAGTGTGACTATTCTCTCAAAGTTCCAAGTTTGTGGTGATTTGTGACTTTCATTTGAGGCATCCACATTATTGGTGCTAGGCTCTAAAAACTCCAAGGAATCAACTACAACTACAAGGTAAGTATTTCTACTAGCTTTATTTGATTCAAGTTCCCCATGCCATGCTAGTTAGGATATAAGCCTTGGAAAAATAATTATTTGCATGTATCTTAGACAAACATAGATCCAAGGTTTATTAGGGTTGCATGTACACTTAGGAAGTGTTAGAATGCTCAAAACCCAACAATCATCAACCAGAACGGTAAATTGGTCAATCCGGCCAAGATCGATGTTGTGATGCGGTGGGAAGTTCTGAGAACCCCATATGAGATTCAAATTTTTCTTGGTCTCATGGGATATTATCGGAGATTCATCAACGATTTCTCCAAAATTGTTGTGCCATTGACACGCTTGACGAAGAAAAATGTTATTTTCCAGTGGGGGCCCGATCAACAGGCAACTTTTGAGATGTTGAGGCAGACATTATGCGAGGCCCCTATTCTTGCGCTTACCGAGAGCATGGGAGATTTTATGGTTTACTATGATGCATCTATCTCGGGTTTGGGGGTTGTCCTCATGTATAGAGGACATGTGATTGCGTACGCTTCGAGGCAGCCGAAACCTCATGAGGCGAATTATCCTACGCATGATTTGGAGTTGGGGGCTATGGTTTTTGCCCTCAATATTTGGAGGCACTGTCTGTATAGGGTGAGGTGTAGTATCTTCACTAACCACAAAACCTTGAGGTAGTTGATGGATCAACCGAATTTGAATATGCGGAAGTGGAGATGGTTTTAAGTGGTAAAGGATTATGATTGCGCGATCCTATACCACCCTAGGAAGGCCAATGTGGTGGCTGATGTCCTGAGTCACATGGTAGTGAGTGCACCTATCGGGATATGTGTCTGAGAATCGTTATCATTTCTCCTTTGTTGGATTTGATCAAGAAGGCTCAGGTGGAAGGATTGAAAAAGGAGAATTGGAAGGCAGAGCAGATCAGGGGCAGATTCCTTTATTCGTCTAAGATAGTCGGGGTTTGTTGACTCAGTGTGGTAGAGTTTGGGTTCCGACTACTGGTGGGGCGAGGCAGACAGTACTAGAAGAGGCCCATAAGTCGAAGTTTTCGATCCATCCAGGGTCCACAAAGATGTATAGATATTTGAAATTGAGTTATTAGTGGCCCTATATGAAAAGGCAGATTGCATGGTTTCTGTAGCGGTGCGTGACTTTCTGGAAAGTCAAGGCCTAACATCAAAGACCTCACAGAAAGATGCAGTCATTACCTATTCCCATGTGGAAATGGGTAGAGATCACCATAGACTTCATAGCAAAGTGGCCAAGGACAACACATGGAATTGATTTTATCTGGGTCATTGTTGATAGATTGACCAAGAGGGTGCATTTTATTTCGATCGCCGAGAGTATATTAGTCGAGAAGCTAGCTGACATTTACATTAAGGAGGTGGTGGTTCGGCATAGAGTGCCAATTTTGGTGGTTTCGAACCGAGATTTTTGTTTCACCTCCAGGTTTTGGAGGAAGTTTCATGAGGAGTAGGTACACAGCTACATTTCAGTACAACATACCATCACCAGACCGATGGATAGAGTGAGCGGGAAATTCTGACACTCGAAGATATGCTAGGAGCATGCATTTTAGATTTTGGAGGGAGTTGGGATACCTACCTCCCACTGGACGATTTCTCATACAACAATAATTATCATGTCAGTATTGATCGACCACCCTTCGAGATTTTGTATGGGAGGAGGTGCAGGATCTCGGTTTGTTGGAGCGAGATCGAGCATCAGGTCCTAAGGAGTACTGAAGTGGTGCACAACACTATTGAATTCATAAAACAAGCACATGACAACTTGTGGGTCGCGAAAATCCGACATAAAAGTTATGTAGACTGTCATCGTTCAGAACTCAAGTTTCAGGTGGGGGACTTTTTGCTTCTGAAGGTGTCACCTTGGAAGGATGTCATCTAGTTTCGGAAGTTGGGCAAGCTGGGACCCCTTTTTATAGGTCCCTCCAGGATTACTGCTCGGGTGGGCAAGGTTGCATATAGTATGGATTTTCCAGATGAGCTCAATTAGATCCACGACATCTAACATGTTTCTCAGTTGCAGAAGTGTGTAGCCAATGATTCTACGGTGATTCCTTTAGATGGCATTCAGGTCGATGAGCGCCAAAATTATTTAGAGACGCCAATTGCGATCCTGGATAGGAAGACTAAGAAAATTTGTAAAAAAGTGGTTAACCTGGTGAAGGTGTAATAGCAACACTGGAAGGGCTCTGAGTGGATGTGGGAGCCAGAGGTGGAGAAGAGGGATCACTACACAGACTTGTTTGTAGTAGCTGACTTCGAGGACGAAGTATGATTCAGTTGGGGGAGATTTGTAAAATTCATTATCATGTATTTTTCAATTATAACTTAAAAACCCAAAATGTTTGCATTTTTAGTCCCTACGCGTGGCGTAAGTTGGAGCTACGACTTAAGTAGCTCATTAACTTCGAACCCACACTTTTGCTCATACGTTGGGCGTACGTGGCGTACTCATGTGGACTTCAAACGCTAATTTTTAGGGTTTGGACCCTATTTAAAGGACTTTATGGCCTTAGACCCTTCCTTACCTCCAGCATCCATCCCTCTCCCCCCCCCCCAAATATCGAAACCCTAATTCTTTTGTGTGAGTTTTGAAGCTCTTGAGTGTTATTTTGGTGTTCTTGGTAGTGAAGGAAGATCTTTGGAGAAGTGGTATTGTCGTAAAGCTTTTGGATCCAGATTCTTTACGTCTTTATGCATCTCCATGAGGTATAAAGTTCAAATCTTTTTGCTTACCTCTCTAGATCTTGTTAGGCTACAAGTCATGACCTTTTGGTCCCAAAAATATTGGTCTAATGAGTATGGTCTACTCCATACTGTTTGAGCTGTCCTTTCATACTTTTTGGGTGTTTGGTGACATAAAAATGCAAGCTTGGTCCTTTGTATTCATCCATGCTAGATTTATTGGGTTTTAGATGGTAGTATAAGTTAGGGATTTAGTTTTGAGTTCCATGTAGCCATGCAAAGTCATAAAGGTTTCAACTTTATGATTTTAGACATTCATTAGAATTAGATTTGAATCTTGGACGTAAAGTCTTTAAGTATTAAGACCTTAAATGAAAGTTTCTACTTTGGGGATTGTTGGGCGTAATCCTGACTACGCTGAGTGTAGTGGGTTAAGGCCCCGTAACCCCTCCGAGATCAAGTTGTACGTTGGGCGTAATAAGGCGCACGCCGGGAATACTCCCAAAAATCCTTTTGGGCTATCTTTAGGCCTTGGTCCATTAGGTGTTTTGGGCCTTGTCTAGTTGGGTCATGTATGGGAAGTTTAAAATGGTCTTTTTCCCTTAGTAAGATAAAGGATGAATTGGACTTTCGATTATGGTGTTAAAATCCTGATTATTAATTAGAGTTAATTTTGGCTTATGATCAGTGTGAGGAGTCGTAGAAGCAACAGTTCGAGTGTGTGATTCAGATATTTTCAGTTGAGGTGATTTTTCTCACCACACTAGTGGGTCGAAGACACCAATGTCGACCCAATGATTCGTATGTGTAGGATATATGTGACTAAGTGACTATTACTTATATGATTGTATGATATATGCATGGAGCCAATCTGGCCTTAGAGTCATAATGGACTTGGGGTCGATACGGACCCAACACAGCTACTTTCTGTTACATGGGGTTGATGCAGACATGAAACAGTCACGTGCTGTTATAATTACGTGTGTGTTGTGTGTGGTATTTTGGGGAACTCTCTAAGCTTTGTGATTATGGTTTTAAGTTTATGTTTCAAGTACTTCCGGTTCGAAAGGGAAGGGCCTGGCTTGATCGCAGCACCTACACCCGTGTTCAACATATTTTCATGATTTTGGGATTGTACTCTGATAACTATTTTCATATTGACATATTTTGTTGGGTTGATATGAATATTTGATGGTTCTTGATTGACTTAAAATTGAAAATTTTACTTATGATTTTTTGGGACGTTACATATGTCCTTTATATCTTTAAGTTAAAATATCAGCTAGCTTAACAAATGTCATTTTTTTATCTACCAACTTATATGCTAACAATTTGCTTTTCAACTATCAACGGACATTTAAGCTAACAGCTAGTACAATAAACATTGTCTAAACTCCTATATCTTAAGTTTTTTATAAGTTTGTCTATTTTGCTCCTTATATTTTATTTTATATCATAGTTATATTTAGATATTAAATGTTTTTTGTTAATTAATCTATTTGATTTAATATACCAAATGAAAATGAACTAGTATTTAGTCACCCAACAGGTTGCGGCGTCGAACACCTTTGCAAATATGAAAACAAAAGTATAAAAATAATGTTCTGATCCAAACAATTATGTATGGTGGAGACTGTTGGGTTTTATAGAAAACAAATTTGTACAATGCGGAAAACAATTAACAATTAATAAGGTATATACGTCCTATAAAATATCTATGTCACACACCTTGAAAGCAACTTACAATGAACAACTAAACTAGCACAACCCCAGTGTAATTCAAAAATTACAAGGTTCAAGGTTACATGCCTTTTGATTTGTTATAACAAACAAATCACACCCATCTTTGTAGTTGTGAAGCTTGGAATGACTAGCACCAAAGAGATGATGCCTCTAATGTTTTGTACCCAAACCCTAGCAACAAGAACACAAGAGGAGAGAGGAGAGTGGAGCATAATGTCGGCTCTGGGAAGGTTTGAGAAGCATGGATGAAAATATGAGACCCTAGGGTCTTATTTATAGCTGGTAACGAAGCCTTGGATATCCCTAGTTTGAATGTAATAATAATATCTCAAATATGATAGTTATCCAACTCCTTAATTATCAATAAGAAGCATTCTAAAATCCCTAAACTCATGGCCAAAACTGGCCATGCCAAGAGAATTCTAGAATCTCTCTCTTGTCAACTATTGAACAATTATAGTTTAGTCACTGTACTTCCAAGTAATTCTAATTAGCCCGAAATTAATTTCAATTAATTATTGATTAATTCTAAATTCATTATAACTATTTCTAATTAATATATTAATAAATTATCCTCTCTCTAAATGTGATTATTCTCAATTGCTAGTTTTGAGGGCAACCCAAAAATGGCTTTGCGTTTATTTCAAGAATATACCAATTTAGTTATTGACTTAGACACCTTAATCCAATAGTCTCCCACTTGGATAAGTTTGTAACTACACTTGTAAGTATAGACCTCGAAGTAAACAGCAAAGTGTGCTTTACAAATCCATTACCAAACATTGATTCAAATTAGTCGTTGGTCGTAAGATAAGTGATCAGTTATTCCTTCGTTCTTCAATATATCGTATAGACATGATACATGGATCAAAATCAATCTCATTGTTCAAGATTTGGTTTCTTGATTTCCTAATTTATAAAGACTTTATTAGACTTCAATTATAAATATCAATTAGTCCTGGCTAGGCCCAGCAGTATATGGTCAACATCAAATCATCGAGCGCCCAAAGATATTGCTTTTTCCTGTTAGGACAAAAGGAATGAATAAAATTTGACTACATAACGGTAACCTTTACTCACTAAATCTCATATGATACTACGCATTATAACATCAAATTAGTAATGCATTTATATAATACAAATAAAAAATCGATTCATAAATTACAACTTATGTATCTCCGTTTGAAAAATAGAAGATATTATCGTCTTAGAATTACTCGTGACAAGATCCATGAAGTAATCTCTAAGTGTGGGTTTATCCAAGACTTAAAATTCTTATTTTTATAGTACTCATGAATATTGTAGAAATTCCAATTGCAATGTCTTAACCTCAATCGACAATCCACAGTCAATTCATGACAGTCTTAATTCACTACTTACTTCCAAAAGTATGAATGGCTGTGGAACCAAGCCCATAATTTCAGGGTTTTCAATGTATATAAGGATTAGTTTTCGCATTTTGGGCATTTTAGCAGCCTCCATCATATCTAGAACCCCTTGGGAGAAACCCTAGCCTCCATTTTCAAAATTTGAGCTCCTTCTCTATCATCTATCCTCTTTTTGATACTTTTTATGTTATTTTGATGAATTTTAAAGATCAAGAAGGTTCTTATGGGTACAAGGAAAGTTGTTTCAAGTTTGGATCCATCAAGGCACTACATTTCTGGACTATTGAAAGTATAAAGTTCCAATCTTGCTATCTAGTTCTTTAGATATTTTCATTTGGGGTTTTTGGCACTTTTGGTCCATTTTGTGGGTAATTTTGGAGTTGAGGGAACTCCAACATCTTTTGATCAGTTTGGAATGCTTCTTGCACCTCATGGATTAGGAAAGTTGTTATCTTTTGTCTTCCCTTATAACCATGCAAGTTATCTTGGTCCTTTAGGTCATTTGGTGTATTAAAGTTTAGATCTTGAAAGTTTGTGACATTGTTATGGATAAAGTTGGAAAATTTATCCATCCAAACATCATGTTCATTTAGGTCTAAAGGTTGGAGACTTGGACTTAATGGATTAAGTTAAGAAATATGCAATTTTGGGTCCCTTTGAGACTTAAAGTCTACATCTTGGTGGTATGGACCTTCTTAATGGATAAAGTTAGAAACTTTATCCACTAAGACCTCAGAAAGGATCAGATCTGAGCTTTAGAGCTTTTGAAATCAGAAGAAAACGGATTAAACTCGTTTGAGTTGTTTAGACCAGTCCCCACGGCATTGCCTTTGGCTGCCATATCGTAGTGACTGAGGAATCATCGAATATTTTGGCATTTCGTGCCCACAACGCGGCCAAGGAAGGCCACGACATGGAGGGTTGTTGTTGGTAATTTTGACCTTAGCTTTGAGCGTTGAATTTTTTACCAGTTTGGATTTTGGTCAAACTTAGATATAATTGAGTTTTTGACTAAGGGTTGGTCTCGGTTTGGTTTTAGGAAGTTTGGGTTGATTGTTCTGATGTTGAGGTAGTTGCTAGCTTCTGTTGAGTAGTTCAAGTGAGTTTTCTCACTATACTCGTGGGTCAAAGGCACTAATGTTGTCCCACTAGATTATGTTGTGTAGAATGCTAATTGTCTTTGTGATTTTTGCATGTACTTTTGGGTTCAAAATATACTTTAGGCCAGGGCCCGTTGATATGTATTGGGTTGAAATGTACCCTACTGTGGGGCCTATTCTTATGTGTTGGGTTTAAATATACCCCAGGATGGGGCCCATTGATATGTGTTGGGTTGAAATATACCCTACGGCGGGTCCCATTGATATGTATTAGGTTGAAACATACCCAAGGGTTGTGCCTACTTGGGGAAATCACTAAGCTTTGTGCTTACGGTTTTGTGGTTTAAACATTTTCAGGTACTTTCAGTTTCTAAAGGAAGTTATCGGCTTGATTGTACTGCACCCCCTGAAGAATTATACCGCAATGATTGTTTATGATTTTACTCTGATGTTTTGAGAATATTTTTACTCTGATCGTCTTTTGGGATAGTGAATGAATGGTTTTGACTTATTTAAAATGAAATTTTTATTCGGTATTTTTGAGACATTACAGATACTTGTTGTATTATGTTGCATTATTATTAAAATATAGTAGCTCTTTTGGAATGTAAATTATAAAATGCATAAAACTTAAGTATAATTCGGTATTAAATGTCAGGCATTACACAATCTAATGACCAAAGGGCTATAAACATCACCATCTATGTTGACATTATGCCTTGTACTTTAGTGGGTGCGGGTTTAAGCCTTTGTTTAGGGGGATAATGACTTGAAAGGGTAACAAACTTTTGACTTTTGTCACATTTAGTCACTAAACTTTTTTTCGTTATCTATTTGCCATTGAACTATTGAAACTGTTCACATTTTACCCTTATGACCGGCTGTTGCCGGTCATAATGGTAAAATGTGAACAGTTTCAATAGTTCAATGGCAAATAGATAACGAAAAAAAGTTTAGTGACTAAATATGAACAAAATCGAAAGTTCGTTTCCCTCTAAAAAGTTCAATGACTAAATGTGAACAAACTTTCTCTTGTATTATGTTTTAGCAAATCATTTATTTTTGTTAAATTGTAGCAACATTTGTTGATGAAGAAATCTATGAAATAAAAAAAAAAACAGAACCCTGAAAATATGTTTAAAAAAAAACAAAAAACCAAAACCGAAATAAAAAACCAATGGCTTGACATTTTCCAAAATAAAAAATCAAGATTTCCAATCTGATTTTGGTTTTACAAAAAAATGAACCATTCTCACTGATGTGAATTATGACCATTAGTTTGGCATGCGGAATTTGTGACATCCCATGAATATGTAGTTACAACATCGTCTGAACTCGTAATTCATAGTAAGGGTTAGAGTATCATCGCATGAATACGTAGTTACAACTTCGCCTGAACTCGTAATTCATCACCTACAGGTTATGGGCCTACTGGTGTTTCCACTGAGTTGTCTAGAATAGTCCGTGGTCGCCATCTATACACTGATAGATGACTACATCGCCACATTGTCGGTTAAGGTTATGGTATCTCCTTTCATCCTACATCACATATTCATCATCATCGATTTACCTAATTATCATCACCTTTCTATCATCTCCTATCTCTTATCATTTTATTTGATCACACACCAACTATTTCATCTACCCATGTTTCATCCACAACATATTTGTAGATATATAATAAATATACCGTTTAAATCTTTTAAAACGTGTATAAAATCGTTCATCCAGCATAGACAACAAGTATTCAAATAATATGCACACATAGCACGTAATTTATATAAAATAATTCATATCTATGTGTAAGATGAAAATAACTATATATACCATAAAAATCCCATAAATGCTTCCTAACTTCAAACCCCAAGGTTTACTCTACTAAAGCTTCATATTCTCGGCTCTCTGGACCTAGAAGGGTCCAGATCTATCACACCAAAAAGCTCAAGATAGCTCTTCCTTTCACTCTACACACTCAAGCTCGCTAGGGTTCTCACTTATAGGAAAGGTAGTCGCAATTGAAGGTAATAAGTGCCTTTAAATATGGCTCGGGCCCAAAGATTTAGGGTTTCTGCCAACAACGCGGACTCGTCGAGTCGCCTCACCGACTCGTCGAGTCCATTCATTAATCCGAGTCATCAGTCGCGACCTTACTCGACGAGTTGAGACGTCAACTCATCGAGTCTCTCTTCTTAACTCAAAAGAAAAATACTTAAATTATGATACCTGGAAATCCGGATGTTACATTTTGTTTTTTTTTATTTCATAGATTTCTTCATCAACAAATGTTGCTACAATTAAACAAAAATAAATAATTTGCTAAAACATAATACAATAGGAAGTTTGTTCACATTTAGTCATTGAACTTTTTAGAGGGAAACGAACTTTCGATTTTGTTCACATTTAGTCACTAAACTTTTTCTCTTTGTCTATTTGCCACTAAACTATTGAAACTGTTCACATTTTACCCTTATGACCGGTAACAGCCGGTCATAAGGGTAAAATATGAACAGTTTCAATAGTTCAATGGCAAATAGATAACGAAAAAAAATTTAGTGACTAAATGTGACAAAAATCGAAAGTTTGTTACCCTTTCAAGTCATTATCCCTTGTTTAGGATAGTGATGTAATTTAAAGTATAGATCAGAGATTATGTGTTTTTGACGTCATTATAAGTTAAAGGAAATAGTATAATGGATATTTAGAAAGAATATATAATATATAATACGGCTAACTTTCATTATGATATGATAAATGTGTCAAATAATTTGCTAGTTAAATTTTGTGATATAACGTGGCATGGGGTACATAATGGACACAACTATATACTATTTTGACTCCGAACACAACAAAGAAGGTGATTAAGTGGGTCACATGGTCACGCCCCCTTCCAGGATATATGCCCCTTGCAGGATATATGGTATATGGGTCGAGGGGGATTTGATAACAAACTAATATTTACTCTTTATTGAACCATACTTAAGATACACAAATTTGTGTTTCTAATCTTGAAAGGCTACAACCTTGATTTATTAGGTATAACTAACTAACATGTCCTGCGTGATGTTTTAACATATTTAATAATATAACAACGAGATAATGATATAAAAACCCTTAAGTTTGGTAGAAATGTATGGATTTTAGGTTCACTGATACCGGATACTTGCAAATGTTTTTCAGTTTTACCATTTTGTGTATTTCTGGTTCACTAAAGCTCTTTCTTTGGCAAAAAGTTTGGTTTTACCCCTTTTTTTGGTTCATAAAATCCCTTGAGTGGGATGTCAATAGGACCAAACGAGGGCGGAAATAACTACCCCATCCCCGCCCTTGAAATCGTCTATTTCCCTAGACCTTGATCCTGACCCCGAATTCCCCCGTTTCTCCACCCCTGATCCTGCCCCTGAATTTGAAGACCACCCCTGCTCATTCCCTTGTTTCCCCCATTTCCCTTGAATTCATATTTCGCTTGAAATCCCCCGTTTAACCATATTTGCCGTATTATAAACTCGTTTTTTATTTAGCTCTACATATTACACCAATTATTGAAATGCAAAACATATATTACATAATGATCTAAGGCCCTATTACACTGTTTGTTTACCTCTTAATTGAAAATTTAAGAGGTAACCTCTTAAAATTTTGGATTTGGCATGTTTGGTACCCTCTAATAATCTACATTTGAATTTAATAAATGGCACTTAAAAATTCAGAATTGAACGCGCGTCTGACAAAAAACCAAATTCCCTAGTTGTCGTCGCTCTTTCTTTTCTTCTCAAAATCACGCCTCCTCCGCTCGTTTCTTCTCATCGACGCACACACAAAACCTCCGCTCCATCTGTTGAAGTTGTGTTTCCTCCCCATGATCACAGTCGATAGTGTCTTCTCCGCCTCTAGCTTCGATTCCTATGTCACTACAGTTCTGACTCCACCTCCGACGACTTCTGCAACGATTTATGCAGGTAAGATCACCCTCCACTATTTTCTTATGAAATCGATGCTAAAACCAATACATGTTCTCATCTAATGATTTTCTTTTGCAGATGATTTGCTTCTTAAACAACTTCTGAAATCAGATTTCATAGAAAACTTGTTTTTTTTTCTTTTCTTTTTTCTGAATTTAGATGCGGTGTAAAAATATATAGACTTGCTGAAATTAAATGTTTTTTTTTTTTCTAAAATCAAACTCTTGAAATGTTGAAATCAGAAATTTGATGTTATAATGTTATGAAATATGATCTTAACTGTTGTTGTTGCAGATATATGCTTTTCTTTTGATGTGAATCTGATGCTATGAAATCTGATGTTGAATGTTGATGAAAATATGCTTTTCTTTTGCTTAAATGTTGTTGAAATATGCATTTGTTTAGCTGAATTGTTCATTTGTTATGTTGAATTGTTGTTGAAATGTGCATTTCTTTTGCTTAAATGTTGTTGAAATATGCATTTGTTTGTTGAATTGATCAAATACATAGGAGAAAAGAAGGATAGAATTAGTTGGAAGGTTGAAGGTGTAGAGAAAACTTTTCTAGAGGCTTGTTTACATGAAGTTACGGCCAATGGACGGGAATGAAGTAATCTGGAAGCACTATCTTGGAGGAATGTGACTGAAAATTTAAGAAGTGAGCATAATTTCATTGCCGACCAAAAACAATTGAACAACTGCTATGACTACCTAAATTCAAAGTTTGTTGCTTTTTTGAAGTTAAAAAAGAAAACCGACAATGTTTACAATCCAACAACCAACACCTTCAATCTTTCCAAAGAAGGGGAACTAGAAACAAAGGTATTTTGTTTACTTATAAAACTAATATTATCATGTTTAAATAATATGATGTTTTTTTTTTTCAAACAGTCAAACAAACATGTTTATTCTTTGAGACACATGTCACTACCCTTCCCCGACCTTTGCACACAATTGTTTAAAGGCACGACTTCGACATGCATTGATGGTTGGGGCCAAGTTCTACCCTTCCCCGTCTTACTCAAGATTCAACCCACTATAGTTTGAATGACTATGATGAAAACGATTGCACTCAACAAGAACCTATAGGTCTCAGTAAGGAGTCTTCGTTTCAATAAAAAAAACGAAAGACTATAGATACGACAATGAGAAAAGATAAGGGTAAAGATAAAGGTAAAGATGCATCAAACTCGAGATTTCTTGAAATTGGGGAAGATATTGCCACAGTTGCTAAGATATTTTTGAAAAAGCATGTTTCTTCAAATCTTGGTGTGCGTGTGGAAAAGTTGGAGAAGTTAGGATGGGGAATATTTGATCCACTATACACTATAATTGTTGCTCTTTTTGATGAAGGTGCGAATAAGAGGCAAGTTTGGCTAACCATTGATCCACCTATTTGTGAGAATTGGGTCAGGAGCGTTGAAGCATGTTATGGAATGTTTGGTTAAGTACATGTTTTGAATGATTTGAGGTTTTTTTTGGAAAACTATATGTGTTGAATGACAATGTTTTGGATAACTAGATGTTTTGGATAAATAGATGTTTTGAATGACTTGAATGGATTGACCTAGATTTTTATATGACTTGAATGACATGATGTTTTGGATGAATTTATATGGTATATGTTATTTTGTTAATATAATTGTTATGTATTCTCAAATTAAAAGATTACTTGTGGATTCAGATGAAAAAATTGTATTTTTCATTTTACTACGTTGCTACTAGTTGAATCTAGCATGCAATATACTTGGAAGGGAAATTAATAACGATTCGGATTTAAGTGGACATCAATATACGCAAAAAATTGTTACATGGAACTTCTACACAATGTCATGAGATGATGTGTTTTTTCACATGAAGCATATGTACTTTTATGCAATCATTTTAGACTAAACAGTTGGTTGCAAAGTAGTAGGCATATAAGCATTTAAGAAAAGATTGATATGTTCTTGACAACTATAAGACATAACGAACCGTTCAAGATGATCAAATGAAGGTTTCAACACTCCACATAAACTATTCATAGATGCATTCATGAGGTTCTAAACGCAATCATACTTTTTGCAAAAGATTATACTGCCAACGCATTCTAATGCAACTGTAAATTCCTCAGAATGACATGGAAGGCTAAGATAAATATTTCCTGGAACAATAAGTGCGTTAGATGGAACTCCTGTACATGCATTCATGTTTGCTGATCAACAAAACTCGTTATACGGGCAAAGTAAAGGTGAATGCTTTCAAAATGTATTAGGAATTTGTGATCTTTATATGATATTCACATTCGTATGGGTCGATTGGGAGGGCATAACACATGATTCACAAGCTTTGAAAGAAGTTACATTTAACCCGACTTTCAGCTTTCCATTCCCTCCCCCAGGTTTGTGATACTTTTTAAATTTGTTATGAAATACCATTTTAAATTTCTATAAATAATACTTCCTTCACTCATGTGTATAGATAAATATTACATTTCTGATGTTGCATACACCAACACTCGTGGATTTATAACTCTTTACCGCAACATAGAGTATTGGTTATCCGATTAACGACGATGACATGCGTTAACTAAGGAAAAGAAGTTCAATCATGCACACGCATAACTCTAAAATGTTATTGAACGCATTTATGGTGTTTTGAAGCGAGATTCACAATCCTAAAGCAAATGACTCATTTTCCATTTTCAATGCAAAGAGACAAAGTCGCAGTTTGTTTTGTTGTCCATAATTTCATAAGGAAATGCAATATTCATGATGAGTTATTTATGGCGTATGGGGAGAACACTGGTCAAGAACAAGGGGGAAAGAGTGATTGCCAAAAGATACACAATATGGAATGGGGTGCAGAATGCAACAAATACATAACTAATTTGTGTAACCAAAATGCAAATCAGATAAGGTGTAACGACCCAAAAATCACGACTAAAAATTTCGTTAAAAACATTACTAAATCATATTTGTAAAAACTGTATCATAAGTCATAACATAATTTTCGAGTATTAATTCAAAACATATTATCATTATCAGAGTCAAACATTCCCAGGCTAACTGACTATGGTGTGTGTGTACTGCAATCTTCCCGAGCTCCTCTTTTGAAAACTGAGTACCTGAAACCAAAACTGAAAACCGTAAGCACGAAGCTTAGTGAGCTCCCCCAACCTACCACATACCATGCAATAACATATAAAGCACATACTGGGTCTTGCCCACTGCATCGGACCAAGGTCCGGACTAACTGGGGCCTTGCCCCCTGCATCGGACCGAAGTCCGGAGACTGACTGGGACCTTGTCCCCTGCATCGGACCGAAGTCCGGACTAACTGGGGCCTTTCCCCCTGCATCGCACCGAAGTCCGGACTAACTGGGACCTTGTCCCCTGCATCGCACCGAAGTCCGGACTAACTGGGGCCTTGCCCCCTGCATCGGACCGAAGTCCGGAGACTGACTGGGACCTTGTCCCCTGCATCGGACCGAAGTCCAGACTAACTGGGGCCTTGCCCCCTGCATCGGACCGAAGTCCGGAACTAACTGAACAGAACATAACATGAACATGTCAACTAGCATGAACACACATATACTGCATACTACATCGGGCCGTAGCCCGGAACACATAACACATAAATCCTGTCTGAGCCACGAAGGCATCAAACATGCTAACTACTACATCAGATCAAATCTGGAAACTACTACTAGCTAAACGGGCCGGCATTGTGGCCTTAGACCCGTTCCTACTGGAAAGAAACCCACCTGAGACTGCTAAACTGGTGCTGCTAATCCTTTTGACTGCTACCTGACCTTTGACTCCGAACTGCTGCTCCACTAGCTCCTCGAGCTACCAATGTCAATATCACACTTAGTCCAACTGACCTCCAAAGGTCAACTAGGTCAACTCTGGTCAATGTCAAAATCCTGGTCAAAGTCAACCTTCCAGGTCAACCCTACTCGTCGAGTCCACCTAATAACTCGCCGAGTTCATATGGTCAGGGTCCTTCTATTCGCGACCCGACTCGCCGAGTCAACTATTTCTGAGTCCTGACCTGTCCAACTCGCTGAGTCTCCACCCGACTCACTGATTCGAGTTTCAACTCGAAGGGTTTGGGGTTTCGCGACCTAACTCACCGAGTCCAAGACAATCTTCAACCAACTCGTCGAGTTGTTCTTCCAACTCGACGAGCTGTTCATCCCACTCGTCGAGTTCCTCCTCATCTTCAAGCTACTCGCCGAGTCCACTCGAAGGAGTCGCCGAGTCTATCCAGTCCTTAATCCATGCAATGGCTTTTCGAGCCAAACAGGGCTTCCAACTCATAGATCCATACTTCTAAGGCCTATCCCCCACGTAAAGTGGCAAACTTTACGTGTAGATCAAGAGATCTAGGCTCAAAACACATTCAAACTAGGGTTTATGGCAAACCTACTTCTTCAACATACCAAGGGCTGATACTTTAGGGGATTCTAGACCAAAACCAGCATGGATCTGAGGTAGCAACTTCAGATCTGGACCTCTAACTCGAAATGGTTACTTATCATGCCAAAAATGTCCAAAACTCACACATAAGAATAGATCTAGGTGCAAAGGGAATCCACGCAACAGCTTATTACCTCCAATTGGTCTGAAATGTCTTCTCAATCCCGAATCTACAGTCCCTTCTTGCACCTCCAAGGCCTTTCTTCCTTCTCCAAGCTTTAGTGCACTCTTCAAGGCAAGATCTAGCTCAAGAATGGATATGGTGGCTAGGGTTTGGCGTTCTGGGGTAGAGAGGCAGTAAAGGAACCCTAGGGAGGAGAATGAGACGTTTAAATAGGCTCCAAGTCCGGATTTAGGGTTTTCCTTTCTCAGGCCTGACTCGCCGAGTCACCTTGGCCGACTCGCCGAGTCGGTCGCTTACACCTCAACCCGGATCCCGCTCGTACTCGCCGAGTCCCTCCTTGGACTCGCCGAGTCTCCCCTTAAAATTTGGGGTTTTCTTTCCTTTCTTGGCTTTCCAAACTTTGGGTGTTACAACTCTCCCCCACTTAAACTAAACTTCGTCCTCGAAGTTTGCTATGACCAACTGTCCTGCGAGCTGCCTCCAACTCTCTGTCTGGGAAATCTAACACCCCCTTCTTGCCCATCACTCCAGCCACTTGTAGTGTTGGTCACTACTGTAGGTACATACTGAATCCTTCTGTTTTCCATAATTTCCTCAACGTTACTTCCTCCGACTGAAAATCCTGTTGCCCCTCATCCGCCTACCGGATGTACTGAGACTACCCAGTTCTAACTAATCTGCTGATATCTGAGTTACCGGACTCCCACTGGTCACCACACTCCATCGCAATCTCCTAGTCGCTCCCAGCGACTCCGCAAGATTCCTTGACTATTTATAACTGTTCTGTCCACTCTGCTACTCATACTAAAAAGATGTTGCTGGAACCAGCTTGCTTATCTCCCATCTGATTACTCGACTCCTACTAACTCGAGCCTTCCATCCTTAAGGAAAAACTGCCTGCCTAGCTATCCTTACAGATCACTTATACTTGGAAGAAGGCTCCACTGATCCTGCTGAGAGGGACTTGCCATTTTCAAACCAACCAACCAACTATACTGCCAGTACTTGCATTCCAACACAAATACTAATACTGTCCAAAACTCTGAAACTATCCAAACACTGAACTGCCTACAATACTGAACATGCTTGAAACACTGAGCTGCCCGAAACACTGAACTGACTGAAACACTGAACTACCCGATGCACTGAACTGTCTGAAACTATATGCTGCCCCATGGCTGCTTCCCAACATCTACCGAGACCTACCTGGTCTCAATTTTCTGCCAATCATCTGAACTATCGGGTTCCAGCCCAACTGCAGAGCCAAGGGACTCCCTACTTAGCCGCCTCGCACGGCTCCTGAACGAAATCCTTCTATGGATCTAGCTACTACTAGTTATCTTGTCACTGTGGCCCTAACGACCTTCTGCTCTAACTGATTGGTTCCATGCGTCGATCCTGACGTCCACCAAAACCCAAAGCTAAACGTGATGAATGAATTTAAGCAGTCCACTACTTCCTTGCTCTCATCTCTATAGCGGCGCTTCTACAATCTTATCACTGGCTTAACCAGGTCTCATCCATCTGGGAAATTCCGAAATCCAATCCGTGGATTTCTATTTCCTCACTGCTATACCCGAACTGGTGGGTACTACTGATCTTTCTGCGTCCTAACAACGCACTCACGCTATCTATCAACCTGATAAAAGGCTGCGGCTACGCTCGCGGACTTACAACTCTCTAATACTATCTGGCTGCTAGTGAATGCTACGGCTACCCCTGCAGACTTACAACACCACTACTACTACCTGACTGCTAGTGAATGCTACGGCTACCCCCGCAGACTTACAACACTACTACTACTACCTGACTGCTAGTGAATGCTACGGCTACCCCCGCAGACTTACAACACTCTACTACTACCTGACTGCTAGTGAATGCTACGGCTACCCCCGTGGACTTACAACACTCTACTACTATCTAACTGCTAGTGAATGCTACGGCTACCCCCGCAGACTTACAACACTCTACTACTATCCAACTGCTAGTGAATGCTACGGCTACCCCCGCAGACTTACAACACTCTGCTATTATCTGAGGACATCCTGACTATCCCTAGACCTGCTAGTGATTCCTCATCCTGATTTCTCAAACCAGCCCTCAGTCTTTGAATACCGCATCATCCTTGACATCTTATATCCTTGATATACTTAGCGCTTCGTCGAGGAACTCTTCGGCTTGGTTTCCAAACCAACCGTCTACTAATCCGGATACAAGAAGCTATTGTTGGGAAGTTTCCAAACTCCCAACTCCTGAATCTACACAATCCTGCATGCTGACTCTGTCACTGGCTACTAATACGAAAACATCTCTTGCTAACCGTTCTCAGGATCCTCATTCCGACTCACCTGAGCCCAACGGTGGTCCTCCAATCCTGGATTCCCAACCAACTTCTAACCATCTCGATTTCATGAACTAACCGCTGGGGAGGTCCTTGAACTCCCAATTCTGAACTTCTCAATCCATCAATCACTGTGCTACTATCATTTCTTCTCAGAGGTCGCGCACTTATTCTGGGTCTACGTGGCTCTTATCCTTGTATACTCGGAGGGTTCTCCCCCACTTCGATCCTGCTAGTTCCTTACTGCTCACTGGTCGAAAGGATTTCCAACCTTCCTTCCATTAAAAGGGCGATATGCTGTCTGCCGACGTTTACCCTTGCCAGCGCACCAACTAACTCTTACCAGATCCGCACCCTTCTTGCTATCTGACTGAACACCCTTTGATCCTTAACTGCATTTGCTTTAGGGACTACATTCTGAGAACCTGCATTTGGGGTGCACATCCCCAACCCACTTCCTTACTGACCGCTAGCTATTCCACTAAAAACTCTGAATTATCACTACTGGAAATATAACTGTTCATTACTCGACTAACGCCTTTCGCAGTAGTATGGCACTACTGCATCTTACACATTCATGCTACAGTTACTGCATCCGAAGTAACCTGATCTAGAGGGGACGACCTCCAACTTACCATTCAAATTCAAAGGTATGCAGATGGCATAAAACTCAGTCACAAGCAGGTAATATAATACTCCAACACTTAAGCTTATTGATAACAATGCAGCAACATAACAATAATATCACAAATAATAGTTGACAGAAAAATAAAAGATACATACCTCCATCACTCAGTGCTGCTCAAATCCCTGCTGAAATCTATCGAAAAACTCGGCTCCGAGCCGTAGGCGCCCTTGCCCGGCCCTGATGTCCGTTGGTGGCTCTCGAAGTCCCAGGGGCAGGAGCTGGCACCTGCCCTGCTGTATACAAACTCGGACAGTGGGCCTTCTTGTGACCCCTCTGACTGCAATGGAAACATAACGGATCAAGTCCCTGGGTGATGTTAACAACACAGTCTCTGCTAAAATGACCAATCTGGCCGCACTTGAAACATCCAACATCGCCACCACTTCCACGCCTGCACACACCCATGTGCGTCCTTCCGCACTTCCCAAATCGACTGCGGCTCTGATAGTTCCTCGTCCTCAAATCCGAACCCTTGAGCCTCTTACCCGAACCTGTGGCTACCTGAGTCTCATCCATTTTCCTCTTCCTTTCCGACTCCCTGCCCGACTCTCGCTCCTGCGTTACCCCATCAGCAACGCCCGTCGACTGAACAACAGCTGTCTGATCCTGGAGCCTTGCGATCAGTCTATCAGTGATCCTCACAACCATGTCGGGCAGATCCTCACGAATGGCTTACGTAACCTCCTCAACTATCCAATCATGCAAAGGTCTCTCTTGGAGACAGGGTGCCCCACTCACTCCTGTCCCCTGATGGTAAAAACTAGAAATGGGATCTCCTTCCCTGATGGATCCCTGAACTTCACAAGAATCGGGATCTAGACGAGCCCCAATCCGTCCTGAAACTATCCCGGCCTTGAAGGCCTCAAGATGACTGTCCATGAGCTCCACAATGGCCTCTCTAACCGAACCGAAATTCACTAGAGTCTGATCAATGATGTTGCGCATGATCTCTGCGGAAATGAAATCCCTCATCTGATCATCAAGCTGCCCGGCTCCAAAGCCCGAGCCAGATCCCTCCTCGATGCCGAAACTGCTAACTGGTAGCTCGTGCAACGTCACCATGCTAAAAATATAACAATTCCTGATCAATTTACACACTACTGCTGAGGGATCTTTTACACACTCTACTAGTTCCCTGGTTTTGCCTTGGCCCCTCTTGAATCGAGTACGGATCCTCTGCTTTCAGTAGTACGGGCCCATACTACCTTCCACATCTATCCGTACTTTCCTCAAGAGTTACCTCAACTCCACCAAGTCCCCTTTTCTCTACTACTGATCTCTGCTACTCTCATCCTAGGCTTGCCCTAGGGAAACCTCTGACTCAACTCAAACCAGTCCTCAGCTGCTGAAGGCCTCCTTGCAATAATAATTAGTCATCACCTGAATACCATCACATGTGATGAGGCTCGGATAATCCTTCGAGTAAAAGACTCGTCCCTATAACGGGGCCTTGCCCCCTGCATCGGACCCAAGTCCGGAGACTGACTGGGACCTTGTCCCCTGCATCGGACCGAAGTCCGGACTAACTGGGGCCTTGCCCCCTGCATCGGACCGAAGTCCGGACTAACTGGGACCTTGTCCCCTGCATCGGACCGAAGTCCGGACTAACTGGGGCCTTGCCCCCTGCATCGGACCGAAGTCCGGAGACTGACTGGGACCTTGTCCCCTGCATCGGACCGAAGTCCAGACTAACTGGGGCCTTGCCCCCTGCATAGGACCGAAGTCCGGAACTAACTGAACAGAACATAACATGAACATGTCAACTAGCATGAACACACATATACTGCATACTACATCGGGCCGTAGCCCGGAACACATAACACATAAATCCTGTCTGAGCCACGAAGGCATCAAACATGCTAACTACTACATCAGATCAAATCTGGAAACTACTACTAGCTAAACGGGCCGGCATTGTGGCCTTAGACCCGTTCCTACTGGAAAGAAACCCACCTGAGACTGCTAAACTGGTGCTGCTAATCCTTTTGACTGCTACCTGACCGTTGACTCCGAACTGCTGTTCCACTAGCTCCTCGAGCTACCAATGTCAATATCACACTTAGTCCAACTGACCTCCAAAGGTCAACTCTGGTCAATGTCAAAATCCTGGTCAAAGTCAACCTTCTAGGTCAACCCTACTCGTCGAGTCCACCTAATAACTCGCCGAGTTCATATGCTCAGGGTCCTTCTATTCGTGACCCGACTCGCCGAGTCAGTCCATGACTCGCCGAGTCAACTATTTCTGAGTCCTGACCTGTCCAACTCACTGAGTCTCCACCCGACTCACTGATTCGAGTTTCAACTCGAAGGGTTTGGGGTTTCGCGACCTGACTCGCCGAGTCCAAGAATAGACTCGTCGAGTCCAAGACAATCTTCAACCAACTCGTCGAGTTGTTCTTCCGACTCGCCGAGTTCATGCCTAACTTCATCCGACTCGACGAGCTGTTCATCCCACTTGTCGAGTTCCTCCTCATCTTCAAGCTACTCGCCAAGTCCACTCGAAGGACTTGCCGATTCTATCCAGTCCTTAATCCATGCAGTGGCTTTTCGAGCCAAACAGGGCTTCCAACTCATAGATCCATACTTCTAAGGCCTATCCCCCACGTAAAGTGGCAAACTTTACGTGTAGATCAAGAGATCTAGGCTCAAAACACATTCAAACTAGGGTTTATGGCAAACCTACTTCTTCAACATATCAAGGGCTGATACTTTAGGGGATTCTAGATCAAAACCAGCATGGATCTGAGGTAGCAACCTCAGATCTGGACCTCTAACTCGAAATGGTTACTTATCATGCCAAAAATGTCCAAAACTCACACATAAGAATAGATCTAGGTGCAAAGGGAATCCAAGCAACAGCTTATTACCTCCAATTGGTCTGAAATGTCTTCTCAATCCCGAATCTACAGTCCCTTCTTGCATCTCCAAGGCCTTTCTTCCTTCTCCAAGCTTTAGTGCACTCTTCAAGGCAAGATCTAGCTCAAAAACGGATATGGTGGCTAGGGTTTGGCGTTCTGGGGTAGAGATGCAGTAAAGGAACCCTAGGGAGGAGAATGAGACGTTTAAATAGGCTCCAAGTCCGGATTTAGGGTTTTCCTTTCTCAGGCCTGACTCGCCGAGTCACCTTGGCCGACTCGCCGATTCGGTCGCTTACACCTCAACTCGGATCCCGCTCGGACTCGCCGAGTCCCACCTTGGACTCGCCGAGTCTCCCCTTAAAATTTGGGGTTTTCTTTCCTTTCTTGGCTTTCCAAACTTTGGGTGTTACATAAGGTCAAATGCTTCAAATTAAATTTATAGGATATTATTTTGATTTCAATATGATTTTGTGGATTTAAAAATATTTATGGTTGAATTGGATTTGTTTTTAATTTTGATTTATGCTCCATTTTAGATTTTAAATGTTGTTTATATATTTTTTATAACTATTTAAGAAATTAATTCGATTATTTTATAAAACAGACACTTGAATTCACTAAAAAATAAGACAAAAGGGTAAAATAGTCATTTTTATAATTCAACACAACAATTCAAAGGTTTCAATCAAACAACATGTTAAACATTTGGATCTTAAAATTTTTTATCCTCTTAGAAATTCAGACCTCTTAAAAGTTCAAATCTTAAAAATTCAGATCCTGTCAAACAACCCCTAAGTTTAACATTTATTTTTATACATAAAATAGTTAAATATAATGCAATTATTTTGGGGCCCTGCAGGGTATTCAAGACGGAACTCCCCACCCCAAAACCCGAAAAAAATTATAAATTACCCCCATATGGAAACGGGGTCTTGTAGGGTCAGTGTCCCACGGAGATTTTTGACAGTCATACCCATGAGTTTGATTTTCTAATTCATTAGAGCCTTTTAGTTTGGAAGAAATTTTCAGTTTTACCGGGTAAATCTGCAAAAAAAGGTAAAATCGAAAAAAAAATTACAAATATCCGGTATTAATGAATCTAAAATCAACGAAATGTTAGATGCTTACATTTCTATCAAACTTAAGTGGTTTTATGCCATTATTCCTATAACAATCAAATATGTGTGCATAGTTGACTTTTAGGGTTTATGATGACATAAAAATCATTAAGCTTGGTAGAAATGTATGCAAGGATTTTAGGTTCATTAATTCAAGATACTTGCAATTTTTTTTATTCTTTGTTGTATTTCTGGTTCATTAAACCCTTTAGATTTGCGAGAAATTCTTAGTTTTACCTTTCTTCTGCTAATAAAACTCCTTATAATTGATTTTTTTGGTTTAAACAAAAAATCAAATATATATATATATATATATATATATATATATATATATATATATATATATATATATATATATATATATATATATATATATATATATATATATATATATATATATATATATATATAATCAATTGCATGAGAACATACAACCTCTGACTAAAGTTACAGTTTACTATTTTTTTCCTGATGAAAAAAGGCCATGGAAGTGGAGATGAACTAAAAGGATCCACCATTTCAAAAGTCATGAGTATTACTTATGACCATTTTCGTAACACTTTAGAAGAGTTTCTTTTATTGGTAGCTTTGCAATAACAAGAATCATTTCCCGATGAAACAAAAGGCATGTGGTGTGCTCCATTTGCACTCCTAGCTACTTTCTTTATTACGAACTTATCATTGTTGCCTCCCATTAGTACATGAAAATGAATAATTTTTTATTTAAAATCTTTTGTTAGATTCTCTAATTACTATCAATTTTATAAGTGTTAGTAATATAAAAAGATACACGTCTCTCTTGGTTGGTGATAATGGAGAACAACGTCTTTCAGCCTCTGATCTCCGATCGGAATTCATCGGTTCTAGATTCTTAAAACAAATTATGGGAATACCTTAATATTTATGAATAATGATGAATTTAACGACATGGGTCCTTAGGAATTAATTCGAGGGTGACACGTTTGATGACTTATCTTGATCATGATTGTCATAAACGAATTATAAATTGTAATCAAATCAAATCAGATCTTTGTATGGTTTTTTTTTATTATTATCTATCAATAGTCAACAACTAATTATATAGAAATAAAATCATCTTGAAATGTACAAAATTAAAAGAAAATAATAGTAATGAATAGTAGAAGAAGGTGACATGCATGGGTTGAGCCGTTGAGGTGTATGTATTGTCTCCATGCCTTTTGATGTTTTGAATTTAGAAAAAGACGGGAGAAAGCTACAATGTATATGGAGGGATACCAATTAATGAAAACAGGCCAAAACGAAAAAAAAATAATAATAATAATTAGCACCTAACATACAACTATTAAATTCTAGCATAAATTACAAATAATGACCCAATACTTTTCTATTTTTTTTATTTAAACCTAAATTTTTTGTTCATTTCCAAGAAAATTCTCAAGAGGGTACCTTTTTGGTTGGCAAATTAAGCTCGTTTTCAAGTTAACTCCTATCTTTAACAATTTGACATTATTAGATAATTAAGGATTCATATTATTGTATTTATCAACTCCTCTGTTATAGGAGTATATCTTGTATAATTTGTTGTTATCTTGAATATAAATACATAAACACACACACACGTTATTTGGTGTGGTTTTTCAATTATAACCTCTTATATGGTATCAACCAAATATCGCCATTCTCTTCTGTCCTCCCTCGTTAACCCTACTTTCTGTCTTCTTCTTCCTGGTACCTTCAATGTCAACATCACAAGATGGAACCTTCTCCATGAACACGCTTCTTCACATGATTCCAATCAAGTTGTGTTCCACAAACTATCTCTTATGGCACAATCAAATGCTCCCTTTTCTTTCTTATCAAAAACTAATGCCTCACATTACAGGAGACTCCATTGCCCCTCCAACTACCATTCTCGTTGATAATAAGCAAGTTCCAAACCCTACTTATACTTCTTGGCATGAGTTGGATCAAAAAGTTGTGATTCTTCTCAACTCTTCTCTCACAGAAGAGGCAGCGGCTGAAATCCTTGGTCTTACCACAGCTCGTGCCATCTGGCCTGCTCTAGAGAACGCCTACAGCAACTCTTCTGTTGAAAGAATCCATTCTCTACGGGATTCTCTTCGACAAATGTCAAAAGGTACTTCCTCTGTCTCTAAATATGGTCGAAAGTTCAAGAGTGTGTGTGACCAACTTACTACCATAGGGCAGCCGGTTGATGAAATGGATAAACTCCATTGGTTCCTTTGTGGGTTAGGTGCTTCTTTTAAAAATTTTTCCACAGCCATTCGCACAACCAAACCTGCACCAGTTTTTCGTGATTTACTCTCTCAGGCGGAGAGTCATGAGATCTTTATTCAGTCTATACATGGCACCACCACTCCTCCTGTTGCTTTTGACTCTCAACAGTCTTGTTCTACTACATCTCGAGGCCGTCCGCAATCCTACTCAAGAGGAGGAGGTTCTCGTGCTTCTTCTAATGGTGGTAGGGGTCGTGGGGGCAGGCGTCCCTCCATTGTCAACTATGTCGAACAAATGGTCACTATGCATCCTCATGTCCCAATCTACATACGTATGCTTCAAATGCTTCAAACTCGGATGCCAATCTTGCACAAGCCTTCCACTCCCAGTGCCATGTTACTCAACGAAACCCGGACTGGTATGTTGACTCTGGTGCCACAGCTCATATGATACCTTCATCAGAAAATGTTTCTTCTTCGACTCCTTATTCGGGTACTATGCATGTCACTGTTGGTAATGGTGCTAAACTCTCTATTTCTCATATGGGTCGTTCTAATCTTTCTAATAAACTCGAATTACGTGATGTATTGGTTATTCCCAAGCTCACTAAAAATCTTTTGTCTATTAGTAAACTCACCATGGATCATCCGGTTGATGTTCTATTCTCTCAACCATTTTTTTATATTTAGGACAGGCAAGCAAGAAGGTGATAGCTCAAGGAACATGTGAAGAGGGACTCTATGTGCTTCGTGATTGTTAAACCGCTTTGGCTGCAGTTTCTAGTGTTTCTAAGAAGGATTCTTTTGAATTATGGCACAATCGACTTGGACATGTTTCCTTTGATGTTATTTCTTTTTTGAACAAATTAGGTGTTTTACATGTTACTTCAGTTTTACCTAAACCAAACATTTGCAAACCTTGTCAGCTTTCTAAGTGACACCGATTACCATTTGAATTAAATTCTAAACGCTCTCTATTTCCTTTAGATTTAATTCATTGTGACTTGTGGGGACCAGCACCTGTTTCCTCAAATGGCTATCTATATTATCTAGTTTTCATTGATGATTACTCACGTTTCACATGGTTCTACCCGTTGAAAACTAAATCAGGTTTCTACTCGGTATTAACAGCCTTTATCAAACTTGTGCAAACTCAATTTTCCAGAAAAATCAAAGTTTTTCAAAGTGATGGTGGCACTGAATTTGTTAACAACACTGTTCGAACTATCCTTGAAGAAAATGGCACTTTTCACCGATTATCTTGTCCTTACACCCCTCAACAAAATGGACGTGCTGAACGAAAGCACCGTCACATTGTTGAAATAGGATTGGCTATGTTATTTCATGCTCATGCACCTTCATCTTATTGGGTAGATGCTTTTATTTCAGCAGTGTTCATCATAAATCAATTGCCTACCAAATTTCTCTCCCACAAGTCACCATTCCAGCTCCTCTACAATCGAATGCCATCTTATGAAAACTTTCAGACTTTTGGATGTCGAGTGTATCCTTATCTACGAGATTATTCAGCAAACAAGCTCTCTCCAAGAAGTATTTCATGCATTTTTCTTGGTTATCACTCACAATATAAAGGCTTCAAATGTCTTGATCCATCATCCTCTAGAATCTACATCACTCGACATGCAAGGTTTGATGAAACCTCTCTTCCATTTACGGGTTCCACAAATTCTCAACATTTTTCAAGCTGGCCTTTATACGCCTATGTTGACGATGACACTCCCGATTTACTGCAACAACCTCCTGTTGACGCAACCAGGTCTGATTCATCAACTTCCCCGCCAAGTCCGCAACCATATGAGTCTGTTTCATCTCCTCCTTGTGGATTATGTAGACCTGATATCGACTCAACCATAGTTGTGTCTACACCAGCCCAAATTCAAACTGATGCTCCTTCTGCACCTCCAATTACCCACGAGCCTCCTGCCCTTGGATCATCAAGTTGTCATCCTATGCACACTCGGTCTAAATCAGGAATTAGTAAAACACGATATCTTCCTGATTTTACCTACTTCATCACTCACGCTCTACATGTTGCTCTTCTTTCTTCCTCGCCACCCAAAGGATTTAAATCAGCAGCCAAAAATCCTCAATGGATGGCTGCCATGCATGAAGAAATGGATGCCTTGAAGCAAAATAATACATGGACTTTAGTTCCGCGTCCACCTACTTCCAATGTTGTTGGATCTAAATGGGTGTACCGCACTAAATACAAATCAGATGGATCCGTTGAACGACTCAAAGCTCGCTTAGTTGCTCAAGGGTTCACTCAAATTCCCGGGATCGATTATTCTCACACCGTTAGTCCAGTAGTAAAAGCCTCCACGGTCCGTATAGTTCTCTCTCTTTCAGTATTACATAAATGGCGCTTACATCAATTTGATGTCAAGAACGCCTTCTTACATGGATGTCTAAATGAAACCGTATTTATGGAGCAACCACCTGGTTTTGTTGATCCTCAACTCCCCAATCATGTTTGCAAACTCTCCAAAGCCTTATATGGCCTAAAGCAAGCTCCCAGAGCTTGGTTTCATCGTTTAAGTACATTTCTACTTTCAAATGGATTTCTTTGCAGTCGTGCTGATCCTTCTTTGTTTATCTATGCTCGGAATTCATGCATCATGTACTTACTCGTGTATGTGGACGAATTGATTCTTACTGGTAACAATGAATCTGTTCTCACTTCCTTCACCACTCGTCTTCATCAAGAATTTGCAATCAAAGACTTAGGTGATTTAAACTATTTTCTTGGTCTAGAAGTCAGCTACACGGATGATGGACTCTTTTTAAGTCAATCCAAATATGCCACAGACATCCTTACTCGCAGTGATCTCTTAGATTCTAAACCTATGTCTACTCCACTTGCAACTCATGCAGTCCTCACGTCAAATGGATCTCCCTTCAAAGATATCACTGAAAGGTCAAGCCTTGAAATATGATAATGTTTTAAAACAGACTCAGCGTCAGCACGTATCTCAACATCAGTGTCAGCACGTCAGCAGCTCAGTTTGTAATAGTTTAGTTTATTCAGTGCTTTGTAACAAATCTTGTATTTATCCTGTTTCCTTAGTTATCTTGATTTATTAGCTGGCGTATCCCTGAATTGTAGGGATCGTCTAGAATAGCAGTATATATTATTTTGTATAGGTTTGTGAATGATCACGCCTTTCACAAACCCTAATCGTCGCTTTGTGCACACGATAATCTCTTTGTGAGATTATCTTTCTTAGTGAAAGTTTTTCTTCGTGAATTTCTCTTGTTCTTATTCATAGTCATTGTTTGATATTTCGATTGATCTAAAGGCCTCTTCAATTGGTATCAGAGCAGGTTTCTTTTATCAAACAAATGGCTTCATCTTCTTCTTCATCAAACTCGTCAAATCATCCTTCTGCTAAAATCCCTCCTTTCGATGAAACTAACTTTGCTATGTGGAAAATAAAGGCTCTGTATGCCTTGGAGTCTGTTGATGAAGACATGCTGGACATCCTTGAAAAAGGTCCTTATGTTCCGATGTATCAGCCTCTTAAAAATAATGTTCCTGATGGCACTATGAAGAAAACTCCAAAAGAAAACTGGACGGCAGACGACAAGAGAAAACATGGTTTGGATGTTCGTGCTCGTGCTGCTATCAGCTACTCATTGCCATACAACATCTTTGGGCTGGTTCAAAATTGCATCTCAGCAAAAGTGATGATGGATACGCTGACTGTATCTTTTGAAGGAACTGAAGAAGTCAAGGCTACTCAAATAAATGATCTTAACCGAAGGTATGAACATTTTTTTGCTAAGAAAGGTGAAACTTTGACTCAAACTTTTAACAGATTCAATACTCTTGTTAATGATCTTCGGAGACTAGATCAGTTGAAGCATAGAACTGTTCTAGTGCAAAAGTTTTTGGATTCTCTAGGTGCAGGTTGGGAGAATCATGTTGATGTGCTGAAAAATAGTGAGAAGATCCACTCTATGGACTTACAAAGTCTCTATGGAAATCTTCGATACTATGAAGAATCCAAGCTACAAAGAAAGGAACTGATGAAAGATTCTCAGCGTGAATCTTCTGTAGCCCTGTTCTCCAACAAAAAGCTGGTGTCAGATTCAGACACTGAAAGTGATTCAGACACTGATTCATCTAAAACTAACACTGATGATCTTGAAAAGGTTGTAGCCAGTGCAGCTTTGATTGTGAAGACCTTTGAAAAATCAGGTCGAAACTTCTCAAAATTTCAAAAGAAGATTGGAGGAAATTTCTCAAAAGGGTCAGGAGCTGATAAAAGGCATGGTGCTGATAAGAAAGAGAAGGCTCAGTGCTTTAACTGTGGGAGCACTGATCATTTTGCAAAGGATTGTAAACAAAAGAAACAAGGCTCAGATGAATACTGGAAGCAGAAGTACAACAAGCTGATTGAGAAGCTGAAAGCTGAAAACTTGGAGCATAAAGTGCTTGTAGCTGAAGAAGAAAAATGGAAAACTGATGAAGAGTCATCAGATGATGAAGTCAAGTGTCTCATGGTCAAAATAGAGGACCCGGATATTCCTGATAAAGACAAAAGTACTTTTGACACTGATATGTCTGATGCTGAAAATTCCAGGAAGCACGACATTGACTCTTCTTCAATGTACCAGGTTAAAAACTTTGTTTCTTATTCAATGAATGAAAAAATCAAAATGTTTGAGTATTTGGGTGTCATTAATTCTAAGAAGAATCAAACCATAAGAAATTTGCAAAATCAAATTGATCTTCTTGAAACTGATATATCCATGAAAAATAGCATTATTGAGTCCACTCAAGAAAATCTTAGAATTACTAGTTTGTCAAATTCATCCTTGTCTGCTGAAATTGACAATGTTAAAAATCTTTTGATCAAAGAACAAACTGTGCTTCACACTTGGGCTAAATCTCATAAGAATGCCAATTATATTATTTCAGCTCAAATTCCACATTCTTGTGAGAAAATTCTTGGGGGTAATTTTGCAGAAGCTGAAAAGGTTTTTAAATCACAAGAAAAGGAATCTGAGGTCTATTCCATGAATGAGATGAAAAACAATTTCAAAAATAAGTTTGTCAGTAACTCTTTTATGAATCAAAGTTTAATTGATGAATATTGTACTATTAATTCTGATGGTATTACTGAGTGTAATGTTGAAATTACCGGAATTGATCCTACCTCTTATCCTGCACATCTTGTTAGACCAACCCCTCTAACTGAGAATATTATTGCTTTTCCTATCTCTAATGGAGTGTTTCATGCTGTTCATGAACAACTCAAGCACTTCCCTGATTGCAATCCATCTGTGAATGAGTCAAAATCAGATACTGATAGTTCATCTCCTAACACTGATCAAATTCCTTCTGACACTGAACTCAGTCGTGACTCAGTGATAAACAAAAGGACTCAAAGCTCTATTGGTGAATCTTACATTTCAAAATGTGTTAAATCAAAAAATTTGCTCACCAAGAAGAACTTTGGACTAGAGTTTGTTACAGATGTGGTGACTCCTCTCACAAGATCAGTGAATGTTCTTTTGATAAATCATCCTCAAGAGCTGAAAATATTAAAGTTAGGAATGAAAAATGGACTCTTAAGTCAAACTCTTTAAACTGTCTTCCTAAGGAATGTTATAATTTATTATCAAATAACTTTGTGAATGACCCATCTTTGAATGGGTCAGTGTGTTCTAACTAGTTTCTCAGCACTGCAGGGTCAGGAGCATCTTTGGTACTTAGACAGTGGTTGTTCAAGGCATATGACAGGATCAAAGTCTCTCCTGGAAGATTATGTTAAGAAAACTGGTCCTGCAGTTACTTATGGAGACAATGGAAAGGGGTTCACTAAGGGATATGGAAACATAAAATGCAATAACGTGGTTTTCCAAAACGTTTCATATGTTAAGGGTCTCAAACACAACCTTATTTCTATCAGTCAATTGTGTGATGCTGACTATGAAGTTCACTTTACAAAGAAAGAAGGAAGAGTTGTAAACACTGACAAGAACATCGTACTCTCAGCAAGTAGAAAAGATGATATATATGTTCTTGACATGTTCTCAAGTGACAAGGCACTGATGCATTGTTTCTTTACAAAATCTCAGACGAATCTTACCTGGATTTGGCACAAAAGGTTTTCTCATCTGAACTTCAAGAATCTATCCAAGATATCCAATCAAGACCTAGTTAGAGGGCTCCCAAAATTCAGCGTTGTGAAAGACAAGATGTGTTCAGCGTGTGAACAAGGAAAACAAACCAAGTCCTCTTTCAAACCCAAGTCATGTTCCAATATATCAGTCCCTCTTCATCTACTCCACATGGACTTGTTTGGACCTATTCCTGTTCGTTCTCTAGGTGGAAATAAGTATACTCTAGTGGTCGTTGATGAGTTCACTCGATTTACATGGGTAGTTTTCTTGAAGAAGAAAAGTCATGCTGCACAGGAAATCATCTCACTGATTCGTAAAAACGAGACACTGACAAGTCTTAAAGTTAAGCAACTAAGAAGTGATCATGGCACTGAGTTCCGAAACTCAACTCTTGAAGAATTTTGTGATCATAAAGGAATTGGACAAAACTTCTCAGCTCCTCGTACTCCTCAGCAAAATGGTGTTGCTGAACGAAGAAATAGAACACTGATTGAGGCAGGAAGGACCTTGATGATCCATGCTGGTCTTCCTATGTCGTTTTGGGCTGAAGATGTCAATACAGCATGTTTTACTCAGAATCGATCTCTAATTCACAAGATTCACAAGAAGACTCCATATGAAATGCTGAAAGATCGAAAACCAGATGTATCCTTTTTTCATGTGTTCGGATGCATTTGTTATATTCTAAATCAGCGTGACCCAAGATCCAAGTTTGAACCTAAAGCTGATAAAGGTATTTTTGTTGGGTACTCATCTATTTCAAAGGCTTTTCGTGTTTTTCATGTGAACAGGCAATGTGTTGAAGAATCCATTCATGTGAAGTTTGATGAGGAATCATACACTGATGAAAAAGTCACTCATTCTCCTTCTATCTTTCAAGAGCTTCTCTCTTGTCCATTCGATGAAGCACCTTGTGCTGAAGAGATGACCGATTCTTCTGATCCTATCATTCCAGTTCCATGTCCCTTGAATCAAGATATTGCAGCCACAACAACAGATAACTCATTAGGTGCTGATGAAACCCTTGAAGCTGAAGACTCTCCTGAAACTGATAATGTGTCAGTGTCTATCTCTCCGGAATCAGCATCAGTCATTGAACATCGAGATCATCCTGTTGATCGAATTATAGGGAATATTCATGATGGTGTCCGAACCAGATCTAGTGTACTTAATAACTTTTGCATGTATGTTAACCTTGTTTCAATGATCTTACCTGATAAAGTACACACAGCTCTTCAAGATGCTGATTGGATCAAAGTCATGCAAGAAGAACTGAATGAGTTTGAAAGGCACAAAGTTTGGACTCTTGTCCCAAGACCATCCGGGAAGACTATCACTGGAACTCGATGGGTCTATCGTAACAAGGTTGATAAAGATGGAATCATCACTCGCAACAAGGCAAAGCTTGTAGCTCAAGGTTTTACTCAGATTGAATCTATCGACTACGGGGAAACTTTTGCCCCAGTTGCTCGCATTGAAGCTATCAGGCTGTTTCTCGCATACGCATCCTACATGAACTTCATTGTCTATCAGATGGATGTGAAAACAACATTCCTTCATGGTGTGTTAGAAGAAGAAGTGTTCCTAAATCAGCCCCCAGGCTTTGTGGACAAAGAACATCCTGATTACGTGTACCGGTTAGACAAAGCTGTTTATGGACTGAAGCAAGCTCCCAGGGCTTGGTATGAGACGCTGACATCGTATCTGCTTGAAAATGGATACAGACGAGGAGCAATCGACAACACTCTCTTCATCAAAAACAAAGGCTCAGATATGGTTCTTGTTCAAATTTATGTCGATGACATTATTTTTGGCTCTCCAAATGAGACACTAAGCAAGGAATTTGCAGAGATCATGTCTCAAAGGTTCGAAATGAGCATGATGGGCAAGATGACCTTTTTCTTAGGTCTTGAGGTTTAGCAACAAAAGACAGGTATTTCCATTTGCCAAAGTAAATATATTTCTGACCTGCTTGCTAAGTATTCTCTCAGTGACTGCAAACCAGCATCTACCCCAGTATCCAAGACTGATAAGATACACGCTGATCCAACTGGAACTGATGTCAATCACTCTCTGTATCGAGGAATGATTGGATCCCTCTTATATCTCACAGCAAGTCGTCCTGATATCATGTTTGGAACCATTCTCTGTGCTCGATTCCAAGCTAATCCCAAAGAATCTCATCTCATGGCTGTCAAACGTATTTTTCGATACTTAAAGGGAACTCAAAACCTTGCACTGTGGTATCCTCGCGACTCAGCATTTGAACTTTATGGATACACTGACTCAGATTATGCAGGATGCAATTTAGACAAAAAGAGTACATCTGGTGGATGTCACTTCCTTGGTAACCGTCTCATCAGCTGGTCTAGCAAGAAGCAAACATCAGTTGCCATCTCAACTGCAGAAGCTGAGTATGTTGTCGCTGGGAGATGTTGTGCTCAGCTCTTATGGATTCAAAATCAGCTTCTCGACTATGGGTTCAAGTTCTCAAAGACTCCCATCTATTGTGACAACACCAGTGCCATTCAGATCATACAAAATCCTGTTCAGCACTCAAAAACAAAGCATATCGAGATCAGACATCACTTCATCAGAGATAATGTTGAAAAAGGAAAAGTTGTTCTTGAACATGTCAAGACTTCGGAGCAACTTGCTGACATCTTCACAAAGGCACTGGATTCTCAATCAACTGCTTACATTATTGGAGAACTGGGAATGATTTCCTTGTAATTAATTTTGATGTACAATTGTGCTAATGTTTGATTTTGTCTTATAAGCTGATGTACATTGTGCTGATGATGACATACTGATGATATTTGCCTCTGAGCACTTTGGTTTGATTTCTTATCTTTATCTCTTCTTCAAGTCTTCTAAATAAAAGTTGAATGATTCACTGTATTAAACCATACACTGATAACGACTTGAAACTCTTTGCCGATGGTTAGATCAAAACACCAAGATCTATCACACGCAACTACCCCTTCTCACCAATCTTACACTAACTCTGTGATTCAGTGTGCCAAAACACACACTGATGAGAATCTAAAATCTTTGTCGATGGTTAGATCAAAACACCAAGATCTATCACACGCAACTACCCCTTCTTACCAATCTTACACTGATTTTGTGATTTAGTATGCAAAAACACACGCTGATGAGAGTCTAAGAATCTTTGCCGATGGTTAGACCAAAACACCAAGGTTTATCACACGCAACAATCCATTCTTTACCCTCCTATTATTCAGTGTCTAATGATTCAGTAAGATAAACCACTCACTGATGAAGTCACAAAACTCTGTGCCGATGGTTAGCTAATGTAACTAGTATCTATCACACGCACCAATCTCCTTGCTAGCCCTGAATAAGCAAGTTGTACCTTGAATTAACGGAGAAATATCTTCAGCATGTAACTTCTGTGACACTGAGCTCAGCGCTTCCGCAAACACTGATTGACGTTTCACATTCAGTCAACGGCTCTTTTATCCAACGGCTATATTCTACTCTGACAGATTGTTACGATGCGTCGTTATCCTTAATGACGATAATCAAGCAGGTCAGAAGATAATCATCACCTTTTTAATGAAGATAATCATTACCTTTTAAAACCCCCTTTTTCATTCCATATTTAATCCTCTTTCTCCCTTGGTTTAATTTTTCCTTCCAAAACCTTGCACTTCTCTCAAAAACCCTAGAATTCTCAAATACTCTCCAATGGCGGCATCTCTGTTCACATACTCCTCAACCTCTCGAAGAGTCGTTCCTGCCCCAAACTCTCCTCCACTTCCCATTCACATCAAGGCCACCAATGTAGTCTTCAACCCTGACATTCCAGAGGTTCATCGAGGTCTTGGACTCGATGATTTCGTAAATTTCTTGGCTTCTTGTCGCCTTCGATATGCTATCAGTGATGTCCCGTCCGAGTTCTTCCCTGAGCAAGTCTGTGAGCTTTACTACACTGCAACCGTTAATGAAGAAAATAATGCCATCACCGGAACCATTGGCCATGGAAGACACTCCGTCTTCATCACCGCAGAACTTCTCAGTGCTGCTTTAAGGCTACCAATTTTCGAACCCTTCTCTGAACCTCCTACTATTGAAAGATGTAAACGCATGTTTGATCAACTGGGCTATGATCATTCAAAGGCTGGAACTCGCTCAGCTCTTATTTTGTGTCAGTGCATGACCCCAGGCTGGAAGTTTTTCACTGGTGCCTTATGCAAGTGTGTGGGTCACAAGTATCGCAGTGGTGACCAACTGAGCAATTATGAGCAACAAGTTGTCTGCTCCCTTCTTCTAAACAAAAGGCTGGATTATGGGGCACTATTCTTTGATCAGCTTGTTCAGCTTCTACGTGCAAATGTGCGTGCTGATCATGTTCCCTTTCCACGCTGGATCGCCTTGGTATTCGACAAGTTCTTCGCTGCTGACTACTTTTCTCACTCTGGGAATCCAATCCAATGCCCTCGAATGTCAGTTCATATGTATCAGGATGATCCTTTGGATTCTGACATTGGAATCTCCGATCGGATGAGAGAATGGATTGCCAATCCATACACTGTGCCTTCTCTCACCGCTAACACTGATGAAGGAGGTGCTGATGGTAATCATCTGGATCATGCTGATCAAGAGGTGGAACATCATGATGGCGATCACTTCTCCCCTCAACTGTCTCATCACATCATCTCGGACTCTGGCAAAGTCTCCTCAGCACCACATGATTCCGTGCCTCAGGGGGAGCATCCATCTCAGGGGGAGCATCAATCTCAGGGGGAGCATCCCTCATAGGGGGAGTATCAGTCTCAGGGGGAGCATCCGTCACCAGCAGCTCACCATTTCTCTCCAAGGATGCCTCCTAGCTCTCCAGTTGCCCCAGGTACCTCAATGGTTCAACTTCCGGCTTCAGCATTTTCAGAACTGATGTCACTGACTCGGGACAAGAGTCAGCGTCTGCTTCGAATTGAGGCTGATGTCCAACAAATCAAGGAGGTTCTCTTACTTACTCCTCCCGCTAGTCCCACCTTTGATGATGTTCAAAAAGGGGGAGATACTGATGATGATGCTGATGCTGATGATCATGCTGATGGTGAACCAAATGCTGGTGAACCAAATGCTCATGCTGATGGTGAACCAAATGAGAAAGACACAGAACATGCTGCTGACAACACTATCATTCAGCATGAATCTCCCAACCCCATTCGTGAATCTGATTCTGCGGGGCATAATAGTCCAGCAGCTACTGAAAAATTGTTTGAAGACAGTGAGCATGATGAAGAGCATGATGAACCTGATCACGAATGTCAAATTCTTGACATGAACTTCATTGATCCTCTCATTCCAGTTCAGCAAGAAAGCTCAGATGACCTTGAAGAATCTCATCCGATACTAGCTGATGATATTGCTGATCCCATCATTCCGGTCCAAGGAGAGGATTCAGACGTTGCCAGTGAAGAATCTCATCCGTTGTCTCGAAAGCGGAAGGCAGTAGATACTGACTTGGATCATTCTCAAACTGATAATTCTTCGTCTGTGAAGAAACCCAAGTCCATTGTCAGTATTTCAAACCTTGCCACTGAATGGAACATGTCCCCTGACCAAGTCAAGCAAATTCTTGATGAAACCAATCGATCTCAGCTTCTAAAGAACATTGCTCAAGCTGATGAATCCCTTATTCAGCACAAACTTCAGGCCAAGGGATCGTTTGAAGCTCAGATGCAGAAGTTCCTGGAATTTCAGTCCAAGGCTCAGTCTTCTCAACCTCCTACTGGCTCTAGTAAGCCTAAGGCTGACAGTGTTCTTGACCGGATTGATCGAAAGAGATTTGAAGATGTTTTTAATCGGCGAATGTGTGGTGACAAGATCATCAAGGTCAAAGCTTCCAAACCTCGAAACGAGAAAATCCTTTCGTTGCTGATTACTCGTCAAGGTCCTCAGGATTCATATACTGAGTTTGTCAAAAGAGATGAGCTGATCAGATATGGGTTTACGGAATGGATGGAACTGCTCGATCTAGCATCCAAGGAAACCTCAGCTCACTCTTCCGAACTGACTTGTGCTCTTCATTTACTGATAAAGAAGGTTCGGCGTTTGGATCTTGTTCCTAAAGAACGACCTCAACATCAAGGCCAAAGGTCGTCAGTTCCTAGATCTCGAAGGACCAAGTTTCATGTTGATGGTGAAGATGTATTGGTTCTAGACTTCGGTGCTGATGTGATTAATAATTCTCTTCCTCTCGGTGTTGATCCGGTTCAGCATCAATTCATCTCAGCTCCTGAACACGGGATGTTCTACCTTGATAAAAACAGGAGGATGTGCTTTCAGCGCACTACTGAGATTCCAAAAGCTCCAACCACTCACCTTGTTGGCTTAAGGCAAATGTGCATGAGTCATCAAGATCTATCCGGAGAATTTCACATTCTTATCGCCATGGAGCTGCTGAACAGAAGACAGGAGTTGCTAGACAGTCCTTACTGGCCAGTTAAAATTGAAGCTGAAGCTGAGTATGAAGAATTCCTTTCCAGGGGTGTCTTAATTTAGTTTGTTTTGAACATCATCATATTGGGGGAGATTGAAAGGTCAAGCCTTGAAATATGATAATGTTTTAGAGCAGACTCAGCGTCAGCACGTATCTCAGCATCAGTGTCAGCACGTCAGCAGCTCAGTTTGTAATAGTTTAGTTTATTCAGTACTTTGTAACAAATCTTGTATTTATCCTGTTTCCTTAGTTATCTTGATTTATTAGCCGGCGTATCCCTGAATTGTAGGGATCGTCTAGAATAGCAGTATATATTATTTTGTATAGGTTTGTGAATGGTCACGCCTTTCACAAACCCTAATCGTCGCTTTGTGCACACGATAATCTCTTTGTGAGATTATCTTTCTTAGTGAAAGTTTTTCTTCGTGAATTTCTCTTGTTCTTATTCATAGTCATTGTTTGATATTTCGATTGATCTAAAGGCCTCTTCAATCACTCTTTATCGTTCTTTAGTAGGAGCTCTCCAATATTTGACCATCACACGATCTGATCTTTCTTATGCTGTTAATCAAGCCAGTCAGTTTCTTCATTCTCCAACTAATGATCATTATCAAGCTGTTAAACGCATCTTGCGATATGTCAAAGGCACTATTACGTTTGGTCTTACTTTTCGCCGGCCACATACAAACACCATTTTGGGTTATTCTGATGCCGATTGGGCTCGTTGCATTGAAACACGCCGCTCAACATATGGTTATTCAATCCTTCTTGGTGGCAATCTAGTCTCTTGGAGTGCTAAGAAGCAACCAACTGTATCTAGATCTAGTTGTGAATCAGAATATCGAGCGATGGCTAACACGACAGCCGAGATTGTTTGGATCACTCATCTCTTACGGGAATTACATGTTTTACCACCTGATCGACCAACTTTGCTATGTGATAACAAAAGTGCTTTATTTATGACACAAAATCCGGTCTCAAACAAACGTGCTAAACATATTGATCTCGGTTATCACTTTGTCCATGAACTTGTTGCTTCTGGTAAACTCTATAGCAAGTTCGTCCCAACCAAGCTTCAGGTGGCTGACATTTTCACCAAGAGTCTTCCACGACCTCAATTCGAACAATTTCGTTCTATGTTTCATCTCGGTCCACCACCCATTTGCTTGAGGGGGATATTAGATAATTAAGGATTCATATTATTGTATTTATCAACTCCTCTGTTATAGGAGTATATCTTGTATAATCTGTTGTTATATTGAATATAAATACATAAACACACACACGTTATTTGGTGTGGTTTTTCAATTATAACCTCTTATAGACATTTTTCTGGTTTGAACCTAATTGTTATTTTGTGATATTCTATGATGATTTAATAATGAGTTTGTGGTGATTTGAGGATGAAACATGCCCTTGGACCAACAATACAATTTCTAACCAATAAACTCCGGTTTATGTATGTGGACACATCATATAATGCATACATAGATATGAGTACTATGAGTTGTGACATGTTTGACCTGTTTAATACATCACGCCTCTTGCAATTCCATGAATAATTTCATCCTCGTATGATTGCATGTCAATAAACATGTCTCATCCCCCACTTAACACATTTCTAACAGCTAGAATAGTTAACACCCTCGATAAACTTCAAAAACCTCAGAGAATATCCAGACCACACAAACTAACCAAAAACATGTAAAAGGCATAAATGATGAAACATACTCGCGAACATGCTAAGTGTATAAGTTACGAACTTCAAAAACCTAATAAAATGTCTAGATCATATAAAGTTATCTCACCCATGAACTCAGGCATGAAATGAAACATATATACGATAATTTAACATCTTTGATGTCATTTAGCATGCGATATCATAAAATGAAAATTACATTTAAACATATAAATTTATCATATCCTTGTCACTATAAACGCATCATCAAAGCATCAAACATCATGATCACCATTAACTCATCATATAGTAGCAATTACGTTTAAGCCGGAAAAAGATCTTTTTAAAAATAGAAAATATTAGGTCTTTTGTGAAAATATTATGTTTCATAAATATTTAATAGAAATAACTAATTAGTAAATAAATATAAATATTTAAAAGTAAAATATAATAGGTGAGGTAAATGAGATATGATTAAAGGAGGAGTGGTTAAACGGACAAGCCGAAAACTTTAGCCAATTAAAGAAAGCTATGTCTTTAATAGTATTAAGTGATGATAAGTTGTCGATCCAAAGAAAAAGACTATAATAATAACAATCATAAATAAATAAATACATAAAAACTTATATTGAACATGCTCTAAGCAAAGTGAAAAATACCTCACTTTTTGAAGATTTTCTTAAAAGAAAAAAAAAAAGTTTAAATGAACCCCAATGACACACATGTTTCATCGTTGGGTTTTTTTTAGCAATACCAAAAAAAAGGTTTAAACCCAAAATCTAGAACATGTTTTGAGTATTGTACTATGCAGTAGCTAACCATACACAAGCCTAGAAAAATCTTTTGAGAGTTACATTAATTAGCCATAAATATTTCAATTATTTTGTGGCACCATACAATGCAAAACAAAGGGTCTATTTCAAAGGACAGGTGCATGGTTTAATGCCCATATTTCAACTTTATACGACTTACTTTTAAACAGGCACTATGGGTTTTTTAACCAAATATGGGAAAAAAAGAAATTGGTGTGGTGTAATTTAGTTGGTTTATAATAATGAAATTCAAAAAAGGTAGGAAACACATCATTGATGGCATTAAATGAAGTTACCAACTAAAGTTAAGGATTACCCATTCTTAACGACACCCATGACTTGCTTCATTTCAATTTTCAAGTACATGATAATTCTAGTTTAAACTTTGAAAAATGACATTTCTAGTACCAATTTGGAAAATAGCTTATTTGGTTCAATTAATTGCTTATCAAACTGTTTCTTTTTTTTGCCAATATTCCAATAAGGATGACAGACTCACAAACCAAATTGAATAATAATTCCATAACATCTGTTACATGATAAAACAAAATAAAAACACAACTTGTTTTTCTGTTTAATCCAAATGTTATAATAATATTATAGTGTGTGGTTTTTGTGGATTTTTTGAAAAAGTTATTTGGGGCCAATGTCCTTGAGAGCACAAATCTGTTCCTCTCCCATTGCTGACATAACAGTCACAACCAGGTCCTTCCCCTCTCCAAATCCATCCTTTATCTGTGCATCAACATCAACATCAATCAATCTCATTCAAAATTAATCACACAATAAAAAGAAAAGACCCACAAAAGCTCCACCACACGCAACTCAATGAACACCACAAAAAGGGTATTCATGTCTTTTGCACAAACAAGACCCCCACCCTGTATTCTACATTCTTGGGGGGGACAAAAGTTATATTCTATTATAAGTTTCAGTCAAATGCACATCAAACACAGTAGAATCTATATAATGGATTCTACATTTCTACTTCACTTTTTCAGAAAATAAACAAAATAAAAAATACCTGAGTGAGGAGAGCATCATCGGTGGGGAGTTTGAGGTCATCTTTGGTGTTACCATTTTCAGTCAGCAAACTCACCTGAAAGAATATATTATTATCAAAATATAATCACAATTTTATAAAAAAAAAAAGATTCAGAGGCCAGAGTAGAGAGTATCATACAAATCCATCTTCAGAAATATCAATTAGCTGGTAATCGGTGCGATTGACATGGGGGACCTGTAAAAGAGAAAGAAAAAAAATAGTTTGATCAGAAAAATGAAGAGAATAATTACAATGACAAAAAGAAGTGATATTACATACATCACAATTATGGGATGATGGAACAATATCTTCAAGCTTTTTCCCGTTAAAAATGTCGATTGCAACAAAGTGACACTTGGCATGACCATGCTTGCCAGTCTTGGAGGTGGAAACTTCCACAACCTATTGCCATGTAAGATTTCACAATATATTAGTGATTAATATATCTTCAATATATAAATTTATAAATAAATAATATGTCTGAATTGTGATAGTAAAGAAAAATAAACAATTTAAGTAAGGGACCCATCTATAAACATTTGAAGGGCTAATGGATAGTGGAGATAGGTTGTAAAAGAAAAAGGGTTATGGAATATGGTACGATGATAAAAAAGAAGCTTATGTATGATGTATATCAGGCACATTCATATATGTACACAAGACACGTATATATACTTAAGTATGTCAAGTGTCAACAATGTGACTACTACTTTCAGTTGATGTCAGTATCTCAAGGCTAGGAAAATCAAATTTCAATTATACACAAACAAAAAGAAACCACAAGAATCTAATATAATCTAAAAGGAAGAGTGGCTTCTCACGCCACTATGGCAGTTTAGGGTTTTGCTAAATCTGTTGAAAATTTGATTGCTACATTTGATGGATCTATTAAACAAATCCCAAAAGCAAACAAAAATCTAAGCCTATAGCAAGAACAACAAAAGAAAACCCAAATTGCAACAAGAATCCTGAAAGCACCCACATACGCAATCATAGAACATCACATAATAAAATTTATATACAGCTCGATTGATTCATATGAAGCATTTCGTATTACGCAAAATCAAGACATACAAACATGTTGACTCGAAACAGACGAAAAGCAACAAAAACCCTAAACCTAAAACCATAATTGAAAAAACAATTCGACGCAAAGCAGAAAAACGCATAACCAATAGAACATGATAAAGAATACTGTCTAAAAATTAACACAGTTAAATAAAGTATATAGCTACGCAACACGAGGATTTTCCAAAAAAACTGAGATTAAAGAAAGATGTTAACCTTGCAAGCACGATTCTTGATCACGATATAACCATTCTTGCGAATGGTACCGGCTTGCTGAGGGTAAGTCTTGGAGGCTCCGGCATCGGCCTTGGACTCAAACTGATGCTCTTCGTCAGACATTTTTGATCGCTTGATTCAATTCGATGGTATAAGTAGTTAAACTCGATCAAACTGCAACGTAGCAGGAGTTTGAGCAGATGGATTGAAACCGATTATATATCTGTGTGTATAGGGTTTGCTACGTAGGGACGAAGAAGTGTTGGGCCGTGGATATTAGCTTTGAAATTACGCCGATTGACCCCTTTTTTAGGTTCCTATTCGCTTATCGCTTATCACATCTTTAAACCTTGCACGTTTTCCATATCACCATATATTTATCTTCTTGTTTAATAGTATTCATCAAATATAAAATAACGGATGATTTGATATCATGTTTTGAGCTTATTTTTAATTATATTTCTTAAGATATTGATATTGCTATTATTAAAAATTTTGTTATCATATATTAAAAGAAATGATCTCAATGACTTATATAAGAAAGCTTATCTCATATATTTTTGAAATGAATGATTTCGAAGAACATTTATTTTTGATAGTGGTTTTTCTATTTAGGTGGTTCTTCTATCATTTTCATAATCTATTTTGGTTTTTTTGTCATATGTTATATTCTCATTCAATTTATCAAATGTTATATTGTTATTTTGAATTAATTTTTTTTTCCATATGTTATTTTATGAGTTTTTTTTTAATTAAATTTTACATAATACTTTAATGTAATAATTACAATAAATTAATAGCATCTCTAACCAACTCTCATTCTCCATTATTTCCCTCATTTATTCTCCCATTCATCTCCAACCCTACTCCATTTAGAGCATCTTCAACTCATTCTTATTCTCCATTTTTTTCCCATTTCTTTTCTCATTCTTCTCCAACCCTCTCTCATTTATTCCCCCATTTTAGGGATATGAATATATATAATTATTATGCAATATCTGTAAACGATTATATGTTTTTTTTATGCGTTTCCGCGTTTAACGCGGACTATAATCTAGTTTTGTTTTAAAATGTTGTATCTATAAATTATTGTCTACGCAAAAAAAAGATATCATATAAGAATAACTTTCAATACTTTTGACAAATGCTAGGATTTCTAATATGTAAATTGTGAAACAGTTTGTATAAATTTGTGATATGAAGAGATACAATACACGATAACATAAGAGAGCACACAATAAAGAGAAACATGGAGGAAGATACAATACACGATAACAGAACAAACATAATAAGGTGCTATTGCATGGAACAAGTACAGGATCTAACTATACCAATTGGGACTGATTTTGAATACATGGTTTAATAGGGAGGGTATTTTGGTCATTTCCTAATTAAAAATGAATTAGGGCTTTTATGTGCATCCCATGTTCTTATTCAGACAGCAAGAATTTTCGATCTGGTGGTTCATTTGTCGAAGACAGGAAAAGGAGAACGGAAGTTCCATTGATTAGGGGGTTACACCAAATATGGTGTTATACTATTCATTTCTCCCAAAATGGGGATGAACTTTGTGTTGTCGGTTTTAGTCTCTCTGTTATATATTTATACATTTTTAGTTCATTTTTACATTCTAATTATAATTTAAATATAATATTTAATACTTATAATATTTTGTTATATATTCAATTATATTAATTAATTATAAATATAAAGTTTTTTTTTTGTTCATCAAATTCATATAAAAATTTAAATACATATTGACATTTTAAAAAACGATAACGTAATATATATATTACAAACACAATAACATATGATATTAAACATGTAGTTAACCTATATATTACAATAATAATCTAATAAAAACCAACAAGTGACAATACTATTATTTATTTATTTAATATTTATTTAAAAGTGTGTGTGTAATATTTTTATAAATGCATATATAATATTTATGTATAAGTTTATTATAAATATAATCTTTTGTATTTAATATTAATGTAATGAAAAAAAATATAGATTATATATTTGTTAAAACTAAATTAGTAGAGGGGTGTGTTTAACAATCTATGTAAGTTGGAATAATGGAATATATTTTTTCGGGGTAAAAATGGGATAAAAAATTGAGTATCGTTGAAGATGAAACACTATTTGCCCCATTTTTTACTCTATTTGGAGGGGGGTGGAGATGAGTTGGAAATTGTCTTATTCCCCTATTTTGGGGGAAATAAAAAGTATAACACCAAATATGGTGTTATACTATTCATTTCCCCCAAAATGGGGATGAACTTTGAGTTGTCGGTTTTACTCCCTCGTTTTATATATGGCTAATGTCATAAAAACCCTCAAGTTTTCAGGGTTTTGTCGGTTTTGCCCAAAGTTGAATTTTATGTCCGTTTTTACCGTAACATTTTTCCAAAAAAATGTTCGGTTTTACCCTTTTACCGGTAATAACAGGTTACCATTATTTTAACTTCGCAAAAAAAACCCTTAAGTTTATAGTTTTTTATGTTTTTATCCTTAAGTTTATAATTTTTTTTACATTTTTACCCTATGTATTTTTTTCCTCATATTATACGTATTTATGCAGAAAAATCATATTTATATACGAAAAAAATTTAATTAAATATTGTATTTACATTTTTTGAAGGTTATATATATATATATATATATATATATATATATATATATATATATATATATGTGTGTGTGTGTGTGTGTGTGTGTGTGGGTGTGTGGGTTTTTTTCTTAGATAAACCATTTAAGATGTAAAAAAAAAACAAATTAATATGTTTTTAGAATAACAAATGCGCATTTCTATGTATTTAAAATATACATATCAATAAAAAAACCTTGTTCGATCGTAAACATGTATATATAAGTATATACATATATTTTTAGAAGTGTAATTATGTATTTTGATATATGTTTTTTTTAAGTATAAATATATTTTTAGAAGTATAGATACATATTAATATATAAAAATATAAAAATATGTATTTATACATCTAAAAACTATATCTATAAAACACGTATTCATATTTCTAAAAATATTATTTATCTTTTTAAATGGTATAACCTTACAAAAACACACACACACAAAGAAACATATATATATATATATATATATATATATATATATATATATATATATATATATATATATATATAAACATCTTTATGATCGAACAAGTTTTTTTATGGATATGTATATTTTAAATACTTAAAAATACGTATTTGTAGTTCTAAAAACATATTAATTTTTTTTACATCAAAACCATATATATATATATATATATATATATATATATATATATATATATATATATATATAAAGAAATAACATTAAAAGATGTAAATACAATATTTAATTAAAAAAATTTCGTATATAAATAAGATTTTTCTGCGTGAATACGTATAATATGAAGAAAAAAATATATAGGGTAAAAATGTAAAAAAATTATAAACTTAAGGATAAAAAACGTAAAAAAAAAAAAAAAAAAAAAAAAAAAACTATAAACTTAAAGGTATTTTTGCGAAGTTAAAATAATAGTAACCTGTTATCACCGGTAAAAGGGTAAAACCGAACATTTTTGGAAAATGTTAGGGTAAAAACGGACATAAAATTTAACTTTGGGCAAAATCGACAAAACCCTGAAAACTTGAGGGTTTTTATGACATTAGCCATTTTATATATTTACACATTTTTGGTTTTTTTTATCTACTAATTATTTTAAATGAAATATTTAATACTTATAATATTGTGTTATATATTAAATTATATTAATTAATTATAAATATAAAGTTTGCTTTTTGTTTAACAAATTCATTTTAAAATTTAAATACATATTAAAACTTTAAAACACAAAAATGTATTTTACAAAAGCATATAACTACGTACTATAAATATAATCTTATTTATTTAATATTATTGTAATGAAAAAAATATAGATTATATATTTGTTAAAACCAAATTAATAGAAAAGATGTGTTTGACAATTTATATAAGCTAGAAAAATGGAATATACTTTTTTGGGGTAAAAATGGAGTCGGGTTGGAGATGAAACACTATTTACCCCATTTTTTACTCCATTTTTTTTTGGAAAATAGAAGTGGGTTAGAGATGGTCTAAATCCTCTCTAATAAAAGAAAGTAATTTTTGCCACTTGTCATTCTCTAATTCAATTTGCCAAATGTCATTTTGTGGTTATTCTGAATTAATTTTTTTTCCACATGTCATTTTATTAGTTTTTATATTTTATTAAATTCCACATAATATTTTAATGTAATAATTGCAATAAATGTAGTAATAAATGGATATTAATTTCACTAATAAACTTACATTTTAATTTTAAAATTCCCAAAATTAAAATTCATTACATTCTTTTCTTTATTTAAATTATTTTTTAATTTAAAAGATAAAAAAAACATTTCCATTAAAATAAATCATTATTTTTCTTATTTTATTATAAATTCAAAATTCTTAAATATTTTGACATTTATATTTAATTTTTTTTAATTAACCCATGTAATACATGGGTCTCACAACTAGTACAGTAATAAATGAATAGCAATTTCGTTAATGGATTTACCTTCTTATTTCAAAATTCTCAAATTAAAGTTCATTAGTTTATTTTGTTTATTTATTTAATTTTAAAAGATAAAAAAATCAATTTTAATAATTCATTATTTTTCTTATTTTCTTATAAATCCAAAGTTATTAAATATTTAGACATTTATATTTTATTTTTTAATTAACTCATGTAATACATGTGTCTTACACCTAGTTTTTTACTATTTGGTTTCGAAAAATGGTAGGCTTATTTTACATAAAGATTAATTGCAAAAATGAAAGTACAATGGATCTAAAGATTTGTGAAAAACTTCATGTACAAAGTTTTTCCATGCAAATATAAGTATGTAAAAATCACTTAAATTATATCTTAGAAAATAGTAATATTCTTCAAAAACTGAATGTTCCTAATATTTTATGAGAAAATATTACCAACAATTTCGAAAATAACCATATGTTCAAAAAATTTAAGCTTCTTTGATTTTTGTTCTTTAATCTTCTGTGTTTTGTAAAATGATTGCATGTTCTATTTGTTAGAGAGATCGCTAAAAAAATAGAAAATACGAAGTCACCGTATATGTATATTATGTCATAGACATGAGTAAATGAAATTCCACCAACAATGTGAGTTAGAGGTCCTAGACGATCTGTTTATGGGTATTTTTCGTCAATCTAACTTTGGAAGTATTGTTGAATAAAATATCGTCTTATCCGACCTAACAACCAACTCTACACATACATACAATTCGGATGGTTGTGCATGACACTTGAAAAATAATGTTTTATATCTCTTGTTTTTTTTATCTTTCATGTGAAAATGTGTCAGAAGATTAATCTTTCATGTGAAGGTGTATCTAACAAGAGATAAACATATATTACTTTTTGTGAATTATTATATAATATGTAATGTAAAATTTGTTATAAATAAAAAAGCTCTATTATGTAATGAGTATATTCCTTTAACTAAGAACCACTCCTACTATCATATGTACAAACTCTATTTCATCGAGATTAAGTTTTAAAAACCGCCTATGAAATCATATGTTTCGTATAACTTTTTCATTAAGATCGAGTTTCTGCAGTTCATGATTTGAACATTATAGTTTGTGATTACGACATTACACATCATATGTTACAGTTCTTCACAGTTCGAATGTGACAACCCGAAATTTTCATTGTATAATTTCCACAGTTAAACACTTCAAATAATATTCAAAAACATTCCAATACATTTTTGGCCGGATTTAAACCCGTTTGGTGTTTTATTTTATTTTCAGTCAAATGATTTAAATAAAAGGAAGTGACGTAATTAGCGACATGTAACAAACCGAACAACTCGACACCTTAGCTAGGTGTTTACGGCCAAACAAGGGAGTTTGGGCCGTAAACACCCTTCTCCCCAAGAACTCATGCATATAGCATGAGTTTACGCCTTTGCCCTCATTTTCCCACTTCTCACTCAATAACACTAGCTTTTTCTCTCAAGTATCATCACCTTCTTCTTCCAAATCCACCAAAAATGTAAGTTTTTCTTCCTGGATTCTTTCCTACAACACTTAATCTAGTGTTTATACTTCTTTTCATCCATGGATTTCCGATTTTTACATAGATCTTCAAAGGATCTTCAAATCACCAAGAACACATTTGTGTTTTTGGGTCCTAAAACACCTCTACAAGCTTCCTATAAGTAAGTAAACTCTCTCTAACTAGTTATTTACTTGGTGTGCTTGTTAAATCCGTGGAATGAACCTCAAAAACCCCCAAGGAACATGTGTTTACGGTTTGGGGATCTCCTAAAACCGTAAACACCCCAAAGGGTGTTTTGGTCCCCCTAACTCCTTCCCTAGCATGTTTAATGGACTAGAAACTTGTAGGAATAAGCTTAGAACTACAAAGCACGAAAGGAATGATGTGGCCAAGGGTTTACGGCCGTAAACTCTAGGTTTTACGACCGTAAACTCCCAAGGAGTGGTCCAAGGACCGCAAACTCCAAGGGAGTACCCTTTTGAACCCTAATCACTTCTTAAGCCCTTGATTTGATCTTAGAACCCATCCTTGTGATGCATGAGACATTTAAACACCCAAACCCACCATTCCCATGAGTTTACGGCCGTAAACTCATGAGGGAAATGTTCTCTCAACCGTAAACACACCATATGGTGACCATTTGAAGTGTAAACACCATAGTGAGGCCATACACTCCTTAGATGCGACCCTTAGCACTCCTTGAACTTGAAGCAAAGTGTTTTCATGAATTATAGGGTCTTTACTTAATTAATTAGTGATTAAATAACTAATTAGATACCATTATGTGACACTACATGTTAGGATCCGTGGGTGTGTTCAAGTCCTCACTTGACACCTAGCATCCTACCTGGCATTTTACTCCACTCACTGCAGGTGAGTATATACCCCTTAATTAACCTTTCAAATGCTTTTAAATGATTTTACCGGGGGGGGGGGGGGGGGGGGGGGAATACAAACAAATTATAGTATCAATCACATGTCATTTGTAAGTTGCAATCGAAAAGGATTTCCATACTTTTAACCACTTTGCCATCGAGATTGTTTTAAATGTTTATTAAACTCATTTTTCGTGTTAAATTGTTATAAAAACTATTTCCAAACTCTTTTTAAACTTCTTATGTTCCCAAATTATATCTACACCAATATATCTATATAAGTAAGACTTGAAGGACTTAGGACTGATAGCTCGCCTTATTTCCTGTTCTTGTTTGATTGTGGTCTTAGGGTATATTGTTATCTGTCCGACGGTCGTTGAATTCTTAGTTATATATTGTATATATTTGTGTTGGATATGAACGTCTTCATTGAGTTTAATACCTTTGTGTATCAAAGGCATGCAACCAACATTTTATTTAACTATAATAGGTATAGTTAAGGTTACTGCTCATTACCACTATCACTATGACGCTCACTTTAATTACTACTGTTATGAGTTAATACATGTTAAATACTATGCAAAGAGAATACTATATACTATACAAGAGAACACTCAATACACTATACCAAAAGGTACATTATACTATAATACAAGAGAATACACTAAAATAGAATGTGACACACTATTCCTCTATACGGCACTCTACTGTACCTTTACCGTGTAACCAGAGTCTCCGGAGGGAGAGCGGGCATTATGTGTATAGATCTATACGGGACAGACACTCCCACATCCCGACTGTTAGCTACAGTCCGAGCCGGCTAGGCCCAGGGATGACAAAATGTCACCACACTATGTGTGACCTGGAGGGTCATCAGCCACTTGGTCGTCTATCAGCATGGTTACATACGAGTTCACATTCGGACCTCTAATTAATAAATTAATAATATAAGGTAAAACAGACTCCCCGAGGTGTATTGTACACTTATCACTACTTGGAGTATGCATTTCTATTTTACGCAGCCAACAGTAAAACTGCAGGGATAAAACATTATTTTTCCCATTTACTTTACAAGAATGACATCCAAAACTATATTTTTATAACTGATAGTCTCATTGGGAAAACATTTACACACTCAAAGGATCAAACTTATAGATATTCAAGTCTGGAAAATATAGGATTTTCTAGGGATTCATGCTACTTTCAAAACTTTGATAACAACTTTTATATTACATGATTGTAAACACTTTTATACAAGCAATGACACTAAATACTTATGAACTCACCAGCTTTATGCTGATACTCGTTTTCAAAATAACTTGTATTCTCATGTCATTAGTAGACAGGTACAGATGCAGGTTTTGAGAAGATGGAGCATATACAAGACTCATCTTTTATTTTGATTATACTTTTTGGTGTCTAACAAACTATACAGAACATGCTTGTATTACAATTACTATATTAATGCAATGGATGCTGTTGCTTGTTTTTACTATTATGCATTGTTATGATACTGTACATGACGTCCTCCACCCCATAACGTATTCTGCCATTCTCGGTTTTGGGGTGTGACATCGAAGAACTGGGTGAACCCCGGAATCTTAATGCCTAACAACTTAGATTAAGTTTTACCTGTTTGTGAGGAAGTTGTTCAAGTAGTTATGTTGCAGGTCATTGGTCTGCAACTTCTTCCTAATTCTATACCTGACCAAATAACTTCTCTTTTTTTATAGTCCCCCAAATGATAAATTTGGAAATATTTATGTGTACGCCCGACGACATCTCACAATATTTTGATGATTGCTCACTCATTTTAGTAAGATAAATTAAACATCCTCCTACTTCTGTTTCTACAAATTCGTTTACCCAATTAAATGATGACATGTGTCATATTAGTATATAAAAATATCATTAAATTCATTAAATGAGCATTAAATGTTATACATGTCACTATTTAATTGGATAAGGGGGTTTGTAGAAACAACAAATAGGAGGATATTTAATTTCTGTTTTAGAAATGTACACGACCAATACTCCTTAAATAGAGTGAAATCCATTTGAATATATATATATATATATATATATATATAGAGAGAGAGAGAGAGAGAGAGAGAGAGTGGTTCAAATGTTTCCAACAAATATTGTATGCCTAAATACACCAATTAGAATTCAAGAAATAATAAATAGTTAAATAAATCATTAAAGAGTATTTTGGACCTTTTGTACTCTTAATTAAGGAAATCATTTAATTAAAATCCTACAATTATGGAAATAAAGTAAATATATTTGAACTAGTTCTTCACTTTCGTTTCCTGCCATCATTTTCTATCTGCTGTCATCGATCTAAACCATTTCAATCAGCCTTCATCTTCCAGATTTTCGTTTCAGTTTGAACATCGATGGATGTTTGATTAGAGATAGCTTCAACACGAATCTTGAAGAGGAAGAGGTTCGATTTGAAGACAGGGGTATAACCAAATAATGTAAAACCAATTAAACACCAATCAGGGTGAGGTTTGATTCTTATCTCCTTCGTAGCCGACATTCTATTCACTACATCAGTTGAACAATTTGATTTTCAATTGCTTTTCAAGTTTCTATTAGTTCTCAGGTTCAATTTTTCTTGCGTCTTTATCTTGTACTCAATAATTAACTTGAATATGTTAGGATTGATGTAATTTCCCAAATAAAGTTAACCCGATTTCAAATCTTTTATAATAAAATGTTTGTCAACTTATTTCTGTTGTTGATCTTGTATATTGTAGGTATACCTTCAGAACTTGGCCTTCAAAATTCTGCCTTTAAAGTGTTTGTGAAAAGTCGTCAACGAATGAGAGTGACAATGAGTGCACTCTATAAGGGGTTCCATTCTTGAAACATTATTCAAAGCATGTGAATATGAGACCTTTACAAAGCAACATTATCGCGAGCTTTGAGGCATGAGTAAATCTGAACAAAAAGAAACTTGACTCAGTAAAAGCCTGAATTGAAGAAATATGCAGACTTTTATTCCTTTTTGTGAAAGGGGTAGAGAAAACTTAAAGTAAACCACGATTGCATCCGACAATGGGAAGATGTTGACATATCTTTTACTGATGCACATGTAAGTCTTTGTTATTATTCATTGATTTTTTTTTCTACATAGAATGTTGTGAATGGAGTAGCATATGATTGATTTGTATGATATTTGTGAATAGCCTCTTAATAAACACGCCATGTAGGGGTGTTTTTCTTTCTCCATTGGAGAATAAGGCTATAATATTTTTTTTGAAGTCTATAAATATAGCTTGCTCAAGGCTTGTTTTCATGTTAGTATGAATGTCATTCAGTTTGGATTTAGAATGTAAAAAACAATAAACAGGTGTAAAATAGCGATTATGATAGAATATTAAAAACCATTCTGCAAGAATAGTTTATTATGTAAGAATATTTATTGTTGTATTCTGATAGAGTTGTAGTTAATTGTTTATATGTTTAATGTGCAGTTGTTACAAGTGTATCACCACAAAATATTTTGCAATAAATTTGTGATAGAAATGGCTTGAAGGCCTGATGGGAAAGGCTTGAAGAATGAATTAAAGAATGATCACACTCATAAAATGTAATTAAGAATGTTGTTATTTTTTATGAATTACACTTGTTATTTTTTCAAAATGTTGTTATTACTCAATGAATCATAATCATACAATGTAATTATTTGGTATATTATTAGTTCAAGAATCGATTTTGTGTATTTTTTCATAATATATTTAGTAGTTTATGATTGGCATTCTGTCATTCTGACAGAATACAATCGAAAATATATTTACTAGTTCATGGTTGACATTCTATCATTCTGACAGAATAAAATCGAAAAATATATTTACTAGTTTATGGTTGACATTCTATCATTCTGATAAAATAAAATCGGGTTTTTAAATTTGAATTAATTTAAAATATTCAGATTTTTTAAAATAAAAGAATTAATTATCCCTAAAAATCCGAAAATTTTCTTTTTTAATATAGGTTAATTGACCAAAATGCCCTTATGCTGAAATTAGTGTGATTATATGGTACTTGTTTTCCTATTTTAATATCATAGACCCTCAGATCATGACCTTTGATTCTATTTCATTCGGTGGTCAAGATCAGTACACTCTGGCACACAATAGTTACTAGAAACAATATAACCTAACCCTATATATATATATATATATATATATATATATATATATATATATATATATATATATACTAGGTGTGTACCCGCGCAAAGCAGCGGGAAAAAGTTATTCCGAGCAATGATTAATTCATTTCAGTAAATAGTTTTTTTGCTGCTATCATATTAAACCATAAAACCATTACATATCAACCAAGTTACAAGATATTGATAATTCTTTAGTTCTTACTATCTCAAAAGCTAGTAAATACATTTTTGAGTCATTTCTTTGCAAATTGCAATTAAGCAATCATAATGTTAACTTCAAATAACTATAACATCTTAACTTGTTTCGATACTTTGACTGGTTTGATAGATTGTGGATTTGTAATATTAAACTCGTTTTTTTTATTTCCGGTGTATATTGCGTTGCTTTTCTGGTCTTGAAACCAAATTTAGATTATAATCTTAACACCAATCTTTATCAATATTAGTTTCCTTTCTGTAGATAGTTTCGTGTATGAAATTATTTTTTCAAGGATAACGAATAGCATGTCTATCGGAGATTGGTTTCCTAAGACATTTTGTATTGAAATAGAGTTTACAAAATAATTTCAAACAATTTCCTTTAGGAGCAATATTTTTTCATTAGGTTTGTGAAGTCGTCGTAATTACGATATAGAGAAGGTTAGAAGTTTTTGTTGATCCATTATCAATTATAGTTCTATTTTTGATATCTAGAAGGTAATGAGGTTGACTAATACAAATGAAAATGTTAGTTTTGGATCTTTTTTATTGAATGGTTCTCTTGCGTCATTATTTTTTCCTATTTAGTAAAGAATTTATAAAATGTGTTTGGATAAAACTTATTTATTTTTCATTTTCTATTATAGAACATTAGAAAACATGTTTATATGTGTATTTTTCTATCATTTTTCATTTTTAGAAAATGTGGTGGTAGTATGGTGAGGATGAGTGGGGGTAGGTTAGTGGTGTTAGCAGCGGTAGTGTTTGCAGCGACAATAGAGTTGGCGATGGTGGTTGCATGGTGTGGTGGGTGGGGGATAGGTTTGGGGTGGTAGTGGTGGTCGCGTTGGCGGCGGTGGTGATTCAAATCTGTTAGCTGCCCTTCTGAGTGTAGAATAGTTCTTCGCCGGAGATATTTGTTCATTGTAGGACATATCTATTATTGGCGGCATTGGATAATGTCCGTGGGGAGACGGAGCTCTAAAGAAGGTGACGTTAAGATGGTGTTCATGGCCGAGTTTTGATTTTCTGACAGGTTTTGGGGGTGGCATTATAATTTTCCGACATGTGGTGGTGGCGATTGCTTTCAGGGTTTTTACGGTCTATTGTTATGGTGGTGTTGAGAGGAGATAGAGAAACAAAATGTGTTAAGGAGACGGTGGGTGTGATAGCATAGTAAGGGTGTGTGGGTTTTTCGTTTTTTACTTTCTTATAAATATAGAATTGAAAAAGAAAAAGGTAAGGGTATAATTGTCATTTTAAAAATGTTCAAAACTCATTGGATCAAAGACACAACAAAAGAAACCTTTTGGACCAGTGGTGCAACTCCAAAATATTTTGGACCAAAGTCCCAATTTTTGACATACCGGATGGACTAAACTTTCAATTTTGTCAAAAAAAAATGCGAAAAAACAAAATTAAACCATACACCTACCCTCGTGCGTAATTGTTTAAAAAAATTATTATTGTGTTGTTATAATTTAAAAAATAACCAAATCCAAAATTATCTGAAATTATTTGAAACACCGGCCATCCAAGATTCTAATATCCGGTTATTTGGACAAATGGTCATATGCAACTTATTTTATGTTAATTGGCTTGACTTATTTTATGTTACAATGTCATATACGATTTGAGATTTTCGTGTACAAACAAAAGCAGCTATTGCAATAAATTAAATATAAAAGTATAATAAAATTGGTAACGGTTATATGATTAAACTGGTTTGAATACTAATGGCAGCTAACATTGATCAGAAGCCATATTTCTATTCTAAAGCTCAAACAAAAAAGAATTGATCCAAATAGTTCTCCTAAAGCAATCGAGAATATGACTTTATAAACAACTTTAATTTAAGCTATCGCCCATTACCATTTTGTTTTTTTTATACACCACAACACCATGTGACAAGTACTATAGAAAATTACTTCTTTGAGTGTCTGTCAAAAAACACTTCAATGCCACGTATCTACTTTGAGAAGATAGTATAAAAAATCAAAACTAAATTTTGCATTAGACATACTCAGAACCATTCACACACCCATTTGACTTAGTCACATACACATGCACACTAAAGCAAACATCCACAACGACACACAAAGAAAAGATAACTGCAATAATTTAAAAGAAATCATTTTTTTTTAAATTTAGTTTTGACAAACTAAATACCAATTACAGCATTTTACTTTCAACTATTTTCTTAATAGCACATTGTATTTTTATACCTTACCTAATTAACAACAAAAGCATAATGTCCTACTTTAGGGGTCTCACCATTTATAGCAATGAAATCTTACTGATCCAATCACTTCCAAAAGCCCTCCAAGCCTAAACCCATCAGTACAAAAAGCAATTAGACACAAATCAACATTATTATTCGTATTCAGTTTACTACAAAAACAGTTATCCAGAAGCAACATCATCGGACTGATTATTTGTAACAATATCAAGATTTAAACAGAGTACAGTAGCCTCCATCAAGGACATCAGCACCAACATAAATTTGCATATTGCTATCAATTTTGCAAAAACCTGTGGATATCAACAATTCAATGCCTCATCATACATGTTTTGGAAAAAATGACAAAAAGAAAAATTGGTGGAAAACTCAAAAGCAAAACCAAAAAAAGTGTTCATATACAAAATGGTTTGGCCAAAATATGTAAAACTGGAAACGTTTACTTCATCGGTTGGTAATTCATAAAAGAAAAAAGGCATGCTACAACTTGAAAGTAAGATAAAAAAAAAAGTCAAAACTAAAGAAGTCAAAGTATCTTGTTGTTTGTGAGTAAATAAAAATCTAAATCAGAACTTGATTGAATCTGAACCGTTGTAATCCTTTACAATATTCCAGTCCAACTAACACATAGTTGGAATACTTCACATTATCACCACCAACCATATCTATCCCACACTCCTTTCTTTTCCATATAATGAAAAAATGAACCTGATTAAACAATTAACAACCAAAAACATAACCTGATAAATTGACTAAAATAAGAATTTAAAAATCATATTAGATACCAAAGATAACTAACCTGGAGGCCTTTTAATTAGGCATGACCATGAGCATGATTTCCAAGCATAGATAAACTTCAAAAAAAATGCAGGTTATATAATTGCATGTGAACATTAAATAAACATAAAAATTTGTTTTCAAGATATGTGCATACATAGATGTGTCCAACAGTCAAGGGTTGCACCCATTTTGCCAACGATCAATACAGAGAAGACGAAGGAAGCTTGACTTGTAGAACCTGCAGAAGCTCGGTACCGGGACACATTTGAGCAGGTGGTACCATTCTCCCTGAGTCATGTTGTTGCAATCAAAACAATTATAACAGCCAAGATAAACTAAAGATGCATATGGAAAAGCATGCTATCATGAGTGGTACAATCAAATATAATTGAACAAGGCCAATTAATTTGATGAAGAAAGATATGCACCATTAATATAATTCCCCTACCATAATTAATATACCTAAATATTAAAAAAAAAAAAAATAGAATTAGACAGACTAACTTGTGGTCTACATAAGTAAACAACAACCAAATTCGAACTTTGATTTCTAAACATATAAAAAATGAAGTGAACCCATATAGGTCTTTGGTTGCCCTATTTGATCCAGTTAAAACCTGCAAATTAGGTTACACACATTCTAGATAATATTAAAGTAGATCAACAGCTAGGAATTTAGGGAAATTAATAAACTATCGTTGACCCAACCTTACCTCACGGGCTACTTTACTTGTTGTATAGGAGTTGCCAAAACTGACCATTTACTTTCTACACAAAATTAATGAACTTTAGAATAACCAACATTTAGCAAGTATAAACCTTTAAGATACATATTTAGAAAAAAAAAATGAAAGAATTTAGAGGTGTGATGGAGTCATGGTGCTTAGTGGTGATACCAGGAGACGATGATAACAGTGGATGTGACTGGTATTGATGGTGGTAGATCGAGAAGCAAGAGGCTGAGAATAAACACATGTTGCGAATTTGGTCCTTCATAGGCATAGATGACAAAAGATTGAGGAAACTAATATCAATTGATCAAATCCACTCACCATCTCCAGAAATCTGAAATAGACTTTATATTAAAACCATGTGACATCGTTCGATTGAGAGAAATATATAGGAAAAATTCAGACTTCCCTTTCTGAAATTGAAGAAGCACACGTCAAGCATCTTCTATCAATGTCGATATAGTGTGTGTGTGTGTGTGTGAAAGATTAGGTTCCTTTTGGAGGGAATTTGAAACCCATTTATATAATCGGTGTTGAGGGGCTTCAGACCATCGCCATTTCTTGTAAAATCGAAAGAACAAAACTTTGAGACAAAACTTAAGCAAAACAAAAGCTATCAAGCACCCTAAACCCAAAGCCTTGACTGGTTTGGATCTTCTCCCATAGTTAACTGATCTTGAAGAGGTGCCGTGACTAATGTTTCATGTGTCTATATGTGGGGAATGGTGTGTGTGGTGGTGGAAAAGATGCAGTAGGAGTTTCTTTCTATAGATATCGGCAAGGCTGGTCTTATGATGCCATGACGGTGGCAAGGAGGCAAACGATGGTAGATGGTAATGCTGAAAAATGGTTGTCATGGTGTTCGTGAATGACGGCTAGTGTTAGTCTTAAGGAGTTGTGAATAGTTAGAAGGTTGTGAAAAGGGACTTAGGGTTTCCTATCTAAAGCTGCTTTAAAATAGGGTGAAAAACGAAGAGTCATGTAACGAAGGACTTGATCGGTGTAATTGAGGATATTGCATGTGGGTGTGGGGATAAGAGAATCCGATCCTTCTATTTTTTTTGCTCCATAGATGGAGAGAATGTGCAGAAGTGAAGAAAGAGGCGATTTCATAGGAAATAAAAATAATGGTGAAGGTCATTGGCCAGTGGAGAGATGGAAGAGAGGGTAGTGCTGGTGATGACCGATAGATGATCTTCAATTGTTACCCCCCTTTTAGTGTATAGATAAGAATATGCCAGCGAATATAAGAGAAAAAGTAGGCCAGATTTTTCGAATTAAGAGGAAACTGTGTCGAGCAATGGTGCAGGTCACCAACAGGAGGATAAAATAAGGAGAGGGGTGGTGTTGTTGACGATAGCTAGGGTTTAACCGGAAGGAAATTGATGTGCTTCCATGATTCATTATAATTTGTGTAGTCTATTACTCGTATAAAAAGATGGTGGCAGTCATAAGAGGGAAGGTGACCACAAATATTTGCAGATATCTCGGCGTCAACAAGACTCGATCAACATATAAGTGGAAAACGTAAATATGAACCATGCGATATATGGGGAAAAGATAGAACCATTTAAATGAGTTTCAATTAATTACACATTAGGTTGTTGTAAATTGTGTTTTATATGTTGGACGATCTAAAATTGAAGTAAGAGTATTAATATAATAATATTATTTTATTGATGTTTGATTCTACTTTTAGCTTAATGGTTTGAACGTCTTAAAAAAATAATATTATTATATTCAATCTATTTATAGAAATAATGAGATTTCTTTTATAAGATAATAAATATATATATATATATATATATATATATATATATATATATATATATATATATTCCATAAAACGCAACAAGAGAACAATAGTTGTGTTCAAAAAATGCCCAAAAAATAATTCCGAATTATTTTGTCATAAAATAATAGACCCTCGAAATCCAAACACGTTCAAAAAATATAACATGTTTTTTTTTTAAATCAAATAAAGTTATTTTTGAAATTACTTTATATCATAAAAACATATTTCAAAACCCTGAGTCCAATGAGAAATAAGGAAATCTGTAAAAAAATACATATGTTTTGGTTCTATTGACAAAAAGTTATCCCTAATGATTTTATTTATTTATTTATTTTCAATTCAACCATTGAAACCTGTAAAGTTTAGTATATACTAAAAAAATCTTCAAATAAATTTAATATATATAAAAAAGAAAATCTTCAGAAAAGTCATTCAACTTTAATCTAATTAACGAAAAAGTCATCATGATTTTTTGTTTGCAACTTAACGCTTAAAACCGACACTAACCGGTTATAAGGTTATTTGGAAGTGTTTACCGTTTTCGATGGTTAAATTGCAAAAAAAATGACTTTTTTTATCAATAGAACCAAAATATTAAGACTTTTTTGCAGATTTTCTTTCTTACTTCCAAATTGTAACGCGTGTTCTAAGCATCATTTATTTCTCAAATTTTTAAGGTTTTAGACTGGAACTTGACGAGTTGGGGAACTCCAACTTGTTGTGTAAGGATCATTTTGGATGCAGGATTAAGGGTCTACTCGACGAGTTGGAACGCCCCTACTCGACGAGTAGACACTAGAAAGGAAAACGCTAATTTTCAGTGCTTGTACCATATTTAAAGGCCTTAAGCCTCATTAGTAGCCTCCCTTATCGCCCCCATCGTCCAAAGAAACCCTAGTTCACCCATTTCCTCTCATTGAGAGTGACTTTTGGTGCTCTTTCGAAAGCAACTAGAAGCTTGAAGATGTTAGATTGAGTAGAAGGCAGTAGATCTAGGATTTCCTCCAGTGTTGCAGCTATATTGAGGTATAAAGTCGAAACTTTGGCCTTTTATTGCTTAGATCTTCTTCTATGAAAGTTTATGACCATTATTAGCCTAGTTTAGGACTATTATTGGGTTTGAGCATGATATGAAGATTTGGCTTCACATCTGGATATTTCAGGGCCTTTGTGGACTTAAAGTTGCCAACTTTATCATGTCTTGGCCCTCCTTTATGCTCTAATACCCTTGATAAGCTTGTTTAAGTGTTTTTATCCCTTTGATTCCTTGCATGGATGTAAAGTTAGCAACTTTACGTGGTATCTCAACCCTAGGGGACTGGATCTGTAGTTTGGGTCTTTAGATTCGTCTAAAAGGGATGAATATGTTAAGATTGGGAAAACTCAACGAGTTACCCTGGCAACTCGACGAGTTGGATCGGGTTTCCCCGCCTTTTGGATACTGAGTGAACTCGGCGAGTTGGTTAGGTCTTTTCTCGGTTTTCTAAACACTGAAGGAACTCGACGAGTTGCCAGATGTACTTGACGAGTTGGGTCAACATAGACTGTTGACTTGACTTGGACCAAGGTTGACCAAGTTTGACTTCAAGGCTATCATTATTAATTCGTGATTTTGTTGAAGTTAGTTGTAGGGTGGTTGTAGGCGGTTGAGCTCGAAGTCGTGAGTTGGGATTTGATTTTACCGGTTCAGCAATTCTTGAGAGATGAGTCTCCTCACCATACCAATGGGTCGAATGCACCAAGGCCAGCCCATTATGTGGTATATGGATTGTTAGTGGATTATGTGTTATGTTGGTATGAAATTTGCATGGAAGATCCAGGGGGTTCCCGTGGCAGCAGATTAAGACCATGTGGGGGTTCCTATGGCATTTGGTGACCTTGGAGGGTTTCCATGGCATCCTAGTATATTTGTATGTTTAGCTCACATGATAATTCTTTGGTTAGCTAAGACCATGTGGGGGTTCCCATAGCAATTAGTGAAGACCATGTGGGAGTTCCCATGGCATGTAGTTAAGATCATGTGGGGGCTCCCATGGCAGTGGGTTAAGACCACGTGGGGGTTCCAGTGGCACCTGGTGTAAGGCCCTGGAGGGTTTCCATGACATCCTTATATGTCTGTATGCATGGCTTATGTGGTATATGTAGCTAATATAGCTAATATGGTTTATGTGATTATGTGGATTGTGTGGGGTATGCTCTAGGGAACTCACTAAGCATTAGCTTACAGTTTGTTGGTTGTTTCAGGTACTTCAGAGCCTAAGGGAAAGGGCCAAGCTTGATGGCGCGACATGCACTCTCCCGTGATTTTATTTCGGGACACTCTGATATTATGAATGATATGTTTGATACTGTGGATTTTGAAAACAACTGTAACTAGTATTTTATGTTTATTGGAAATGACTTTATTAATTAAAAATGAAAATTTTTATTGAAAAATGTGGGTCGTTACACAAATAGTTTTCTCAAATTACATGTATTCTTAAAAAATAATAAATAATAAATAAAATAAAATTCTAATGAACCCTTTTGCTATATTCTGTTATTTTGGTGATCGGAGGTTATAAGGTGTGATATGATTTATTTTTATGCTTATTGAAATCAATATTTTTATATTAAAATATTGATATCACTTATGATTTAATATTCTAACTAGTGATCTGACCTACACGAAATATTTTTATATTAAAATATTGATATCGCTTCTGATTTAATATTCTAACTAATGATCTAACCCATACTTTGTATGGATCGGTATCATCTTGTCGTTATATGGGAACATGGAATGCATTCGATAGTAAACATTCATAAGGATCTTACGTACACAAAAGATGTGAAATATATGAAAAGCATTCAAAATAAAGTCGGAAATAAGTTTATCTCCTTATGCATTATCCTTAATAATATGATGCACGCAGATGTCAACACTTCGGGATGTAAACAAGAGTTGGCATGCGAGACTGCTTGTTGTTTTTTCTTTCATCTGTAGTTGTTGATGTAGTTTTTCATAAGTGATGATAAAAAAAAACACCAAATGAGTTCCAACCTTAATACCTGGAGGCTGATAAAAATAACATCAACACCTTCTGCAAGAGCAAATCTCCATAGTTCATTCAGGCATGTGTCTAAATTCCATAAACAACGACAATACAAACCTTAAATCGAATTTAGTCAACAAACAAAGGTACAACATGGAAACTCTTGTCACAAACATCACTAAACAAAAAGAAAATGAAATCCCAAACATCCTTTGAAGGTATAATGTTAAAATAGGACTAAATGAAAGTAAGATTCTATTATAACGAAATATATGTAAGAACATTGTTATTTCTTTCATTTAACCATAGAGAAAATCTAAACCATAACCAACCTATGGATGAGCATATTGTATTAGGCGGTTGAATGTGGTGGCACCACCCCCACATAGTAACACCCTGCATGTGGATTGTGGCTAAGTAGGTTCCCAATGGTCTGCACTAAATTTTCGATCCAAAACTATAGAAAATTAATAAATTCAATTTTAATCTCAAGAATTGATATGATTTTTTCCAAAAATAAAATTATAAAACAAGATTTCGAAAATAGCACATATAGGTCGAATTTATTTATGTTTAAAACACATAAATTTCACCTGCTTATCAAGAATTGTTGAAAAGTCTTTCATGACACATCTTTCAAAAATTAATAATAAAAAAATACAAAATGTGGTCAAGATTTAATCTAAAAGAGTTGCAATTTGATTTTACAATGCAATACAGTTAAAAATAAAAAAATAAAGAAAATAAAGAAATAGACACAAAATAAAGAATTAATGACCGATTATCTCTCTCTTTCTCTCAATATTACAACATTTACTCTTTGTTTTACGTTTAAAAATTGTCCAACCAAGTAACCTCAACAAATGATTATTGTAACAATATGTGAGAAGATTTGCAACTATTTTTCAAAGAGGTGTTGCAATGCGTAATTTTGTTTTTATATATGATAACGAAGCATTGTTTGTTGCATTACCGAATCCTGATGATGTTGCATCAAACATATGAGATCCTTGAAATTGCCATTCCCCATTTTAGTTGAACATTCATACTCTTCTCTATTGTTGTTCCCTGGTTATAAAATGGACACCAGTCATCACAACTTGTGCCTTGTTATCCACCATGAAATCAATATATCCACGAAAGCAGTTATACCCCACCTTCAAACTCGATTATGCATTCATAGTTTTGGCCATTTTATATCGCAATAGCCCCACAAAAAGACCGCATAATCTTTTCTCCTCTCATAATATGTCCATTTATTTGGTTTTCATTTTTAACCAATTATCCAAAATGTTATTCGGTTCAGTTTTCGGTTGTGGGTGGCAAACAGGAATAACAAAAAAAAAAAATTTAATATTATTGTGGTTCATGGGATTCTATATCTATCCCAGGGACATTTAGGTCAACATTTGTTTGGACATTGAATCTTTGTCTTCTTTCTTTTATGATAATATACTTTTATAGACCAATGGTCTCATCCTCAATTTCATCCATTTCCACCATCACCTGCCCACCAAAAATAATAATAATAAATAAAAATAAAAAATATGTATTTTTCATATTAAATGAAAAAATTAAAATAAGCCTTATATATTGTGCTTCACATAGTAAAGTTGCATTTTCCTTTTCCTGTGTTTTAGTTCAAATTGAATGAATTTAATAAATCATGTATGTGATTGACGCAAAATTTAGGGGGATTATCACTTGTTCCCTTGTTTGCGAATTTTGTAATTTAACTGTGTAATCAGAAGTCGTTGAGCAGTTTTTTCACTCCTTTCGTCATCTATTAGTTGATTATCCATCGAATTTTAAAGTCAAAGTTGCAGCTATCAGAATTATAATTACCAGTTATTATTTTTAGTATTTTAAAATTGAGCTCTTTCATAATACTTATTCTACTTTCTGATCTGATTCTAACGTTTTATTAATAAAAATGATTATTTCAATTTAAGAAGTGAAAGAATCTTAATTGATATTCATAAGGTAAGGATAGATAGTGAAAGTGAAAGTGAATAATCAGAATACATTTTCTTCTTTCTCGAATTTTTTTATATCAATTTAGTCCATCGGGAGTGAGGGACTACTATAACTTGTCTGCATATTTCTCTAAATGAAATTGAGGATGCTTACAAGTTTTATAAGGGATGGGTTTTTTACTGTTGACTTTCTTTCAATGTCCAATAATCTCAATTGGCTGGACTCAGTGATCAACTTCATATGTATTTTTGAAGTCCATGCTGATCTAAGCTTATATGGAGAAAACAAATACTATAATATGTATTTTTAACGAAAACATGAGGTATCTACATGAATTAACAGTAATAAAATCAAACGTCATGCATGCACAACACACATCGTTTTTCACCCTAATTCACACTCTAGTTTTCTGTAAATAACTTCCAGGCGATCTCCATATAAAACTTGCCCAATTAAATAACAAAGAAACAAAATTTATCTGTAAATAGCAGCAACGACATCAGATATTCTCCAACTAATAACCCCATTACGACACCAAAGTAGAAGAAGACCACCTCAAATGTGTCCTTCCTTGCCACCTAATCATCAACAATGAGATAGTAAAAAACAAAGGGAACTGTAGTTAAAAGCCATAAATTAACTCAGAGTCAAAGGAATTTATGTCAGAAGATCGAACTTAGATTAAATGAATATCATAGCCAAATTTTAAAGAACACGTCTTTTCTACTTCATTAGTATCTTGGGTTTGTAGATTATCTTTGACACCAACAATTGAAACTGACCAAACGCTAGAATCTGCATAACTCAAATATAAATCCAATTTCATCCAAATTTGACCCCTGAAGTCGAAAAAACCACACAACTAATGAATAACCGAACATGTATCGTTAAACTAGAAGTCAAAAATTGATCTCGGATTAAAAATCGAATTTCATCCAAGGAGTAGTCCATGTCTACTGTGGGTGAGGAAGAGTCGACGACGTCGGGTGTGACAGATAGGGAATCGTCGTATCTTCTATAGCGGAGGCACACTCACCGACGGAGGCTGTAGCAAAGGCGGTGTGATCGGAGATGGTTGTGGCTGAAATCGAAGAAGAAGGGTTGCAGTCGGCACCATTGAAGATTTTCTCATAGATATGTATTTTTGGTGAACGAAAGCAAGGGGGGGGGGGGGATCGGTGGCTGATAAAATAGGAGTCGGTGGAATTTTTGGAAAAATGGGAATCAATGGATGATAGAATGAATAAGGTGTTGTTTGTTTTGTTGAAGCAAAAAATCAATAAAGTCTACGGACCACCTCTGCAAACCTCTGCAGTAGAAGAGGTGGACAAACAGCCGCAGACTGTAATAAGAAGTGTGTTTGTTTTTTTTAACATCTGCATCCTGCTGCAAATATTAAAAAAATTAAATAACTTGATTTTATAATCCGAAAATAGTTTTTTAATACCGAAAATTTAATAATGTATGGAATTTCGGCAAAAATTTATGATATTTCAGCAAAAAATAATGATATTTTAACAAAAAAAAATAAAGATATTTTTCAATAAAATAATGATATTTCATCAACAAATTATTATTATTCAATATAAAAAAGGGAAAAAAATCCAACAAGAATAAATAAAAAAAAAACAAAAAAAAAATGTGAAATAAGATTTCAGCAATATATAATCAATATTTTAGCAAGAAAAAAGAAGAAAAAGAGGTTAGAAGAGGTAGGAAGAGACAAAACAAATGTTGCGCCTAGAAGAACACGCGCAGAGGTTTTTTAATTTGAAGACTTCTGAAAAACAAACAGCTGCAAGTTGAAAAGTGTTGAGTGTGTGCTCCACCGCGCAGCAATAAGAGGTTTAAAGAGGTTTTTCTAAAAAACAAACAACACCTAAAAAAGTGATGGGAATCCCTCACGGTTTTGCAGCCACTACCACATAGAAAGTAAAGAAACCGTGAAAATTGAAGCAAGCCGGTAAAAAAACGTTCAGCCGATAAAAGGTAAAAAGGAAGCCGAAAAAGTTTCCAGACCGGCTAAAAAGTCACTGTAGTTAAGCCCCTCATGATTTAATTGTATGTATAATAGCAATATTATCGTATTGATAAAATGCATTTTCCCATCTAATATATATATATATATATATATATATATATATATATATATATATATATATATATATATATAGATAGATAGATAGATAGAGAGAGAGAGAGAGAGAGAATCGAGATCAAATAAGAAAGAAATTTTTGGTAGGAAGGTAACAAATTTTTTTTTTCTACATATTTTTTTCGCGAACAAACAAAATGAATCATTAGATAATTCATTTATAAGATGATTCACAAGAAAAAAAATTTCAAAAAAACATCTCGATGATTCATTTATACAATGATTTTGTTGTTATTCATTAAAATTGTCATAAAAATGAATTTTTCTTAATTTACTTAAAAATGAATCATAAAGATATTTTTTTGGGAATTTTTTCTTTTTAATCATCTTACAAATGAATCATCTAGTGATTCATTTAATTTGTTCGTCAAAAAAATATGTAGAAAAAAAAACTTCTTACCTTCCTACCAAAAAAATTTCTTACCGGATCTATATATATATATATATATATATATATATATATATATATATATTAATTTATCAATTCATATAAAACTTACACTTAAAAAAACTCAATCGTCAACTCAGTATCATCTCGTTATCTTTTACATTTTTTTACAACCTCGTCTTCACGCCATCCCCTCATCATCTGACCGATAGGAAATGATCACCTTTAACTTCTTCTTATTTTTTTTTTCTTTTTCTTTTACTTAAATACATAAAATTATAATTTTATAATTTTAAAATGATTAATATAATAAAAGATGCATATTACATTAATTGAATACTAAAACATTACAGAAATTTGGATTGGGTGAAAAAATAGGAGCATCTAGTTGTGGTCAGTAATCGACGGGTCAAAAGCAAAAACATTTCAAATCATTGTTGTTGAACCATTTTTACAAGATTTGTTTCAATCGGATCTTGGAGTGAAATTGATGAGAGGGTTGTTTGGATTCATTTTGGTAGAGGTTTGAATAGTAGCAGAAAATGATAGAAAGTTGTATGAAAAAAATGAGTAAAATGTGTAATATTTATAGTGGTAAATTTAAAACATATAATTTAAACCAAACAAGTTGTTATATAGCCGTTGGGAGAGGAGAAGAAAGAAAGAAGGCGTGTGGGACTCGTTTACTGCAAGGGCATTCACCGCACCACCACATAGTACTATGTGAAGTGTTCACCACACCACTACGAAAACACATCACCTCCTCGCAGTAAACGGGAGATTTACACCATTCTATCTAACACTTTTGGATCACGTAATTATGCGGTAATATTATTATATGTCTTCAGTTAATTACAATATATGGGGATCATCTTTGAAGAAATGGAGATGAAACCTATCATTTTATGCATTAAGGAAGTATATTTTAACTTTTTTAGAAGTTGTACTTTACATGTTACATTAAGAAAATTACAAAAGGCTTTAAGTAATAAACTATCTTACTTAAAGCCTTAGGAAATAGTAACTGTTTGGAACTTTAGAGATTGGCCACAAAACTTTGAATTTTTGGCAACTTTCGTCCTTACAGTCCATCGACTATTCGTTAAAATTTGGATTCCTATCAAAGAAGCTTCTACACCCTCATTGTTTCATCAAATAACATCGCTTCATCACGAAAATCATTGCCCACTACAAACTACTTTGGTCTCCTTCCACCACCTCCATACACGAGTCTTCCACCACATCGTCTATCAATTCTTCTTCTCTACGCTTTAGCAACAAATATCAGTCTCTTTTATACTCAATCGTGCAATGAAGAGGAGCCAGAAGGAAAACATAGAGGAATGTTGAAGGTGTTCTTTCGGTGTCACCAGAACAATCATTTGTCGTCCACTTGCTCCAATGTCATTTCTCGATTTCAGTTTTTGGGCTTAATCGATTCAAGTGTCGATAGTTTGTAGCTTGTGTTTAGAATTCAATTGAAGAGTCGTAATGGACTGATGCGACGGATTTTTGGTGGTTGATTTCCAAGTTTTTTTTCTATAAAAGTTTTGCTAAATTTGATATCTCAGGACGTATATGCTTTTAATTTTTTATAGGTTTAGCTTCATTTGGGATCCACCGTCTCTAATATCTGCTCCATATCCTACTTTTAAATCCTTTTCTAATGCTTTCTTTTTCGTTGGTCATTGAAAGACAACATATGGCTTCTCTATTAAGCTCTTAGGGTTTGGTTCTCCTCGTTTTTTCGTCTCTAATATCTGCTACCATATACTTTCTACATCTTCTTTGCATTTGTGTCATATATTCTTCAATTGGGTTCATGCTTGTGTTCCACAAGGAATTGACTACACCCCCACTAAATCCAGCCTAGATATCAGAACCCACGAAACCGAACCGACCAGAAACCGATCCTATTGGGTTCTGAAAACCAGAAACCGACCATTTACGGGTTGGGTTGGGTTGGGGTCCAAAACCGACCCATGCACAGCCCTAACCACATGTTAGGAAAGCTAGCTCCCTTTCAAAGATCCAGTCCATAACTCCCTTTCATCCGTTCCTTTGTCTTTGAGATATTTGGTGAATGAAACTATTGGTTTTTTTTAAATGAAATTTTTTATCACTATTTTGGGATGTTACACAAAGTCAATGGTCTAAAGTCAAACAGCCAAAAACACTTCAACGAGTCGCCACATCATGGCCTTCCATTAGCCACGTCGTAGCAACAAGATGGCAAAACAGTCGGTCTCACTCCAGTCGCCACCTTGTGGCGAACAATGTGCCATGTCGTGGGAACTGGATCTTCAGCAGCTTAATGCATTAAGATGCTTTCCAACCACACCAAGGGCTCCAAAGCTCAAATATACTTCTTCCTAAGGTATTGATGGATAAAGTTTCCAACTTTATCCCTTAGGACATCCCCATACACCAAGATCTCTACGCCTAGGTCCTAATGGCAACTTAAGGTATGACTCAACCATTAAGCACTTAATCATAAAATCCATTTCCCTAAAGTTTCAAGAATAAATTCCTATACATAATGGACCATAAAAATCACAGCTTTATGGACATGCGTGTCCAATGCATGTCCTTCCCCAAATTAGGTCATAATCATGAGAAAATGAGATCAAACTTTGAGTATGAGACCAAAAACTCCAAGGAACCATAGATCTACCACATATAACCCATAGGTAGCTCAAGGATCCATAAAGTTGCCAACTATATGGAATCCTTCCATCCAAACTTCCACAATCTTGAAGAAATGGGACAAGAAACCTAAATCTAAAAGCTTGGAACAAAAATCTTGGATCTTGAATACTTACAAGAGTCCATAGAATGTACAAGGGGATGATGATGAGGCTTGCTCGTTGAATCCACACACTAGAACACTTTCTTATTCTTCTTCTTCAAGCCACCAAAAGCACCAAAATGAGCTAAAATCACTAAGAGAGGCTAGGTTTAGGGTTTTTGAGGTTTAATGGTAATGGAGGATGAGAAAGATGACCTAGAATGAGAGTTAAGTTGTTTGTATACACGAGACCCTAAAAATCTTGGCTTTTATGCTGCAGTGGCTGCCACGATGTGGCCATTCTTTTCCATACCGTAGAGCCTACTAAAATGCGTGTTCCAGAATAACCTTGCCACGTTGTGGGTTTCCATGTCCCATGCCGTGACATGGATTTTTTCCTAAGAATTCCATATTTGATTCTGCTAAGTTTCAAGCTAAACTAATATGGAAACGGATGTTACAAGTCATCTAGTTGATTATAGATGATGACCACTGACTATTCTAAATAGTCTTGTAGAATACTTGCAGACTCACAATCTGTAGGTGTTAATGAATCATGAGTTTATCTGGGTACTCTATCCATATGGTTGCCTTTATTGACATATATTGCTAAGGAATCCCCGAAGCAATATGGTCTGCTCATTGCTTACCATGATCCGTGAGGATAGGTCCTTTGCAGTCATCATTTTAGGATTTATTTGTGAGAATAACGAGAATGAGTAACCGGGCTAATTATTTGGTGTGAAATATATATTTTTAAAAGATTTAATTATATTATTGTGGGTTGAAAATCCTGTATAGTCACTAGACTCCTAAGTCTGATCTACTTAGTTTATTTGTATCACATGTAGTGGTACGAAAGCAGTTAGACAGTGATTGTTATTAACTGAGAGGTTTAAGGAGTTTATGGTCATTAGTATAATAAACAGTTGTAAGACATGTTATAATTAGTTTATGCTTATGTTTCCGTATAAATTATGACATCCAATGTTTTTAATATTAATGAAAACTAAACGTTCTATCAGAAATGTTTGAGTATTGATTTTTTATTTTAAAGAAAAATGTGTCGGGACAATTCCGCTTTAAAAGTATTCTCTTAAGGAATACCCTGTTTTACATAAGCATAAAGAAAATGTTTTATTTGGTTTTGAAAATTAGAGATGTCACATTTTTTTTACCACGTGATATATTTTTTAGATTTGCTTTAGGCCTTGATTTTGACTATGGGCGTATTTGACACGCAACTATAGAGAACTTCTAGCTTTTAGCTATTAAGAAATAGCTCAAAAAAGGGACTAAAGTTGGTTGTGAGTTCTCTTGGTATTTATTACATGTCTTTGTTTCGTATGTGAGACATTGTTAATAAACATATTGAGAAATGGATCGAGGTGGTTTCTTTTTGGGTGAAGAAGAAAGGGACTAGAAATTATATGGGATCAAATAGGAAAGTGCATTGGCGAACACTAAAAAAGAGGATTTTATATTAACTCTTTAGATGCGTTCAATAAGCCATTTTTGTATAAATGAAAATGATGTTTCCTTAATAATACCAATGAATTGTGGTGTTATGTGTCTTATATGGTTGAGATGGGGGGGGGGGGGGGGGGGGGAGTTCGATTGGAATAATGGAGTCTCGGTTTTACGGTGTAGTAGATTATTGATACAATTAATCCACTACATGATTCTAAGATAATTCACAATACTAATATTCAAAGAGTCATTGGTAAGGTCGCTTATACTTCTTTTTGGAAATATCATTGGATTGGTGATAGTTCGTTGATGATGTGTTTTTCAAGGTTATTTATTTTGGAGACAGATAATGACTACACCATCAGTCAAATATGGAATGGTGGATCGTGTGAATAGGCATGAAGTAGGCCGATTATAAAAAGGATGATTTTAGCTCATGAACAACAATTGGTTGACTTGATTATGGGTTTTCGTACTTGAGTTCTACAAATAGATGTGCATGAAATTTAGGTGATGGCGATCAATTCATAATTTCGGAAGTTAGAAGACAAATTGATGACTTTTCTCTTAGGAAGGCATGTTGTCCACTAGGTGGTCAAGTATCTCCAACGAAAAGTGAACATCTTTTATTGGTGTGTCCGATTAAGTAAACTTCCTACCTAGGTTAATCCGGATGATAAAGGTGTTGATCTTCATTCCATTGTTTGTGGTATCTGTAATTTGGACTTGGAATGTACCTCACATCTCCTTCTCTCGTGTCAAGTGGCGGAAAATATGTGGAGCTTCATCAGGAGGTGGTGTGATGTTACAATTCCCAAATTCTTGGAGGTTGAAGATGTAAGACATTGGATTGACTCGATTCATTCTTTCGAAAGTTGAACAAATGACTTTGGAATCTATAGTCATGATCATGTGATGACTTTTATGGAACTTCTATAACGATATTATTTTTAGCAACCAAATAGTTAGACGAAATTTGTTGGTCGATAGGTTGATTGGTTATTCCAATATTCGGTTTGTGAATCAGAACAAATATATCAGTATTAGTCGTATTTCATGGCTTATAAATCCAATTTTGCTTATTCATTTTTAATTGTTTATTTGCTTATTGTTAACTTTTTTTTTTTTTCTGATAGATTTCATCGATTCGAAAAAGAAAGAATTGAAACCCAAAATCAAAACAAATGAAATCACACCTCTTATGAAACCACCGACACCAAATCAAATGAAGAGCAAATGATTCACATCTTCATCTTGTTTTGTGTTCTTCATATTGATCAAGTTCACATAAAATACAAACGATTTTTTTGGGATGAAAGGGGATTGAGGGAGACATTTGTGTCACCATTTGGTGAGGTTTGAGTCATCGATGAGATAGAGTCAGTGTGAGAGTAGAATATTAAGGCTGGTTGGCGGCATTTAGGTCGTCACTAAGACATTGTACATGTCAGTGTAGCACGCCATGAGTTAAAGTACGAACAATTAATAAAAGTTTAGAATTGAATTTCTTACGATATGTGAAGCTTCTAAGTAAAAAACCAACACCACCTTAGAAGCTCTTCTAACCTTCTATGTCTATGAGCGGACATACATTTTGGCTCAGATACTGTTTGTTTTTTTTAGACTGCAGACTTCAAAACTTCTAGACTTCTTCTTATCCTTGCATATGTAAAACGAACATTTCTAACCTTAAAGATGTAAACAAATAGATCATTTTTTTCAACCCTAAAAAAAAAAGACAGTTGCTTTCTTGCTTCATTCTCGTCATGTTTCATTATGTCATCAAATATACTCACAAATGTTATTGTGGTTTTCATTAATTATATTTTTGTATTGTAAAATTAAAATGATATAAATGTCATTGTTAAAAAACTATGGTAACTTAAAAAAAGTTTTTACAATTTCAATGTATCTTAACAACCTGTAGGCTTAAAAAAAATCAATTTTTATAAAGTGCAGAGGTTTGATCAACTTTTTCATCTATAGATGTAATTTGTGGACTACAAATATTTTATTTCTTAGAAAACAAATAACACCAAAGTGAAAAACACACATAATCTAAATGATATGGAGTTTTGTACATATGATATTATATATATTATGTACATATATTAAAACCCATCTTGCTTGTGAACAGTAAACTTTACCAATTTGATATTTTAACCACAATAATATGTAGCAATTGACTTTTGTCCTTCAAATTTCCACATTTGTCTTCCCCGATCGTATACTCCCACCGCTAACGCTTTTCATATGTTTCTCCAAGATCTTTGAACTCCATCCTTCTTCCTTTCCGACTGCCTTCCTTTGACGTTTACGACTTCTTTTTCTCCATGAATTTTGGGTTTGAATTCCATCTCTTCTAAGTCATAAGATATTTCAAATCCAATTTGTATATGTGATTCTTTGAATTACTACTTATTCCTTTTCATCTGTCTATTAATTTATGAGTTCAATTCACATTTTGTTGTGAACAATACGAAGATACAACAAATTTAATTCCACCGGAGATGTTGTCGTCTACTCTTTGGATTTTTATTGTCGACAGTAGAACTTTGCATGGGCGGTAGATGTGCTGGTCAATTTTAATTCATGTGAAGCAAAATCGGGGAACCAACATAACAGTGACTGTGATGGGGGTAAGGAATTGTTCGATAAAGGCGAAATCAATGATCTATTTTACCCTAGAACACTTATGCAGAACAATTTTCAAAGAAAATCATATGTTTATTACAATTTTCCATGAATACACTTGAAAATTACTCTTGATTTTACAAATTCCTTATTAGATGTCTAATTGGTTACACTGATTTTTTGTGTTGAAGACTTGGTTCTTCATGGGATTGGGCAGATAATTTGCTCTGTTGGTGTTCTCCATTCCGATGCTCCTTCCATCGCCATCGAATTTTTTGGTTGTTATTGTAGAAAATAAAAATTGAAGATTTTTTTTTTTGATTATCGAAGAAACCAGAAATCGGAAATGTGAAGAAACAATAGATTTTTATTTCTTCAGAACAATAGATTTTTCTTTCTTCAGACCTTCTAAGATCATAAAACTGTTGGAATAGTGTCTAAGGCTGCAACTATATTAGGCAAGTATTTGTCCCGGTTGTGCATGGTCCTTTTGGGTTGCCTTCACCATAGCAACTTGATAGGATGATTTATTAAGAGAGAGTAAATATTATTAATATATTATGAGAATAATATAAAGAATAATATATGGTTATTTGATTAATATAAGTCATAGAATTAATTGGAATTAATTTAGTGACTTAAAGAGATTAATTAAATAAAGGGGTATAAACTGTCAATTGTTTGATAGTTAAGCTTTAGACTATAAATCCATATAGATATATAGGGGTGGATTCTAGAAGCTAGGATAGCTTCAAAATCGTCCATTGCTTATCTAAGGAAAGGATTTGGATAGCCTTAAGAGAAGATTATCCAATTAGGGTTTAGGTTGTAACCCTTAAGGAGTCTACAAGTATAAATAGACCCCATGGCTAAGGGAAATCGGCATCTCACCTAAAGTAAGAGAACCCTGGCCGATTTCCTCCCCTCTCCTCTCTCCTAAATCATCTTCCTTGCTATTGGTGTTTGTAAGCCATTAGAGGAGTGACATTTGTGACTCTAGAAGCTCCAAGACTACAAGATCAACAAGGAATTCAAAGGTATGGTTCTAGATCTGTTTCAATGTTGTTATTTAACCAAATTAGTCATTAGAAGTCTTGGATTCAAAGCATGTTTAATTAGAAAGCCTAGATCCAAGCATTAGGGTTTTGCATGCGCACATAGGAAAGTTCTTATGGCTAAAACCCATCAAAACCCCCACTATTGAATTCAAAATTCAAGAGGATGTTGCATTCATGATCTTCTTGAACACAAATTGCTTAAATATTTTTCAATCTCATTTGTCATTCATACAGGTAAGAATCCACATAACACCTAGATTTCTTTCAATTCACAACAATAGACAACCATAAGACCAACAATCATATCTATCTAGAATGTCCAACAACAAAAAAATTGCCCTAATTAATTGACTGTCACAGAATAAAGGCGTCCAACTCTCATGGAAGAACATACACAGATTATTGAAGAATGATGGCCTATCGCCATTTTCTTAAGGTTCATTTGCATATCTATTATCTAATTCTTAGTTCTGATCCAAATATATGCACATACAATGTTCTTTAACAACATATTGAGGGCTACTTTTGTCATTTTGTATAGGGTGATCAGGTTGTGCTTATTGAAATGCTATAGCGGGCTGAGTCAAATTTAAATTCAACTTCAAGACAGTTGTTATTACACATGGACGCCAAGGATGCTTCAAATGGCCAAAAGTTTCTTTGTTCTGCCACTCCATCATCAAGTTTTCCCAGGTGTGCTTATCTATCCAACGACTATATTCCACGTTCCAAAATCATTATATATTATTTAAAAATATATGTTACTCTTAATTGAAAATTTTAGTACATTTGGTCATTTTAACCTAATTACTTATTTTCTAATGGATTTGTGAAGTAAAAGATTAGAGACTGCTATCATAAACTTATGATCTTTTTGGTTTGATAGACTCGAATGATGGAAGAAAGGAATGAGACGTTGGAGATGCCGCAGAGAGTTAGGAATGCGTTTGATATCACCAACTGCCTATTGTTTTATAATTTTTATTATATGTGACATTACATACTATTTAATGTGTTTAATGTCAAGTTTTGTGTTTGGTTTTCTGATTATGCAGATGCCGACGGAGGACGAGCAAATCGGTGGGGTGGGAACTCATCCCACATGGACAAAAAGTGAGAATTGTGGTGCCCTAATTGTTTTTCTATAATGAAATTGGTTGGGAAACTCCAAAATAGAACTCTATTAATGGAACTCCATTTGTGAATAAATGATACAGTGAGACACCACTTCAGTTCAAGATAGATGAATGTGAGTAGCATTGTGGTGTTTAAAAAGAAAAATGAAAAACACGAGCTAACAATGACGTGGACTTGATAGAACTTTGAAGAAAGGTGAAGTTGTAGTGTTAACTATTCATCCAGAGTATGCATTTGGTTTAACTAAATCACATCAAGAATCATCAATTGTTCCTGCAAATTCCAACATGTATTATGATGTTGACTTGATTTCATTTGAAAATGTATGAAAATTGAAATTTTTTTATCTTTTTATATTTCTTGAAGAATTTGCAAGGATAAAAATGGTTTTCAGTTGTTATAGGAAAAAGACAGTTGAGAATCAAGTACACAATAAAATATGGAAACTTCAAGGAGAAAGAAAGAAAGGAACCACACAACAATTTACACAAATAGTTTTTGTAGGTCTTTTTTTTTTGAATTTTAACTATTACTCATTTCTTGACAGATCAATGTGTCGATATATGATATAGATATAATTTAGAAATGTGTTGTTCTTGAACAACATATAATGAAAAGGTACATAGGATTCAAAAGCAAAGAGTGTTGTTAACAGGTATGTATGTTTTTTACTGTTGCTTTTGATTATATTTTTTGAATTGAACATGATGATGGTGATGATTTGGTGTCAGTTTTTGTTGTTGGTATTATAGGGTTTTGGTTGATGGTAGTTAATATATAGCCGCAACTCGATATACTGTAATCATTTTATACATGTATTATTATGTCAGATTGTCCTCTTGTATATGTATAACTTATTTGTCCATTGACACGAATACATCAGGTTTTGCACTAAAATCATATTTTGAGTTATAAATTAAATAGAAAAAATCCAACAAAAAAACCGATCCATGGTTTACCACGGATTCACTTACTAGTATATATTAAATCCCGTGGGGTTTTGGAACAGGAATCTTTAAGGTTTTTGAATTTGGCCACATAACTTTTGCAATTTACATTTTGACGCATAAAAAAATTATATGTATATATATTAAATCCCGTAGGGTTTTAGAACAGAAATCTTTAAGGTTTCTGAATTTAGCCACCTAACTTTTGACATTTACATTTTGACCCATAAAATAAAAAAAACTTCTGACTCATGCAAAGCATAGGCCCTTTCCTAGTTTACATAAATTCTTAAGTTCGATAAAATTTATATAAGGTAACTAATTGTATAATTGAAAAAGGAGTTAAATGACACTAAAACAATAAAAACTTGGATAAAGAGTCGGACCTCTTGTCAATTTATTCCACAAAACAGATAATTTACAAGGAAATTGAGTCTACCATATTTTCACACGTGTCTCTCAAAACGGAAATTCTATATCCACACATCTACAACATACCAAATAAAACAGGGAGTCAGTGTCACAAAATACCATCGCTAATCTTCACATCCAAGATAAGGACATCCAATATAGCGAATTAACGATGACAATAAAATAGGTATCAGTGATTCGGGTCCTATTGTCTCATAGCAAAACAATTTTAAATTTTTAATAATTATGTTTTGTAATTTAAAATTTTTATATAGCTATAATCATCACCATACAAAACCTGAAATATTTGAATTTCCTGATAAACAAATCCAAATCATAGCATAACTAATTAGAACATAGGGTATCATCAATATAGTTATTTTAGGTAATATTATGGATTAGTATGTAAGTAGTAATTATTTATGAAACTATCTTATTTATGATATCCATATGTCAATTTTAAATAATATATTTTAATTATAAAATTACAAGTATAAATGGTTCGAGGTCGGGTAGCTGAAATCGGGGGAATTGGAAGGGTATAACCATGATATCATAATCATACAAAACCAAATCTTTTTTTTTTTAAGAAAAAAAAAGATACATTAACTCCTAAAAATTAGATTCAGTTTTTTTTTTTTTTTTCTTTTTTTTTTTTCCCTTAAGATTTGGATATTTTTGTCGTTCTAAAGTCTAAAAGATATCTGCAGCCCACAATCATTATCAGCGCACCTTATAACCACCCCATGGGCCCATTTACTTTTTTCATGTTATTCTGCCCAAAATGGAAAATCCAGCATCCCAACATGCATTTTATCATTTAAAGTTTCTTTTTAATCCAATTGCTTAATGACTAACATAAAACAATTATCATAACAGCCATCTAATTCTTCTTTGAAAATCACAAGGTCCCTCATAATCAAGTGATCAACCAATACGAGTACATCCAAAATTTCCTACCTTCAAAATTATTGTAATCCTGATCGATAAGGAAACCAGTTGTTAAAAAGGGATCACTGGCAACTACCAACTCTTTTGAAACCTTCGATAATAAATAAACAAATTTGGAAACATTATTGTAAATGCTAGAACTAAACGAAGGCAAATTGCATTAAAAAGTACTATACTGGCCATTTTTATAGTTTAACAACTATTTTTAGTTTCGTAAATAAAAACAATCCAAGTTTGACAATATTTTATATGTCGACAACTTTGACTTACAAGTGGTCAAAATAAAAGATTCTGTAAAAATTTAGTGGTTTTATTGGAACATTTAGTGTCAAAATTTTTGCTAAAACCTTTAAGGTTATGTTTTGCAAAACAATTTGTTTGTGATTACATTTTTTGTGAAATGCAAAAAAAAAAAAAAAAAAAAAAATGTTATGAAAGTTTCTGTTCATCGAGAAATATGACCTTTATTGCTAGTAAATCATCAATTTCACAATGTACTCATTTTCAATCAATGTCCACAAATTGTTAGGGGTGTTCATTTGGATGGATCGGTTTGATCCGATCTAATCAAGTGAATCCAATTTGATTTCGGTTTTCAAAACATGGATCCGAATAGTCCAATCTAAATTCAAATCTGATCCGATCCGATCCAATTACAATCCGGTTGGATCGGTTTTTTATAATTGGTTTTCAAAAAACGAAACATTTTAAAACGCTATATAATTATAATATTACCCAACTTTACACAAGAACCAAAAACAAATTATTTAGTAGCATTTTGAAATTTTTAAACAACTACTAAGAAAATATATTATAGTTAAATATTTTATAGATAGAAAACTTTTGAGAGAAAATACATATTAATGTTTTTTTTATCGGGTGAAACGTTTTGAACTTATTTGAAAAAATAAGTTACCAAATTAATAAATAACTATGGATATATATTATAAATAGATAAATAATAAATGTTTATTCGGTTTTTTTGGATTATTCGGTTCTTATTTTATAAACCAAAACCAATCCGAAATCCAAAATAATAATTCGGTTTTGTTAAAAACCAATCCAAAAATCCGAATATCCGAACCAAATAGTCCAATTGGATAATTCGGTTTTATCCGAATAGTGAACAGTCCTACAAATTGTTAGATAACACTGAAGGGCATCCAATTCAAAGCTCCTTTGAATGGGCAAAAGGCTAATCCTAGAAGTAGAAGATATGATATGATTGGGTTCAAAGTTGTATATCTAGAGATGGTTTTTTTGGAGACCAAACCCTCGACCGAATACTGGACCGCATAAGTATGTTTGGTACTGGTTTTTGGGCAGGAAAAATAAGTCGTTGGACCACTTTGAACCAACTTTAGAACCCAAAAAGTCTAGTATCTTAGCCCACATCATTGGACACACACCCACATAATAACATTGGTTTTGGTATTGTCTTCTAATTGGTGTTTGCCTTCAAGTTTCGACAAGGACATGATCCGTTTTCAAGTTATATTATGACTTGATGCGATGCTTGACAATCTTTCTAAGCACGAAAAACAGTAACTACCATAAATATAAATAAATTTATAATTATCATCATGTTAACAAATAAGGCAAGTGTCATTGGTGATGTTACATCTAAAACGATTTGAATGTAAAAGATAAAAAAAACAAATACAAATATGGATATGAGATAAAAAAAACAAATACAAATATGGATATGTGTGACCATTTTAATCCTCCATTTTCGACATTATTTTTGTAATAGCATATTACATAAGGCATATTTCTGTAATTGTTGTGAAACATAAGGACCATGTCGATAATTTCGCTATTAGGCAGGAACCGTTTCTATAATTTATTCTAAACATTGACCATTTATATTATTTTTTGCTATATTTGACATGGACAAATTCTATAACTTTGTGTGTAAATTTGTTGTTAGGAATGAACCATTTTTTTAAATTTCCTATTATACAATGGCATTTTTGTAATTTTATGAAAAAACGTGCACCATTTTTATAATTTTTTTCAATTAATCAGGGAACCATTTCAATATCTTTATGAAACAAAGGGGCACTTTTTTATAAATTTGCTATAAGGCCGTAATAATGTAGGGACCATTTCTCTAATTTTAAGATAGATATGGACGGTTTCTCTAATTTTCTAATTAAACAAGGACTATTTCTACAAATAGTTGATAATATGGGTACGAAATAATAATAAAGCAAGTATCTAAAAAAAACACGGAATCAAGAGTTGAACATATGATCTTTGATTTGTTAGCACCTAAGATTGCTAACCATTGCCGGTAGAAGCTTTAAAATTGAGAAATTAGGTAATTTAACCATCAAAAAGGTTTTTCCAAAGAAAGTACTCACTATTTTTAGACAAAATTGTAAAAATGATCTCTGTGGTATGTATTTTCGTGGGGTTTTAGTCTAAACCCCGACTTTTTTGGAATAGTGGTCCTTTTAGACTAGTTTATATGTCAAAATGGTCCCTTCAAAAATTAAAATGACTAAACTGCCCTCTTGATATGTTTTTTATATTTTTTTCTATTTAATTTAATGTTTTATTAATAATAAAATAGGGTCTCTCTCTCTATGTCTCTCTCTCTCTCTCTCTCTCTCTCTCTCTCTCTCTCTCTCTCTCTATTTGGGAGTTGCATGTTCACCACCCATTTTCACTCTAGGCTCTGGTCATCGATCTCACTCTCCCCCTCTTTCTCAAGCTCTCTAAAGACCGATCAAGGTGGATCACCGGAGACATGGGAAGAGGGCCCTTCTGATTGATGAATCGGAGGACAACCTAGAAGAATACAAACAAGATGAAGAACCGGACATATTCCCAGTTAACCCACCTAGATCATAACAGGATATGGCGGTGTCAGAGCTCTACAGTAGCAACGACAATGGGCGGTGATGGCAGCTTCGCTGCTTCCACTTCCTGTTCCGACGAGCTCGATGAGGATGGAGGCGAACGGAGATGGGTACGACGGAGGGAAGAAGTAGCGGTGGCGACGACATTTGTTGGTGGAGGAAAGAGCTCCAACGGCAGAGGCTGCTCCGACAGCCTTCTGCTGCTTCGTCCTTGTTTAGGCTCACCAGGAAAGACGAGGGAAAGAAAGAAGCGGCTGGTGGTGACCGAAAAACAGTTGAGTCCGTGAATGAAAATAAGCAGGGGCAATGGCTTCTGGCGGTGGCAGCCGGAACTCTACAGTAATGGCAGCGGTGGATGGTCGTGAGTGGCAGGCCTTGGTTGTCTCGCTATCTTTTTCGTTTTCTGGGCAGTAGGTCATCGAGAGGGAGGTAGTAGGAGATGGGATGAGGTTTGATGGTGTTTGGTGGTGATTCATGGTGATCAAATCCACCGATGGTGGTTATTGATGGAGGCAGCGATGATTCTTGATGGTTTTTGGTGGCAAGCTCCCAAAACCGGAGGAAGGCAGTAGATGGTGGTGTTTTGAGGCTTGCTTGACGGATTTTAATGGCGGTGATATAAGGTGGAGTTGTGGTGGATGGGTTCAAAAGAAAGAGACAAAGACATGCTTCACCTTTTTGTGTAAACCACAATGGACCAGGAAGAAAAGAATTCAACAGGTTTTCTTGTGAGAGAGAGAGAGAGAGAGAGAGGGCCCCTATTTTTATTTTTTATATATAAATATTTACAGAAAAAAAAGTAAAATGGAAAATAAATATAATAAGGGTAATTTGGTCATTTCAGTTTACTGAGGGACCAAAAACTCAACGAAACTATCTTAAAAGGACCATCAATCCAAAAAAGTCGTGGTTAGGACTAAAACCCCAAAAAAAATACATAACACAAGGACTATTTTTGCAATTTTGTCCTATTTTTATTTAGAAAATTGTCAGAAAAATCTCAATATTTTTGGAAAACCTCCACTTTATTTTCAAATTGTTTTTTTTTTAACAAAAAAGTTTCGATTATTTGATTTTATACGATAATATGTTAATTTTTGTTAAAAGAAAAAAATGATTTTTTTGTTAATTTGAATCAAAATGAAATAACCAAAACTTTTATGTTCAAAAAAAAATTATGACTAAAATGAAACTTTTTCGAAAATATTGAGACTATTCTAATAATTTCTCTTTCTATTTTAATTAAAAATAACTATTTTCCTTGGAATGCCCTTATTTGAGAGTACTGTTCATATTCCGAAGTTTTATTCTTTTTTAAATTAAATTTTTTAAAAGAAATCTTTTTTTGGCATTCTGAATGCTTCATTTCGGATTTGATGTTCAAATTTCAGAGTTATTTTTTGATATTTTTCTAATTTTTTTGAAAGAAAATATCTTTACTTACGTTTGAAATCTACATTTTGAAGTGTTTGATGTCATCATTTTCAATAAAATGTTTGATTTTATGCATTAATATCATATATAGTTCACCTTACTATGTTGTTTAACATTTTGTTAGATTTAAGTAAAAAACATTTTTTTTTCTCGAAATTATAGAATTGTTCATCGGATTTCAGACTTATTCTTGAAATTCTAGAGTTTTTTTTTTTTTAAATCTGAAATTTCACTCCGAAACCCGGAATGTTGGTCTAGAATCCAGAATATTGTCCAAAATTCGGTTCAAAATGTTTTTTTGTGAGAAAAAAATGTTTTTTCTTTATTCGCAATGTCCATTCCAGACCAAATAGTTATTTTTGTATTTTTTTTTTTTTTGTTATTTTCTTCAAAATCACATCAAATTGTAGTTATAGATTATTTAATTTCCCTTTAACATTTTGCAGGCAAATAAACGTATAAATTGTGAACAATAAATTTTGCAAATTAAGAGGTTGTAAATGCAAGTGATAAGTTCTTAAAGGCTTAAGAAATATTTTACAAGAGACTACTAGCATTCTTGATGACTTAATCTTGTTGTTGGATATATTATAGAGAAATTATTTTTGAGTTTTTGTGATCTTCATCAACTCTCCAAAACAAACCAGATCAAAGTTTTCAAAAGTTGTATTTTTAACATCATATGGTTGTGATAATGTTTCTAATATCATGTAAATAGATCATTAGGCTTCTTGAATCTATAATGAAACTATAAATAGTAAAAAAAAATCACATCAAAGGCAAAAGAGTCATTCTAAGCCGATTACGGACAAAAACAAAACAAAATCAAAATACAGGATGATCCGAATTAAAAAAAAATAATAATAATTAAAAACAAAACACACAGATTGTCCCGAATGACCAAGACCATTCATGCAACTTACTCTAATATCTTAAATAAATAAGTTAGACAAGATTATGAATATTATTTAGAATTGGTTTAAAGATTTAGAGGACCACAAGGCTTTGTTGATCATGTGAAGGAAGAAGCACCATAGATTGATGGCAAGCGGAGAGGTTGAAATTGCTCAACATCAAGTGGTGTCTTTTCAAAGTGGATTCTTTATGAATCTTTCCGTCCAAATTGAATGGTACAAGTGATTATAGCACCATGATAATCTCTTATAATATGAAACATTTTAAATTTTATTTAAAAAGGTCGACTAAACCAACAATTTAATATTTTTGTCCCAATCTTAAAATTAGGTGCATCTCAAAATCGATCTTAATGATTACGATTTTCTTAATAGTTGAATAAACCACCAGTTTCTTTGGAAATTAAAGAGTACTTAATTGGAAGGGAGGCCCCGACGAGTATTTGGCAGAAATATCTCTTTCTTTGACCAGATTCTATCAATGGATCCTTAATTTGGTCAGCCTGTTCGCATTGGTTCTTTATTACTTCCTTACAAATCAAATCAATGTTTGTTTTTGTGTCTGCACGCTTTTATGATTATTAAATAAAACTATTATTATTAAACAAAATAACATTAATTTACTGTCTAATTCGGTAGATGTTGCTTTTATTTGGGTAAATAACACAAAAAAACATTCTTTTTATACATAAATTCGATTTTGACACCGTGTTTTTTTTTATGTCAATTTTAACACTTTGTTTTTCAATTTGTTACAATTCTGACCACTTGACCGGTTAACTAGGTTGCATTCTGACGTGGCATGATGACGTGTCAGTTTTGATGATGTGGTATGCTGACATGATATGCTGACGTGTCAAAATTGAATTTTTTTCTCACAAAAACACTAAGTTTTTATTTTTTTTTTCAATTTTAACACCAAGTTTAATTTTTTCTTTCAATTTTGATGCTATGTTTTTTTTCCAAATCGAACATCATTTTTTCCAATTTTGTTCAATGTTGACAATTTTCTATTTGAAACCGTATAAATATTTTTTTAATACATTTAAACCGTATAAATATGTTTTTTTTTTTTTCATTTAAAAACCATAGTTTTGTATAAATACATTTTTTTTAACACTCAAACCATATTTTATGTATAAATATGTATTAGTTATATAAAAATTGTATTTTATATTAAATATGCACTTTAAAATGTGTTTGGAGGTTTGGAGGCGTGTAGTCGATCAAAACTTGGATATCAAGTTTGCAACCCACCAAATTTTTACATCTTATTAGAAGTTTATGGTTAGTTTGATTCTCATGATATAACTAATGCTTTGAATGTAAGAAAAAAAAACACATTGTATTTAAATAAAAATGTAGCTTTTAAACGAAAAAAATATGTTTATATGGTTTAAAATGTAATAAAAAAACATATTTATACGGTTTCAAATGGAAAATAAACAAAATTGAACAAAATTTGATAAATGATGTTCGATTGGAACAAAAAAAAAACATAGTGTCAATATTAAAATAAAAAATTAAACTTAGTGTCAAAATCGAAAAAAATGAAAACTTAGTTTTTTTTGTGGGAAAAAAAATCAATTTTGACACGTCAGCATATCTCATGTCAGCATGCCACGTCATCAAAACTGACACGTCATCAAGCCACGTCAGCATGTAACCTGGTTAACCGGTCAAGTGATCAGAATTGTAACAAATTAGAAAACACAGTGTCAAAATTGACACAAAAAAAACACGGTGTCAAAATTAAATTTCTATGTAAAAAGAGTGTTTTTTGTGCCATTTACCCATTTTATTATAGCAAAATGTGAGTCGTTTTATCTTTTCCGGAAGTACGATTTCTAACATCCCCTTTCCTCTATCTCATTTCAATGGATTTTTTTGGAGTTTGTTGCTCTTGTTATTGTTTTTATTATTAATTTGAGAAAACAAGCAACTTGAATCACAAACGAATTTTTCAAAATGAAAATTTTGTATCATTATGTGTGTTCGACTCATATTAGTCTTAATCGCAACATCATGACATATGCTTTGTCACAAAAAATATAAGATGTTCATGTAAAATAGACAAAATTGCAAAAATGGTTCCTGTGGTATGCATTTTTTTGGGGTTTTAGTCCAAACCACAACTTTTTTGGATAGGTGGTCCTTTTGAGCTAGTTTCGTTGCGTTTTTAGTCCCTCAGTAAATTGAAATGATTGTAATACCCTTCTGATATATTTTTTTTTTTTATATTTTTTCTATTTAACTTAAATGAAAAAGAAAATAAATAATTATATTGGACCCACATACCCCCTCCTCTTTTCTCTCTTTCTCTCTCTCTCTCTCTCTCTCTCTCTCTCTATATATATATATATATATATATATATATATATATATATATATATATATATATATATACATACCGTCACCCCTACCATCAAAGTCCACAGCTTCTTGAAAGACCTCGCCTCCCACCACCTCCGATCACCAAGACCCTATGCCAAACCTCCATATTACGACAGCAACAACCACCGATTTCCCTTACATCGATGACCACCTTTGTTGCCTTCTTCCTCTTTGATGACCATCGCCACTTCAATCTGAGAGATCGATTTCTACAACCTTCTTTCCACCGACTACCACTACCATCTTTGATGTCCTTCTCATTCATCTCCCCATCTGATAGATATCCAAAATTGACATTGTATTGGATATGTAACTAATTATTTCTAGTCTAGATCCACATTTATTGATGGTATAACATTGATTTTGTTTGTGTTTTCATGTGAAATTAGGGCAGAAGGTTAAATTAAGTTCTTGATTGTGGGTCTTATTCTCGTTCAGTCCGATTAGAACATAAATTTTATTGATTTATCTGTGTTTAATTAATTTGTTTGATTAAGTTCTTGTTTGTGTTCTCATCCCCGTCGACGACAAAAACAACACCTCCCGATAGTTCCATGGATCTCGCTCGTTCCTACTTCATATGATCCATAAATGGGGGTGTCATTTCCCCGAATTCGACCTATATTCTGATGAGAGCTTGAATTATCACCATCCCTGGAGATGAATCTCGATAAAATGTGTTCCGTTTCGGGGCTTGAAGCCCGAGGGTTGAAGAATGGGTCAGCATCTTCGTCTTCATACATGGGAGTTTCGGTGTGGCTGGTAAATACCGAGGAGGGGAAAGGAGTCGATATCTATCGAGGTCTCTTTGGTCCTCTCATCTTGTCGCTAGCAACAATAAATCGGGAGAAACAAAACAACTAAAATTTCAACATTTAGGGGTGCTTGGTAGCAAATTGTGAATGAGAAAAGGAGGTGGAGGCGGTGGCAACCGTCTGTGGTGGTGAGGGAGGCTGCTTAGATTTATAACCGCCATACCCACCACCAATTTGCGTGTAATTCTTTATCATCGTTATCTGGTTCTCGGTGCCCCTGGTCAAATGGTGGAGATCAAAGTTTTAGATTAGGTAGAAGAAGAAGAAATGGTGGAGAGGAGCGAAACTTGTTACCGGTGGAGGCTCCATCAAACGTAGATGCTTGGTCTCGACGGAGATGGTAATTCCGATCTAGTAGGGGGTGAACTTACAGAAAAATTGGAAGAGAGAGAGAGAGAGAGAGTGTCATTTTTTGTATTTATTTATTAATTATAAAATAGTTAAAAAAGAAAGAAAAATGAAAAATAAATATATTAAGGGTATTTTAGTCTTTTCAATTTGAGGAGGGACCTTTTCCACGTACAAACTAGCTCAAAAGGACTATCAATCCAAAAAAGTCGTGGTTTGGACTAAAACCCCCAAAAAATGCATACCACAGGGACCATTTTTGCAGTTTTGTCTGTAAAATATAACTATCCCCTAATAAAAGAATTGAGAAGTTGATATATCTTTGGGATAGAAAAAGAACTTTGTAGCTTGATTAGAAAACAAAAGTTTTTCTTCTATTTTATTCTCATGTTTCAACTTACTACCTATTTAATAAATGATATGTGCAACCTAATATTTTTGTGTCATTGTCTATCTTTTGATTATGATATTTGTCATGATCCAACAAATCCTATTCTAATAAAAGAATAATTTTAATCTCATTTTGACATGTGTCATCCTATTAAACATTTCAATTAATGCATATTGTATTCTTTTTTTACCATGTGTCACCTTATTAGGCTTCTTAATTAATGCATGTCACTTATCAACCAATTAATTCTCAATTTTAAATTTTAAATTTTAAATTATACATTTTAATTACATTAAATTAATAACATCAGAATAAAAACTAAAATAAAATTAATACAAATTGTAAGGTGATATAATTTAAGATATTTATTTAAATTAACGATTATAATTTTATATAACTAAAAAATATCTATTAATTAATAATTTATTTAAAATCACTTATTAATAATTTTGAGTTGTCACTATAAAAGTTTAATTAATTTTGTAACTGTGGTTCCCGCGGGATATAAACTAGTAGAATGATAAATAAAAATATGTAGTAGAAGGATATTGAACCTCTCTCGACAAAACTTATATTCAAACAAATATACATATTTTCGAAAAATTTATGGGATTTACAAGAAGTTTTTGACAAGATAAATGAAAAATAATTATGTTACGGTGGAGGGAGTCATTCCCTCCCAACCCTCTTTCCACATATGCGTTACATTAGTTTTTCTCTTTATGTTTTCTTATTTATCTTTTCCAACCCACAACACAAATAATTCATCTTTTTGAACCCTCTCAGCCCACTCCTAATGTATAATACTAAAACATATGAAGCTACAAGTTTTGAATCATACATAGAGAGAAATAGGAAGCAGATTCAAAACTTTGGTGAACCCAGTCAACCCATACCATTCTGAACCCACACTATGGATCGTGGGTAGAAAGGTACCGACGATATCTTTGGTACCACTCTAAAAAATAAGCTCTGCATCGTGCACCCTTAGGTTAGATTACGTACTAAAATATCATATAAAATATTGAATAATACATTTATCAGTTTTAATAAGCAAATTAAAACCAATGTTTTGAAAACCAAACCAGATTAGTTGGTACAACCGTCAAACGGTTGTATTAGGAACCAGTCCGAACTTCGTAAAGGAAACGATAAAAATATATACATGATAAGAACATATTTACTTGTCCATTAAAGACTTTTCTTAGTTTAAACCATAGTTATCTTTGTGAATTTAGACATTGCTATTTGTATTTAACAAGAATTAACTTAGAACCAAATTTTGCATCAAACATTAGCATACATAATTTCTCATGGTATCAAAGCATGTCTTTTGATTTGAAAACCCCTGAGCACAAGTCACTATGATGAAACCCTATGGTAGAGGAGACAACGACATTGAGATACCACTCAACCCGTCCTCTGATCCAGTTCGCCATTCTACATTCATCTAACTGATTATCTGCATCAAATGCACATTAACGAATGTTTCAGTGATAGAAATTATGTCGATCGACTAAGAGAGATGGATGGTTTTCTTTTTTCCAAGAGTAGATCATAGTTCGTTCATAAATCATATGAAAGCACAAGTTATTAGAACTGAAATTATCACCCTTATAATGATCATCTACCACCGTATAATTGATCTGTAACACCTTGTTCCACATCGTTTCCTAATTCGGGGTTGTGACCCGAAGATCGGTTATCATAAGGATTAGGGCATTCGAGAAAGAGATATTTAGACCCATTTGGGTGTGGGTAATGTAAGTTAGATGATCCAGGAGTCCGGTTTGTGATTTGGAGCCCAAGAGTGCAACCGTAAATTAGCAGTTCGGACCTTTTAGGAATTTTGGAATTTAGTTCGGGAAGTTTTAAGGTAAGGATGAGTTGATAGAAGTGTAGAGCATCTAGTTACCTTTCTGTGGATATAAGGATCATCGAAATTGGACTTAGAACGAAGAAGATATGACATTCAGGAGTTTAAAGGTTTAAGGGCCAATCCTGGTACGCTGGGCGTACTAGGCAGGGAAGTCGTAGGTGCTCTTTGGAGTACGTTGGGCATACCAAAATTATGCATGACGTACTCCAGTCATACCCAAACCCTAATTTAGGGTCTTGGACCCTTTAAGCTCTTTAACTCAACACTAAACCCTATTATCTTCAGCCTCCATCCCTTTAAACCTATAAATGAAATGCTAGCTCCCTATGGTGTGGCTCTTGAACTTTTAGGGGTATTTCATGCATTTTGGTGTTCATTGAAGAAGAAGGAGCTTCTTGGAGCAGTGTGGGATTACTTGAAGCTTTTGGATCTAAGCTTGGTGCACCTTGATCTATCTTCTGGAGGTATAAAGTTTCTAACTTGATGACTCTAGGTGTTAGATCTAGTCCAAGGAATGTTTTTGGGTTCATTTTGTTCCTTAGAGTCATCCTTGTGAGTATGAGTTACTCAAAGAGCTTAGAATGATGTATCTTGGCATTTGAGAGGTCCATTGTTCATAAAAATGCCATCTTGATGAGTTATTATGGACCATGCATGAGTTTAGGTGTTTATTATGGATTTTATTGAGGATTTGGTCCCATTAAGACATGTAAAGGAGTAAAGTTGCCAACTTTACATCTTAAGACATCTCCTTAGGGTTATATATGAGTCTGGTAGTCCTTGTCTTAACCATTACGAGCTTTTGTGGGATTTTTTGCTCTCTGCTCAGTATGTTAGGCATAAATAGGAGTACGCTCTACGTAATGTGTGGTTTGCACATTATCATCGTGTACCTTATGCTTTGGGGGGGTGTATGCGGGGCGTACTCCCCAATATGTCAATTTTGGGTCTTTTAAGGTTTGGGCCTTGTTAGGTCATGGATAGACTAAGGGCTTTATTGGAATTGGGTCCATGGTGGTTTTGGGGCCCAATTAGGAAGATGGGCCATATTAGGTCTTGGGATGCCATTTGTGGATTTGGGATTTTTGAGCAAACGTGTTGGGCCTTGGTTTTGGGCCAAGTAAGAAAAGGGTAAAATGGTCTTTTACCCTTTAGGAAGTTGGATTATGGAGTGGGTATCAGATTTTGGTTTATCAGGTTAATTATTAATTAAGGTTGTATTTATTGTTAGTTGGTGCGAGGTTATCCGGTTCAACGACCCGAGCAGTTATTTGGTTATCAGCGAACTGAGGCGAGTCTTCTCACTGTACCCGTGGACCGAAAGCACCAATGCCGGTCCACTAGGTTATGTTATGTTATATGTATTTGTGACTTTTGCATGGTATATCGGGCTAGGCCCATTTGTATGTTGGGATAGGCCCATTGTATGGCAAGCTAGGCTCAACTATATGTTAGGCTAGGCCCATGGACCAGGAAGGGCTAGGCCCATCGTATTTTATGTAGGTTGTAACTGTCTTAGCGGCTTTTGCATTTGCATGATAATATCTAGATATCTTAGAATAAGAACTCCTCAAACAAAAATCCATTTTCATGCAATAAACCGACCTATAACTTTTCCCACTCTACTCTTTAGCCCAAAGTACAATCCAAAGGGTTGGTTTCATAACCTTCATTGCCTTCTTCCAAAAGTCTGAACATCGCCTCCTTAAGGCCCAAGGCCCTTACACAATCGAATTGCGACCAATGGCCCTGACCATAGAATAACCTGGAACAGGGTGTTACAAAAAATTTTTAGAAACTCGTTTTCTTTTTTTTAAGAAAAATTACCAATTCCTCAGTTTGAGTTCAATCACACCCGAGAGTGTACCCGAATCCCTCAAACCAGGGCTCTGATACTAACTTGTAACGTTCCAAAAATTATGAGGTAAAATTTCATTTTTAATTTAATCAAAACACTAATTATCTTTTATTCAAACATCCAAAAATATTTCATAATAAAACAGTCATCATATTACAAAATCATCACAATACGGAAACATGGGTGGATGTGTTGTGATCACGCCAGGCCCTTCCCTTTCGAACCGGAAGTACCTAAAACCATAACCATAAAAATCGTAAGCACAAGCTTAGTGAGTTCTCCAAAATGCTTGCTTTAAAAACTATATATGATTAAGATCATATCGCCCTAGAAGGACTGGTTTGTCCTTATTTCCCGTTCCTTGTCTAGCTATGAGCTTAGGGTAGAATCATTCATTCGTCAGTCTTTGTGATCCCGTTTTGTGTATAATTTGCATACATAAGGCAACCGACAGTGTTAGTGGAAGTTCCTAGCATCGGAGTAGCAAGTAAGTTAGAGGATGCCTTTATGTTTTTGGGTGTTACTTCCCGAATGCTGCTTTCTTTGTGCTTTTTGGGACTCATATGATGTGAGCTAACTATTAAGTGAATATGTTAAGTTACATGCAGTAAAGTTTAAATAGTTTTAGAGTGATTTACTTAGCCCTATTGCGCGGCTCTTGTCTGAGTCCAATTGTTTTAGGGTAGGGTCTTTTATTTGAAAGTTTATTTAAGTTTTGTTGCATGTAATTATATTCTTGAAGTAGTTAGCTGATATTAGTAGGGGGTTTTCAACAGCTGATGGCAGGGTGAGGTGGGAATCTTAGGAAATCCTAGGAAGTGCTTCAGAGGAATTGGTGTGCTGTTTAGCGGTGTGTATTCATTTTAATGCAGGTATATGTGATTGGATCAGACGGTAGTAGACATGAGTAGTTACTTAGAGGATCCGAAATGATTCTTGAGGAAAGTATGGATAGGTGTGGAAGGTAGTATTGGACCCATACCACTGAAAGCACAGGATCCATACTCAAATCTAGGAAAACTTCTCGTGATTCTAAGGAGATGATCAAAGGTAGATAGTATGGTTTGGCACCATGATTCTTTGCAATGTGTGCTCGTATTATTCGGTTTATCGGGTATGGTTGTTCAGACTGAGGATAGGTTTGGTGATTGTTTGGTCCTTGTTGGCCATGTTAGTTTAGGTTTGAATGGTGCATACCTAGGTGAGTTAGTTCGCTTTGAGGTCTCGAGGGTCTTGCTCGAGGTAGTACCAGTTGAGTCACGAGACTTAAGAAGGAAGCGCTTGTGATGACCGGCTCGAGGATTACAGCCGGAGGCTGAGTGATTGGCAGATGGATTGGTATGTCACTATCCACGACGGGGATTATGTTCTTCCAGCTTTCTGTGTTCGGAGGAAAGATAGAGCATACATGTGATTTTCAGAGTTGGGATGTAGACCCAACGTAGGCTATATAGTCGGCCTTTTTTTGGGCAGCAAGTATGGAAGTGTGGGAATGCATAAGAGGATCACTATGGTATGGTTGCCTTGAGATGAGATCAAGGGCCTGCTTTCTTTGAATATAGTCAAGTCAGGTGCTAGTTGATTGTTTCAGGTGATCAAGGAAGTGAATTGGGAATGACAACTTTTGTTGTCTCTGATGTATCCCAACTATAAGAATGATGCTTCTTGTATTTATGAATGATTCTCATGATGAATTGATGATTAGGGAATTGTATATGAGGTGTGTGGTAGTCCATTTGTTTCTAGATTGATAATCGGTCTTATGAATGGACATGACTATTGCTTGTGCATCTGCCTGGGATTCTTGATGTTAGAGGCGGTTATGATTGGGGAGCTTCCGAGGGTTTCATCTGAGATTCAGGATCTCTTTGACTTGATTGGTATTTATCTAGAAGATCATATTGCATTATGTTATATATTCCAAAGGTCTGGGATGCTATGTATCTGGTTAAGACGGTTTAAGATTTTGTTTGTTTGCAACGTCAGTTGGTGGTAGTTCGAACCTTCAGCGGGGAATAACTGGGTATTCTTCTTGGAGGATCATTGATCTGTTAGAGTTCATGGTTTCAGAATAATGGTTCAAAAGTATCTGTGGTTCAGGTATGTGAGGTTTTGGTTCAAGTTTTGATGAAGACGGGGGCGTAGAGCAGGTTGCTATCATATATATGTGCTCAGGAATGCATGAGTTTTCTTTGCAGTAGTAAGTTATGGACAAGAAGCTCATTGTAGATAGTGGTTCCTTTTGGGAACGCCAATAAATAGGTCAACAGGTGTTTGGGTTGCTCACGTTGAGTATCGGTTGTTGAAGGATTTGTTAACTCGTTATATAAATTGTTATCCATGATCTAGGCCAGGCAGTTGTTGATTGGTAAATCAACTTTAGACTTTTGTATGTTTAGTTTCACATGGATTTTGTTCAGTAGTGTGTTGGGTTATTGGATTAGTTGTCATTGCATTCTTGATCGTTGGTCATTTCGTTCATCGTCAATAGTTGAGGTTCTTCGAAAGTTTCGAGCTTTATTAGTTGAAGTTCAATGGATGCACCAGCCTATTGTCAAAATCTGTACATTGTACATTTTGCTTTCTAGGTATGGGTACCCTTAATTGTTGGTTATGGAAGTATTGTTCATAGCGGGCTGGGGTTTCGCAGTTGTCCTTGGTTATTGGGAGTTCGGACGTCGGCGCAGTTTTGTTTAGTTTTTCAGGTGTGGCTTTGGACCCGCGATGTTGTCCTTGATTATTGCAGTTTAAAACCCAAAAGCATTAGAAATGGTTGATTTTGTTTTTTGAAACTGATCAAAAACACATCTTTAACCCACAAAGCATCTAAACCTCCTTTAAATTTATTCCCTTTACACTTAACCGATTCATTTTCCAATTAAGAATAATGTGATAGTACTTAGATTTTTCATCTCCCTGGATACCCTGTTTAACTTTAACCTTTCGAGCAACATCTAGAGATTCACAATCTTCTATTATATGCAACTTTTGTGTGGAAATTGCTATGTTTCAAAGCTAATTGTTGATTCGAGTAACCTGTATCAATAATCTTTGTCAAAGTCCTTAAAAAAATAAGGCATTGTTTAACACCATCTTTCTTTGATTAAAACTCCGTATGCCAAGTTTTTAAGACCTCTTTTAAATATTTGACTTTATTTTTAACTCGAAACGGTTAGGTGCTATTTGTTTTTTGTAAAAAACCTCTTCAGACCTCTTATTGTTGTGCGACACAACACACACGCAACACTTTTAATCTCGTAGTTGTTTGTTTTTTAGAATTCTTCAGAGTAAAAGACCTCTACGCGTGTTCTGTTTGGCGTAATAGTTGTAGTGCCTCTTCCAACCTCTCATTCTTCTTTTTTCTTGCTGAATTATTGATTATATGTTGCTGAAATCTTATTATACCTTTTTTTTTCGTTTTTTTTCATTTTTTTTTGTTTATTTTTGTTGATTTTTTTTCGATTTTTTAATTAAATAATGATAATTTCTTGATAAAATATCATTATTTTTTGTTAAAATATCTTTAATTTTTTTTTTGAAATATCATTATTTTTTGTTGAAATATCATAAATTGTTGCTGAAATGTCATACATTATTAATTTTTTGGTGTTAAAAAACTATTTCGGTTTATAAAATCAGTTTATTTTATATTTTTAATATTAACAGTAGCATGTAGATGTTAAAAAAACAAACACGCTTCTTATTACAATTTGCAGACGTTTGATCCACCTCTTCTACTACAGAGGGTTGCAGAAATGATCCACAGACTTCATAAAATTTTGTTTCAAAAAAAAAAAAAACAAAACAGCATCTTATTATTCAAATTGCCATCAACTTTTGAATTCCAATTGCTACTCGTAATTTTGTCAAAATCCCCTACTTCCATCCGAGAGTTCAAATAACTTGAAAAGAATTGGACCAAAATATGAAACAACAGTCTTCAGTTTATATAAGTCAAAGATTCGAAATAACAACATGATCCAAAGCCAATTTGGAGAGATTATCATATTATAAACCTCGTCCTAAAAATACCAAAAATCTATCAGTTTTACTCATTATCTCACCATTTGAACCGGTTCTAATGCAACTATACCCGCCAACAATAATTTAGAACAAACATCATCACCAATGAATACATTAAAACTATTAGTCGTGTACCGAGAAAATTTAGGGTGTGTTCGGCAAAACTAACTGGTAGCGGGTAGCGGTTAACGAGTAGCTAGTAGCGGGTAACGTTTGATTTTGGAGTGTTTTGTTGAAAGCTACCATATGTAACTTTTGATTTTGGAGTGTTTTATTTAGGTTAAAAGCTAAATGCTCATGTTGTCAAACGAGACTTTTTCTTTTTTACTAGCGTTTTTTTTTAAAAAAAACTAGAAACTCGAAGCTCCTAAACTTTGCGTATTGTTTATCATATAGAAAGCTAATCCCTTAATGCCCATCCTCCGTGTGAGGTCTCGAACAACATTAAAATCAACAAAAAGAAAAAAAAAAACTTGTAACAACTTGGACGCGTATTAATAAAAGAAACATTGTAAATCAATACCACTTTTTTATTGTAATCGTCTTGAAAAACATATACATTTCTACCCTAATAAATGAAAATGACTTTGGCACATGTCATTATCTCATAAAATTAACCACATGTCATTTTGTCATTATTTGAGAAGATATATTTATTTTCCACTTGTCATTACTTTAATTTTCATTTTCAATATATCATTAATTTAGTTTCCATAAATTAAACCTACCATTTTGTTATAATTAACCCGTTTACTACACAATAAACACATAATTTCAATTTATTTATTTTTTGCATGTTTTTTCTCATAATTTTCACTTGTTTCAATTTCAAATTCAAATAAAATTTATATTTAATCGTTCGTACTTAACATTTTGTTTTAATCAACCCGTATAATATACGGGTCTCACAACTAGTATCATATAGAAAGAGAATTTTAAAAACACTTATTCCTATTTCACAATAACTAGATACTAAGTACACATAATACTTATTTTCACAATTACAGAATGATCCCATATAGAAATATTATCGCTCAACATACCCCGTGTACCCCTATAAGCAAAAACAAAACAATAATTTCTTCATGAACTCTGTATTTTAAACATATCTAATATAGCCATACCAGACTCTTCTACTGCTAAAAAATAATACAAAGATTAATGATACACGATCTCTTCATTTTGTTTCCTATTAATCTCATACCCAAAACATTCCAACTTCAATATAACGAATCATATTATATCTATATTAAATAGCAAATTCATGGTTTGACAATTTAAGTCCTCTTAAATTTCTATTTGGTACCTGATTTTTATGGTTTGATAACTTTAAGTCTTTTTAAGTTTCTATTGCTACTAAAAGACTTCTTTTTTACTTTCTATTGGCTGACTTAGGTCCCTTACTTTTATGGTTTGGCAACTTAAGTCCTCCTAAGTTTCTATAGCTACCGAGAGAGTTTCTTTTTACTTTCTATTACTTATTAAGGGGTTGTTTGGTAGCCTTTTAATTGTAAAATTAAGAGGCAACCTCTTAATTTTTTAGACTGAGTGTGTTAGGTTATCTATGAATAAAAGTCTCTTAATTTTTTAAAAGTCTCTTAAACTTTGAGACTTGGATGAGTATCTAAATAACAACAAAAGACGCCCCTTCCTCTTTTGCCCTCGTACACTTGTTTCCTTCAAAAACACACCCACGTTTCATTTTGGTCTCCTCCCACCTCCGAACAACGTCAATGCCTCCTACCTCCTCCCATCGTCGACCTCGCACAGTAGCACCGACGCCCTCATCGTCGCCTCGCCAAGCGACAACCTCCGACGCCAAGCTTTTACAGTGCCGACTCCACCCTTGCTCCCTCGCCGGTGCGCATCCGCTTACCTCGGTAGGGTTATGAAATCAGATCATTTTGGAATGGTTCTAGGTAACATTTTTTTTTCTTTCTTTCCCTAAAAATCGGTTATTCTGGAATTGTTATGAAATTAGAACTCTAAAAATTGTTTATCAGAAGTTGGTGTCGGTTGTTATGAAATTAGAACCCTAAAAACTGCTTATCAGATCATTTTGGAATGGTTCTAGGTAACGTGAAAGATCGTTGTTAATTTTTCTGTTTATTGAAATATGTTATAGAGATATGCTTTAGAAGTCGGCCATGAGGAATACCAAGCTTTGGCATTATCAATTGTAAGATTTTACAATGTTTCTTTGGTCTTGCTGAGAAATACCCATAATTCTTTTTTGAAAACTCTTTTCTTTGATCTCTTCATTTGTTGAAATATGTTATAGCTATCATTTGGGACATATATGCCCTTATGTTTTTGTTAGCTATTGAAATGAAGAAATAGCAAAAACTTATCAGTTAATTTAATTCTATCAGTGATCACTGTGATTAATGTCCACATTATAGTTTTTTCCATTTATTAATGATGAATGTCAATGACAGGTGTGGATGAAGGTCAATGACATGTGTGTGCTCGGTGATGGTGTATGATAACGATTGTATGAGGCGGGGATGATGGTTGCATGTGATGAAGAGGGTAATGGGATGTTTGGTGTTAGTGGTGAAGTTGTGGCTGGAATAATGTCGTTTGTATAACTTGGGAATTAATTTTAATAATATGAATTAGCTTTTTGTTTCTTGTTGTAATATGATGTTTTAATTGTTGACATGTTGTTGAATTTGTATTTTAAAGTTGTGAACATATAGAGTGGTTTAAATGTTGGTAAAATGAATATATGTAAATGTGGGTTTCTTAAAATTTTGATAGTTTTATTGGGTATTTATTATTATTTTTAAATAGAAGGGTAAAATAATCATTTTTATCATTTAGTATAACAATTCAGAGGTTCCAACCAAACAGCATGTTAACGTTTAGATCTTAAAAATTTAGACAGTCTTATAAATTCAGACCTCTTAAATATTCATATCTTGCCAAACAATCCCTAAGTCTATCACTGCTACCACAAAGCACAACGAGCAAACTCTTAGTTGTTAATTAAAATAGACATTCATTTCATTATTAATCTTTTCTTTTTTTGTTACTTTTCTTTTCCTAGTCGATCCCATTATAGCAAAAAAAAAAAAGTATGAATTTATGTGATTCGAAGGCAAATAAGCAACAACACAATCATCAGAGTGATCCAAGCAGTAACCAACCAACCGATCGAACTTGGGAACCTATCGGGCTTTGGAATTGAATGCCAACAAAACCTTGTGACATGGATAATGATAAAGAAGTATGGTCTGCAACCCTCCTAGACTCATTCACGACTTCATCAAACACCATTGTTGAATAACATGCATCCTTGGTTCCATAGATTATCTCATATTTTCTTAGCATTTTCGGTTTTCTCATCATCATGCCAATTAACATCAACTAGTTGTCCATCTACTTGTTTGTTTTTAGACTCATTTTCACTATTATTTTTGGGAGTATCATTTACAATTTACATTATTTTTCATGTTTGTCCATGTTATTGTCTATAATTGCCCAAATCTTGCACATTTTGATTAAAGTCGTTATCTTGTTCAAACTCTTTGCTTTTATCGCTATCTTATTCATTTTCTTCATCATCCAATCCCTTTTCTTCATCAATGCTCATTATCTTCGGATATTGATCGTAGGAATCCAACCCGAAATCTCCCTCATCGAACATCATAATCAGTTACTTCAATAGACACCAAAACCCTTTTCGAGATAATTGACATGTCTTTTATGTATATACATAATCTCCCAAAAAGAAATGTTCGTTTCTTGGTTATTCTCCATAAACATCCCCCCCCCCCCCCCCCCCTTTCTGTTAAAAAAAAAGATGCCCCTCTTTAAAAACCATTTCATGTTGTCATGTTTAATGACAATTAGAAGACGATGTAACTTACGTTACGTTTTTTATTATGCATGTCAACTTTACAACATAAAATCTAGTTGTATTTTTCTTGTGTCATAATAAAATTAAGATCTTACAATTATTTTGATTTTGATGGTTTATGAGTTTAGGACTATAGATAATAGGCGATTAAATAAAATATTAGAAAAATAATACATAATTTTGTATAATTACAAACGAAGAATATGCTAACAAATATTTCCGCACCAGTATCTTACCATGTCCATATCTATTTCTAGTTTATAAGTGGGCATATTCCATGAGACCACAACAGAAAATAAAATTTTCGCTTAATATTAAGATTATTTTGTTTTGACATGTTTGAAATTTCATAAGAATTTAGATGCAAATCCTATCCTTTTCCACTTTTCACACACGAATGACCAACGGAGTTTTCAATTTTCATTATGAAAAAATGTCACTATCTGACAATATTATGTTAGAAAAATATCCCCCTATTTCTTGACTAATTTTTATATCCTCGTGGCACCATTAGGTATACATCCGATAGTGTAGTTATATTAGATTTAATGTTGCTTATAAAATAGTTTTTTTTGGTCAAAAGACATCGACATGCATGTATCAAGTTTTCCTTTTATGATAGGGACTATTTCACAATCCTTCTCTTCGTATATATGGACCCAAAACTTCAACTACATAAAAAAGATTCCAAGAAGAGAATTCCATATGAAGATCTCTAGCCTAAATATATGCCAAAACTAAGTCCAAAAGTGCATGATATAAAATCATATAATACAATATCCAAATCCAATAATTAGTAGACAATATGTAATAACTTGTCTCATTTGGATAAAGGAGTGAGTTTTTAACAACTAAGTCTCATATCTAATTAGTTCTGTTATGTTAGGATTTGAAGCAATTTCCGATTGGCTATCTGAAATATAACAAAATCCCCAAATCACAATCAAACAAGGAGTGCAATTCGACTCTACAAACTACCCAGTTAAGTCAAGGGAATAGAAACAAAATATAAACTATTTTGGTAAATTTTAATTTATTTACTAGAAATTAATAATTATATTTGCGTTCCATCATTATCAACTGTGATCCTGTTACCATAGTCAACGGTCTATATTTCTTTAGTAAACGATGCAAAATTATGAATTAAATCTGATTTGGTGTGCGCAACTACAGTTACCTATTGGTTTTATAAGATTAAAAAAAATTAATATAAAGGAGAAAAAAAACCTATCTTTTCATCATAATTTAATCTAGAAGTCTAATTGCTTGGCATATTCATAAAGTTTTATATAGTTGTGTTTGTATCGATATAAATATTTATTTTAATTTAAATTAAAATAAATAAATCCACCGTACCTTTTTGGTAATAATATTAGCTTTGAATTTGATGGTTGCCTTCCGTAACTCACTTGCCATGTTTAATGATGATGCTGGAAACAAATGAAATGGACCCGTTAGAAAACTAATAATAATAATAATAATTATTATTATTATTATTATTATTATTATTATTATTATTATTAATGGTTTTGTTGATATCTGTTTTATAATATGGTTTATCTTGTCAAGTTGCAATGTCATGCTTAACAAACATGAATTAAAAACAACGGATTTTCATTGCTACTATCATTAAACTTTTTTTCTTCAAAATGCAGCATGTATATTGAGTTTCAAAAAGTATTTCATACGAAAAAGTATAGGTGTAACCTATCTAACCTAATAAATGAAATTTATTTTTTGCCAAATGTCATATTTTCATTGAATTTGACACATGTTATTTTCTAAGAGTTTAAAATTTTTTTTCCACTTGTTATTTTCTTATTTTTTTTCATTTTATTAAATTTAAAATTCACATTTTTTTAATGAAATTTATATATGTAAAGTAGATCATTCTATTAAGTTTCATAATAAATGCTCTACAACCTCTCAAATATCTTAGATTATATATTGAATTACTTACTTTATTTTTTATATTCTTTGTATTTATTTAAAATTATTATTTTAAAAAATGTATAATGTTTATAATTTTATATTAAACTTTTTTTTAAACCCGTATATTCACACCTAGTATTCTATTAAATAAAAGGTAGATTTAAAAAAAACGATTAGAAAATAAAATAAGAGCAACATATATTACATATATGCTTACGAAAAAAAAAAAGCAACATACTCATGATTAAATTTGGTTTTACATCCTATATGCGAACATGCAGTCAACACGGGCGGCTTTCTCACCTTCCCCACTTTGTCAAACATATGACTTCTCTAAATTTTTATATTATGTGGTTTATGTCATATACCGTTTGAAATAATACCTAAAACCTTTTTTTTTATATAACAAAAACATATTTGTAAGAATTTCTAAAGAAATCAATGGACTGGATTATACTTGATAGCAGGACACATAGACCATTCAAAATATGATGTGTGTGCAACTATTGACAATCATCACAAAAATTCAATCCAAATATATTTTTGAGGCATAAATTTTAAATACAGAGACCTAATCTATTATTGGGGTGTTCATCAAGATTGATTTTGTGCACACTTTATTTGTATTGTGTGCTATAAATCATTCAAAGATTTAAAACTGAGCATTTTTGACCGATAATTCAACATATATCTAGGAAAAGGTGTCGAACAAAAGTTACGTAGATCTTAACTTCAAAACCAAACAATTAAAGTAAAATTTAAAATATTTAATTTTGGATAAATTAAAAGTACATTTATTAATTTTACCCAATTAATATTGGATAACTATAAACCATTTTTGGTAGGTCTGCCAATACTGTAACAATTGAATTCGTGAAGTATTTGTAAATGTATACAGTATACACTGAAAGTTTGTTTTTAACGTATAAAACAAGTTACAACTTCTGAAAATTTATGTAATATCGACACCTTTTCTTTTAATCTCTATTTCAAGATAATCTGTAAGCAACAAATGCATACACACAAAGTTTGGGCCCATATTGCCTTTTCTATCTTTCTTTCCCTTCCCCTACGCTACAATGAATAATCCACCAAAAAACGACCCATTAATTTACATATATTATATATTTTTATATTATTATACCATATTACATATACAAGATATATTCATAAAATGATAAATTTAAATAAGTAAAAAGTATACAAAGTCTGGCGTACTCGCATATCTTTCCTTCCGTGTTTGGTTTGGTCCATTTGCGAGCGCGCTTTCTGTTTCCATTCAAGTCTCATCATATTTGTACATATACTCTTCCATATTCATCTCTCTCTCTCTCCACCTTCTCTATTTAATTCATTTTTTAATTTATTTTTTTAGCTTATTTTTAAACACGAACCTTTTTAATTAATCAATTAAGAAGAAGAAGAAGAACAAGAAGAACACAAGTAGGAGCAGGATTATGTTACAGTAGCTATGGCAGCAGAGAGGATTGCAATGATCCTTTTCTTGATTTTAATCGCAGGTGCTACTGCCTACTGGGTGAATTTATGATATTTTAGTTATTCGAGGAAGATTTTACAGAGTGGGGTTGAATTTAATGCGAATTCTTTTTCTTTTTTCAGGAAAGGATGCAATTGGAGACTCGCTTGATTCCGACAAGGAAGTGCTACTCAATCTGAGGTCATTTCTGGAACAAAAGAACAAAGTGAATCAAGGAGAGTATAACAAATGGGACCCACAATCCCAGACGCCGTGCACATGGCCGGGAATTTCATGCTCCGGCAACCGAGTGACAGGGATCAGCCTCCCTGACAACGACATCGCCGGTGCTTTATTCGGGAACTTCTCTGCCTTGACAGAGCTTACTCACCTAGACCTATCAACAAACACTATTGACGGCAGCATACCACCAGACTTGGCCAGTTGCCGGAACCTCAAAGTATTGAACCTGTCACATAATATTATGGGTGGCGGGCTCAATTTGACTGGACTCACCAGCCTGCAAATTCTCGATTTATCGATGAACAGATTCTCCGGCGACATCATGATGAGTTTCCCCAGGGTTTGCAGCGGATTGGTGGTTGCTAATCTCTCCACCAATTATTTCACAGGAGAAATAACGACTTCTATGGACGTATGCCCGAAGTTGGAATACATTGACGTGAGTTCGAATCATTTGACCGGAAACCTCTGGTTCGGGATCAATAGGTTTAAGGAGCTTTCCGTTTCTGAAAATCGTCTCAACGGCACCCTCCCTGCATGGATTTTCCAGGGAAATTGCACTTTACAGGCGATGGACCTCTCCGGAAACGCATTTTCCGGTGGAATCCCGAAGGAGATTTCGAATTGTAAAAACATGACGATCTTGGACCTCTCCGGGAACCATTTCACCGACAAAATTCCAACGGAGATTGGACTAATTACAAAACTCGAGCAACTTTTATTGGGAAACAACTCTCTTTCCAAAGAAATTCCAGAGTCTTTGGTAGGGTTGACGAATTTGAAAAATTTGGACCTTAGTCGGAACAATTTCACCGGAGATATACAAGAGATTTTTGGACGATTCACTCAAGTGAAAAACCTACTCCTCCACGCAAACGGATACACCGGCGGATTAAATTCATCGGGAATACTTCGGTTGCAGAACATTTCACGATTAGACCTGAGTTTCAACAATCTCTCAGGTCCATTACCACCGGAAATATCTCACATGGCAGGTTTGAGGTACTTAATTCTCGCTGGCAACAGCTTCTCCGGGAGTTTACCTTCTGAATTTGCAAATTTGCGACGACTTCAAGCTCTCGATTTGTCAGCTAATAACCTAAACGGGTCAATCCCTTTAAGTTTCGGACAGTTGACCTCTCTATTGTGGTTAATGCTCGCTAACAATTCCTTAACGGGTCAAATCCCACCTGAGTTAGGCAACTGTAGCAGCTTGCTGTGGTTGAATCTCGCAGATAACCAACTTTCCGGTTCAATTTCACCGGAGTTGGCTAACATAGGGAAGAATGCGACACCAACTTTCCTGTTAAACAGAGAGAACAATCCCATGGCAGGCTCCGGAGAGTGCTCGGCGATGAGAAGATGGCTACCTGCAGATTATCCACCCTTCAGTTTCGTCTACACACTTCTTAACAGGAAGACTTGCAGGAGTTTATGGGATAATTTACTTAAAGGGCACGGAATTTTTCAAGTTTGCCTCCCGGGATCGAACGTTCGGACAAAGCAGATATCTGGGTATCTTCAACTCGGTGGAAACCGATTATCCGGCCACATCCCGCCTGAAATTGTGAGAATGAATAATTTCAGTATGGTGCATTTGGGGTTTAACGAATTTTCCGGTACGCTTCCTGCCGAAGTTGGACAAATGCCACTTGTTGTATTGAATGTTACTCGTAATAAATTTTCAGGACGAATCCCCATGCAAATTGGCTTTCTCAAGTGTTTGAGAAATCTTGATTTGTCTTACAATAACTTTTCCGGTACGTTTCCGACCAACTTGAACAATTTGACTGAATTAAGCAAGTTCAACGTCTCCTACAATCCGTACATCTCTGGTATAATTCCGTCAATCGGCCAGTTAGCTACTTTCGAGCAATCATCATTCTTCGGTGACCCACTGTTAGATCTGCCTTCATTTATAGATAATTCAACAAACGCCACATCTGCAAAGGGTGGCCGGAGATCAAATCCAAGAAAATGGGGCGCAGTTTTGGTGTTCATGTTTCTACTCCTAGCTTTCACTGTGTGTGGAGTCATGACAATACTAGTCTGCATAGTGATGAAAAACCCCATCGATGAGCCTCCATATCTGATAAAATCCAGCCACCACTTCACCTCCAACTCAGGCAGCTCATCACCGTGGTTATCAGACACGGTTAAGGTAATCCGATTGGACAAAACCGCATTCACACACGCAGACATTTTGAAGGCCACAAGAAACTTTTCAAACGATAGAATAATCGGGAGGGGCGGATTCGGAACTGTTTACAGAGGTGTATTACCTGATGGAAGAGAAGTAGCAATAAAGAAGAAATTAAGAGAGGGTATGGAAGGCGAACGAGAGTTTCGGTCAGAAATGGAGGTTTTGACCCGAAACGGGTTCGGGTGGCCCCATCCGAACCTAGTAACCCTTTACGGGTGGTGTTTATACGGGTCAGAAAAACTTCTTGTTTACGAGTACATGGATGGTGGGACCTTAGAAGATCTAATTCAAAATCAAACCGGGTTCAATTGGAGAAGACGTATCGATGTTGCAATCGATGTGGCCCATGCTTTGGTGTTTTTACACCATGAGTGTTACCCTTCGATCGTTCATCGAGATGTAAAAGCTAGTAATGTGTTGTTGGATAGAACGGGGAAGGCCCGGGTTACGGATTTCGGGCTGGCCCGGGTGATGGACGCCGGAGATAGCCACGTCAGCACAATGGTGGCGGGGACAATCGGATACGTGGCGCCGGAGTATGGGCAGACATGGCAAGCCACCACGAAAGGGGATGTTTATAGCTATGGAGTGTTGGTGATGGAGTTGGCTACAGGGCGGCGGGCGGTGGATGGAGGGGAGGAGTGTTTGGTGGAGTGGGCGAGACGGGTGATGGGAGACGGGCAGCAGTCCATGATTCCGGTGGCGGGCCTGGTGTGTGGTGGCGGCGAGGGGGCGGTGGAAATGTGTGAATTACTTCGGGTTGGAATAAGATGCACTGCGGAAGCACCTCAGGCGAGGCCAAATATGAAAGAGGTATTAGATATGTTGATACGGATTCTTGCTAATCGTACAGATTTTAGCTATGGGTCTTTACTATCTTCTTAATAATGTAAATGAGTAAATCTAGATATTATATTCTGCATATATAGATTTTAGCATCCTGTCATACATAGATGCGGTGAATTTTTGTATTGTAAATAGATTCACATGTAATTTCATAAAGATTTTGGTCATTATAATTTATAAGAGCCTGTACTAGCTAGTATCATTTACATTATTAAGAGTCTCTCGTACATGGAAGCGGGTAGCGGTTAGCTGGGTAGCGGGTAGTTGGTAGCGTTTAGCAGGTAGCTGGTAGTAGGAAGCTGTAACTTTTATTAATTATTTAAATATTTGGGAAAAATAGCTGGAAGCTTTTGAAATATATAAAATTACGTAAAAGGACAATATATTAAAAATAAATAAATATATAAATAAAATTTTAAGGAGAATTATGGAAATTGATTTCAAAAGCTCAGGGGCGTTTTGTTAAAACTAAAAGCTAAACGCTTATACTACCAAACGAAACTTTTTGTTTAAACTAGAGCATTTTATCAAAAGCTAAAGGTAGAAACTCTCAAACACTTTCAAAAGCTCCGTGCCAAACATGCCCGTAGTTTCATTTTAGTGGATAATAAGAGTGTGTACTAGCTAGTATGACAAAAGAAGCTTATATTTTATCATCAAAAGATACAAATGGGACAATATTTTACTACCGTATTTGGAGATATCGGGCGTGTTTGGCAAAAGTAGCTGTTAGCTGGAAGCGGGTAGCGGTTAGCTGGTAGCGGGTAGCTGGTAGCGTGAAGTTGTAGCTTTTATTTATTATATGAATGTTTGGCAAAAGTAGCTGAAAGCTTTTGAAATATATAAAATTACATAAAATGACAATTGATTAAAAATAAAAAAATATATAAATATATTTTTAAGGGTAATTATGGAAATTGATTTTAAAAGCTCCGGAGCATTTTGTTAAAAGCTACATGAAGTAGCTTTTAGAATCGGAACGTTTTGTTAAAACTAAAAGCTAAACGCTCGTACGGCCAAACGAAGCTTTTTGCTTAAATTAGAGCGTTTTGTCAAAAGCTAAAAGCTAGAAGCTCTCAAACGCTAACAAAAGCTCCGTGCCAAACACGCTCATCATCATAATTATATTCTTCTTTTCCCCTCTCTCTCTTGGGTAAGAATCTAGTACACAACCCATAGTTTACTTTGTTTTACAAAACTCTTATCTTTGTCACTTTATTTATTTATTTATTATTATGTACCACTACATAGTAATTACTATCTGTTGATGCCGTATTCTTATTTTTTATTTATTTATTTATTTTATTTTTTTTGTGTTTTTTTTACTTAAAATAGAGAGAACCACACACAACTTGCCCTATTTAAATGAAACAGCATTTGCAGGGTTTACAGCATAAGGCTAAACTGCAACTAAGAGACTCTAGATTAAGAAATGAAGGAAAGGCAAAAAAGCAATAGGAATGTGAGCATATGTGACGTACGTTGCATTAGGAAGGATCTTATGAAATTACACTTCCATATAGGACTAAAAATGAATCCGACAAAATGACATAAAAACCTTTAAGTTTTTACAAAAATGTCGGTTTTATTTTTTGACGTGTTTGATGTTTTGTTTAATTTGTTATATATATATATATATATATATATATATATATATATATATATATATATATATATATATATATATATATATATATCATTTTAACTGGTTTCCAGATAACCTACCGGTTACCTAATAACAGTAAAGTTCTCGATTTAAATACGTTTTTAAATGTATAACAATATTTTTATAGATTTAAAAATATATTTACTTGTATTTCGTATTTAAAAATATATTTACTTCTATTTAGTATTTATATATATTTGAGCCAATGTACGCCTTTAAAAATGTCTTTATATGTTAAAAATATATTTATTTGTATTTAGTAGGTATAAATATATATGTATATTGTATAAAAATATATTATATACATACAAATACAAAAATATCTATTTATAAGGTTTATAT